>NC_063344.1:16591347-16661867 GCF_021869965.1 Rhincodon typus | reverse complement strand
AGCAGGCCAGGCAGCATCAGAGGAGCAGGAAAGTTGACATTTCGGGTTGGGACCCTTCTTCAGAAATTCAGAAATTTCTGAAGGAGGGTCCCAACCTGAAACATCAACTTTCCTGCTCCTCTGATGCTGCCTGGCCTGCTGGTTCCTCCAGCTCCAGACTGTGTTATCTCAAGACTTTCTTTTTTGTCGTGCCAGGCAGCATCTCATTAAATCAAAATAGCAAATACTAGAAGTAGGTAAAGCCATAGAATGTTTGCTGTACAGAAGGAGGACATGGGTTAGGTTATTTCTGTGCCTTATATGTCAGACAATATGTCTGAAGAGACAAAGCATTAACTTTTAGTGTCACGTTAACATCATTTTATCAAAACTTACAAATGTTACATGTATAAAAAAATTATGCAGTGCAAAAATAGATTAAGGTGTAAGTGGGTTGAAGAGAGATGAAGAATGGACAAATGGGAACATTTGTTTAGAGTGGAAAGCAGGTATTTTACCTTCTCTGAAGGCTTCAAATAATGTTGAGCTCAGAAAAGAACAAAACATTCTAAAATATTTAGTGAAGGCCTGAAGTAGATTCCCTTGCCTTCTGCAGTATGGCTGATCAGGATCTCTCCCACTCTGCCTGCCTGCCTTTGGACGATATTTGCAGATTGATCATCAACCTATTTGGCCAGGTTTTAAATACACCTTTCTTGGCCTGCACGTGAGACTTGAACGCAGAACCGTGGCTCAGAGATTTATTAATGTTTCAGGTAGGCTCAACATTACTGTTTGGCTTTTACAGTCTATACCTTTATTGATAAAATATGGAATTCTATTGATTAGTTAATTCAAAACAAACTATATAAACCTTAGCTGTTGCCTTTAATAAAAACAGAAAATATTGGAAACATTCAGCAAATTGGGCAGCAATTGTGGGGAGAGAAAATATTAAATTGTTTCAGGTCAACAACTCCACAAACTATAATCTTTCAGGAATACAATATATTCTCCATTTCTTAAATTACTTTAGCAATAAATTAATTGCACAAGTTGTAGAAAATGGGCCAAGTCACAGAAAACATCACTGTTTTTTTTTCTAGTATGGTACCATAAGATCACTTCTATCCATCTGATAGAGCTGGAGAAACCTAAGTCAAACATCCTATATGGATAATGGCATCTCGTTTAGTACTGCACTGAAGTGTCAGTATAGATTGCATGTTAAGTCTATGAAAAAGGGCTTAAACCTCCAGCTTTGCAATTTTCAGGGAAGGGTTGAGCAAAGTAAAAAAACAAAGCAACATATAGCATTCCATTGCCAATTACTAATGTTCAGAAATTAGTAGTGAATGGATTAATTTTTGCACAGCATTGTAAGGACAATGTTGAGATATTTAAAGAACAATGCATTTGCATGCCATCTTTTATATACTCAAAGCATTTCAATGCACTTTACAGTGAATGAAATGCTTTTGAGTGTCGTCACTGTGGTGATACAAGAAATGTGACAGCCAAACTGCACGTAGTAAGATCCCATAAGGAGTGTTAATTATTAGATACTTTGATTTTGATGTTGGTTAGGAGATATTGACAAGAATATGAAGGAAAGCTCCACTATACCTCTTCAAAATATGGTAGTGCAATCTTTTGATCTCCAAAATAGAGGCCAAGCATTGACCTTGCTTTAACACCTCATCCAAAAGACAGCACCTCTAACTGCAGCTCTATCTCAGTGCTGCACTGACAAATCAACCTAGATCTTAGGCTAAGCTGAATAGAATGGGACTTGAATCTATAATCTCTTCCTCAGAGAAAAATAGTTCAGAGTTAAACTCAGAGTTAAATTTGAATTCGAATGAAGTGTCATTGCATTTAAAGTATTGAAGCATATCTCTCTCTCCACAGATGCTGTCAGACCTGCCAAATTTCTCCAGCAATTTCTGCTTTTACTTTAAACCTTACACTTTATGTGTCACATTTATATTTTAAACTGTTAACTCCTAGTAATTTAATGCAATATGAGTTCAATAATTAAACTAAAAAATATTCAATAGGATGCAGGTATCTTACCGTTGGGATTCCAAAAGGACCAGTTAGCATTGTTTCTGCTAGTGACCTGACAAATCCAGCATTGGCAAATACAGCAGGGACTTTTGAAATGATTGTGCAGTTGAAATCAGATGTAGTTTCATTCTGGGTATTGATGAGTGCCATGACCGCTTTTACTGACTGGGTTTCACTACTACAGCCATCATAAATTTGATACCCCAGTGTGACGTTAGGAAGTAGCTTTGTATTCCTATTTATCTCTTCAATAGCAAAGATCATGGTTTGTGCGAAACGAAATTCTCTGAAATTGAAACTGGATTGTAAAGGAATAGATTGTTATGACATGTTGTCTCAATCACATTTGATGCAGTCTTTCACTTTCCTAATCTGCTTCTAGCAAAATAGAATCATTTGGTGGATGCAATTATTTGCAAGCTGCGATATTTTAATATATTATATATATTTACATGTAAACTTAATCCAACTATGAATAATTTGCAATACTCCGTGGTTCTCAAATTTTCTTCAACACTCTAATGTGGAGCTGAACTTGATTTAAATTTAGAGGAATGAGTTTACCTCCCTGTATCAAAAAGATCTTGCCTCTTGTACCCTGTCAGTGAGGGTCACTGGTTACTGAAGACTGAACTGAAGTTGTTGATTTGCTCACCAAGCTGGCTGGTCATAGTTCAGACATTTCAGCGCCACGCCAGGTAACATCATTAATGCAACTGAATTACAACCAGCCAGCTCAGCGAGCAAGTCAACAAAGCTCACCCACAACCCGAGCTACAAATCTTTGCAAGAACATCAGACTGAACTGAATTGCATTCCAAGGTGCAACAAATGGCTCATGATGCAAAGCCACCATTAGGTCTGATTCTGATTTTTGCTGCCAGAAGCCTAATATTCTAATCAACATTTTGAACCAAAGAGAAGGAAAAATCACCAGGTAAAAGTTCCATTGTGGTAACTGCTTCAAAACATCATCAAAAACTCAATCTAAACATGGATGTTTAATTGTTTCACATAATTAGGTACGGAAATAAATAATTCAGCCCTTCAAACCTGCTCCACTCATAATCCATTTCTGATAAAAAGACTCCACTTTCAACAAAACCTGGAGTATGCAATGTAGATACATGCATGCAAAGAAACACATACACAAATTACCCACATGCAAGGGCACACATAAATATATACATTGTACACGTGCATATATCTGTGTTAAAACAGCTGCCAACTTGCTACAATCTTCTGGCTATTATTGGATTCAAGCAGTAAAATGAAACACCCTTCACCCCATTTCAAAAATTTGTTCTCAGGATCTTGCAGCACCCTGGTTCACTGAGTTCTTAGCCCATTTTACAGGGATCAACTCACGTTTTGCACTCTGGTGGCTGTGGTTCAATGGTGAAGGAATAAGGCTCAAGCTGTTGTGCGAGATGATAGTGGAAGTGAAAGATTCCACCCAGGATTATGTTCCCATCCTTGTATAGACTAGGTAAATTAAACTTCTTTCGAAGTTTGCAGACTGGCTGGTTTGTTCCCCAACTAGGAACAAGGGATAAATACCCCCACAATAGAAGGTAATACATCACCACAGAGTCGTTGGCATCAATTGCTTTTCTGAAACAGGCACCCACACATTTATGTACTTTGCACATCCCAACCAGTTGGGTGATGTGATGATGAGTAATTCAGCTGAGGGAGAAATGCTGGAATAATTCCAAAACACTTGTTAGAAATTACGGGCAGCCTCGAGAGAACCAAGTTGCATGCGAAATGAACCGAATCCAGACAATTGCCCCCGTGAATAACAACTGCACATGGGCTCAGTTAATTATAAACTTGGCCACAAACACAGAATTCTAGTACTTCACACTCATGGTAGCTAACAGTTCAAGAGAGGAACGCACAATTCAGACCCTTGTACGTGAAATCATAGAATTTCATAGCATTAGAAAAGGCTGTTAGGCCCATTATATCTCTCATAGAATCCCTACAGTGCGGTAGCAGGCCATTCAGCCTATCATGTTTCACTGACCTTTAGAAGAGCATCCAACCCAGACCCACCCCATCCCCATAACCCTGCATTTCTCATGGCTAATCCATGTAATATTCATCCCTGGACACTATGGAACAATATAGTATGGTCAATCCATCTGACCTGTACCTCTTTGGACTGTGGGAGGAAACCCATGCAGACATGGGGAGAGCATGGAAACTCCACATAGATTCACCTAAGAATGGAATCAAACCCAGTTCCCTGGCACTGTGAGGCACCAGTGCTAACCACTGAGTCACCGTGCCACCCTATATTTCTGTGCTAGTGTTCTGAGTCATCCTGTTAATACCCTGCTCTTTTGCTGTAGTTATTTTCTTTTTTATGTAGTAACATCGGTGCATTTTGATGAGAACCTTAAGTATGCCAAATGCTGCTGGCTAACAAAAGGTTAAATGGCGTAAAGGGGCAAAGAATGGAAAGGAACAAATGTAGGATTCACTAAAAGTAGCAGCATGGGTTAAAAATCCCATAAACAGGAAACCAAACACAGAGATTCAATCCTAGAGGAATGACATTGTAAAGGAGAGAATCTAAGTATAGTATTGTGGCAGATTGTACTTGGGGTGTTGCAAAAAGTTCCGATTTCAATATAATGAAGAAGGATAAAGGGGGCATTGGACAAGGTCCAAAAGCAATCTTGATATGGGTGATAGCAGTAGAGAAATTATTGTTATCATTAAAGGCTGTACAAATGGGGTATGTTTCTGAAGAAAAGAGAAAGCTCAGGTCTGACCCAAGAGATATTTAAGATTATGAAAGGGTTGCTAAATGGTGTGAGATATATAATTTAAAGGTCATATATGTAAGATATTCACTACTAAATCCAAGACGCAACTCAGGAGAAACTTCTTGATCCAGAGAATGGTGAGAATATGCAGCTTGCTACTACTGTGTGACATTGAGGTAAACAACATGGGTATATTTAAGAGGAATTTAGACAAATACAAGGTGGAAAAGGGAATAGAAGGATATTTTGATAGAATTAGATGTAAAAGCTGCAGCTGTGTGGAGACCTTGGAGGGTAAGCAGGGTGGATAAAACGGAACCAGTAGGCATAGTCTATTTGGAGTTTCAAAAACTATTTGCTGAGGTGCCAGGTAAAAGCATGCTGGACAAGGTGGAGCTTGTGGTAGTGGGGGTAATACAATAGCATAGAAAGATGATTCACTAGCTGACAAAAATCAGGACATGGAGCTAAATGGGCCATTTGAGTTTGACAAACTGTAACCAATATGGTATCACAGTGATCAGTCCCAAGGTTCAACATCTACAACCTATCTTAATCACTACATTGAAGATTCTAAGTATAGTGTAACCAGATCTGATGTCAATACAAAAATAAGTAATGAGGACGAAAAGAACAAAGCAAGATCGCTATGGCTGTTGAAGGTCCATCATCTCAGCTCCACGATATCTCTGCAGGAGATCTTAAGGGCAGTGTCCTGGGCTCAACCATCTTCAATTGCTTCATTCATGACTTTCCTTTTGTGATAAGTTCAGAAGCAGGGATGTTCACTGCTAATCACCTGATTTTCCGTGCCATTTGTGACTCTGGAGATACTGAAGAGCCCCTCTCCATATGTAGCACGATAAACATATGAATGAAAGTTTGAAAAAAAAGCAGCAGTAGACCATTCAGTTCCTTGACCCTGCTCCACCATTCAATAAGATCATGGCTGATTACAATGCAAATCTGCTTTCTACATTCCTTGATAACCTTTCACCCCTTTTGGTAGTAAGGATCAATCTACCTTTGCCTTAAATATATTCAATAACTGTTTCTACTACTTAGTGCCAAAGACTCATCATATTCTGAGAATAAGGCATTTGGTACACTTACTTTTATTTGTCAGTGCATTGCGTATAGGAGTTGGGAGGTAATGTTGCAGCTGTACAGGACATTGGTTAGGCCATTTTGGAGTACTGTGTTCAATTCTGATCTCCCTGCTATAGGAAAGATGTTGTGAAACTTGAAAGGGTTCAGAAAAGATTTACAAGGATGTTGCCAGGGTTGGAGGTTTTGCGCTGTAGGGAGAGGCTGAATGTGCTGGGGCTATTTTCACTGGAGCATCGGAGGCTGAGGAATGACCTTACAGAGATTTATAAAATCATGAGGGGCATAGGCTTAGAGTGAGAGGGACCTACGAGGCAACTTTTTCACACACAGGGTGGTAGGTGTGCGGAATGAGCTGCCAGAGGAGGTGGTGGAGACTGGTACAATTATGACATTTAAAAGACATCTGAATGGGTTTATGAATAGGAAGGGTTTAGAGGGCTTTGCGCCAAATGCTGGCAAATGGGATTATATTAATTTAGAATATCTGGTGAGCATGGACGAGATGGACCGAAGGGTCTGCTTCTGTGCTGTAGATCTCTATGACTAGGACTCTATAATAAAACTTTTGTTGCAAATATGTTAAGTGGATAATGCATCATTTTTAAACAGCTCTGGATTCTCCCAAACAGGCAATATCCTTGCCCCTTCCACCCTGCTAAGACTCCCCAGGATTGTAAGTGTTTCAATCAAGTGGCCTCTTACTCTTCAAAGCTCCAGCAGATACAAGCCTAGCTCTCCAATCTTTCCTCATTAACTAATTTGCCCATTCTAGGAATTAATTTAATAAACCTTCTCTTAACTGCTTCCAATGCATTTACATCCTCCCTCCGAAAAAGAACAACTTCAGCCTTGAGCTGACAAGTAGCTAGTAGCAATTTCTATTGTACAAATGCCAGGCAATGACTATTTTCATCAAGAAAGAATCTAACCATCTCTCTTTGGTGTTTAATGGCATTACCACCACTGAATCTGCAGCTATCATACCCGTAATATATTCCGTAACACCCAAATCCCAAGAATCAGGAAAGCCAAAGGAATATTGTTCTTTCTTGCATGGGGTATAGAATATAAAAATAAGAAATGAATCTAGAACTGTGCAGGGTACTGATGAAACCACACTGACGATACTGTGCATAGTTTTGGTTTTTTTTTTGGGAGAGATATACCTGTATTGGAGGCAGTTCAGAGACGGATCATTTGATTGACCACTGGGATGAATGGGATGTTTATGAGGAAAGATTATGCAGATTGGGTCAGCACCCATTGGAATTTAGTAGAATGCAAGGTGAATATGGCAAAACAAAGAAGATTCTGAGTTAGCTTGAAAGGTTAATGTTGTGATGTTTCCCCTCATGACGGAATCTAGACCAAGGAGGTGTAAGGGATTTCAGAGTAAGGGATTTTACAATTGAAATGGAGGGCAGGAGGAATTTTTGCTCTCTCAGATTGGTGAGTTGGTAAAGAAAGAGCAGTTAAGATTTATCATTTACTAAGTCACTCTTTAATTCAACTCTATACAGTGGGACCAGCTTGTAACTTCAGTGTACACCTCCAAATAATAGCTTCTTCTTCATTAATTGTATCATCAGCCAGCATCAGTGACTGACTTGCTCCATTGTCACTGAATAACTTTATTGGTTTACGTCCTTGGTTTTGTTCTCTCGTTTATAGGATTTGGGCATTGCTGGCTGGGCGAGAATTTATTGCCCAGATTAATTGTCCAGAGGGCAATAAGAGTCAACCACATTGATGTGGGTCTGGAGACACATGTAGGCCAGACCAGGTAAAGATGGAAGATTTCCTCCCCTGAAAGACAATACTGAAACAAATGATATTTTATCACAATTGACAGTGGGTTACTATACTAGTACTTGATTCAAATTTCAACATATGCCCTGGTGAGGTTCAAGCTTATGTCCCGACAACACTCGCCAGGTGTGTAGGTTTCTAGTCCAGTGACATAACCATTGTACCACTGCATTCCATTTAAGTGTAAGGAAATATTGTTCTTTTTAAATTAAAATATTTAAAACCTTTCATGATCTGATTGTCTTTATCAATAATTGAAGGAGAATTTTTTCCACTGTCCTGAGTCATCTCTCCCTGCTGAGTAGATTTCGGGGATCATGTTCTTATTGGACTATTATTCCAGGTTTAATACCTACTTCCTTTCCTAATGTGTCCTTTTCTGTGGATTGCTGAGGCATTCCTACTACGGTAATTGGTCTCCCCTGTAACTTGTAGCAATTGGCTTTGTTTGTCCAGACTTATTACAATGGAAGCCCGTTATTTCTATTATTCACTTCTGGGTTCTAGACTTTTTCCCAATTTACTTTGATGTCCTTCTGCTTGTCTGCTGAAACTAATACTTTTCCATTTGCAGACCTTCTGTTTCTCCAATTTCCTTGTGGATTCCCATATGGCCACCTCTCCGCATACAACTGTTAGTGTGAAATAAAATGTGCATCTGCCAGAACTGCTGCTTCTCAGATCTTTGATACTTGACACTCATTAAAATCAGTTCTAAGGTTTGCAGCAATGCTCCTTCAGAATCCTTCATTAATTATGATTGCCTTATATTCTCAAAATTATTCTCTGACTTCAATGATTAAATCACAGATTCAACAGTATTCTTTTTTCTCACAGAGTTCTCAAATGTCTGATTTCTTTCTTGCTGCCCCACAATTTAATTGACAATCTTCGGGGGCTAGCTCATAAACATTATGTATTGCTGTTTTAATAGTTTTATAGTTTGTGGATTATTCTTTTGACAAACTGGCACACACATTCATAGCTGCAACTGTCAAAAGACTGCAAAATTAAGGTCCAAACTTCTTTCAGCCTCTTCATCTGGCCATCAATCTTTTCAAATCAGATGAAATATCTTTTGACTCAATGTTTTGAATATATATACATAAAGCACAGATTTGTGGTTAAATGAAATTCCTCATTTGAATCAGAATTACCTTCAGATATGCTTCTTTTTTCTTTCTTTACTCTAAGCTTTTCTCTGTTCAAGTCTTGCTATCTGATTTCTCTACCTCTTTGGATTTTTAAGTTCTAATCCCCTGCCTTTTCTGTTTCCATTTCTCTTTACTTCTCTTTTTCTTCCAATTCAAATCTTTTCTGTTTCTCTCACTAAGTCACTTTTTTCCCATTTGGATGTGAACATAGAAGGTATGGCTAGTAAGTTTGCAAATGACACTAACATTGGAGGTGTAGTGGACAGCGAAGAAGGTTACCTAAGAGTACAATGGCATCTTGATCAGATGGGCCAATGGGCTGAGGAGTGACAGATGGAGTTTAATTTAAATGTGAAGTGCTGCATTTTGGAAAGGTAAACAAAGGCAGGACTTTTACACTTAATGGTAAGGTCCTGGGGAGTGTTGCTGCAAAAGAGACCTTGCAGTGCAGGTTCATAGTTCCTTGAAAGTGGAGATGCAGGTAGACAGGATAGTGAAGAAGGCGTTTGGTATGCTTGCCTTTATTGGTCAGTGCATGAGTAAATGAGTTCGGAGGTCATGTTGCAGCTGTACAGGACATTGGTTCGGCCACTTTTGGAGTATTGCATGCAATTCTGGTCTCCATGCTATAGGAATGATGTTGTGAAACTAGAAAGGGTTCAGAAAAGATTTACGAGGACGTTTCCAGGGTTAGAGTGTTTGAGCTATAGGGAGAGGCTGAATAGGCTGGGGCTGGTTTCCATGGAGTATCAGAGGCTGACAGGATGACCTAATAGAGGTTTATAAAATCATGAGGGTCGTGGATAGGGTAAATAGGCAAGGCCTTTTCCCTGGGGTGGGGGAATCCAAAACTAGAGGTCATAGGTTTAAGGTGAGAGGGAAAAGATATAAAAGGGACCTATGGGGCAACTTTTTCACGCAGCGGGTGGTATGTGTATGGAATTAGCTGCCAGAGGAAGTGGTGGAGGCTGATACAATTACAACATTTAAAAGGCATCTGGATGGGTTTATGAATATGAAGGGTTTAGAGGGAATTGGACCAAATGCTGGCAAATGGGACTAGATTCGTTTTGAATATCCGGTCAGCTTGGACAAATTGGACTGAAGGGACTTTTTCCATGCTGTACATCTCTATGGCCGTAACTTGATGTTAGCTAATTCTAGATCTTACATTCAAATTATGCCACTCAAGAGGGAAATTGAGAATAGTGGAAATAGCATAAAAGATGGAGATCTGAAAATTTCAGCTCCAAAAGGCTGTGATTGCTGGGGCAATTGGTGCTCTCAAGATTGAGATGAGTAGATTTTGTTTTATGAGTAAGGACATCGAGGGGTATATGGCAAATGCAACAAAATGAAGTTGCAGCGCATTATGATTATGTAATTGCATAGGTTGGAAGGGCTACTGTTATTATGTGCTGAATTCTCCCCTTCTCTGAATGACATGGCAATGGTGAGTTAGTGAGGACAATATGGCAACAACAGAAAAATGTGATCTTCAATATCATGATAAAAAAAGGTCTGATTTTCTATCCAAGATTTTAATGGCTAGATGAGAATCTCGCTAGTGAGCAGCAAGTGACCTTTTTAAATGAATTAATTGTGACCCAAGGTTGCCTTATTTAGATGCAATTTGCTATTTTCATAAGTAGTAGAGAGAAATGAGATGGTGACAATTTGCAACATGAAAATCTGAGCAAGTAAATGGCAGTTGCAGCTCGCTGGCATCTTCTCTGGATTATCTTGGATGGCATCCCCCAACATCTCAGACCATGCTCTGTAGGCAATGACTGCCTGCACCTTCTGTCCACAGAGGTTGGCATCAGCAAAGCACCAGCCTCACAATATCATCACGGCACCCTTGGAATTAATTTATAATACAGTTCAGCACTTCAGTACTGCACATTGGAGGTCACCAATGCTTTACATTGCAATGCTGCCGCCAGATTACGTAATGCATAGGGATAGATGCCCATCTTATGTGCTGGAATAATTTTCACCACAGGGGTCCTAGCTTGATTTCCTAACATGCACTCACTGTGTGCTTACTTGGCATCTCTGCCTTTCCTTTCATTCTCTTTTAGTGCAGTCAGATAGTTTGGCAGCTTGTCAAGTTTGGCAGCAATGAACAGTTGGTGGGTTGGGGGCTACGGTCTCTCAGGGATCTATTCCTCAGCAGTCAGGAAAGGCTGTGAGGTGCCCCAGGGAGTGAGTAGGAAATGCAGAGGGCAGGGGGGCTTAGTGATTTGGGGGGAATGAGATAGATAACAGCCATTCAGGGAAGCTGAGAGTGATAGACGAGAAGCAAAGTTAGAGTGAGTGTAAGGAGCAGAGAGAAGATGGTGGCACGCACTTATGGAGAGCGCAGAAGGTCACTAACCCACTTGTGGCCCACTTCAGACCAGGCTGTTAGTGTTGTGATAGTGTGTGGCTGGGGTTTAAAATATGGTGTCTGCAGTGTGAAGATCCTGGCACTGTCAATCTTGTCACCATTACCAACAACAAGATACAGCAACAACAGTGCTGTGGATCCAGAATGCATACTTAATGAGAACTGCATAAAATTATGTGAGAAAAGTCACTCAGAAACCCTCTATGAAATAACCCAAAATTGACACTTAACCAATTTTGGGAACATTTAGCCCTATATTTCTGTTTGCCGTGTCTCTATTTATTAACAGCAAGTTAAACAGCAAGTGAATTTTCTCTGGTCCATTATGTATCTGTTGACTTGGTCTAAATTCAATTCCCACTTTGGCTGAGGTTACCATGAAGTACTTTCCTCCTCAATCACTCCCCTCATCTGACACATGATGATCCTCAGGTTAAACCACCACCAGCTGTCTCTCTCTGGTGACAAAGCAAGTCTATGGTCTGGTAAAACTATGGCATCGTTGCCTTTTAATCTCTAATTGATCATAAACACATTGCGACTGTTTCCTCTATAAGTTCGAACTGTGATATATAGCCATGAAGTTTCCTCTCATTGCTCTTGAAAACGATATCTGAGGTTTGTTCTCTTTAGAATCACTGTCAAAAAAGTCACGAGAGATCTGCTCCAATTTACAACACCAGACATTTTGGAATAAATGCAATGTAAAATCTCAGTGCATTTCACAAGTTTATTATTAATGTTATAAATGCCAAATGTAGAAGATGAATTTTAGTTAACAATAATAGACAGAACACTATGCATTTTGACATTGATGCAGATGTTACATGTGTTGCCAAACGGAAAGGTCACTGAATAATATTTTAATTTCGGACATGAGATTGCATAATCACTTACTAAAGTACATTTTTTAAAAGTTCAAGTCCAATTTAAGTTGATACTTATCTGCATTGCAAAAGCTGCAACCATTTAATTAGGATGCTTTGGACATTTCTCACATAGTCCCAGTTTTGGAGACAATTCAAATTTTTTTTGCATGTGATCTACGCATTAAATATTTCTTTGTGTTTTTTTCCGGTTGAAATAAGATGATATAACATTTGGGAGCAAAAATGCAGAACAGCAGACCAAAGCTTGATGCTAGAATGGCAAAAACTTCTACTGCTACTGTGTACTTTCCGGGTGAGCTGACGTACGCTGGGATAAATGTTATCCACACTGCACAAAATATAAGCATGCTGAAGGTTATAAAAGTTGCCTCGTTGAAATTGTCTGGCAGTTTTCTGGCTAAAAATGCGAGTGCACAGCACACACATGCCAAAGCACCAATGTAACCAAACACACAACAGAAATACACCAAGGACCCAACATTACATTCGAGTATAATTATAGTCTTGTAGTACTTTGTGCTGTTCACAGGGAAAGGAGGCGAAGTGGTTAGCCAGATAATACAAATTATAGTTTGGACAGATGTGAGGGCACAAACGTTCAGTCTTTGATGCATTGGACTAAACCATTGGATTTTTTTATTGTTGGGAAGTCTGGTTTTGAAAGCCATCAACACAACCAGTGTTTTCCCCAAAATACAAGAGAGACAAAGAACAAAAGTAATACTGAACACAGTGTGGCGCAACATGCATGACCATACAGAGGGCCGGTCAATAAAGGCCAAAGAACAGAGGAAGCAAAGTGTTAGGGCAAATAGAAGAAGGAAGCTCAACTCAGAATTATTGGCTTTGACAAGAGGTGTCTGTCTGTGCTTATAAAAGATGATAGCTGTAGCCACTGTCAAACAGGCTCCAATCACTGCCAGGGTCATAAGTGAACTTCCCATCTCATCGTTGAAAGAAAGGAATTCAATCTTCTTTGGTACACACTGGGTTTTGAACTGATTGGACCAGTATTCTGGTGGACATTTTAAGCAAGATACTGAGTCTACAAGAAAGCAATATGACACATTGTTAGTATTTCATGTAGATCAATACTTACAGCCATTAAAGGGCAATGTGTCAGGTTCCTTCAATGCCTGAGCTACTTTTCTCACATTTGCACCAGAATCTCCTGTTTGAAACCTTCAATCTTTGTCCCCTACTCCTTGCATCTTCAGCTAATGGAAACAGCTTTGCCTTGTCTACCTTGTCTAAACCTGTCCAAGTCTTGTACACTCGATCTCCTTTGCTTCAAAGCACAACTACAGTGTCTCCAACCTGACATCATAGTTAAAATACCTCATCCATCCAATAAATAACACTACGATCCTGTGCAGCAAGATCTCTAGATTGTGCTGAGTTTGCTGATTGAAGTGGAGAGAGCCCAAAGAAAAGTGTTTCAATTAGCCTCTGTGTTCCTGAATTAGAAAGGGAAATAGGGCAAAGTTTCATTTGTACAGTGATTTAATGCAAGAATTTTCAACCTTATTTGCTACTGAGCTCCTCGTCCTGTGTTATAAAAATTCCTTTGACATCCACCCCGTCCCACCCTTGGTAGTTGTATTTGTCTGTATGAAAGTTGCACGATTAAACAGATTTTTCTACAATAACTGTATTTTTACATATTGTGAAATTAAACGGTGGCAACACTTTCACATGTTTGAGCAAGAAATGAACGTGCAGGATAAGAGAGTGCACTGGAAAATGAGCAACCCTCCAAATCTAAGTACAAAGCATTGGTTCTTGCTGCCTTACATTTAAGACATGACATGGGGGATTGGTGGTAACTCCAGTGTGGCTAAATGTTTAATAAATCCATCTGTCCCTGCACACTCTTTAGAAGTGCATCATTTAGTCTGTGTTGCCTCTCTCCATCCCTTCTGCTAAAATGCATCACTTCACAATTCAATTGCCACTTGTCTGTCCATTCGAAACCAATGTATGTACTGTTGTAATCAATGTCGTCATCCTCACTGTCAGCCATGTATTAATAGGAAAGCACAAGTGAAGTTGTGCAAAACCTTTACAAAGCTCTGATTCAGTTTCAAGTATTGTTTAGCCACACGGGAGTTACCACCAGTTCCCCATGTTCTGTCTTAAGTGTAAGGCAGCAAGAGCCAATGCTTTGTACTTTGAATTGGAGGGGTGTTCATTTTCCAGTGCACACTCTCATCCTGCGTTTTTATATCTTGCCTTTTAGAAGGTACTGGGAAGGTTTACCGGAATGATTCCAGGGATAAGGGATTTAACTACCAGGTTAGGTTGGGAAAGCTAGGGTTGTTCTCCCTGAAGTAGAGGAAAATGAGGGGAGATGTGACAAAAGTTTCCAAGATTATGAGAGTTTTAGATATGGCAGACAGGAAAAAGCTGTTCTTACTGGGGACTTGATAGGGTTGACGTTAAGAAGATGTTTTCACTAATGAGGGAATCTCAATCAAGGAGGCACTGTTACACAATAGGGGGAAACTCAAGCAAGGAATTTATTCTCTCAGAGTAGCGAAAGTGTGGAATTCTCCATCCCCAGAGTTTAGGAGGCTAGATCACTGAAAGTATTTAAAGTGGAGGTGGATAGATTTCTGAAATATCAGAGCATTTACGGCTATGAGGAATTGGCACAAATGAAAAGTAAAGATCTGGGCCTTCTGTCGTGATCTTATTGAATGGTGGGGCAGGCTTGAGGTCAGAGATGCAGGGTGGGGGATGTGAGAAGGAACAATTTTTAGGCAGCAAGTGAAATTAACTTGGAATTCCCTGTCTGTGAAGATAGTGAAAGGAGAATTGAGAAATGATTTCAAAAGGTAAATGAACAAGCTATTGGTGGGAATAAACTTACAGGCCCATAGGGGTCAAGCAGGGGAATGGGGCTGATAAATTACTCCGCAGAGGAGGCAGCATATAGTCTCTCTGCTTCGTTATGACTTCTTGACTTGATGGAATCTGTCCAACTGCTTAACCCACTGTCAGCTCACACCTTCAAGGGCACACAGAGACACCCTGGTGAAGATATTTACCAGATTGGCAAAGGAACAAGGGAAATACAGCTGTATGGAGGCTTTGGACTTAGTTCACTGAGGGCAAAGAAGGTCAAAGTGGAATTCAATAGAGATAAACAACATTATGAGGGATTCTCAGGGATTGGGTGTGGAGAAGTTGTCTCCTGTGGCAGAGGGGTTGGTAACTATATGATGCAATATTAATATAAATGGCAAAAGTACAGGGTGGTGCACGAGGGTGGGGAGACAAGGAGAGTTCCGTTCATGCATTGACTTCTGAAATGATCTGAAATGCAGTGAATGAAAGAGTGGTAGAAACAGATTCAATAGTAATTCTCAGAAGGGAATTGGATCATTTTGTTGGAAGAGGAAAATTTGCAGAGCTACATGGAAAGAACGAGGGAGTGTGACTAACTTTCAAAGAGATGTCAAAGTGAGAATGGATACAATGGCCTCTTTCTGTCCTGTTATATAGTTCTATATTGATAAATACCTGTCACATTGCTGATCTCACCATCAGAGCACGGTATACAGGTAAAACAACACAAGGGCATTTCTTTTTTGACGGTTTTCCAAGTGCCAGGAAGACAGCTGTCAGAACAAACTCCCCGAGGAACCTTGGATAAAGAAAGGGTATTTTGTTCAATCCAGTGACCTTTAAAAGAGGATGTCACTTAAGGTCACGAGATTCTGTAATCTTGTGCCTGGTTGTGTTAGAACAAGTGACCAAAATAAGGCATGTCTTTGATATATTTAGGCTTCATTTAATATAATTATCAATTAAGAAAATCCCCGGTTGCAATTAAACAGATTAAATTTGAATAAACAGTTTACAAACTGTGGTTTGTAAACTGTGGTGGCTCAGTGGTTAGCACTGCTGCGTCACAGCACTACAGATCTGGGTTTGATACCAGTCTTGTGTGATGGTTTGTGTGGAGTTTGCACATTCTCCCTGTGTTTGCGTGGGTTTCCTCTGGATGCTCTGGTTTCCTCCCACAGTCCAATGTGCAGGTTAGGTGGTTTTGCCGTGCCAAATTGTCCATAGTGTGCAGGCGAGGCAGGTTAGCCATGGGAAATGCAGGGGTCAGGTAGCGGCGTGGGTCTGGGTGGGATATTCTTCAGAGGGTTGGTGTGGTCTCGATGGGCTGAATGGCCTGCTTCTACACTTTAGGGATCATATGATTAACTAATACTTTTTTCACAGAATCAATGGTCTCTACAGCAACATTTTCTGCAGTAAAATATTGGATACTCTTTCAGTTATTAGCATAAAAAGAAATCTTTTGAAACTCTAATTACTGTTTCAGTCAGTTTTAACTTCGTGACTTCTCCTCAATGACTCCTTAACAAGGGAAAACAGTTTTTGCTATTTATCTCTTACAATATGTAACTACTTTAAAAGTGTATTCAAATTAATTTTCTGAATATAAGTGTTTCCACTAAGACAAGCATTTATCGTCCATTCCTTCTACTTGATTCACTGAAATAAAACCTATGGCACTTGGGGAGGTGTTGGTATAGTGGCATTGTCACTGAATTAATAATCCAGGGGCATAGACTAATGATTTGGGGTGTGGGTTCCAATTCCTCCATGGTAGCTGGTAGAATTGAAAGCCAGTCTTAGTAATGGTGACCACAAACCTACTGTTGATTATCATTAAAAAAAAACCATCCAGTTCGTTAACATCCTCTAGGGAAGGAAATCACCCATCCTTACTCAGGCTGGTTCAGATGTGACTCTGGATCCACAGTTGTGTGGTTGAGTCTTAACTGCTCTTGGAAATGGTAAAACAATCAGTTCTCAGACAATTAGGGATCGGTAATAAATGATGACATTGCCAAACATCACTTTTCCATGAAAGGATAATACAAACTGCAGCAATGGCACACCCAAAGCACCATTAAGTAGGGAGTTCCAGGACTTCGAAATAGCAATAATGTATTGTGATACTTTGAAAGGAATTTGGAGGTAATGATTTACACATTAACTGCCCTTTCCTTTAGTGTGGTCTTCTGTGTCCATCCAGTGTTTATGAGTCTATTATGTCAGTAAAGGAAGGATTTTCAATGAACCCATAATGTGATGATAGTGTAGGACAACTACAATGTCATTTCAAGACCATGATGTACAATCGGAAATAAACATATTTCAAAGATGAACTTACCTCCTTTTTCCCAATTATCCAAACAATATTTTCTTTGTTTAAATAAAGCCTTTTGTCAAAAGCTACAAGTCCATCATAATGCCCAACTGTCACTACATGAGCGACACCTTCAGAATTCATCTGCCAATTTACCAATTCATACAATGGGACTGTATCTAAGTTTGGGTCGAAGTATATACTTTCTCCATTCCGCGCTGTAAAGTTCACAGCATACATATAATGAAGCAGCTAGAGTAAAAGGACAAGAAAAGAGAAATTATAAATCGGTGGTGAGATGATATTTTAAAACTCAATTGATTGTGTACCATTAAATCAAAATTAGAAATTATTTTACAATCTTCTCTCCAATCAAAATGTAGACAACATTTTCAGAAAATTAGAAATCAGATCATGACAATGTACTTCTATTTTTGAAAACAAATTCTATTTTATGGTTTTTCTGCTCAAATGGTAGATTTATTCTGGTTAAATCTATCTCTGAAATTTCACACATCACAGACAATATTGATGAAACTCATAAACTCTTCTACAAACAGTGTTCAGAAGTGATTTAACCTTTGTATCTACAAAATTATTACCTTATCTATAAATGAATTAAACAGATTCAGCGAGTAAAGTACATATTGTCTCCAAAAGAATCAGAAATAGCAGATTTCCAAGAAACTTAGAAACTTCGTACCTCCCAAAGGTCAAGTTGTGTAAAGGTAAAATTTGTTTTTGACAGCATGTTATTAAGGGAATGTGCTATTGCATACACGGCTTTGTATACGTTGTAAGCAATTCTCAGCTGTGATGTATCGGTGTATTGATTATCCACTTCTTCCAGCTTTTCATCTCCAGTGCAGAACTTGACCTCAAAATCACTGTCAATCTGAGTGAGGTTATCTGGTTTTTGCCAGACACATTCAAATGTGGTTTCCCAAAACTCAGTCACAAATACATTTCTTGGATATTTTGATGGGTGAACTTCAAGAAGAAATTCCTTTAGCCCCGGTAGTATGGCCTTCGGGACAGCAAAACCCACCGTGCCAACCAGGAATCTCGCATCTTTTTTGGGAGAGATGTCGGGCATCGTGATCCAAGACTCACTCCCAATCCACTGGATTCCCGTCACGTTCTGCCGGACAACTTCTTGCAAAAGGACTGCCATATCTGCCTGAGCGACAAAGGCAACTATGATCTTTGTGGTGGCCTCTTTGATGATTTTGATGAGATTCAGTAGCTTCTCTTTCGAGTCTGTTTTGTGAACGGCTTCGGAGAAAGCAATACAAATACCAAAACTCTCCATACTTTTGATAATCTCGTCCATTGCTAGGGCACCATAGGTGGAGTTGCTCCTTATTGTGCCGATCCAGTTCCATCCAAAGTATTTGACAAGCTGAGCTAAACCGTCCACTTGGTGGTAGTCATTTGGGATGGTTCGGAAAAACGTAGGGAATTCGTACATGTTGTTGAGATAATCATAAGCAGCAGAATAGCTGAACTAAGGGAATTGAAAGGATAAGTGGCCATTAGAATTTGGAATTGCTAATTATGTTCTCAGGAAAATAAATACTGTCTTTTCAACAATTCCAACCTATCCAAAAACATGTGGACCAGCTGGTGAATCAATAAGTGAAATTCTACTTAATTCTTGAATGTATTTGAGCTATTCTTTAACAGAAGGTTTTGCCAATGCCAACACTTGTTGCCCACCCCTTACTGCCTATGAATTGAGTGTCTTGCTTGCCATTTGAGTGAGTAGCTAAGAAATCACCACATTGCTGTGGTAAAATCAGAAATTGCTGGAGAAACGTAGCAGCATCTGTGGAAAGAAAGCAGAGTTAATGTTTCCAGTCCTGTGACCCCCTCAGTCCTTTAGAACTGAACAAGGGTTATTGAACTCAAAATGTTAACACTGATTTCTTTCCACAGATGCTGCCAGACCTGCTGAGTTCCTCCAGCGATTCAGTTTTTGCTTCAGATTTTCAGCATCCTCAGTTCTTTGATTTACTTTAGTGTTTACATCACTGTGGGTCTCGAGGCACATATTCGCCAGTCCTGGTAAGGTAGATGGGGTGGTTAGGAAGGCATTTAGCACATGTGCCTTCTTACTGAGACCTTTGAGTATTGGAATTGGAATGTCATGTTGAGGTTGTACAGGACATTGGTGAGGCCTCTTCTGGAGCACTGTGTACTGTTCTGGTCACCTTGTTATAAGAATGATATTTTTAAACTGGAGAGGGTTCAGAAAAGATTTGCCAGGATGTTGTCAGGAATGGAGGGTTTGAAATAAGAAAAAATGGACTGGAGAGGCTGGGACTTTTTTCGCTGAAGCATAACAGGTTGAGGGGTAATCTTATTATGATTTATAAAATGATGAGGGGCATAGACAAGGTTACTGACAAGGGTCTTTTCCCTTGGGTGGGGGAGTTCAAATCTAGGGGTATATTTCTAAGGTGAGAGGAGAAAGATTTGGAAAGCATACAAGAGGCAACTCTTTTGTACAGAGAGTGGTTCGTGTGTAGAATGAACTGCCAGAGAAAGTGGTGAATGCAGGTACAGTTATAACATTAAAAAGACATTTTGATAAGTTCGTGAATAGGAAAGGTTTTGAGGTAAATGGGCCAAGCGCAGGCAGGTGGGACTAGTTTAGTTTGGGAACATGGTCAACATGGACTGGTTGGACCGAATGGTCTGTTTTCATGCTGTATTACTCTACGATTTCTTCCCCACACTAGCATTAGTGATTCCAAATTAATTACAGTTTCATGGCCACAGTCAAATATACTTTTATTCATTCATAGGATGAGGGCTTCACTGGCTAGTCCTGCATTTATTACCTGTCCTTAATTGCCCACAGGGTAGTTATGAGTCGAACACTTTGCTGAGTCTGGAGTTACATGTAGGCCAGACCAAGGATGGCAGTTTTCTTTCCTGGTGAACCAGTTGGGTTTTTCTGATGATTGATAATGGATTCGTGGTCAGGGTTTGGGCAGAAAAATGGAGATTGCGCTCAGGATCAGCCTTGATCATAATAAATGTTAGAGCAGTTCAACAGGCCAAATGCTCTACTCCTGCTCCTACCTCTTATGCTTCTGAGATTGTTATGCTTCTGGCTCCTAAGAGTATCATTCAGTATATGGAGAAGGTCATAGAGTCAGACAACACAGAAACAAAGCCTTTGGTCCAACTTGTCCATGCCGGCCAGGTTTCCCAAACTAAATTAGTCCCATTTGCCTACGTTTGGCCCGTGTCACTCTGAACCTTTCTTGCTCATATACCTGTCCAAATGTCTTTTAAATGCTGTAGCTGGACTTGTATTTACCACTTCCTCTGACAAAGAACAAGAACAAAAGAACAAAAAACAATACAGCACAGGCCCTTCAGCCCTCCAAGCCTGTGTCGACATGTTTTGCCCTTACATATTAAAATTGTCTTCACTTACAGGATTCATATCTCTCTATTCCCTTCCTATTCATGTATTCTTTCAGGTCCTTCTTGAATGCTGCTTTGTGTCTGCTTCCACTGCCTCCTCTGGCAGTGCATTCCAGCACTCAGCACATTTGAATGAAAAACGTACCTCTTAGCTAAAATCCCCATACCAGGCAACATGCTGGTAAACCTTTTCTGTACCCTTTCCAAAGCATCCACGTCCTTCTGATAGTGTGGTGACTAGAATAGTTCGCAATATCCCAAGTGTAGCCTAATTAAAGTTCTATAAAGCTGCAGCATAACTTGTCTATCCTTGCACTCAACACCCCTTCAAATGAAGGAAAGCTTGCCATAGGCCTTTTTTTTTACCACTTTATCTACCTGCGCTGCTACCTTCAGTGATCTGTGGACCTGCACACCCATATCCCTCTGCATATCAATACTCCTAAGGGTTCTGCCATTCACTGTATAATTGCCACCTGTACTTGACCTTCCAAAAGGCATCATCTCACATTTGTCTGGATTAAACTCCATCTGCCATTTTTCTGCCCATGCCTCCAACGGATCTATATCCTGCTGCATCCTCTGATAATCCTCCTTATTATCCGCAACTCCACCAATCTTTGTATCGTTCGCAAACTTACTAATTAGACCAGCCACATTTTCCTCCAAATTACTTATGTAGATCATGAACAGCAGAGGTCCCAGCACTGATCCCTGTGGAACACCACTGGTCACAGATCTCAATTCCGAAAAGCATCCTTCCACCGCTACCCTCTGTCTCTTATGACTGAGCCAGTTCTATATCCATCTTGCCAGCTCACCCTGATACCATGTGACTTCACCTTTTTTACCAGTCTGCCATGAGGGACCTTGTCAAAGGCTTTACTGAATCCATGAGACAATGTCAACTGTTTTTCCTTCGTCAATAATTTCCATCACATCCTCAAAAAACTTGATCAAGTTAGTGAGGCATGACCTGCTCCACACAAGACCATGCAGTTTTATTGCTAATCAGTCCATTTGCTTCGAAATGCTTATAGATCTTGTCCCTGAGAATCTTTTCCAATAATTTCCCTACTACTGACATGAGGATTATCCCTCTTACCCTGTTTTAAACAATGTGATAACATTACCTATTCTCCAGTCCTCTGGGACCTCACCTGTGGCCAAACAGGATACAAAGATGTCTGTCAATGCTCCAGCAATTTGCTCTCTTGCCTCCCTCTATATACTGGGATAAATCCCATCAGATCCCAGGGACTTATCTATCTTAATACTTTTTAAGACGCACAGCACCTCTTCCTTTTTAAAGCAACTTGGCTTAGAAACTCGACACTCCCTTCCCTAAGATCATCCTCCACCAATTCCTTCTCTTTGGTGAATACAAAGTATTCCTTTAAGACCTCACCTACCTCTTCAGACTCCACACATACATTTCCTCCTTTGTGCTTGAGTGGGCCAACCCTTTCCCTGGCTACCCTCTTGCTTTTTATATATGTATAAAAAGCCATGGGATTCTCCTTAATCTTGTTTGCTAACAACTTTTCATGACCTTTTTTAGCCCTTCTAATTCCTTGCTAAAGTTCTTTCCTACTTTCCTTATATACTTCAAGAGCTTTGTCAGTACCATCCTCCTAGACCTTTCATATGCTTCCTTTTTCTTTTTGACCAAGGTCATAACATCCCTGGTCATCCAAGGTTCACGTAACTTGTCCTCCCTATCCTTCATTCTTGCAGGAACATGCTGTTCCTGAACTCTTATCAACCGCTCCTTGAAATACTCCCACACGTCCAACGTGGATTTACCCTCAAACAGCCGCTTCCAATCAACACTGTCCAAGTCCTGCCTAATATTACGAACTACCATTTGTGTGAAAAAGTTGCCCCTTATTTCCCTTTTAAATCTTTCCCCTCTTTCCTTAAGATTATGCCCTCTAGTTTTGAACTTCCTGACCTTAGGGAAAAGACCTTTGCTATTGACCTTATCTATACCCCTCATGATTTTATAAACCTCTATAAGGTCATCCTTCAACCTCGTACGGTCCAGGGAGAAAAGTCCCTGCCTATCCAGCCTCTCCTTATAACTCAAACCTTTCAGTCTTGGTAATGTCCTCGTAAATCTTTTCTGCACTCTTTCCAATTTAATAATATCCTTGTGTAAAAGTAAAGTGGAAATCAAAGATTACCCAAATTTTACTGGCTGGCAGAGCAATTTCGAGTGATTGGACAGCCTGTTCCTGCTGTTTCTTATGTTTTTGGAGTTTCATCCAATTTATACTCTAAGAGGCTCATTTGATAATATTTTGGGCAATGTTTAAATGTGTTATATGATGATTTTGGTACCCCAGCCGCCACCATTAACATTCATTCTCTTCACCACCAATGCACAGTGATAGCAGCGTCTACAAGGTGCACTGCAGCAACTCATCAAAGCCCATCTGACAGCAACTTCCAAACCCACAACCTCTACCCTCAAGAAAGACAAGGGTAGAGGTACATGGGAACACTCCCACCTGCAAGTTGACCTCTAAGCCAAACACCATCTTGATTTGGAAATATACCATTGTTCCTTCAGTGTCGCTAGGTCAAAATCCTAGAACTCATTTCCTAACAACATTGTAGTTGGATCTCCACCATAAGTACTGCAGTGGTTCAAGAATACCACCTTGTGGTACCACCTATTCAAGGTCAACTAGGGATGAGCACCAAATGCTTTGCACTGCCCAATCAGTGACACAAACGACGAGAAAAAAATAATCTAAAGATTAACCATAGAATCATGGACCTGTCCCATAAATCTGTTGAACCATTCGATTAGATCATGGCTAATTAGTATCTTAACTCAAACTACCCTTTTAGTTTCAGAATTTTTAAGCCTGGCCCATCAAATATTTTAGAATTAGATTTAGAATTAGAATTAGCTTTATTGTCACACGTACTCAAATGAGTATAGTGAAAAGTTTTCAAGTTGCCATTTATGGTGCCATCTTAGATAGAAATGTATCTAGGTACATATTCTTAAGTACAAATTCTTAGGGGAAAAGAATTAGAAAAAGTAGAGAAATAAAAAGTTCAGAACAACAGAACATTGTCAATCTAGCTTTAAAATTTGCACTTGACCTCTAGTTTGAACAAACATTGATGGAGTGAGTTGTAGATTTTCATTACCCTTTGTCTGAAAATCAATATAATATAAAACTTAGCACTCTTAAGATAAGCACAGTGACAAAATAACTACATAATATGGTTACCATATTATATTAAAAATATAGAGGTACAGTGGAGAGGAGAGGAGGATTCTGAGGCTATAGTTATCAGGAAAGCACGACCAGGCTGGGTCACTTTTCAAAAGGACAAGGCTGTGATATTGCCTATTCGAGGTTTTTAATATTATGAAATGTTTAAATAGAACAGACAGAGAGAAAATATTTTTGGGTTGCTTTCAGCAAAGACTACCCATTCTCTGCAACTCTCAGCTCTCATTGTCACTTATTCAGTTTCTCTTCTGTCCTTGTCTGCCATCCATAATCCTCTCAATTACCTACCCCTTTCATATACCTCTCTGGTTCTGTTGTTTTAGCAGCTGTCTGTATTTGGGGTCTATTTCGATGTGTTTGTTAATGGAGTCATGACCTTTAACTGCTAGCTGGCACGACCAATATTCACTTGTCTCAATACTCACAGACAACGAGAGCCATCAGTGTGACTGGGACAAAGTGACCATACTGGGATAAGCGAACATCAGACATGCAAGGGAATTTCTGGAAGCCTGCTTCTCAATACGGGTCTCTATTAACAAACACATAGAAATAGACCCCGTATACAGACCGCTGCTAAAAGAACTAAACTGCAAGTGACAAGACCATCACACCAGAGGAGCATATAAATCTGGAAGGAAGCAGAACACTGACACTTCGATTATAGGTCACACTGATGATGTTGCCTAGAAAGGTAACAAAACGTCTGCACACCACAGAACAGCCGGCTCAGTGAGCTAATGCACAATTGCATTCACAACCTGAGCTACAAATTTTCGCTATGACTTTAATTTTGTAGATGTGTTCAAGAGGAAATCGGATAAACTTACAAGAGAGAAGGAAATTGAAGTTATGCTTAAAGAGGAACGTTTGAAGGAGGCTCAGGAAGGAAGGCAAGGATAAATGTCAGGATGAATTGCTTGGACTAAAAGGCCTGTTTCTGTATACATCATGTAATTCTATGTGAAGTAAAGCCCTGAAGGTCAGGTGTATGTAAAAAGGCAAAGTACTGTGAATGCTGGAAATTTGAAGCTAAAACAGAAAATATTAGGAATACTGTAAAGGAAGGCCATTAGTCTGAAGTGTTAATTCTGTTTATTTCTCCACACCTGTTGCCAGACTTGCTGAGAATTTCTAGCGCCATTCCTTTTTCTTGGATGCCCACGTATATTTATACAGTGAATTGGTTTGTTTAGTATTTCAAATTGGAAGTAAACTAACTTTGAAATCAAGCAACAATTTATGCATAAAAGAACATCTTTTCTGACATGAGTACAGGGAAATGTGCTGATGCTGTGGTATTTCCTACCATTGTGACATTGAAGGGAGTAATGACTCTTGCAACAGCAACAGATTGCATGGATTCGGCATCTGTAACTATAGCCGGGGTGTTGGAGGTTGTTTTGCACTTCGGGTCAGCGAGGGTTTCTTCCTGTCCACTGATGAGAAGGGTGGTGACTTTGGTCGACATGGCTGGGTCCCCGCAGCCATCGTGAATCTGATAGCCCAGTGTAATATTCGGTATCAGAGTCTGGTTCCTGTTTATTTCCTCGATGGTGTAGATCATGGTCTGGGCAAACTGAAACTGTGTCAAGTCAAAACTGTGAGGCGAAACAGACAAATAAATCATTGGGACTAGATTGTGTTATTGGCTATTAAACTCAGCTTAAAGAAAAACAAGTGTGAAACGGGAGCCCAGTCGAACTCTAGTGGAATAACTTTCTTTGTTCCTCGCCATTTCTGCACTTGCACTGAAATGGTACGGCGTTTTCAATGAAGATAATAAAGAAATACAATGTTCTTTGAGTGCATATTGTGAGCCTTTTCTCCTCCTTTCGGTGATACTGCTGGGGTTAGTGAGCAATGTTATTGACTAGAATTTTGCCACACTGCATTCACACTAACTTTGTCCTATTCACTTTGTAATTTCACAACATGGGCTGCAGCTATCTCTAATTTTCAAGGGATGACAAAAAAAAATGTTTTGTGAACAAAAGAGATTTCCCTTTAATGACTTACTTGCTTAATAGAAGAAACAATGCCAAAATCTCAATTTAACTGTAAGTTTCTATTGCTCATTTGAAGAGCTGGTGTAAATACAATAGGCTGAGTGACCTGCTTCTACACTGTAACACTTCTGTGATTTACAAATGCATAAAATCTGTGTATGACTTGGCTAGCAATAAGTACATAAATACTTTTCATAAATGTGTTCCTTCACCTAGTGACCTATTTTTTGCCTCCTCCCCGGTGAGATTACCGCACAGTTTCACTTGTCAAAAATGAATATTATTTATAATGAGTTGGGATATTCTGATTTCATCTGAATGTCAGCATTTTAATGAGAATAAGAGGGAGCTAAAACCATCCAGTAAAGGCAGTAAGTATCCTTCATTTTGAAAGTTGCCATGAATTTCTGACCATGGATCAAGAAATCAAATAGTATGAAAATGAGCAAACCACATCACACCATGCAGCATTGTTCAGTACGAATCTGGTTGTGCAGTTGGGTGTGAAATCGGACATGGATGTGTCTGGAAAACAGGTGAAGCCCCATGTGCCCCACTATTGGAGCTGCCCAGTATTAGGTTATAGTTAACTCAATGGAACTGAATGGGAGGCAGACTCTTTGTCAGATGGGCAATGTTATACCATTTGGTTTGCATGTCTGCCCATGTCTGCTTTCATGCCAATATTGTAACCAACTCCATACTGCTTCTAAAACAGGTTAAAACCCCGAAACTCCCTCCCTAGCAGCACTGTGGATATATTTACACCATATGGATTGAATGGAGGCAGCTCACCACCACCTTCTCAAAGGCCATTAGGAATGGGCAATTAATGCTGAATTTATCAGCAAGGCTAACATCCCATGAAACCATATATAAAAAATAGTTTTATCATCTGAAGCGATTGGCCCGGACTAAACCCAGTTTGTTGTTTAGGGGAGGGAGGTACACAAGGGCGCTGTAAGCCGCGGCCGTTATCGTGCACTAGAGCTCAAATCAGCAGCACTTCTACCACCTAAGGATCTCTAAGCTTCCCAAATCCCCCGCATTTGTTAAACAAAACCGAAAAATTAAGATGCTAACGCTAAGCTCGGTGCAAGAGTCAGTCCTTCAATAGCCATTCTGTACAACACACGAACAAAGAAACACAAGTTCCTATTTGGAAGGGTGAACTGACCTTTTGCACTCCGGGGGTCCTGGCGGGCTTCTGAAGTCAAGAAATTGCTCCTCTCGATAATAGTGAATGTTGAACGATCCGCCAATGACAATGTCCCCGTCCTTTGATAGCCGAGGCAAATCAAACCTACCTCGAAGTCTACAGAGTGAATCATTTTGTCCCAAACCAGGGACAGCCAAGAGATGTATCAGAAACAGGAACAGGCACATGATAGCTCACTGGTTACAAAGTGCTGGGCCAAAGTATTCCTGAATGAATATATATCCTTGCAGACAACACACACACACAGAGCATTACCATGGATTGATTAAAAATACCAAAGAATTGGAACAATTCCAAAGGAATAAGTAAAATATTCTCCTTTTGTCTCTAGAGAAGACAACCCCGATTGAGTTACAGTCATCGACGAGCAGAATACTTAGGATGTTGAGAATCTGAAATAAGAGCAGTGAATGCTGAAAATGCCCAGCAAGTCAGGCAGCACCTGTAAACAGAGAGAAAGAAAGACACACACAATTAACGAAACGTCATGGATCTGAAAACTCTTTCTGTTCACAGATACCACCTGACCTGCTGAGTTTCTCTAGTATTCTTTTTGTTTTTATTTAATGCCAAAGCATCGAGTCATAGAGTACAGAGAGCCCCTTCAGCCCATAAAGTCTGCACCAACAAAAGAAAACCCATCGCTTAATTATACTAATTCCACTTTCCAGCATTTGGCCCATAGCCCTGAATGTTTATGACAGCTCAAATACTCATCCAAGTACCTTTTAAAGGTTGTGAGGTTTCCCACCTGAACTGCATTCCAGATTCCCACCACTCTCTGGGTGAAAATTCTTTCCTCAAATCCCCTCTAAACCTCCCGCCCTTCATAGAAAGAAAATATGCCCCCTTGTTATTGATCCTTCAACTAAGAGGTACAGCTGCTTCCCGTTCACCCTATCCATGCCCCTCAGAGTATATATTCTCCTGTAATCTAAGACCATTTCTTCACTATTAACTAACTCAACATGAAGAAGGTTCTAGTGGCCCAGTAAGTAGTATCCCTTCCTCTGAGCTAGAAACTCTGCATTCAAGTCCCACACTAGGTCTTAGTGGCCAAGGATGGTGTGTAGTAACATGGCTTTATTGATTGTTGCATTGTAAATACTTTGAACATGGAAGGAGCAGGAGGGTTTTTTGCTCAGATATGCTATGGTACATAGCCCCAGCTAAATTGGGTAGGAGATGAATCTGTATAACCAGTGGCCAAATCCAGAATGATGGTCCTGACCAAGATGATCAAGTATTGTTGCAACTCCATGTCACATGGAAAGGCCAGAAAAGAAATGGGCTGGTGTATGTGCTTTTGTGAGTGATACTGTTTGGAAGGAGCCATAAATGTCAGAGCCCATCTGTTTTCATGCTAGTTGAGTATGTTACATACCAGCAAATTGAAAGGCCTGACTAGCTTGATACAATTCCACCGGCCATTTGGTAATACATTGTATTGGTTTCTGACTCATTTGGTGTTGCTAAGACTTACAAGAGCCGTGGTGAGTATTCCTTTTCATTATATGGATTCATGCATGCTAATGTCACTCTGACAGTAGAGCAGTAACATAGGACCTAAGCCACTTTTCATTTGAGTAAAGGAGTAGGAATGTCTTGCTATAACAAGGTGTAGAGCTGGATGAACACAGCAGGCCAAGCAGCATCAGAGGAGCAGGAAAGCTGACGTTTTGGGTCGAGACCCTTCTTCAGAAAAATGTCTTGCTGCAATTAGACAGGGCCTTGGTGAGGCAACACCTTGAGTATTGTGTGCAATTTTGGTCTCCTAGTCTGAGGAAAGATATTCTTGCTATTGAGGGAGTCCAGCAAAGGTTTGCCAGACTGATTCCTGGGATGGCAGGATTGACATATGAAGAAACACTAGATTGACTGGGCTTGTACTCACTGGAATTTAGAAGAATGAGGGGGGATCTCATAGAAACATTTAAAATCCTGATGGGACTGGACACACTAGAAGTGGAAAGAATGTTCCCATTGTTGGGAAGTCCAGAACTAGGGGTCACAGTCTATGAATAAGGGGTAAGCCATTCAGGACTGAGATGAGGAAGAATTTCTTCACTTAGAAAGCTGTGAACCTGTGGAATTATCTCCCACAGAAAGCTGTTGGGGCAAGTTGATTAGGTATATTCAGGAGGGAGCTGGATGTGGCCTACGCAGCTAAAGGGATAAGGGCATGGAGAAGAAGTAGGAGTGGGATACTGAAATTGCATGATCAGCCATGATCATATTGAATGGTGGTGTGGGCTAGAAGGGTCAAATAGCCTACTCCTGCACCTATTTTCTATGTTTCAATGATCTCATAGTATTTTGATTCAGAATGTCAGTGTCAGTGTTTATGCATCACATGTATCTAGAATATTGTGTGTAGTTTTGACCTCCTTACCTAAGGAGAGATACACTTATTTTGGAAACAGTTCAGGGAAAGTTCGCTTGCCTAATTCCTGGATTGAAGGCATTTATTTTATGAGGAAAAATTGAGGCTGGGCCTATGCACATTGAAGTTTAGAAGAATGAGAGACAATGTTGTTGAAACATATAAAATTCTGAGTGGCCTTGGTGGGGTGGATGCTATACAGATAGCTCCTCTCTGGGGGTAGGAGAATCTCCCATTTACAATGGAGATTAAGAAAAAGTCTTCTCACAGGAGTTTGTTAATTTTTGATGCCCTGTTCCACAGAAAGCAATGGAAACTGGATCACTGGATATGGTCAATTCTGATTGGTAAGGAAGGCAGGGTTGTGGGGATAGGGAGCAAAGTGGAGTTAAGGCCATACCAGACGATCTTATTGAATGGTGGACCAGGCTTGATCAGCGAAATGGCCTCTCCCTGCTTGAATTTCTTCTGATCTCATGAGATGCTGTCCAGCCTTTTCACCAAACCTATCAACAAAACCTTTTGCTTCTTTGTTCTTTAAGTGTTTACCTCACTTTCCCTTAAATGCATCCACTCCAATTACCTCAACCACTCCTAGCAGTTTGACTTCTACATTCAAACCATTTCTCAAAGGAAAGATGTTTGTTCTGCATTTTGTATTGGATTATTAATGGCTTTATTAATTTACCTGTGGCTCCTAGTGGTAGACTCCACGTAGCAAAAACATCTTCTCTACCTTATGAAAGCCTTTCATATTTTTAAGAATTTTTATAGGGTCATCCTCTTTTTAGTGAGAAGTGCCCCGGATTGTTCCATCTCCCCGGGCAGACAGAAATTCCCAGTTGTTAATATCATCCTTGCAAATACTTTTGATCTTCCCAGTCTCCATATTACTTATCTGTAAAATGAAGTTCAGACCCATACACAACACCATGTGGCCTAAACAAGGTCATGTAAATGTCTTTCGTTTTTTTTTTGTTTTTTTTCAAATCTATCCCTCTAGAAATGAACACAACACTTGACTTGCAGTTTTGTAACCTCAACAACCTGCATATCTTTTTAAAAATTATTTTTCTATCTGCATCCTCGATCCCTCAGTCCTCTCCTCAAGTTACACACTTATCTTCTAAAAAGTTCTTAACCTATTTATTCTTTCTTCTAAAATGTACCACTTCAACCTTAGAAATATCAAAGTTAATTATTTTTATTATGCATTGGATGTGAGCATCACTGGCTCACCCAGCATTTATTGCACATCCTTAGTTGCCCTTGAGAAGCCTTCTTGAATGGTTGCAGTCCATCTTGTTTAGGCACTCCCACAATGTTATTAGTAAGGAAATTGCCGGATTTTCTCCCAGCGACACTGAAAGAGTGACAATATACTTTCTAATTAGGATTGTGAGTGGTATGGTGGGGAAATTGCAGGTGTACAATTCCCATGAATCTGCTATCCAAGACCTTCTAGATGGTAATGGTTGTGGGTTTGGAAAGTGCTGTCTAAGAAGTTTTGGCAAATGTCTGCAGTACATCATGTAGGTGGTGCATACTACTGCCACTGGTAGAGGATATGAATTTTTGTCGATGTCGTGCCAGTCAGGCAGGCTGCATTGTCATAGTCATAGCTATAAAGTTGTAGTCATAGAATTTTACAGCATGGAAGGAGGCCATTCAGTTCATCATGTATATGAGAACTTATCTACTCTCATCTCACTTTTAAGCACTTGGCCTGCCATGGTGCTATGCTGGTTCAAATGATCATCTGTGTACTTCTTAAATTTTATGATGGTTCCTGCCTCTACCACCCTTTCAGGCAGCGAGTTTCAGATACTCACCACCCTCTGGCTGAAATTTCCTCGAAAATGGCTGCCTTTTCCCTTAAATCTTTGTCTCCTGGTTATTAATTCTTTTACTAAGGGGAAAAAATTTCATCCTACTAACCTTGCTATGCACCTTACAATTTTGTACATTAGATGAGATCAATCTTTTTGAGTATTGTTGGAGCCTCATCCTGGCAACTGAGATATATTCCATCAATACCCTGGCTTGTGCCCAGTAGATCGTAGATAGTTTTTCTAGCTTTGCCCTCCTCTCATAGCTACTGTATTTATAAGGCTGATCCAGTTCCGTTTCTGGTCAATGGTAATCCCCAGGACATTGATAGTGGAGGTTCAACAGTAGTAATTGCATTGAACATCAAAGCATGATGGTTAGACCCTCTCTTGTGTGATATGGTCTTTGTCTGGCACTTGTGTGTGTGTGTCGCAAACATTACTTGCCACTTTTCAGCTCAATCACACTTTCCATCTGAGTGGTACAACATTAGTTCTTATAATGGTAAAACAAGGGCTGAACTCTAGAGGTGTGGGAAAATGATTGTCCTTGATGTCAAGAAGTTTTAACTAAGTATGTTCCCAAGGAACTCAAGCAAATGAAACTCAATGTTTCTAGTCATAGCCAGCATAAAGGAAGATGGTTATGAATGTTGGACGTCATTCATCTCAGCTGCAGGACACCTCTGCAAGATTTACACATGTCCTAGACCCAACCATCTTTAGCTGTACCATCACTTTCCTCCCATCTTAGGGTCAGAAGTAGGGATATTTGCTGACAACTGCACAATGTTCAGCACCAATTGTGACTCCTCAGGTACTGAAACAGTCTGTGCCCATATGCAGCAAGATCTGGACAATATCCAGGTTGGGTTGATAAGTGGCAAGTAACATTCATGTCAGATAAGTGTCAGACAACGACCATTTCCAACAAGAGAGAATCAAAACATTGTCCTTGATAGTTGAGGCATTGTCATCACTGAATCACCCACTCTCAACATCCTGGAGTTACCATTGACCAGAACAACAGAACTGGACTAGCCATATAAATAATCTAGCTACAAAAGCAGGTCAGATGCTAGGAATCCCGTAGTGAGTAACTCACCTCCCAACTCCCCAAAGCCAGTCCACCATCTACAAGACACGTCAGCAGTGTAATGGAATACTCCCTATTTGCCTGGATAAGTGAAGCTCCAACAAAATTCAAGCCTGATACTATCCAGGACAGAAAGCCTCTTGATTGGTTCCACATTGACCAACATCAACATCCATTCCATTCACCATCGATAATTGGTAACACCTTCTACAGGAGGTACCGCAGTATCTGACTAAGGCTATGTTAAGGGGACGGTGTCAGGGGGGAGGGGGGTGGCGTTGGTGGTGGGTAGTGATGGCCTAGCCACATTATCGCAAGACTATTAATCCAGAGACCCTAGTAATGTTCTGGGAGCCCAGGTTCAAATCCTGCCATTGCAGATGATTGAATTGGAATTCAATGAATAAGTAGAATCTAATGGTGACCATGAAACCATTGTTGATTGTCAGAAAAGCCTATCTGGATCACAAATATCCTTAAGGGAAGGAAACCACCATCCTTCCCTGGACTGCCCTACATGTGACTCCAGACTCAAGACCCACAGCAATGTGATTGACACTTATCTGCCCTCTGGTGCAATCAGGGATGGTAATAAATTCTGGCCTAGCTAGCAATGCTTACATCCAGGAACGTATAGGTGGAATTTTAGGCTTTTTTGACGCAGTTCAAAATCTTACCACCAGATGGCAGTTTTAATACTCGTTGCAGCAAAACGTTCAACCACTGCATTTTCTGACTTTCTCACTATACTTTCTCTTCTAGTTTTTGCCTGTCTGTTTCTCTTCTTTTATTCTTTGGTTGGAATTTTGCCCATAAATCAGTTATGACTCAGAGGGTAGCAGCTTTGTCGCTGAGTGAGACAGCTATGGGCTCATATCCTCAGAGCAGAGCTCAGTCTGAGCTAATACCCTTGTCCAGTGTTGCACCTCCAGAACTGTGCTTCCTAAACATGTTGAAATATTAAACTGAAGCCCTGTCTGCCCTCTCTGGCCGATATTAAACATCAAAAACATCCTTTTCAGTAACGGAAGTGTTCTCCCTGGTATCCTGCTTTTGTATTCATACCTCAACCAGCATCTCTAATCAGATTATCTGGGTATCATTGATTGTGAAACATATTTTGTACATTTTGGCCGCCCTGTTTACTATATTAAACAGTACCACACTTCAAAGATTTGCATTGGCTGTAAAGTGTTCAAGGATGTCTAGTCGTGACAATAACCAATTATTATTTTGAGCCCTTTCCCTCTATAATTCTAGCCTTCAGCTGTGGGTTTACCCTATCTAATTGGATACAATGTGTATCACCAATAAGATGAACTATGGCAACATGACAAGGCTTTTCAACAGACGTTTCAAATACTGAAAGTGACCTTTATGACTCAATACAATGTATACACTTCACTGCCTCTCTCCCACTCACTGACCCTCCCTCTCACTGCCTCTGTCCTCCTCACTGTCCCTCCCCCTCACTGCTTCTCCTCCCTCACTGTCCCTCCCTCTCACTGCCTCTGTCCTCCTCACTGACCCTCCCCCTCACTGCGTCTCTCCCCTGACTGAACCTCCCTCTCACTGCTTCTCTCCCATCACTGAACCTCCCTCTCACAGCCTCTCTCCCCCACACGGACTCACCCTCTCACTGCCTCTCTCCCCCACACTGACTCACCCTCTCACTGCCTCTCTCCCCCCTCGCTGACCCACCCTCTCACTGCCTCTCTTCCCCCTCACTGACCCTCCCTCTCATTGCCTCTTTCCCCGTCATTCAGCCTGGCAATGTATACTGACCTTGCCAGTGAGGACCAAATCTGATCAAACAATTAAAAAAAAACTACCTGTTCAGCTCAAACTTGTTAAAGTTGAAACATAGTTTTGCTTGACAGAAGTAAATCACCAAAATGACAGAAGTAGCCTTTAGTTGCATAAAATTAATCAAAAAATGAAAAAGTTGAAACTTCAAATAATTTTAATTCAAAACCTCTCAACAACTTAATCTACATCTAATATTTTTAACCATAAGAGCACCCAGCACAGAAAGAGGTCGTGCTGTCCATTTTGACTGTGAGAGATTCCTCTCTGGGTGGAGTCAGAGGTAAACTGATTCTCCTGCCCTGGATCCACACTAATATCAGTCTGTATGATATCCAGTCCCAGGTAAGCAGAAATGTCCTCAACCTAAATATTGGGAAGACCAGTGCCGTTGTCTATGATCCCTCACAAACTCCTGTCCCCAGCTACAGCCTCCATCCTTCTCTCTGGCAAATGTCTGACCTTGAACCAGACATTTTGTAACATTTGACGTTGAGATGAAATTCTGGCCAGATAAGTGTGCAAACATTCCATTGTTAAGATGATTTGTTTCCATCTCCCTTACATTATTCTGTCACTGCATCAGCTTGTCTGCTGTCATTGTCATTGTCATTGATGCTCCATTATCCCTAGACTTGATGTTTCTCCCAACTTGCTGGTTGGCCTCTTACTTTGTGTAAAATGAAGGTGAAATACCCCATGTCCTTACAGGTACCAAGTCACGTCTACTTATTGTCCCTGTCTTTGCTGATCCACGATGACTTGGTTAAGCAATACCTCGATTTAAAAATTCTCCTCCTTATTGTCAAATCCACAGCATCTTTCCCTGCTTCTCTCTATAATCTCCTCCAGCTCTGCTGACCCTTGGCAAGATACCTGCACTCATCCAACTCTGACCTCTTGAGCAACTGCCATTTCATTTGCTTCACCGTTGGCAGCCATATCTTCAGTTGTCCAGCCCTGAGTTATGGAATTTTTAAAAATTCATTTATGGGAAGTGGGCATCACAGGCTGGGCCAGAATTTATTTCCCATCCCTTGTTGCCCTTCAGTACAGGTTGGCGAATTGCCTTCTTGAGTCATTGCAGTCTATTTGGTGTAGGTACATGATCATGTATTTGGGGAGAGGGTTCAGCAACATGGAAGGAACATTGATATATTTCCAAGTCATTATGGTGAGTGGCTTGGACGAAAACTCGCAAGTTATGCCATGCATCTGCTGCCCTTATCCTTCAAGTGGGTAGCAGTGTGGGACAAAACAGCCTTTGCAAATGTTTGTGGATATGGTGCCAATCAGTTGGGCTCTTTTGTCCTGGATGGATTCCCTCCCTAATCACACCCCACCCCTCCCTCTCTCTTGCTCTCTTTCTGTCTCTCTCTCTCTCTCTTTCCCAAATACGATAGTTCTTGGATTTTCTCTCTTTTACCAGACATTTGGGATATCTTTGCTCATATTACGTTATGTAGCTCGGTCTTTAATTTTGGGACATTTATTTACACTAATGGCTGTACATAAATAAAACATATGACCTCCGCAAAGCCATCAGAGATGTCAAGAGGCAGCATCGGACCAAGTTAGAGGCCCACACCAACCATATAGACTCCTGCCACCTTTGGCAATGCCTAAACAATGTAACGGGATCACAAAATGAAGCAGAGCAAGATAGCGGACAAAGATGGATCCCTCCCTGATGCACTCAATGCTTTCTATGCTCAGTTCGAACAGAATGCCAGTGGAACAGTGTCACCTGCCCCGACAGCACCGGACGCACCTGTTCCCTCTGTCACTGCTGCAGATGTCAGACTGGTCTTTCTGGGAGTCAACCCAAGGAAAGCGACAGGCCCAGATGGAGACACAGCCATGCACTTAGATTCTGTGCAGACCAGGTGGGGGAGGTATTCACTGACATCTTCAACCTCTCCCTCCTACAAGCCAAAGTCCCCACCTGCTTCAAGAAGACCACCATCGTCCAGTACCTACGAAAGCAGATATGACATGCCTTAATGATTCATGAAGTGCTTTGAGAGGCTGGTCATGGCCCACATCACTCTAGCCTCCCAGCCTGCCTTGATCCCCTACAATTTGTCTACCGGCGTGTCAGGTCCACAGTGGATGCTTTTCCCCTAGCTATGCAGTCATCCCTGGAACATTTAGACAATGAGGACAGACTCCTGCTCATTGACTACAGCTCCACCTTCAACACCATTACCCTCTCGAGACTTATCTCAAAACTCCAAAACCTAGGTCTTAGATCCACCCTCCGCAACTGGATCCTCAGCTTTTTGACCCACAGACTACAATCAGTGAAGATGCACAACTGCACCTCCTCCACGATAGCACTCAGCACTGGAGCCCCCCCAAAGATGCATTCTCAGCTCCCTGCTGTACTCTCTGTACACCCATGACTGTGTTGCCAAATTCAGAATGAACACCATCTACCAGTCGACACCACCATGGTAGTATGGATATCAAATATCGATAAGTCGGAATACAGAAAGTAGATAGAGGGCTTGGTGCAATGATAACGACCTCTCCCTCAATGTCAGCAAAACTAAAGAACTGATATTGACTTCAGAAAGGAAGGAGGTGAGCACACTCCCATCTACATCAAGGAACGGAGGTTGACAGGGTTGAGAGTGTCAAATTCCGAGGAGTGACGATAATCGACAATCTGTCCTGGACTTCCCACGTAAGTGTGACGGTCAAGAAAGCACAACAATGCCTCTTCTTCCTCAGGTGGCTCAGGAAATTTGGCATGTCCATAAGGTCCCTCACCATCTTCTACAGACGCACCATTGAAAGCATACTGTCCTGGTGCATAACGGCCTGGTATGGCAACTGCTCTGCCCAGGTCCATAAGAAACTACTGAAGGTTGTGTGCGCAGCCCAGACCATCATGGAAGCTGACCTTCCATCCATGGAATAAAACCCGAAAGGACTGTGGATGCTGTAAATCAGAAAAACCAAAGTTGCTGGAAAAGTTCAGCAGGTTTGGCAGCATCTGTCAAGAAAAAAATCAGAGTTCATGTTTCGGGCCCAGTGAGCCTTCCTCAGCACCCTCCCATCCATGGGGAATCCACTTACGCTTCTCATTGCTGCGGAAGGGGCTGCTGACATCATCAAAGACCCATCCCACCCTGGTAATGGTCTCCTACAACTTCTTCCATCAGGCAGAAAATACAGAAGCTTGGACACAAGCACAAGCAGATTCAAGAGCAGCTTCTTCCCTGCCATTATTAGACTGATGAATGGACTTTCTAATTTCAAATAATGCTGATCTTGTTAAATGTGATCTTGCCTCGTGTACATCCTATGCAGTGTAACTTGTATGCCTTACTCTGTTCAAGTTTTTTACACCCTATGATCTTGATTACTATGATCTGCCTGTATTGCTCGCAAACAAAGCTTTTCACTGTATTTAGGTACATGTGACAATAAATCAAATCAAATCAATCAATCAATCGTGTTGTTGATGGTCTGTAATTTCTACTGGATAATCTTTGCATTGATTTTTCTATTTCATTTTCCATGCTAGCCATTACTTTCACTTTTAAAGTTTTGTTTCCGCTTTACTAACAATCCATCTCTTCCGCAGCTCAAATATTGAAATGGAAGACTTAGACTGTAACTACTTCTGTGCTCTTTCTTCTTCCTCCTCCAGGGTCTAACTGCTCAATTTTAAAGAGTAGGGTACTGAATGAATGGAAAAACAACATTCAGTTGAGGATTGGTCTTCACTGGAACCACAAAGTGAATAACAATGTGGCTCAAACCCCTCCCCCCCATGATTCTTTACTACTGAGCCAATAAAAACGTGCATTTGACTTAGCGTGGAACAGGTTTCAGAATATTAACAAATAAATAAAGTTCTTAGAGTCATCGAGATGTACAGCACGGAAACAGACCCTTTGGTCTAACTCATTCATGCTGACTAGCTATCCTAAATCAATCTAGTCCTATTTGCTAGCATTTGGCCCATATCCCCCTACAGCCTTCCTATTCGTGTACCCATCCAGATACCTTTCAAATGTTGTAATTATACCAGCCTCCACCACTTCCTCTGGCAGCTCATTCCATACACGTGCCACACTCTGTCTGAAAATATTGCTCCTTATGCATCTTCTAAATCTTTTCCCTCTCACCTTAAACCAGTGCCCTCTAGTTTTGGACTCCCCTGCCCTGGGGAAAATACATTGGCTATTCATCCTATCCATGCACCTCATGATTTTATAAACCTCTACAAGGTCACCCTCTCAGCTAGCACCCTTCATAGTGTGAGAATATCCCGATGGATTTTGAAGCTAATGAATTATTTTTGAAGGCCTTTCCGATTGTGGCCAGGAAATTTGTCAGCCAATTTAGCGCAACAAGCTCCCACAGCCAGCAACGAAATTTTGGCCAGAGTGTCTGTCTCTGTTGTTGCTTATGAGATAAACATTGAATACAGGAACTTGGAGAAAACTCACCTTCTGCTTCAGTACTACATTGATTATGTCTGCCTAGATCTTGAGAGTGAAATTGGCAACATTCTGAAAGATTCCATTATACATTTTCTTGTGTTTTACTCAGAATGACCAAACTTATCGAATTCAATTTCACAACAGCCATGGAGAAGTGCAAGTTCGTGATTTCTTTGTTGCTAGTCTGATACATTAAAGGGACTGCTTTTGGAGAATTTGTGAGCTATGCTGAACTGGCCCAAAAGAGGAGTTGGAGCCTGGGACAGATCAACCATGATTTTGTTGAATGGTGGGTAGAATCATAGAATTCCTTCAGTACAGACACAGGTTATTCAGCCCATTGAGTACACAGCAACCCTCTGAAGAGCATCCCAAGTAGATACAGCCTTCTACCCTATTCCGGTAACCTTGCATTATAGGCAATTTAGCATGGCCAATCCACCTAACCTGCCCCTCTTTGGACTGTGGGAGGAAACCTGAGCATCCTTTGGAAACCCACACTGACATGGGGAGAATGTGCAAACTCCACACAGGCAGTCTCTCAAGGTTGGAATCAAACCCAGGTCTCTGACGCAGTGAGGCAGCAGTGCTAACCACTGAGCCACCGTGCTGCCTACTTCTGCTGTGACTTCTCATATGCCAATACAACTACTCGGACTGATGCTCTTCAGTTTGCGGTAGTCTCTCTGTATCCATCGATCAGACATTTCTATCTAAACTAGTATTCTCAAGGCACAGAATTTCAAACCATCCCCTGCTTACATAGGCACAGACTGAGTGGAACATGAGCAACTTTTGTCCCTATGCATCTTTTTTCCCAGTGCCTGAGTCTATAGAATGCTAAAAATTTCTTGCACACTTATTCAGTCTTTCTGTTATCTGTTTTTTGTTTGTTAGAGAAAGACAGTTGGTTATGTTCTGCTTGAAAGGCATCACCCTGCAAGTGTAGGAAAGGTCGAGGACACTTTCAGGATTCCATGAACTAGCACAGTACAGGAATTGAATAGAAGCAATTTTGTCATTTAGTCAGCAGTGACTGTCGGTGCTTGCTGGATTGAACAAGCAACTCACGTAAAAAGTGTGGGATTTACCCACAACATGCACTGAACAGAGTCATCTATGACTCAGTGCTTAGCACTCTAATTTCAGACAACGTATATTGAGGCTGATGTTTCCATAGCACAACCAAGAAAATGCTGCACTGACTGAGTTGCTGATCTTTCAAATCGATAATGAACTGAGCCTTCTCGGATGTATAAAAAAGATTCTGCGGCCACTATTTCGAAGCAGAACAGAAGAGATTTTAATTGTGGTGGATTGATTTATCACTGGTGGCCTCACATTTTTTTAAAGCAACATCATGAAACCAAGTGATCAGTTCAGTATCGCATTGCGTGTTTCTGAGAATTTGTTCTGTGCAATTTGGCTGCTGCGTTTTCTAAATTACAACAGTGATCACAATCCTGAAGCATTTAATTAGCAGTAAACTGTTCGGAGATGCTTTGAGATTGTGAAAGGTACATAATCTTACTTTTAATAATACACAATATGGAAGTCTTGTCTCTGATTGAAGACAATGGTTCTATTTATCCTTATCTGCCTATTTCTTCCATTCTTCTGAAGGTGCTGAACTTTCTAGGATATATTGCCCACCAATTCCAGTCCATTGTCTAGAGGATATTCCTTGTGGACATTTGTGACTCTAAGATTGATGATACTGGACAGTGACTGTCACCAGTTATAGTAGGTGTTTCATTATAGTTGAGCCTGATTATGCTATCACTAAGTGCTAAAGCTAGTTAGGTTCCTCTTGTTGATGGTCAGTTGCTGCTGGAAAGTCTACAATTGTGGACACACAGGAAGTCCTTTTCATTTCAGACAAGCACACAAGAATTGTCAATTTGTGGTTGATCACTTGTTACACAGCATTGCCCATCATAGAGAGTTTTTAATAGTGGTGGATTGACTTTTGGCCATTTTGTAACACCACCAGTGTAGAACTTCACCTCGTCTCTTGGATGAGTGGACTGGGTTCAGGTGTGAAGCTATCAACCGTCAAATAATTTATGAGCTTGTCATAGTGTGAAGAAAGGGTAATTTAGCTGACAAGAAGGCAACTGGACTCCAGTTTGAGAAAACCTGTTCGAGAAATAATGAAAGACCTGCATTTACAGGCCACCTTTCTTCACCTCAGGCCATCCCAAAGCACTTTACAGCCAGTGGAATACTGCTGAGTTATAGTCACTGTTATAATGTAAAAAGACAAGGCAGCCAGTTCCCACAACAATATCATAATAATCAGCTTTCATGAAGCTGGCTGTAGAATTCATATTGGCCAAGGCAGCAGGAAAACATGGGAAACACACTGATTTAATTCAACATTAGTGGGGCGATACCATTCAACTCTTCAGGCATATCTCACTAATCGCTTGGTCATTGCTAATCTGTATATAAACTCCATCCTTGTTCTATTAATATTTTTGATGAATAAAATTATACAAAGAGAATAAGAATCTTTGGACAAACTGATTTGAAATTGGATGGAGATGTTTCATGTGGTGTTTGATACATTCCTGGGAATGAACAAAATAAAGGTGAACAATTGCGAAGTAATGTAAGAAAAAAATATTACATTCCATCATGAATATCATGTGTATCTCTGTACATGGCATACTTTATATAATAAGAGAGTTGAATTGAGATGAGTAATGTTTATTAATTAAACTGCAGGGCTTAAGGAAATAAATGAGATGATGTTAAAACAGCTGGGCTCCTATCCTTCTTCAAACAAAACAAGAATTTAATGAATATTAACACCTCAGGTGCTGACAATTGACAAACAGGAAACTCTGAAGATTTGGAAGAAATCTCAGAACAATTCTCCTTTGCCGCTCACCAAACAAGTATCGAGCTAATGATTGCCACTGCTTTAGAATCTTTAATTAATTTGCATTGCCCTCTCTGGTTTACTGTCTTGGCTTTGGGCCTATGTGGTTAGAAGTGAGTGAAGTTACTAATTTGTGACTGTCAGGATATTTGAATTCAATTCGGTACAAAGCATAGTGAAAACAATATGTGTCAGTTTGATCTGATGTAAAGGTGCCTTTGTATATATTGTATAACCACATAACAATGGAAAAGGAATCATGGACTATTGCTAAAGAAATCATTTTCTTTAAAAACTAAGTGTTTGTCAACGATGTTATGATCCCAGACCAGACCTTCAATTTGTTTTACAATCTGGCTGGCAATCAGTAACATTTTTTAGAAGTTGATAAAATGTAAGTTCCAGGTACTTACTTAGACAATAAAGTCGCAGATTCCATGATTTTGAACAAACAACGACAGAAAGTTACAACAGTAATACAATCTACTATATATTTAAATACAACTTACATTACAATATCCAGATTTAACATAAAGCAAGCATAGGCAACAAACTGTGATTAAATATCACACAGAGTACTTCAAATAGCAAATATGGTCAACACAGATCCCATAGATTTCTCAGCAATCCACCCCAGACATTAGTGAAATAGTAGGTTGTCAAATCTCATTAAAACTTCACAAGGGATTGTATTTCTTCACTTAAATTGACCTACCACTGGAACTTACACAAGAGTCTTTCCGACATAGAAAGATCAAGAAGGCTGTTTACGTGTGGACCTGCAGGAAATGGGTAAGATACTAAACAAGTATTTTACATCAGTGTTTACTGTGCAGAAGAATAGGGAAGCTAGAGAACTTGGAGAAATAAATAGTGTTATCTTGAAAAGTGTCCAAATTACAGAGGAGGTGGTGTTGGACGTCTTAAAATGCATCTGGTGGATAAATTCCCCAGGATCTGACCAGATGTATCCCAGAACTTTGTGGGAAGCTAGGGAAGTTAATTCTGGGTCCCTTGCTGAGATATTTGTATCATCGATAGCCACAGGTGAGATGCTGGAAGACAGGAGGGTGGCTAATTTAAGAAAGGTGATAAGGATAGCCAGAGAACTATAGACCAGTGAGACTGATGTCAGTGGCGGGCAAACTATTAGAAGGAATCTTGAGGGACAGGATTTACATGCATGTGGAAAGGCAAGGATTGGATGGGGATAGTCAACATGTCTTTGTGTGTGGGAAAGCATGCGTCATTTTTTGAAGAAGTGACAAAGAAGATTGATGAAGGCAGAGTGGTGGACATTGTCTATATGAACTTCAGTAAGGTGTTTGACAAGGTGCCACGTGGAACACAGGGAGAGCTAGCCATTTGGATACAAAATTGGCTTGAAGGTAGAGGACAGAAAATGGTGGTAGAGGGTTGGTTTTCGGACTGGAGGTCTGTGACAAGCAGTGTGCCATAAGGATGGGTGCTGGGTCCACTGCTTTTTGTCATTTATATAAATGACTTGGATGTAAATATAGGAGAAATGGTTAGTAAGTTTGTAGATGACGCCAAAATTGGTGGCGTAGTGGACAGTGAAGAAGGTTATCTTGGAACACAACTGGACCTATGTGCCGAGGAGTGGCAGACGGAGTTTAATTTAGATAAATATGAGGTATGGCATTTTGGAAAAACAAACCAGGGCAGGACTTACACACTTAATGGTAGGGACTTGGGGAGTGTTGCCAAACAAAGAGAACTTGGGGTGCACTTTCATAGTTTCTTGAAGGTGGAATCACAGGTAGACAGGGTAGTGACAAAGGTATTTGGTATATGCCTTTATTGATCCGTACATTGAGTATAGGATTTGGGATGTCATGTTGCAGCTGTACAGGACATTGGTTAGGCCGCTTTTGGAATACTGTGTTCTTTTTTGGTCTCCATGCTATAGGGAACATGTTGTGAATCTTGAAAGGGTGCAGAAAAGATTTATAAGGCAGTTGCGAGGGCTGTAGAGTTTGAGCTATAGGGAGAGGCTGAATAAGCTGTGGCTATTTTTCCTGGGGCATGGGAGGCTGAGGGGTGACCTTATAGAGGTTTATTAAATCATGAAGGGTGTGATTCGGATGAATAGCTGAGGCCTTCTTCCCAGGGTAGGGGAGTTCAAGACTAGAGGGCATAGGTTTAAAGTGAGAGGAGAAAGATATACAAGGGGCCTAAGGGGCAACCTTTTTATGCAGAGTGTGATGCGTGTATGGGATGAGCTGCCAGAGGATGGGTGGCACGGTGGCTCAGTGGTTAGCACTGCTGCCTCACAGAATCAGGGACCCGGGTTAAATTCCAGCCTTGGGCAACTGTTTGTGTTAAGTTTGCAAGTTATTGCCCTTGTCTGTATGGGTTTCCGCTGGGTGCTCCTGTTTCCTCTCACCCAAAAATGTGCGGGTTAGTTGGATTGGCCATACTAAATTGCCCATACTGTCTAGAGATGTTCTGGATAGGTGGATTAACCATGGGAAATGCAGGGTTATTGGGTAAGGGGGAGGTTCTGGGTGGGATGCTCTTTAGAGGGTCAGTGTGGACTCGATGGGCCAAATGGCTTGCTTCCACACTATAGGGATTCTATGATTCTAGGAAGTGGTTGAGGCTGGTACAATTACAATATTTAAAAGGTATCTGGATGGGTACATGTGTAGGAAGGGTTTAGAGATGTGGTTTAAATGCTGGCAAATGGGTCTAGATTAATTTAGGATATCTGGTAGACATGGACGAGTTGAACCAAGGGTCTGTTTCCATGCTATACAATTCTGTGACTAAATATTTTGGTTCATATTTTCGTCACTCATCCTTCTTTCCTGGGACTATGATCCCCTGGATTCTGGAAACTGAACTTCAGTATTTACATAGAGGCACAACTCTTTTTTTCATTGACACCAAGCTTCACCAAGCACCAACCTGCCTCTGAGATCTTCCTGAGCTCTAATCTTACTCAGCTGCGTCTAGCCATGACTAGAAGGCCTTATCGAGTTCTTACAGAGCAGAATCATCCAACTATTCATGGAAATTATCCCTGATCCCCAACACAGAATCAGTCCAGTTCAGCTAAGCCATTAGTAATTCATTCAATATCATTAACCCCGGAGACTACTTCTCTGACACACTCACACGTCGTCTCCAACTCCCTGTAACCTACAAACTGTTCCTCAATGACCTGTAAACTTTTGATTAGTCCTTTGAAAACTTCACAAAAATTCTACTTTTCTCCCTATGCAAAATTGAATGGAACCAGTGTTTTGAACCATCAAACTAAACATTCCTTGTTCCTTGAAGACTAAAGTATTCAAAGATTGCTGTTTGAACAGTACAGTATGGATGCAAAAAGAGAATTTCACCACAGTGGGCTGCTTCTCTGAGCTGACACCAAAACTGAGCGAACGACCCAGAGTCCAAACAGCGACACACTCTATAATGCGGAAATAACTGGATGATAGTCAATTGCCGTGATCTCTCTTCTTGTTAGGCCAAAGGTGTCGAAAAGTGGGACTAAAAAAAGTAAAGAAAGAAAACTCATTAAAACGGATCTTTTTAACGACTCACACTGATATCTCCTTATATGGTTCCATGTCAAATTTTATTTTTATTTTGAGTGCCTTGGGTCATTTATTGCATTCAAAGTGTAAGTTGTGGCCATGGTTGTTTGTATCAATTTATTTAAGGCCAGTCCAAAATTTTCCTGTGGAAGCAACAACAACCTTTAAAAAATGACTGTGATACGAATAGATAAATATTTAATTCAAGCGTGTGATATTTGAACTCAGATCTTTGTGCATTTAAATAAAGATCAAATTAGCTAAGCATCCATCTACTGAATCACATGCAGGTTGTGGTTTGCAGAATAATATGACAAAGGTTTGGTTTTCTTTAGCACCGAGGCTACTGTGAAATACAAGTAAACTTCATCACAACCTATACACCACAACTGATAGACTAATTGATAATGTGCAATTCTAAATGCAGCATCTGAGTTTTGATGACACGCATCTATTTTTGAAATCTGCACAGAAATAAATCTGGTTGCATCCTTTTCTGTTTAAACATAATTCCTGACAAGGCAGCAATTATGTGCATGAACTTTCAAAAGACTTTTAAGGAAAAAACCACAGAATAAACTTGATAGAGAGGTTGATTGAGAGATCTGCAGACACACATGCACAAAACTTGGTTGGTGATGGCACAAGTGGTAGAGGCTGTTAAAAGTAGTACTGGAACCTAGGATTCATACAGATATGTTCAGAACAGAAAAGTCAAGATCTGATAAGTATTTGTATAACAGTGGCTAATCCTCAACTGGAAAATTATATCAAGTTATGGGCATCATACTTTATGAAAGATTTTAAAGTCTTGGGGAGGGTGCAGTGGAAATTTACTAGAATGGCACCAGAGATGAAATACTTCAGCTGCATGAGGAGAGACTTGGGGAGCAGGGACAGTAAAGGAAGGGCAGGAGAGATTTAACAGTAATGTTCAAAAAACCTGAGAGGTGTTGATGCAGTAAATATGGAACAAGTATACAGTTCATGGCTATTGGCAAATGAACCCTTGAGGATAATATTTTTAGGCAGCCAGTTGTGATCTGGAATATGCTACTAGAAAGGGAAGCAGATTCATCAGTAATAATTAAAAAGAATTTGGATAAATGCTTAAAGGGCATAGGCAACAATAGGACCATGGGGCTGAGTGGTTAATCCTTCATAGAATCAGGAGCAATAAGGAGGTTGGAGGTTTCTATGATTCTGTAAGGTGATTCATTGTGAATTTCCATTGTGATTTCTCTTAAAATTGGGAAAATAAAGTGTAGGACCAACAGGTTAAATTGCAAGAGAGGGAAAGATGATTTGCTTTATTCGGAAATTAATCAGATTCATTCACAATTCCGTGGATGGTGACAGGATGGGAAGATTAGGATAAATTATTCCATTAATTCATTTCATTTGAAATCTATTTCAGTTGTGGCAATTTCTATATTTCCATGTCACTTAGATTTGCATATCAGAACATGTGAACCCATTTTCCTGCTCAATCACTCACTCGCCCCCGAGGGAAATGAAGGGGGAGAATAAATCAAGGAGCATATCTTAGAATGAAGGGAGGAATGGGATTAATGTGTCAATGCATTTTAAAACATTTGGGGAATTTGAGGACTGTTAAAGCTTTTTAAAATAATAACTAGAATTGTGAATAGTCTAGGGGGTGAGGTGGTGACATAATGACAGTATCACTGGATGGGTGATCCAGAGGGACAAGCTCATGCTCTGGTGGCAGGGGTTCAAAACCTAGAAGGGCAGCTGAAGGAATTCAAATTCAATAAATATGGTCTGGAATTAAAATCTAGCCTCAATAATGGTGACCATGAACCTATCACCAATTTTTGTAAAATCCTACTGACTACGTTTCCTCAACTTGCAGATTTTATTCATGGACGGCATGGTGGCTCAGTGGGTAGCACTACTGCCTCACAGCACCAGCAACCTGAATTCAATTCCACCCTCGGGCGACTGTCTGTATGGAGTTTGCACATTCTCTGTGTGGGTTTCCTCTGGGTGCTCCAGTTTCCTCCCACAGTCCAAAGATGTGCAAGTTAGGTGGATTGGCCATGCTAAATTGCATGTAGTGTTCATGGATGTGTAGGTTAGGTGGGTCACAGGGGAATGGGTTTGGGTGGGATGCTCTGAGGTTCAGTGTGGACTTGTTGGCTGAAGGGCCTGTTTCCACACCGAAGGGATTCTATGATCTAATCTGATTCACTGAAGCCTTTCAGAGAATGAAGTCTTCCATCATGAGCTGGGTAATGTGGTTGATTCTTAGCCGTATTCTGAAATGAGCCAGCAAACCACTCAGTTCAAATGTGATTAGGGATGGACAGCAAATATTGGCTTTGTGATTGATATTTACATTCCTCTCCGGTATCACTATTTGAACTGCAACACATCAAAACAGATTGACTTATCATTAAGAAGATAGTGAGCTGACCATGACATTATGAGGTGCTCAATATGGATCATCAAAGACATGTATATTAATGCAGGCAACTGTTAACACTCCCCTCCTCTGTACCTAGGCCAGGAAGTCTGTCCATTTACTGAAGCAGCCAAAATGAGAGGCCCCACCAAACACAATAAAATACAAGCAGAAATAGGATGGGAGTCTTGCGTGATCATTACTTAGCCACTTATGAGCTTCAATTCTCACAATGATGGGAGCCTTCTGACAACTCACCTGCCCCTGGTAAAATGTGAATAGAAACAGCTAGGCCACAGGCTCACAGCATACCTTGTCATGGCAGCCAATTTTACATTCCACCTTCCTGCCAGGAGAGGCAATGGCCTAGTGGTATTGTCACTGGACTGTTAACCCAGAGACCAAGATAATGCTCTGGGGGTCTGGGGACCTGGGTTTGAATCCCACCATGGCAGATGGTGGAATTTCAATTCAATAAATATCTGGAGGTAAGAGCCTAATGATGACCATGTATCCAGTATCCAGTGTCCATTGTCAGGAAAAACCCATCTGGTTCACTAATGTCCTTTAGGGGAGGAAACTGCCATCCTTACCTGGTCTGGACTAAATGTGACTCCAGAGCCACAACAATGTGGTTGACTCTTAACTGCCCTCTGGGAAAATAGGGATGGGCAAGAAATGCTGCCTGGCCTGCGACACCCTCATCCCATGAATGAATAAAGGAAAAAAAACTGCAGTAGGGGGTAAGTGTCCAACCAATGTTGTCAAATGTGACAAGGCTTTAATCAGATAATATCAATTGGTTTTAAATCCATAATAGGATGGGAATTGCTGATTGCTGAGTTCAAAGGATATGAAAAATCCACAATCCTTAAACATCTCCCCCAGCTTTGATATTTTTCCATCACTGAGTATTGTGTCTCAAGAAATCTGAGACACCAAGTGATTACCTGTATTGGTCTTGAAGCAAGACATTGTAGAAAAATCTGAATTGAGCTGGGATAAAATATACTCCCATTCACAGGTTTTACACTTGTAATTCCTCTTCCTTTTGCATTTTTATTTATCAAGGAGTCAAAGACATCTACAGTGCAGACAAAGGCCCTTTGGCTGATTGAGTCTTTGCTAGTCAAAACAAGGACCTAACTATTCTAAAACCAGCTAGAAATTGAAAAGCCTTTCCTATAGCATGTTCTTAAACATTGAATCAACACAGTGAGTCTTGCTAACACTGTTCAATCTCCTCTGTGCATACACAAACTTGATTAATACAATATTCAATATTTGTGGTATTTGCCACCTCTTCCAGTATGTGTTACTAGGTAAGAGTTGTTTGAAGTAGTTTGCTGGCATTGATCCTCCTTTGTTTCATTTTGGAGACATCTAGAGATCAGTGGTAGAGGACATTCTGCTGTGAGGTATCTACAGAGGAGGCACAGTTCTTAGATACCTAGAAAGTTTATTGTATGATAGCAATAAGTGCAACTACATTTGGTCAGGCATAATTGTTGGCATCTTAGGGAGCTGATACAGATACATCTGCACGCTGTGAAAGCTGGAATATAGCTCCTTGTCTTCCTACAGACTGTGTGTAATATCAGTAGAATGAATGGAGCCAATGTCACTTAAACATTGATCTCTTCAGTACCATTGCCTTATACGAAAAGACTTGACTGCTTCCATCACCTCTGAAGGCATTGCATTCTAGGTTACATTCATTTGTCATGCAAATGTTTTCACTTATGACACAAGTGTACTTCAAATCTGTGTCCTCAGACTGTCAATACTTCTGCCATTGGTGACAGCTTCTTTTTATTTCCTCTATCAAGTTTCATCAAGCCTTCAAGTTTTTGAACACTTCTATCAAGTCTTCCCTTAAACAATTCTGCTCTAAAGAAAATAATTTTGGTTAATCTAGTTACTCCATGTGGTACCATGAAGTTGTTCATCTCTTGTACCATTCCCCTTAATCTCCTCTGCTCTCAATCTAAAACCTTAGCATTGTTCCTTCCTGGCATACCAAACTGGATACCATACTGCAGTATGGGTCCTGCCACTGTTTAGCTGATCTTTGACATAACTTTGCAAACTTTGTCAAACCCTATTAAAAGCCCAGACAAACAGTTGCTTTCTAATAGAGTGAAAGAGTCATAGTCATACTGCACGGAAACAGATCCTTCGGTCCAACCTGTCCATACTGACCATAATCCCAAACTAAACTAGTCCCATCTGCCTGCTCCTGGCCCATATCCCTCCAAACTTTTCATATCCTTGTACTTATCCAAATGTCTTTTAAAAGTTGTAATTGTATGCATATCCAACACTTCCTCAGGATGTTCATTCCACATGCATGCAAACCACCATCTGTGTAAAAAATTTTCCCCTTGTGCCTTTCTAAAATCTTTCTCCTCTCATCTTAAACATGTGACCCCTAGTCTGGAAATCCCCATCCTACTAATGGCAACTGCCATTAACTCTATCTATACCCCTTGTTATTTTATAAACTTCTATAAATTTGACTCTCAACCTCCTAACCTCCAGTGAAAAATGTGCCAGCCTACCCTGCCTTTCTTTATAACTCAAACCTACCATACCTGGCAACATCATGGTAAATCTCTTCTGAATCTTCTCTAGCTTAATAATATCCTTCCTTTAACTGGTGACCAGAACTGGACACAATATTCCAGAAGAGGCCTCACCAAGGTACTGTACAACATCAACATGACTTTTCAACTCCTCTAATCAAAAGACTGAGCAATGAAGACAAGTGTGCCAAAGGCCTTTTTAACCACCCTGTCTATATGTGATGCAAACTTCAAAGAATTATGTACCTGCCCTCCTAGGTCCCTCTGTTCTACAACACTACCCAAGGCCCTACCATTATTTATATAAGCCCTACCCTTGCTTGTTGTACCAAAATGCAATACCTCGCATTTATCAGATTGAACTCCATTTGCCATTTTTCAGCTGATTGACCCATTTGATCAAGATCCCTTTGCAATCTTAGAAAACCTTCTTCGCTGTCTATAGTGCCACCAATTTTGGTCTGGTCTGCGAACTTATTAACCATGACTTCTATATTCTCATCCCAATCATTTATATAAATGATAAACAAAAGAGGACCCAGAACTGATCCCTGTGGAATACCGCTGGTGACAGGTCTCCAGACCAAAAAGCAACCCTCCACCACCACTCTCTGTGGCCTGCCATTAAGTTAATTATGTATCCAATTGGCAAGCTCACCTTGAATCCTATGTGACCTAACTTTACTCATTAGTCTACCATGCGGAACTTTGTCGAAGGCTTTACTAAAGTTCAAGTAAGTAACGTCTACTGCTTTGCCTCATCAATCTTTTTGGTAACTTCCTCAAACAACTCAATAAAGTTTGTGAGACATGATTTTCCTCACACAAAACCATGCTGACTATCCCTAATCAATTTATGCCTCTCTAAATGTCCATAACTCCTATCCTTTATAATCACCTCCAACAATATACCCACAACCAAGGTCAGACTCACAGGTCTATAGTTCCTTGGTTTCTCCTAACAAATTTTCTTAAACAAAGGTACGACATTAGCCACCCTCCAATCATCAGGCATATCGCATGCAATTATAGATGATGCAAATATTCCTGCAAGGGGTCTCGCAGTTTCCTCCCTTACTTCCCACAGTGATCTGAGATATATTAGCTCAGGTCCCAGAGATTATTGTTCCTTAATCTTACTCTTCACTCTAATAGGAATATAATGCCTCTGAACTCTCGTAATCACATTCTTGAATGCCTCCTATTTATCAGTTGTCCATTTACCTGTGAACAGTCTACTCCAGTCAACTTTTGAAAGTTCTTGTCTCATACAATTAAAATTTACCTTACTCCAATTAAAAGCTTTAACTTTTATGGAAGGCTTATCCTCTTCCATAACCATTTTGAAACTAATAGAATTATGATCACCAGACCCAAAGTGTTCCCCCATTTTTACTCCAGTCACCTGCCCTGCCTAATTGCCCAAAAGAAGGTTTAGTTTTGCTCCTTCTCTAGTAGGACCATCCACATATTGGTTAAGAAAATGTTCTTGAACACATTTAACAAATTCTTCACCATCCAAACCGTTAACACTATGATGGCCCCAGTCAATGTTTGGAACATTAAAACCTCCATTATTATAACCTCATTATGCTTACATGTACCTGAGATTTGCCGACATATTTGTTTCTCAATTTCCCTCTTACGACTGCGAGGCTCATATTACAATCCCATCAAGGTGATCTTTCCTTCTTACTTTTAATTTCTACCCATATATTTTCACTGGACAATTTTTCAGAAATATCTTCTCTAGTTACAGCAGTAATGTATTCCTTAATCAAAAATGCCACCCCACCTCTCCTTTCTTGCCTCCTTCCCTACCCTTCTTATGGTATCTAAAAAAACTGAGCTGCCAGACTTGTCCATCTCTCAGCCAAGTTTCTGTAATAGCTGTGACATCCCAATCCCATACTCTTAAGCATGCCCTGAGTCCATCAGCCTTACCTGTAAGACACCTTGCATTGAAATAACTGCAATTTAGTTCTTCAGAGTTACTACATGCTCTGACTGTCTCTCATCTTTCTTTTCTAATTGATATGCTGTCTTTATATGAACCTTCCCCATCAGTCCTTCTGTTTACTCTGCTACTTAGAATTCCTCCACTCCTGCCATCTATCAACATAAAGTCTCCCTTAATGGAACAAGCAAATCTCCATGCTAAGACATTGGTCCTTTTCCAGTTCAGGTTAGACCCATCCTTTTCGAACAGGTCTTTTCTACCCCAAAGGACATCCCAATTGTCCAAAAAACCTGAATCCTCAAACAATACACCAGATCTTCAGCCATTGATTTATCTCCTTTATCCTTTTGTTCCTTCCCCTGTTTGAGTTTGGCACTGGGAGTAAACCAGGGATTATACGTTTAAGGTTCCATTTTTTAATCTTCTACTTAACCTCTATCAGGAAATCTAGCTAAATAGTATAATGACACTAATTTCTATGCAAATTCTGTAATCAATTTCTACCAGTTGAAAGCAGGAAACTGCATTTCCAATTGTAGATTTGCAGGAAGTAAACCTTCAAAATTAAGATGTGTGAAGTATGTGATATTTGTTTACAAGCCTCTGTCTCTTAGCATTTCATACACCACTGCCTAAAAAAGACCATTTATCTCACTTGGTTTGTACTTAAATAGCTTCTGATGCTTCTGATGCACAAGTTGTCATTCTAAGAGCACCAATTGACATTTACATATTTCTAATCTTTATCAGCTAACCCAAGCAAATTTAAACAGATGGCTGAGGTTTGACTATTCATTGCAAGAGGTGTGTGATACGGGGTAAACTAAAACCTCTCTTTCACGGTTTCCTGTGTGCGTGCGATTGCAGACATTCTCTTTTGCTCCTTATTCCCGCCCCCCTCAATTCCCTGGTTTAAACCTTTTGCATCTCTCACTTTGCCCGTTTTGATGACAAGTCCTGAAGTGTTAAATTACTTTCTCTCTGCACAGATCAGCAACAAACTTTCAACATTTTGTGAATTTATTTCAGATTTCCAGCTCCTGCAGGATTTTAGTTCTGCAATTTCAACTTTTCCAGGCTAATATTGATTTAAGATTGTGCAGAAACTTCATTGGGCTATTCTATACAAACAGCTAAAATCCAGGTAAACAAAACAATTTCACAGTGTTCTTTGTTTGTTAAGCTCACTCTGTTCTTTATGCATTATTATGTGTTACACTGTGATGTTATTTTGCAGAAACTTCCTAAAATTACAGTAGTTTTTGAATGTATGTACATTTATATGTGAAATTTAAACAAAAATTTAGTTAACATGTTTAGGAGAAAGAAAGGAAAAGAATGGTTTATTTCTATGGCACCTTTCACTACTATGAGAAAGTTGAACGTACCTGGCAGTCAACAAAGTACTTTTGAATCTTCAAATTGACTTTGCCTCCTGCCACTGGGACACAATATCGTTCTACCAGTTTACAAAGGATCCACATTTCTCCTGTCCATTCTCATTTTTTGAAAAAAATTATTTTTAAAAATTGCATTGATTTTGACATGCCTTTCAAGTTTCTTCATTTTTGAAGCCCTTGCTGTCTATTTTGTTGACTTTTATCGTCCTAATTCTGTCTCCTGATTTTGAAGATCTGTGACAGCTTTCTCTTTTTTTAACTTTAATGAAGTCTTTTATCTCTTTTAGGCATTCGTGTCATTGTGTTTTGTGTTCACTAAGAAGTGTCGTTATGGTTGCGGAAAGATATGACAGCCAATTTATGCACCACTAGATCCTCCAATTTGTAATGGTGACATTTAGAAGAATTTTTAAGAGATGCTGGTTGAGGGATAAATATTAACAAGAATGTCTGAGGAAAACTCCCAGGCTTTTCTTCAAAATAGTGACGGGAGTTTTTTAATTCCCGCTGGTGATTACAAATCAGTGGAAGAAAATATACCTAACATTGATCATAATGTGATTCAGTTTGAATGGGAGAAACTTCGTAGATTTAGATAAAGAAGACTTCAGTGTAATGAAATAAAGATTAGCTACAGAAATTATAGCAGATCTATTCCTGGGCAACATGAGGGAAGATCAGCAATAGATTGGACAAAAATATTTAAAGTGATACAGTATCAGTGTAAAGGGTAAACTCTGTTCTTAGTGAACACAAAACACAATGACACGAATGCTTAAAAGAGATAAAAGACTTCATTAAAGTTAAAAAAAGAGAAAGCTGTCACAGATCTTCAAAATCAGGAGACATAATTAGAACGATAAAAGTCGACAAAATAGACAGCAAGGGCTTCAAAAATGAAGAAACTTGAAAGGCATGTCAAAATCCATGCAATTTTTAAAAATAATTTTTTTCAAAAAATGGGAATGGACAGGAGAAATGTGGATCCTTTGTAAACTGGTAGAACGATATTGTGTCCCAGTGGCAGGAGGCAAAGTCAATTTGAAGATTCTCGCCTTTCCATATTAAATATAAATAGACAGCAGCACAGTGTGGGGGGTGGGGTAGTGTCAGAGTGAATGAGGGAATTGTAGCAAGCAATACTTAAATGGCGGAAAACTGCAAAAAACTGCAACACAAAGGGGCTTAGGGGGACTTGTGCAAGAATCACAGAAAACTATCACACAGGTACAGCAGATGATCAGGAAGGCTAATACAATGTCGGCCCTTATTTCAAGTGGGTTGGAGTATAAGAATAGGGAAATCTTACTGCACAAAATGCTGGTGAGATCATGTCTGGAGTACTGTGAGTGGTTTTGGCCCCTCATTTTAGGAAAGATGTCATTTCATTGGAGGTAGTTCAGTGAAAGTTAACCTGGATGATCTTTGGTATAGAGGGATTGTCTTATGAGCAAGGGTTAAACAGGTTGGAATTCTACACAATGGAGTTTAGAAGAGTGAGAGGTGCAATGTATAAGATTTCTAAAGGAGTTTGATGGATAAATGCTGAGAGAATGTTTCCCTTCATGGGAGAGCCTAGGACCAGAAAGCAGAGTCTCAGAATAGACGGGTGCAAATTAACGCTGAGATAAGGAGGAATTTCTCCTCTCAGAGGGTTGTGAGCCTATGGAACTCCTTGCTACAGATAGTGGTGGGGGGGTAGACAACTTCCATATATTTAAAACTGAGATGGATAGATGTTGAGGAGTAGAGAAATCAAAGGTTATGGTGAAAAGACAGGAAAGTCAATATGAGGAATGTCAGATTAGCCATGATCTGACTGAATGGTGGTGCAGACTCAAGGGGCTGAACAGCCTGCTCCTGTTCCTAATTCTTCTGATCTTACAGTCTAGTGAGTGCGGTGGAACATGAGTCTTGGTGGGAGGTGTGTGCAGCAATAGTAGATGTAGAGTGAGTCTGAGGTACTGAACAGAAGATAGTGGCATGTATACTGGTGGAACACAACAGGCAATTCTTCCATTGATGATGGACATTCCTCCAGATGGCTGATACCATACTGACCTGGTGGCAACCTCGGAATGAGTTGCCAGTCTCTGGCGTCATGGCCTCCTGTACTGGTCTTGAGGACAGAAGATGCCCCATCTCTGTATCAGCCCGCACACAAGGACCTTCAGGTCCCTGCCCATGAAGCGAGATGATAATTTCCCGTTATCTGCCATGCCCGGGGGAAATGTGACGAATTGTGCAGGGTGGCTCTGGACTGCCAGCACTTGATGGAGTGCACTGCGGCCTTTTATAGGTGGCACTAGTGGCAGGGATACCAATCCATTCCAGGATATTCAGGTGGTACTAAATACCTCCGGCTATCGTCAGTGGGAGAATCGGGCTAGCATCAGATGAGAGGGACGCCATAGATGGGTAGTAAAATCTTCTCCGCACCCTCTCCAGTGCAATCCCTCCTATAGTATGCATTCTTGAAGTGCACAAGATCCCGACAAGAAACAGTGTTCACTGAAAATAGATTGAGCTGCTTGGACATTTTTTGAAGAAAGATTGTTTTACTTGTATGATCTATACAAAGTGCAACTTGAAGGTTGACGCTTGCAGCTTCAGTTAAAGTTTCTTTTCGTTTCCTGACAAATTTTTTTTAGTATTTCACACTTCACACTGATTCAGAAAAGCTTACTTTGTTAGGGGTGGATTCATCTATTTCCTTTGTATAAGTTGTGTTTAACCAGAATAATACAAATAAAAAGTGTGGATTTTTTGGTTGAGAAAAGTTAAACAGTATTGACTGTTTTGAACTGGTAATAAACTGACTTGTCACAACCTGAGTCAAATGTTTTCAACCAGGACAAGGTATAAATATTCAGCAGGCATACTGTTTCATACTGGTCTCACAGACTGGTCAACAACAATCATTTCAATTAAGCTGCTTTTTGCTTTCTGAATTGTGCGACTGGACAATTCAGAAATCATTCTAGTGTTTGCTTATCATGACTTGGAGATAAATTATACAAATTGAGCTCTTTGTTTGTTCCTGACAGATATTTCAGTCCTACAGCAGATAATGGATACTTTAACAAGTAGTAGTGGAAAACATCTGCCTAATCCTGTTGATCCCAAACTGCGTGGACAGGATCTTCCTGTGAGAATGGAAACGACTCACACCCAACTGGAAAGCATGAAACCAACTAAACTAAACGATTTGAAAGGAAAGCTAATAGCTCTAGGTGTAAGATTTACAAAATTTTATTATTGGACCAAGCGACAGGGGAATGATTGGGAGGGTGGGACTTATTAGATAGCTCTTTCAGAGAGCTAACACTGGCATGATGGGCCAAATGGTCTCTTTATGTGCAGTATTATTCCACTACAATGAATCTTTGCAAAGAAGTTCATCCTAGGCAATGGCAGTCAATGTAACTAATGATCATGCCCTGCAAATAATGGAAGGCTGATCTGAAAGCTTCATTTTACCCCACTGTATGCCCCTTTAACTTGGTGAGTTATGTCATGCTTTGATTTTTCTACACCTAACCATGTTAAGTGATTCCTTCTGCTAATTGTATCTAGCAAAATCAATACCATGTTGGTGTAAAATTCCTCCATTCCTAAATGGCAGTATTGGTAAATGCTTTCGAGGCGGCATAGTGGCTCAGTGGTTAACACTGCTGCTGCACAGCACCAGAGACCCGGGTTTGATTCCACCCTCGGGTGGCTGCCTTTGTCTGTGTGGGTTTCCTCCCACAGTCCAAACATATGCAGACTCAGTGGATTAGCCAAGGGAAATGCAGGGTTACAAGGATAGGGTATGGAGTGGGTCGGGGGCCTCTTCAAAGGGTTGGTGTGGACTTGATGGGCTGAATGGCCTGTTTCCACACTGTAGGGATTCTATGATTTATATTGTCTCTGTACATCTTGATCTCATTCTCTCCTCCCTTCCTGACCACTATAATGGCAGAATCGTCCAAACTGATCGCATAAGAATAAAAGCAACCTCTGCCTTTCACTCTTGCAGGTAGCGCAGCTTGTGTTGGGATTGGTTTTTATTGCATTTGGGGTCCCATTAAAGCTGAGTCCGTCATCCTTCACAGCGAATATAGGAGCGCCCTGGTGGAGTGGAACATTGGTGAGTGTTAGCAGCACAAAACGGGGAAAACTGAGCAAAGGGTCTACTTCTCAGTTTAAGGGAGCATTTTCCATGATGGTGCTCTTGGTTTGACCAATATTTGACTGGGGTTCACACCAATGTGCTGTTGTCTGAATGTAGACATTATACATCTATGACTTTATTGTGGATCAGTTGTTCGTGCACTTGTGTCTCTGAAACTTGGGGTTCAAATAAGAACATAAGAATTAAGAGTAGGAGCAGGCCATTTGGCCCCTTGAGCCTGTTCTACTATTTGTTAAGATAAAGCCTATCTGACTATGGACTCAATTCCACTTTATTGCCGACCTCCCCATCCCTTCGGTTCCTGATTGACAAGGGACTTACGTACATCAGCCTTAAAAATATTCAATGGGCCTGCCTCTGCTGCTCTCAGGTTCCACTCCTGGACTCTTACACAAAAAGTCAAGGAGGGACTATCCTTCAGGTGAGACTTCAGAATGAGACCGTACCAGCCTGGTCAGGTGGGTGTAAAAGACCATGTGAACTATTTTGAAGAGTAGGGCAGTTCTCCCTGCTCACCTTTTCAATATTTATTGCTCAATGAACATCATAATAACACCGATTGTCTGGTTTTTATCATATTTCTGCTTTGCTGAGCATAAATTAGCTACCATGATTCCCACACTACAGCTTTGACTGTAAAATCCTTTATTGGTCGTAAAGCAATTTGGGACAACTGGTGGTCATGAGATAGTGCTACATAAATGCAAGCTTTTTTTTCTTAAAGAACATTTTCTTCTTTAGATTCCAATGTAAAGCATGGATATAGCGTTGTGAAGCAACTGCACAGAGGGCGGCATCTCGTCACTAAGTCACCTTTTATTTACATGTGCACAGTACATGGGATTGTACCAGCCAGCTCAGAAGCAGTCCCTAGGATGAGGAGACTCTCTGAATCTCCTGTTTATATCTGTCAGCCATGGCTCCCTGACTGGCTAGGGTTAACAACCGCAATCAAGGATCTCATAGTTAATAAGATCCGCCTGACCCTTGTTTCAATCATTACAAGTGTAAGGAAGTTGAGTGGGGCAGCCCACATACAGAAAAGGATACCAACCTCACGTTCTTTATCTGTTCAAATTAAGGTACCAATCCAGTCACAGTGAATCTGCTGAAGTGAAACAGTTCCCACGCCTGGGAACCATTGAACAAACAAAGTTTCAGAAGCAGTCTCAGAGTATGACCACATAGAGGGGCTAGTACTTATGGTCAATTATGAGTGGGCTTGTGTGCTGCGGGGGAAGGCACAACAAAAGTAAATAGGCATATTTTTGTCAGAGCACTAAGATGCGGTGACGAGAAACAATCTTCCCTAACTATAATTACTTTTCAGCAGATTCTCATGATGGTAAGACATTATTGCTTTAGATGATACATTGCTTGTTAAAACTGTTTCCTGTCTGTTGTTTTTGTTGCCATTGTTGCTGAAGTCTCCAGGAATTAATTTTAGTTCTCTGAGTCTGAGCAGGGACAAATTATAGCAATATTTCAAAATAAAAGATTTTATAGCAGGATTGCAACTTTAACTCTTCTCTCTCCACAAATGCCACCAGAACTGTTAAACAACATTCCCTTTAGGTTGCACGGCCACACGCACAAACAGCCATTCCAAAGTTCCATGCACAGAGATTGGCATTGGCACGCTGATCATGGCATTGACTTCCGGTTCTGGAGGCCTCAGTAGCCTGTGTAGCGAGTAGGAAAATTAGAGAGAATGCTGCTGCTAAGTGTTAGGTATTCACTGGTTTGCACTAGATCTGGGATGTTGGATTTTTCTCAAAGCAATACAGAGATAATGCTAGTTGCAAATCTACACTAGATTTATTTACAACATGGTCTCAGCTCAAAATCTTTTCCTGAAAGCTCCTCTGTTTCTTTAGTTCTCTCACTCTGCACATAAGTTTGAGCAATGGTGTACATGTGCATGGGTCTGGGAATAGGCCGAGACAATCAAACATAGATCAATCAAACCATTGAACACTGCATTGAGTATTTGCAATATTTCTTGTTTTGATTTCAGGTTTTCAGCACTTAAGAGTCATACGTCATAGAGTTGTACAGCATGGAAACAGACTCTTCGGTCCAACTCGTCCATGCTGACCAGATATCCCAAAAGTAAATCTAGTCCCAATTGCTAGCATTTGCCCATAACCCTCTAAACCCTTCCTATTCATGTACCCACCCAGATGCCTTTTAAATGTAGTAATTGTACGCACCTCCACCATTTCCTGTGGCAGCGCATTAAATACACACACCATACTCTGCGTGCTTGTACTTTCTCAGTCAGTCAGCTGTGAAGACTCACTGTTAGGTTTATTGATGAACTCTAGCGCTGTTCTTGGATCTCCCACGTAGTCTCTCTTGACTATCCTGCTTTCTCTCTTTCCTCCCGTTTAAAGTATCATTGTATTTGATTTTGTTTTGTGGTTCCAACATTAAAGCAAAAAAACTTACAAAAACAGTAATTATTACTCCAAGAAATTGAGGAAATTGGCTCCAGCACTGAAAAGTCCTCAAAAAAAAGGAGCAGCTCTTACAGCCACGATTCTCTCCCATCCACCATTTTGCACTCACAACTGTTTTCCTTTCTAAAAACATTTTCTCTTCTCCCATTTTCTTTCAACTCTTTCAATCCATTGGTTCCAAAACTTTTAGAGATAGAGACAAAAAATTGCTTCACTGTCAAGAATAATCCAAACCTAATAACATTTGGAGATAGTAGGAACTGCCGAGCTGGAGAATCTGAGATAACAAGCTGTAGAGCTGGATGAACACAGCAGGCCAAGGGGTCCAGACCTGAAATATCAGCTTTCCTGCTCCTCTGATGCTGCTTGGCCTGCTGTGTTCATCCAACTCTACACCTTGTTATCTCTAATAACATTTGCCTGCTTTTGAAGAGAGTGGGAAGTTAGGATGCCATTGGGACGGATGTGCTGACTAATCACAGATGAGAATCAGTGAAGGGTGGATGAAGTCGATGAGTGGCTGTGCTGTGCAGTTGAGGCAGAAATTCATGTAATGACTTATTTAGGAATATGCACAACTGTAGTTACATCATAAGAGTCAACCTATTTCCAACGAGCAAGCCTTCAGAGTCATTACAAATGGAATAGGAACAGGGGAAGACCATATTGTCTCTTAGGCTGCTCTGTCATTCACTATGATCACAGCAGCTCTGATTGTAGCTTAAGCTACGCTCTCTAGCCTGTTGCTTTTAACCCTTGACTATCCTAGAGTTCAAAAGTCTTTCTTAGCCTTGAATAAATGATTCAATCTCCTTTATTCTCAGGAGTGGAGAGTTACAAAGATTCACTACTGGAATTCCTCCTTACCTCTATCTTAATGGCAGTTCCCTTGCGAACCATAATTCTAGATTCCCTTCCCCCTAAATAATCTTGTGTTTACTGAGCGCCAATGATTTTAGACTTAATATGCCAAATCCTTGCTCATTAGACCTTCCTTCATTCCAGGAAGCAACTTACTGAGCCACCCCTTGAACTACCTGCAATGAAACAATATCCTTCCTTATCTAAGGGGCATCATGGTGGCTCAATAGTTAGCACTGCTGCCTCACAGCATCAGGAACCCAGGTTCAATTTCACCCTCGGGTAACTGTATGTGTGGAGTTTGCATGTTCTCCCTGTGTCTGTGTGGGTTTCCTCTGGGTGCTGCAGTTTCTTCCCACAGTCCAAAGATGTGCAGGCTAGGTGATTGACCATTGTTAAATTGCCCGTAGTGTTCAAAGATGTGTAGATTAGATGGCTTATAGGGGAATGTGTCTGGGTGGGATGCTCTGAGGGTTGGTGTGGAATTGTTGGGCCGAAGGGTCTGTTTCCACATTGTTGGAATTCTATGATGAAAAGTGGAAATATTCTTTCAGCATTTACCCTGTGCAGCAGCCTCAAAGTGTTATCCTTTTTTTAGTGACATAATCTTGGTTTTCTGAGCACCAATGATTTTAGACCTAATCTGCCAAATCCTTTCTCATTAGACCTTCCCTTCATCCCAGGAATCAATTTACTGAGTGACCTCTGAACTAACTGCAATGAAACAATATCCCTCCTTATATAAGGAAAGCAAAACTGTATTGACTCCTCAAGGTGCTATCTCATTTCTCCCCTGTAATTTTGAAGTAAGGCTTCCATACTTTTATACTCCATTTTCCTTGCTAAAAAGGTAATCGTTCCATTAGCCTTCTTAATTAATTCTCATTCATTTTTGAGAATACACAGATTTCTCTGTTCCAAAATCTTCAATAGACCCTTTCCATTTAACTTGCATTTTCCTAATATTTTCTCTCATTATATTCCACACTATAATTTTTTTTGCCCGCTCATCTAACCTACCTGCATCCATTTGCAGACTGTTTATACATTTTTGATGCCATCCCATTGGCAGGTTTGGTGGCTGGGGCATTAAGTCAGACGGCAGGATCCAAGCAGGAACCCTGCTTCCACCACAACTTAAGTCTGTGGCAGGAAAATTCTTGATGCCCACTTAAGTACCTTGTCCCTCCACTGATGTTGTTAACCCAGCAGCACGTAGGGGGCTTGCCATGAGTGGACAGTGACAGGCAAACCCATATGGTGCTGTGTACAGGTTTCCAGAATGATACTTCTCATTCAAAAGCAGTTTGTGTCTGATCTAGGGACCTGGCATTGGGAAGGAAGGAGGCCTGCTCAGAGCTACAGCTACATTTGCTTTGAACCCCTTAACTCCCTCTACCCTTCCATCTTTATTCTGCGACCTCCCCCTCCTGTCATCACCACTCACCTTTGTGTTGGAAACAAAAATACAATAGTGGTCCTTGAATGGGTATTGTATTGGCAACAACCACTGCCTGTTGAATGATTCTGCTGCTAAACAAGGCTTCTAACCTCTGAGTAACTGGTAGTTCTTGGAGGATTGTACTTGTGCTCCCAAAATCCTGGAGAAGGCTCACCAGCATCCAATGCCTGAGTGGTGCTTAATTTGGCAAATTTTTCCTAAAGGAGGTGACATGAAAGTTCAGTCCTCTATCCAGCAGGTAGATAAGAGCCACATTGATTCCATTCAATGCAGCCTTTTGTATCCACTTCACATGTTGCTGTCTAGCTTTGTATAATCAGCAAATCTGGCTACAGTGCAATCAATCTGTCTCCTCATCCAAGTCATTAAAATAAATGATAAATATTTGAGGCTACAGCACAGTTCCCTGTGATACTCCACTAGTTGTTATTTACTGCACTGAAGCGATTGATTTGTTCAAAATTTCCGCTTCTTATTAGTTAATCAATCATGCTTCCTAACATACTACCAAAAGCCTGTACTCTTATTTTGTGTATTAACATTTTATGTGGCACCTGATCAAACACCGTTTGGAAATACTAATAAACTAAATCTATCAGTTCCCCTTTGTGCGCCCCGTACTCTACATCCTCACAGAACTCTCATCAATATGTGAAAGTAATCATGCTTCCTCTCTGCAGCTGTTTAATTGCCATGTATGAACCTTCAGAAAGACAAAATGTATGTGTTGCAATGCAATTTTAGTGATTATATATTTATAATCTAAAATCACAATTAACTTCTAGTATTATTCTCCAGTTTATAATTTCAGGAGTCACATCGATTATTTCGGAAAGGAAACTAAAGAAAGCTATTGTAAGTTACTCTATGCATGATACATTCTCAAACTCTGGAGGCTTTGGGTGGGAGTGGTGTGTGAAATTTTAACCCTAATTCACCAGATGGGTAATTGTGTTGCCAGTATTACACCTTGTTCAATGTTACTTTTGTCAAACATCAGAGGAGGATTTAAATGGAATAGGTTGTGTAGCAAGCATTTCAAACAATCCCATCAGACTTCCCAGGGAGACTGGATGTGTGCTCAAATCTTTGCAGACTTGAACCTACACCCTTCTGATTCAGAAGTGAAGGTGTTACTATTTGAGCCACTGTTAGTGCCCAACATCGTCCTATCCATTTATTTGATACTTTGCAGCTCTGCAGTTGACATAAAGCTGGCATTAATAAGATAGGAAATTAACTTTTCTCCCCAGCAGCAGGAGATTCTGTTGACATGGAGATATGTGTATTGTTATTTCTTGATAGGTGATGGGAGGTTAGTGCAATGAAGCTAGGCCTAGCACTTGGCATAAATGCCCTTTGCTGAAACAGTACAATAATGGGGTCTGGTGGATCTTCTTCTGCTTTGCCAAATACTCCTATTTTGACATCAGACCTGCTTTACCCTCCTCCCATATCCCATTATTCACTGACTTAGTGATTCACCCCTTCATTTGAGATGAAATCAGTATGTGCTGGAAATGAAGATGAGATTCTTTCTTGTTACATTCTCTGTCACCATGTCCTCTGTCCCCTTACCCCAGTGGGACTGTCTGTTCTTTCCAGCCTGGCAGTTAGACACACCATTGTTCTGTCATCCTTGCATTCCACTCACTGAATCTGAACTATCAATATCTTTTCTCCCCCAGCACTCCAACACACCCACCCCCCAATATTGCATTAATGCTACTCCCGCCACGCTTTACTTCAGCTCTGATGAAGAGTCATCTAGACTTGAAACATTAGCTTGCTCTCTCTCCATGGATGCTGCCTGACCTGCTGTGATCTCCAGTATTTTTTGTTTTCATGAGTCTCTTTCAGTTTGCTTTCTATTGACTTCTAAACCTGTGCACATGAAGTGGCTGCTGATTTATAGTGCTTATTTTGTACCATTGCACAATACAAATTTTATCTCATTTATGCCTTTAAACTGTTTCTAATTCTAGCTGGTATACTTTTTATTGTCTGTCACTGCAGTCATTTAAAACCATCCCTTTTCCCTTTATACTCTTTATAGTTCATTCTACACTCCCACAATCATTTACACAAGTTTCTATTCTATTTCGTTGCCTTATGTTTATTTTTAAAACTGCTCAGTTTCCAATTTTTTTTGGATCTGATGAAGGATTCTGATTGTTCTTGGAAGCAGCCTTGCCCCATGCTTGTGGAGTGGTGCCTCTCCAACCATGTCTCTCTAATAGAAGGAGATGCCCATGGCCTTTGGTGCACTAAAGCTGAAAATGTTGGCAAAGGGTTAGATGTAAAATGGTCTTCTCAGCTTGAAGACAGATCAAACTTTGAACAGGGCAATCACTACCACAGATAGGACAAGGAGGCATGTTTTGAATCCAGCCCCGTTGGGAACAGGGATGAAGCCCTTTGATGTTGGCACCAGTCTGAATCACATGGCTGTCTGGTCAACTGAATCAGCCAGATCCCAAGGAGTCCAAGTCATTGCAACAACACACACCTTTACATGAATATTGTAGCCTGGAGATCTGGATAGTGATGGCAGACATTGCAATTTCTTTCCATCACATGGCTGACCAGGAATCTGTCCCACTCTCACCATCTGCCATTTGCTGAAAGGTGTTACAAGTTGGTTCTCTAGTATGCCCGGGTTTTGAATGTACTTTTCTTGACCATTGAGTGAAATTCAACCCCCGGGCTTCTGGCTCAGGAGCTATCATTATGCCACAACACCCGTTAAATGTTAAAGATTCATGTTTTGCAGTCCTCGCCACTGACCTCAAATTAAGCTGTCGACTTATCCAATGTGATGGAGTGAGTGAATGTTGAATCACCAGGGCAGGGATGTTTGGCTTGCAGAGTGACCCTCAGTGCTCTGTAATGTGGACAGAAGGCATGGATCATGTGGTGCAGTAACTAGAAACCCTAACCACTGATTCTGACAGAACTGAACTGCTATAGTAGCTGTCATGTCAAAACTTAATTGGAACAAAAGTTAAAATAAATTAATTTTGCTATCATAATTTTAATAAATCATAACATGTTTATATAAGTGTATTTACTTACTTAAAAGTTATATAAATCATTTTAAAATACAATATACTCTAAACATTTATAAAGTTTGATAAATCACACAAAAATGCATATGCATTGCAACAATTAAACATCAGATAAATTTTGCTAAATCCATTTGAACATTTGATAAGTTGTATAAATTAAATTCAGAGAGTTGTAAAATCTGCTGGTCTTTGACAGCCATTTTCAAGTTTCAGTTTTAATACTGGTGGCTCTATAAGTATTTGTGTATTAATAGGAAGCTGTTAATGCCTTAAAACACCAGCCTTAGATATTTTGGTCAGAATATTTGTTTGTTAGCAGTAAATCAGTGGAGATTCTTGCTACTACCATATCATTCGTTTTACTCTGCAGATTACTGATGCTGCAAGTTTCACCATTATAGCTTACTCAAAATCAGGATCATTATGTTTGTATTATCCTGTGTACTCAATCATTTCTAAATAGTTAGACTGGCTGCAATAACAAACATGTGCAATAATCAAATAGAGTATTTAGTACTTATTACTAGCTACATAGCTACACTTTCCCATTTCACAGCAATCTCAGTCAAAAGTGATAATTCATGTGTTCTCAGTTGATCAGTGTGAATCGCATACTGGATATGACAAAGAGGATCTCTGTTTGACCTGTTGCCTCACTAATGAAAAAAAGCTCAGTAGCACAGCTCTCTTCTGGTGCTGCACTGTACTGTGGAAAGAGGTTATGACCTCAGTTTCTGGAAAAAGCCTGAATGCTATTCACTGAGTAAATTGTTACACATCCCTATTTGCTCTTGTACCTTATTGTTTGCTGGACAATTTCAGAGGGCACTTAAAAGTGAACTACATTGTTGTGAGTCTGGAGTCACATAGATGTGCCAGACTCAGTAAAGACAACAGATTTCCTTTCCTAATAGGGATTAGTGTAAAAAAAATGGGCTTTTATAAAAATTGTCTTGGGACTAGCTTTCAATTCCAAATTATTTAATTGAATTTAAACTCTCACCATCAGCAATGATGGGATTTGAACCTGGGCTCCCAAAGCATTACATTGGCCTATTGGCTTACTAGTCTAGTGACAATACCAAAACCACATCATTTCTGGTTCTAATCTTTGGCTGCTGGAGAATACAACAGCTTCAGGAGTGGTTGGACTGTATAAAAGATTGGCCACACCAGTAATACATTGGCCTGGAATTTGCAATCAGTGATGAAGAGATGACGTGTTGATTTTGAAATAGACTTGTCTAAAAGATTAAGTGAGCTCTTGCACATAGATTTGCATGTCATTCAACTGGCAGATTGTTCAGCTTAAAAAAACATTTACAGACAGCAAAGCCGGAAGCAAAAGAAAACATCGCTTATTTATTCCATTTTTATTTGTATTTCTTCCATGGTACATGAAGTAAAATAAAAACTGAGACATACACATAGGATTAAGGGAGAAGCTGACATATCATAAGCAAACTTTTAAAATACGAGATAAAAATAATGCTTTGTTACTTTAAAAATCAAAACAAGTTACTTATTTTTCTGAGGAAATGACTTGGCACACTTCCAAAATTAGTTTTTAGGAACAGCAAAGTTTTTCATCAATAATTACGACTTAGAGCCCTACTAAAAGTTCCATTACTCCTGATTGAAAAGGGTTAGCATTTTAGTGCTTTTTCAGTAAAAAATGTTTCATTGTAAGCTGTTGATTGCGTCTATGAAAGCTGCAGCAGGGGGACCAATGAGGAACAAGGTATTGGTAAAATTCTGGATTTTTGCCCTTAACTGTGCATGCATAGATGTTAGAATTATCTGCTAATTTTGTACAGCAAGATGGCAAGCCATCATTGCAACTGCAAATTCCAGACTCAGATGCCTTATTAGAATGGTGCATAATATATAATGAGGAGGGTAGTCATAAACTGCAGGAGGCTATCAATGGACTTGTTAGGTGGACAGAGCAGTAGTAAATGGAATTCAACACAGGAAGGAGTGAGGTAATGCACTTGGGGAGAGCCGACAAGGCAAAGCATTACAGCATGAATGGTACGATCTTGGAAAACAGATCTGGAAGATTAGAAGGTACACAGATCCCTGAGAATAGCAAGCCAGGCAGCTACATAGAAACGTAGAAAATACAGGAGCAGGACTAGGCCATTAGGCACATTGAGCCTGCTCCACCATTCATTATGATCATAGCTGATCATCTAATTCTGTTCTCATCTTGAAAACTACACCTCTGCAGAGGATTGTGATCATAAGTATGAGCATTCTTAAGTCAGGCATTTGTATTGGAGACCCCTCTATAAAATAAAACCGTAGAAAATAGGAGCAGACCATTTGGTCCTTCTGGTCTGCTCTGCCATTCACTTTGTTCATGGCTGATCATCCAACTGTGTACCCTGTTCCCCCTTTCATACCATATCCTTTTATTCCTTCAGCCCTAAGAATTATATCTATCTTCTTTTTTAAAAGCATTCAATGTTTTGCCCTCAACTGCTTTCTGTGGCAGGGAATTCCACATAAGATTATGACGGGCTCAGATAGAGTGGATAGGAAGGTAACATTCTCCATTAGTACAGAGATAAATAACTGAGGGGCATAAATTTAAGATAAGAGGTAGAAGGTTAAAAGGAGAGTTGCAGAGAAACTTTTTCACGTAGAAGGTGGTTTGAATCCAGAACTCATTGTTTGAATGAATGTTTCATGGAATCAGAGTCATACAGTACAGGAAATGCCTTTTGGCCCATCAAATCTGTTCCACCAAAAATAAACTACTATCTATGCTAGTCCCACTTTTCCACACAAAGCTCATAGCCTGAACATTATGATGCTTCAAGTGCTCATCCAAGTATTTTTTAGAGGTGAAAGCGTTTCCTACCTCAACTACCCTGCCACTCAGTGCATTCCAGGCAAATCATGTACTCTTGTTATTGTCGCTGAGTCAAAAACTCTCTTAATATTTAAGTAGAGTTTAGATAGTTACTTGCATTGCCACAACCTCCAGGTTATGGGCTAAAAGCTGGAAAATGGGATAGGTGTAGTCAGATCTTTGTTGATGTGGTTATGATGGGTCGAATAGCCTCCTTCCATGCTGTAAACTTCTATGAGTCTATGTATCTATGATATGAACAGTATTACTCCAGAATGATTTCAATGTATAATAACAGGCTTGTTCTTTTAACTTTATTAATAGTTCAGGACTTCTACGGTTGTGAATCTATTCAGTGCCGGAATAGCTCTCGCTGTTTCTCTGTTGTTTTCCATTGATCTGCGGCGGTGGGTACCCTTCCTGGTTCCTAAGAATGAACAGTCTTGTGTCAATGCCTACTATGACCTTTCTGTAAGTATAAACCATAATTTCTCTGAAACGTAATAATATTTGGACAATAGTTAGAATAGGCATGAGGAGTGCAAAGTCCTTTGAATTGATGACATATCCCCCTCAAAGTTGTTTGAAAAATGACCCCAAGCTCTATAAATCTGCACCTGAATTTCCAGGCTACACAGTCTAGCTAACAGTCAAATTCTGCTTTGTTCGGCTTAGATTTGGTGGGCTTGGACATCTGAAACAAAAGCCTTTTTAAAAAAATTACGAACGCTATATTGATAGATGCTAATTTAAATTGCAAATTCTCTCTTTCTCATTGAAATTTAGTCTTAGTAATGGAATTAAATATTTTTGCCTTCATCATGCACCTTAGGGACAAACACTTGAACAATCCTGTCCTGTAATATTTCCCAAATATTAGCTGGCCAATTATTTTAGAATTGGGCACAACGCGTTGAAGCTGTAGAGTCCGAGTCATTTTTTAAAATCTTTATTCGTTAGTGGGATGTGGGAGTAGCTGGCTAGGCCACCAATTATTGTTCATCCTTAATTGTCCAGAAAGCAGTTAAAAGTCAATCACACTGTTGTGGGTCTGGAGTTACATATAGGCCAGACCAGGTAAGGACAACAGATTTCTTTCACTAAAGGACATCAGTGAACTGGATGGGGTTATTTTTAGAGACCATAGGACATAGGAGCAGAAATTAGGCCATTCAGCCCATCGAGTCTGCTCCGATCAATCAACAATGGTTATGTGATTGCCATTAAATCATTTATTTTTTAATTTCAGATTTTTAATAAGTTCAAGTTCTGCCAATTACCAGGATGTGATTTTGACCCATGTACTCAGAATGTCAGTCTGAGGCCCTGGATTACTGGACCACTGATCTTACACTATATTGCTTCCTCCCCATTTTGGTTCATCCGACTGGATTTCCATCCAAACAACAGGCTCAAAATTACCAGAAATTGGCTGGGTCAATTTTGACGACTTTCTTACAGAATTTCTCTACATGAGCAAGTTTTCTCATGCTTTCTCTGCAGCTCACCTCATTAGCTAGCATGCCTCTATGGTGCCCAGCTTGGAGCTATTATTTGCCCACCAGTAGTGGCAGTGTTTGCCACTGTGGCAGGTCAAGGCAAGTTGGTTTCATGCTTTGCTGACAGGGATCTGGAGTTTCTCATGGATGGGGCTGTGTAGAGGAGGCCATCCTCTTTCCTCAGGACCACCAGAGAAGATGCTGGTAGCTTTGTCCATGGTTGCCATCCAGGCTGTGACATTTCCACAGCCCAGAGGAACCGCACAGCTGTGCCGCAATAATATCAGTGACTTTATGATAGTAAGAGCTGTCGATGCTGGAGTCAGAGATAACACAATGTGGAGCTGGAGGAACACAGCAGGCCAGGCAGCATCAGAGGAGCAGGAAAGCTGATGTTTCGGGTCAGGACCCTTCTTCAGAAAATTTTCTGCTTTCCTGCTTTCCTGCT
>NC_063344.1:16574735-16591247 GCF_021869965.1 Rhincodon typus | reverse complement strand
GCTTTCCTGCTCCTCTGATGCTGCCTGGCCTGCTGTGTTCCTCCAGCTCCACATTGTGTTATCAGTGATTTTAAGCTCTTCATGAGGGTAAGTGCTACCATCTTCTCTTTGCTACCTCGCACTCACTCTGTCTCTACCCCTAAACCCACCTCCTACTATGGCTGATGCTCTACCACTTTCATTACAGCCTGAAATATTTTCCTTCAATTGCTGTTGCACACACCGACCCTCCCAAATGATTTTAACCATGCACACTCTCTGCACTGCCTCCTTAATCACTCAGGACACCTCCCCACCTTTTCTCCATCTGCAACCAAATGGCTGTGCCAGCCACCAATGTTCCCTTTAACTGTTTTCTTTCCGCGCAGATCTCTGAGGTCTATGCACAGCAGTGACTTCTGAATTGGAAGTTAACATTAAAATCTGCGTCAGCCAGCCGATCAGCATGCATAGAATGTCGGAGTGGCTGTAAGCAGCCACGCAGCTTAGAGAGAACATTGCCAGCCACTTCCATCTCATCCAGTCTCAGCCCTTATCTCAATCCAGGAGAAACTATCCCACAGTAAGGCTAAAAGAGGCAAGACGGATTCATCTCCTGACCTCCTACAAGGAGAGGATCCTCGCCTTAGTGAGAGAGGATCATGATTGTTCCTCTGGTGATGCCAAACTACATGTCCCGGCACCCAGGTAAGACTCATTGCCCATTGTTGCGTTACTCTGTCATTACTCCCACTGTAAATATGCTTTTTACATGCCTGAACTTTTACTGACATGATGCAGCTCATTCTCTCTTTTCTCTCCTGCAGGTATGAGTGGCAGTTGTTTATGCAAATTTCTGCCTTTTAGAGGGGGTCTCCACGAGACATCTCCTCCTCCACCTCTGGGGAAGAACCACAGATCCCTCAGAGGATGCATTAACAAAGGTGCCTCCTGCATCCTCTGCCAGCTGAGATACCAGCTCAGCATCTTGGTGGGTACTTTAGGCAGGCTAAATTTGAGGGCAGCTGCTGGTGAGCACAATAGTGATGCATCTCTGCAGATGGTCAAGGAAGAAACACCGCAGGCCACTGGAACTTGGAGGACAGCCAAAGACCTGGCAGTCGCTCAGCCTCAGAGAGGAGAGGATCACATGATGTCAGCCATTAATTCACAGCGAGACACAAGAGCAGCAGGCTGGTTGGTTAGAAGTACCATGCAAACCGACTTGAAGGTTGCCTCATCTCAGGATACTCCGGAAGTGTCACTCTACCTGCCAACCTCAGCCCTGTGGGAGTTCAAACTGAGGATGAGGAATGTGCACCTAGGCAGGAGATTCTTCAGATGTCTCGTCTCTCCAGCACAAGTGTCCCTAGGGCTCAAATCTTCAACACAAACAGGCTCCACCCTCGGGCAGTGCCAGGACTGCACCTAATGTAGTGATAGGGAAAGGAAAAAGACTTCTAAGAGCACATGGATTGCATAGGTGACCGTCTTTGTAAATACATTCTTATGTTTGTAAATATATGCTCACTTTTCATCATCAGCTGTGAACAAATGTCATTTTAGCTGCAACTTCAAGAATAGAGATCAAGAGGTTGGTCATCTTGAGTGCCTGATGATATTCTAACTCTATCTGAGTAATAGCTAATCTTTCCTAGCCTCCACACCATGATGAAACTTTGTCAGGTTTGAATGAGGGAGCATCAGAGGTTGTGAAGACCATGTTCCTTTTGTAATTTTAACTTTTATAAAAGAATTTAGAGAAGGATTCTGGTTAATCCAAGGTGGAGGACAAGAAGAATTTGTGGCTGTAAAAGCGGCTCCTTTTTTGAGGTATTTTCAGTATTGGAGCTGATTTCCTCAAATTCTAGGAGCAGTAATTACTGTTTTACAAGATGTTGCATTGTTTTGGAACTTTGGGAAAAAAAACCATCAAAACAACAGCATGCTAAAAAAAAGAGGAAGACAGACAAAGGTAGTGACCACATGGAAAGTGAATCAAACAGAGAAATAAATCTGCACTGCTGTCTGACCTCGCCGTCAATCTGCACAGCTGACTGTTCTGCTGTTTGGCTTCAAGTATCTGTGGAAATTAGAGTTTGTCTAAGAAAAATTAACAAGCAGCGAAATTCACAGTTGACCTTAGAGAAACCTGTGCGGGAGAGATCACAGCAAGGGGGCAGCTAAGTGGCTTTTTAAAACTTAACCTGTACTTTTTTTTTGCAAATCTACAATAGTGAGTAGAGTGTGTTCTTTTTTGATTGTATGTTTCATTGAGGTCTGTGTCTTGATTAAATTTTAAAAATATAAAACATTGGTACTAAGTTAGCCTGGAGCTGTGTTTTTTAGAGCAGTAAGACTGTCCTATTTGCTGGGTATGTGGATTGTTAAGGTGCAAAGTAGAGTAGAGTAGTGTGCTCTGCCCGTTGGATGTGGGAGACTGCGGAGAGTTTCCATGTTACTGATGATTATGCCTGCAGAAAGTGTGTTTGGTTGCGAGTTCTTTCGGATTGCATGGATTGGTTGTAGCGGCAGTTAGATGCAATGAGGAATTTGCAGGAGCTAGGGGTGTGATGGATGGCAGTTTTAGGAAGATACAGGCAGGTAGATGGGTTACCTCCAGGAAAGGTAAGAGAGAAAGAGACAGATCGTGCAGGAGTCTTCTGTGGCTATCCCCATCTCAAACAAGTATGCTGTTTTAGAAAATGTAGGGGGTGATGGATTCTCAGGAGAATGTCATACTGACAGCCAGACTCCTGAAACCGAGACTTGGCTCTAACGTAACGAGGGGTATGTCAGGATCCAAGTGATCGATTATGATAGGGGACTCTCTAGTCAGAGGCACAGACAGACATTTCTGAGGCCAACAGCGAGACATCAGAATGGCGTATTGCTTCCCTGGTGCCAGGATCAAGGATATCTCAGAGAAGGTGCAGAATATTCGCAAAGGGAAAGGGAATGCAGGAAGTTGTTGTACACATTGGAAATAATGACATAGGAAGAGAAATGGATGAGATTCTGAGGACAGAATATGGGAAGTTAGGCAGGAATTTAAAAAGAAGGTCCTTGAGGGTAGTAATATCTGGAATACTCCCGGTGCCATGAGCAAGTGAGGGTAGGAATAGGTGGATAAGACTGATGAATGTGTGGCTGTGGAGCTGGTGCAGGGACGGATTCACATTTTTGGATTAATGGAATCTCTTCTGGGGTAGAATTGACCTGGATAAGAAGGATGGATTGCATCTGAATTGGAAGGCGATTTATACTGACAGGGAGGATACTGCTCGGGAGGATTTAAACTAGTAAGTGGGGAGGTGGGAACCAGGGAGATAATGAGGAAAAAGATCAGTCTGAGACTGGTACAGTTGGGAAAAGGAGCAAGAGAAACAGTCAGGGCAGGCAGGAAAAAGTATAGAACAAGATAGGACTGATAAATTAAACTGCATTTATTTCAGTGCAAGAGCTCAACAGGTAAGGCAGATGAACTCAGATCATGGCTGGGAACATTTGGCTGGGATATCATAGCAATTACAGAGACATGGCTCAGGGATGGACAGGACTTGCAGCTTAATGTTCCAGAGTTAAATGCTATATGAAGGATAGAAAGGGGTCAAGAGAGGAGGGGGAGCGGTGCTTTTGATTAAGGATAACATTACGGTTGCATCTAGGGAGCATATTCTTGGGAATATGTTCAGGGAAGTTATTTGGTTGGAACTGAAAAATAAGAAAGGGATGATCACCTTCTTGGGATTGAAGTATAGATCCCCCAGTAGTAACAGGAAATGGAGAAACAAATTTGTCAGCTGATCTCAGTTATCTGCAAGAATAATAAGGTGGTTATGGTAGGGGATTTTAACTTTCCAAACATAGACTGAGACTGCCATAGTGTTAAGGTCTTGGATGGAGAGGAATTTGTGAAGTGTGGGCAAGAAAATTTTCTGATTCAGAATATGTATGTACCTACAAGGGAAGATGAAAAGCCTGATCTTCTCTTGGGAAGTAAGGCAGGGCAGGTGACAGAGGTGTCAGAGGGAGGGCACTTTGGGGCCAGCAACCATAATTCTATTTGTTTTAAAATAGTGATGGAAAAGGATAGACTGTATCGAAAACTTAAAGTTCCAAATTGGAGGAAGGCCAATTTAGACGGTATTAGGTAAGAACTTTCAAAAGTTGATTGGGGACAAATGTTAGCAGGTAAAGAGATGGCTGGAAAATGGGAAGCATTCAAAAATGAGATAAAGAGAGTCCAGAGACAGTATGTTCCTGTTAGGGTGAAGTGCAAGGCTGGTAGGTGTAGGGAATGCTGGATGACTAGAGAAATTGAGGTTTTGGTCAATAAAAAGAAGGAAGTATATGTCAGGTATAGACATCAGAGTTAGAGTGAATCCCTAGAAGAGTATAAAGGCAGTAGGAGTATACTTAAGAGGGAAATCAGGAGGGCAAAAAGGGGGCATGAGATAGCCTTCGCAAATAGGGTTAAGGAGAATCCAAAGGGATTCTACAAATATATTAAGGACAAAGGAATAACTAGGGACAGAATAGGGCCCCTTTAAAATCAGCAAGGCTACCTATGTGTGGAACCTCAGTAGATGTGATAAGTATTTTGCACCGGTGTTTACCGTGGAGAAGGAAATGAAGATATAGAATGTGGGGAAATAAATTGCAACTTCTTGAAAAGTGTCCATATTACAGAGGAGGTGGTGCTGGACAGCTTAAAACATACAAGGGAGGATAAATCCCTGGAACATGGTCAGGTGTACTCTAGAACTCTATGGGAAGCAAGGGAAGTGATTTCTGGGCCCCTTGCTGAGATACTTATATCATCAATAGCTACAGGGGAGGTGCCGGAAGACTGGAGGTTGGCCAATGTGGTGCCTTGATTTAAGAAAGGTGGTAAGGAAAAGTTGGGGAACTATAGACCAGTGAGCACCTCATCGATATTGGGCAAGTTGTCGGAGGGAATCCTGAGGGACAGGATTTACAAGTATTTGGAAAGGCAAGGACTGATTAAGGATAGTCAACATGGCTTTGTGCATGGGAAATCGTGTCTCACTAATTTAATTGAGTATTTTAAAAAAGTAACAAAGAGGATTGATGAGAGCAGAGCAGTGGATGTGATCTATATGGACTTCAGTAAGGCGTTCAACAAGGGTCCTTATGAGAGTCTGGTTAGAAAGGTTAGATCACATGGAATAGAGGGAGAGGCAGCTCTTTGGATACAGAACTGGCTCAAAGGCAGAAGAGAGAAGGTGGTGGTGGAGGGTTGCTTTTCACACTGGAGGCCTGTGAACAGTTGTGTACCACAAGGATCAGTGCTGGGTCCACTGCTTTTTGTCATTTATATAAATGATTTGGATGTGAACATAGGAGGTATGGTCAGTAAATTTGAAGATGACACCAAAATTGGAGATGTAGTGGGGAACAAAGAAGGTTACCTCAGAGTACCATGAGATTTTGATCAGATGGGCCTAGGAGTGGCAGATGGAATTTAATTTAGATAAATGTGATGTGCTGCATTTTGGAAAGGCAAATCAGGGCAGACTTATACATTTAATAATAAAGTCCTGGGGAGTATTGCTGAACAAAGAGACCTTGGAGTGCAGGTTCATAGTTCCTTGAAAGTGGAGTCTCAGGTAGATAGGATAGTGAAGAAGGCATTTGGTGTGCTTGCCTTTATTGGTCAGTGAATTGAGTATAGGAGTTGGAAGGTCATGCTGCAGCTGTACAGGACATTGGTTCAGCCACTTTTGGAATACTGCGTGCAATTCTGGTATCCCTGCTGAAGGAAGGATGTTATGAAAACTTGAAGTGATTCAGAGAAGAGTTACAAGGATGTTGCCAGGGTTGGAGGGTTTGAGCTATAGGGAGAGGCTGAATAGGCTGGGGCTATTTTCCCAGTAGCGTCAAAGGCTGAGGGGTGACCTCATAGAGGTTTATAAAATCATGAGGGGCATGGATAGAGTATATAGACAAGGTCTTTTCCCTGGGATGGGGGTGTCCAAAACTTGAGGCCATAAATTTAAGGTGAGATGAGAAAGATTTAAGAGGGACCTGAGGGCAACATTTTCATGCAGAGGATGGTGTGTGTATGGAATGAGCTGCCAAGGGAAGTGGCAGAGGCTGGTACAATTACAACATTTAAAAGATATCTGGATGGGTATATGAATAGGAAGGGTTTAGAAGGATATGGAGTAAATTCTGGCAAATGGGACTAGATCTATTTAGGATATCTGGTCAGTATGGACAAGTTGGACTGAAGGGTCTGTTTCTATGCTGTACATTTCTGTGACTCTATGAATCTATAACATGAACCACATTGGAAGATCAAAGCATAAAGCTGCAATTGCCATTGGAATTGTTCAGGGAATTGTGCCCATTGCAACATCAAACTATTTGCTGTCAATGAAAGATGATTTCTCTCAATTTAGTTCCATTGAGTGAGGTCCATTACTTTAGTTGGTATGCAATGCTATACAGTGCTGAAGGTTCACTTCCACTTGACGTATACCACGAGGTTCTTGCTACGCACATTACTGTGCCTGTCATGGATCCCTGTCATCCATTGCATAGCCTCGGTGCATCCTTTGTTGTTTGGAGCAGAGAGTTTAAAGATCCAATAACATCCCCTGTCTGGATGGTTCCAGTCCAAACCCTAGACTTGCATGGAAACCTAATATGCAGGGATCATTCAATGGCCCTCTGTGGTCCTAGTGGAAGAAGGCATTGCATTGCAGCTATGTTGGACAGCATGACATGGTCTTCTGATCTCTACCACTGCCGCTGTCTCACCTTCACAGTATTCCATTGAAGATGAGTGAATAAGACTTTCCTGAAATTTCACCACATCATGAGGGCACCTATAGCTGCAAGCTTCTCAGTAGGGATCCCTTCAGTCACATCAGCTGGGCGTTGATTCTGATCATGGGTTTGCAGACATATATGTTGCTGATGCATTCATATAGCAACCCCTAATGCAGTGGTCACATAGATGACTATAGAGTGTGTGCCGGGATCCACTGGGGAATGTTCCAATGGGCATCAGTAGGCAAAATCAGAAACAAAGCAGCTGCTCAGTATTGTGATCATTCAGCAGTCGCAGCACTCACAAATAATGTTTGAACAGCATCCTCCAATCATTGGAACACGGGTGCCCTCAACAATAAGGCAGTGGGATGCTGTATATGGATGTTACACACTGGTGCCTTGATTCAGACATATAGTTGCAGGTTGTACATGTGGCATCAATAATAATGACCTCTTGCCCTCACCCCCCTAATCCCCATAATATTCAAGAAAGACAACATTACATGCAGGATAATGGTGATAGTGGTCCAGGGTGTGAAGTAAGCAGCTCCCACAACCTTTGCAGGCTATGGGATGTTAAAAGGTGGTTGTTAATTTAGAAACAAGGGTAAATCTTCCTAGCCCACAAGACTTGTATCTCACAGCCTTTAGTGGGATTGATTTGCAATATTGAATGGATGAGAATACCAGGGACCAGGATTTTTAATCAACACAGTCTGTCAATGTGTGAGGTCCAAATACAGTACATTGTGATAACAGATATCTTTCTCCTGTATCTGTTAATGCTGTTGTCTTTTGAAGGCCCTCACAAAGATTGAAAATAGAGCCTCATTCTTTTGAGAATAAAACACTTCCTCTGACCACACTGGATGTGGTGGCAGCCATTTCCATTCCATTGTGCATTTCTGATTTGTATGAGGACAGAGGCAAAAGCAATCGTGCTTCAGGGAGTGAATCACTGGTTCAGCTTCTCAGTCTCTGTGACCCATCGCAAATCTTCATTTTTCATTCTCCCTTGGCTACTCTGAAAATCTAGCAGCTTTGATTATACCCACATCCTATCGAACACATTTATTTACTGCTCAACTACACACGTTACTCCTCACCCGTATGCATTACACATTGTCATGCAAAACATCGTCATGCACTGTCCCCAAGTGGAAGCCAGAGTGGTGCTGAACCTTGATGATTACCTCCATACCCTTGCAGTACCTCTTGCCCTCCCATGCTCCATCATCTCCCACCCTTAAATGTTGAGTTGCCCATCTTCACAATTATTAACCCCTCTGCATCTCAGCAAGCTGCCTTCAATTGCCACAGTTGGGTTCCCTAGCATCTCCACCTCAGCACTGGCACCTCTTAACTCCTTTTGACTTTTAGTAACAGACCTCCTGGACTAATTATAGCTGATCCCCCTGACCAACTGCGAGCATCCATGTAGGTTCAAAATGAGTGAGTGCTAGGAGAATAAGTAAGGAGCCCTGAGATGCTATCTGGTCCATGAGATGGGTGCTTGTCCCTTCGTGAAAGGTGTTCTCTCAGCATTGCAATGAAAAGTGTCAGTGCACTCCAAAGTGCACTTTTGAAGTCGAGAACTGCATTGTAAGTGGTTTGGAGATGTGCCATCATGATGTGGTGAGCCTGGTGTGTATCCGATGCCAACATCCATAGACCGGGAGTGCTCCGGGAGTGGAACATAACCTGAGATACTGGGGACTGCTGTCCAAGGTGGAAGCTGGAGGATCAAGCAATGAGCTGGAGTCACTATGTATTATACTGACTTGATTGTCAGTGCCCAGTTTTTCTATCCAGTACGTGGGACAATAGAAATTGCATGTCAATGAGGTGAGATTAGCTACTTATAGAATGCTGATGCATGCAATAAATCAGTTGCTGCTCATCTTGCCATTCAAATCTTGGTTGAAGAATCAAACATTTTTCTCAAAGGGAAAATCGTATTGTTTCAAACTTGCCATAATTTCCAAACTGACTTGTCATTGCCCATTTAGTCCAGGAAAAATTCTATACGCCGACGCGCAAAAAAGTGCTTCTATCAGTCGTCTTAACCTACTGTATCTGACTTTTTAAAAAATTAGACATATCTGATCATTGCAGGTTTTAACGTTTATGCCAAGGTTATTCGTCTGGAACACAGATAAAAGTGCATATGTTAGGGGCAAAGATAGGTTATTCACAAAGCAGTTGTCACATTGTTTTAAATTTAGTTTTAAATATTAGGAAATGTAGTGAAAGACAAAAGGAACACAGAGGACATTGTTAGATCCTTGGCCCTGGGTGTGACTGAGATATTTCCAATTTGCAAACAGAGTATCAAACATTCACATTTGAATGTTCATGTTACATTCAGCTGAAACTAGTCTACAGGGCCAGTTTAAAAGCCTGAATCAAATTGAAAATTTGTCCTAACGAATTTGAGTAGGAGAAGGTGTGAAGAGTCTTACCTTGTTGCCGCCAATTTGGTTGTGACTGGAGGAAGACAGTGCAGTTGTTAAAGGGTTCGGAATTCAGCAGCCAGGAATTAATTTAATAATGTGGATTAAAATTAATTTCATTTAATTCAGTTCATTTCGTACAATTATAATTGAAAAAGAAGTTCTGACTTTGAAACTATTAGGACGTTGTAAACACCTATCTGTTCACGATACCCTGAGGATAAGGAAACATGCTTGTCTATACATGACTCAAGGCCCTCAGCAATGTGGTTGATTCTCAGCTGCTCTTTGAAATTTCCTATCAAGCCATTGAGTTGTTAAGGAAACAATTTACCAGTACCTTCTTGTGTGCAGTAGATCTCTTCCTAGTAATGAATAAAAAGAAAGTTCTGTCCTGTGCAGAGTTTCATCTCATGATCTTTTATGATGGAATATTCAACTGTGCCAGTTTTTATTTGAGTCTTCACTTTCTTGACAAGTTCTTGCCATTTATTTGTAGGAATCTCACTTCGCCCTGAGGATTATTCTTCTCATTTTTTCACTGATGCAGCTGTCAATATCAAGTGCAGTTGCAACCATTGGATGGAAAGAAATATGGAACTGTTCTGGAACAAGTCAAAATGAAGTAGGTAAAAACAGTTTAATTCATTAATTGTTATTGCTGTAATCCTGTGATTGTCAGGAAAAGACTGTCAGTGTTGGATGGTGAGGGAATTGCATCCTGTCTCCCAATATAGAAAACAAATAGATGGTATATAAAATAACTTTCCTCTACAGCTCTCCACAGCCTCAATAGATGAATAGTTCGGGTTACTAGAAAACTAGAAAACACTGCCTTCTAGCCTGCCCTATCTACAATAAACCAGGGTTTAGCTAAATTGTAAAACACATCTCACAATGCCGACTCATGAATTTTTATGTGTAGTTTTATTCTTTCGTGGGATGTGAGTGGTGCTGATGAGATCAGCATTTGCTGTCTATTCCTAATTGACCTTGAACTGAACGGCTGGCTAGGGCAATTTCAGAGAGCAGTTAAGAATCAACTACATTTTGCTATGAGTCTGGAATCACAAGAAGGCAAGACCAGGTAAGGATGGCAGATTTCTTTCCCTAAAGAATGTTAGTAAACCAGATGGGTTTTTACAACAATTGAAGATAATTTTGTGGTCATCATAACTGAGACTAGCTTTCAACTCCAAATCTTTAGTAAACATAATTTGAAATCCCCCAGCTAGTAGAATGGGATTTAAATCCATGTTCCCAGAGCATTAGCCTGATTCTCTGGATTGCTAACTGACAGCATCATCATCATTGCCCTACCATAGATTAAACTTAGATAAAACTTCCTCTCCACTGTCCCATCAGGAAATCCCATGTGAGATACAGCATGGGAAGATAAACTATAGCTTCCTCCAAACACTTTGCCTTGATAGTCTTACAGACCAGGTAAATAATAGTTATACATAGTTCAATGTACCATCAAACAGTCCCAGCTAAATTACAGAATAAGTTGGATGATAAAGAACAGTCTGTCTACATGCTCCGATAAGTAATGATCACCAAATTCAGGATGAAGCCACCCTCTACCAAGGCAATACAGCATTCTTACCAATGGTCCACCCTGTGATGTCTCAAAAACTGACTATTAATGTCTAACAAGGTATAGTTTTGGTAGACACCACTTTTGTTTAGAGGCTACATAGTGAGGGGAACAGGAAAATGTAAAGGGAGGGAGACAAAAAAATTGAAAGAGGAAAACTATAACAGGTGGAATTCAAACATGGAAAATTTAGTGTTGTCCATTTTGGCTGTGAGAAAAATGAATCAGAATGATTTCTTACTGGTGACAGACCAGGGACTGTAGAGGAGCAAATTACATACATGGCTAAAAGCTAGTGCACTGACACCAAAAGTAATCCAATGTAAGATACTGAGGACAGAATAAGTGATCAAAAACAACAAGAGATGTTGATCTTTTTCTCAAGGGAGCCAGGTTTCAAAAGTGAGGAAAATATGCCTCAGTTGTATAGAACCTGAGTCAGACTTCATCTGGAACATGGTGGTATGGTTTACGCAATAAACCTAAGAGAGATCTCTTGGCCTTGGAGATGGTAAAGAGAAGATTCATACAATTATTCCATAGCTATAAGAGTTAAGTCATGAAGACAGGCTGCATAAACTATTACCATGGGCTTAAAAAGATGCAAAGATATAATTGTTTAATGGCTTAATTGTTTGAGGTGTTTAAGTAATGAAAAAATTCAATAGGTTAAATGGAGATAAATTATTTTGTAACATCAGAAGAGAAGGTAATGGCAGAAATCAGGAAATACGTTTGCCATGCAAAGAGTAATTTGTGCAAATTTGAAACTTGCTCCCAGATCAGCCTGTGGATCCTGGTCTAAATGAAATGTTCAAGAACGAGATTGACAGAGTTTTGTTGGGTAAGGGTACATGGGGCAAAGGTGAACAAATAGAATTGAGAAATAGATCAGCAAGTTGTCATACAATGGTAGAACAAGAACAATGAGTTGAATGGCCTCCTTCTGCTGCTATGTCCCTACATTTTATATAAGGGATGCGTTATTTGAATGAGTCACTTTGATTGCTTGTCCTTTATACAGGAATGTGCAAAATCTTCGACAAGGGAGCCTCCGAAATGTCCACCTTCTCCCCCAACCGAGGATTCCCCAGCTCCATTGTCGACAGGGCCCTTAATCAGGTCCGACCCATCTCCCACACTTCCGCCCTCACCCCTTCCCTCCCGCAACAGCTATAGGATTCCCCTTATCCTCACTTACCATCCTACCAGCATCCACATCCAGAAGATCATCAGAAGCCATTTCTGCCACCTCCAGCGAGATGCCACCACCAGACACAGATTCCCCTCCCCTCTCTTGTCTGCCTTCCGCAGGGACCGTTCCCTCTGGGACACCCTGGTCCACACTTCCTTCATCCCCAACATCCTCCCCACAGCTCCACGGCACCTTCCCCTGTAACCAGTGAAGGTGTAACACCTGCCCATTTACCTCCTCCCTCCCCAGTATCCAAGGGCCCAAACATACCTTCCAGATGAAGCAACACTTCACCTGCACTTCCCAGAATCTAGTCTACTGCATTTGCTGCTCACAATGTGGTCTCCGCTACAATGGGGAAACGAAGTGTAGACTTGGCAACCGCTTCGCAGAACATCTACATTCTACTTGCAAAAAAGACCCTGAACTACCTGTTGCCTGCCACTTCAACACACCACCCTGCTCTCTGGCCAACATCTCTGTTTCTGGCTTGCTGCAGTATTCCAGCGAAGCTCAGCGCAAGCTGGAGGAACAACACCTCATTTTCCACTTGGGGACCCTAGAGCTCTCTGAACTCAATACTGAGTTCAATAATTTTAGGGCCTAAACTCTCCCATGTCCCAGCCCCCCACCCCACATAGCAGGCCTTGTTACCACATAGCCTGCCATTACACACCCCCTGTTGTTAGTCACTAACAGTCCCCATTAACAACTATTCACCCTCCCAGCCTGATCATTAGCTACTCCTTTGTCTGTCCAACTGTCTTTCTCTCTCTTTGGACTCTATCCTATCATTTACTCCCTACCCACCCACCTCCCTATTTTCTGCATATAAACTGACGTTCATTTGGGAGGCTGAGGGGGTGATAGAGAGGAGTTATAAGGAGGTGGTCACACCCTAGGTACAGGAAAAAGATAGCTGAGTGACTGTCAGGAAGGGGAAAGGGGATAGGCAGACAGTGCAGGGATCCCCTGTGGCCGTTCCCCTCAATGATAAGTATACCGCTTTGGATACTGTTGAGGGGGGGACCGACAAGGGGAAGGCCATAGCGAACAGGCCTCTGGCACTGAGCCTGGCTCTGTGGCACAGAAGGGAAGAGGGGAGAATAGGAGAGCAATTGTAGTGGGGGATTCAATAGTAAGAGGCACAGACAGGCGGTTCTGTGGACGCGAACGAGAAGAACGGATAGTACGTTGCCTCCCGGGTGCCAGGGTCCGTGATGTCTCGGATCGTGTCTTCAAGATCCTTATGGGGGAGGGTGAGCAACCAGCAGTCATGGTACACATCGGTACCAATGACAGAGGTAGAAAGAGGACTGAGAATGTGAAAAATGAGTACAGGGAGTTAGGTTGGAAGCTGGAGTCCTGGACAAACAGGGTCGTTATCTCTGGATTAGTACCAGTACCACGTGATAATGAGGTAAGAAATAGGGAGAGAGTGCAGCGAAACATGTGGCTACAGGGCTGATGTAGGAGGGAGGGCTTCCATTATGTGGATAATTGGAGCACATTCTGGGGAAGTTGGGACCTGTACAGTAAGGACGATTTGCACCTGAATTGGAAGGGCACAAATATCCTGGGAAGGAGGTTTGCTCGAGCTATATGGGATGGTTTAAACTAGATTGGCAGGGGGTGGGGAACCGGATTTGTAATTCAGAGGATGAGGTATTCGGCCTTTCAACAGACACAACAGGGAGTGAGGTTGTTAATAAAGAAATGCGGTCGATGGAGCGTAATTGTGGACACAGAGATGGTTTGAGGTGTGTATACTTCAATGCTGGAAGTATCAGAAATAAGGCAGATGAACTTAGAGCATGTGTCAGTACTTGGAACCAAGATGTTGTGGCCATTACGGTAACTTGGGTAACTCAGGGACAGGAATGGTTGTTGGAAGTTCTGGGATTTAGATGCTTTAAAAGAAATTGGGAGGGTGGAAAAAGAGGTGGTGGAGTGGCATTGCTAGTCAGGGCTAGTATAGCAGCTACTGAAAGGCAGTTCGAGAATGACATGTCTACACAGTCAGTTTGGGTTGAGGTCAGGAACAAGAAAGGAGCAGTCACTTTGTTGGGGGTTTTTTGCAGACCCCCTAATAGTTGCAGAGAAGTGGAGGAGCGGATTGGGAGGCAGATACTGGAAGTCACAGGGTTGTAGTCGTGGGTGACTTCAACTTTCCAAATATTGACTGGAAACTTTTTAGTTGTAATCGTTTAGATGGAGTGGATTTTGTCCAGTGCGTTCGGGAAGGATTCCTGACACAGTATGTAGATAGACCAACACGAGGAGAGGCCACTTTTGACTTGGTGCTCGGCAATGAACCGGGCCAAGTGTTAGACCTGTTGGTAGGAGAGCCTTTTGGCGGTAGCGATCATAACTCTGTTACTTTTACAATAGTCATGGAAAAGGATAGGTACATACAGCAGGGTAAGGTTTATAATTGGGGGAGGGGTAATTACAATTCTGTTAGGCAAGAACTGGGTAACATAAAATGGGAACAGATGCTGTCAGGGAAGAGCACTATTGAAATGTGGAGATTGTTTAAAGAATGCATACTGCGTGTGCTCGATATGTTTGTCCCTAGCAGGCAGGGAAGATGCGGTCGAGTGAGGGAGCCTTGGTTCTCAGGAGAGGTCGAACGACTGGTTAAGAGGAAGAAGGATGCCTGTATAAGGTTTAGGAAACAAGGAACAGAAAATGCTCTGGAGGGATACAAGTTATCCAGAAAGGAGCTGAAGAAAGGGCTTAGGAGAGCTATAAGGTGGCATGAGAAAACCTTGGCAGATAGGATCAAGGAAAACTCCAAGGCTTTTTACATGTACATGAAGAATAAGAGAGTGACCAGAGAAAGGATAGGGCCGATCAAGGATTGTAAAGGGAATTTGTGTACGGAGCCTAAAGAGATAGGAGAATACTTTTCTTTGGTATTCACAACTGAGAGGGACCAAGTTGTAGAGGAGGACAGTGTGAAACAGGCTGGTAGGCTAGAGGAGGTCAATGTTAGTAAGGAAGATGTGCTAGGAATTTTGAGAAAGTTGAAGATAGATAAGTCCCCCGGGCCTGATGGGATTTATCCAAGGATTCTATGGGAAGCGAGGGAAGAGATCGCAGGGCCTTTGGTGATGATCTTTTCATCCTCACTGTCCACAGGTATAGTGCCAGAAGATTGGAGAGAGGCAAACGTCATTCCCTTGTTCAAAAAAGGGAATAGGGATAACCCCGGAAATTACAAGCTAGTTAATCTTACGTCAGTGGTGGACAAATTATTGGAAAGGGCTCTGAGAGATAGGATTTATGATCACTTGGAAAGGCACAGTTTGATTCGTGATAGTTAGCATGGATTTGTGAGGGGTAGATCATGCCTCACAAACCTTATTGAATTCTTTGAAGAGGTAACAAAACACGTGGATGCAGGTAGAGCAGTGGATGTGGTATACATGGATTTAAGTAAGGCGTTTGATAAGATTCCCCATGGTAAGCTCATGCAGAAGGTGAGGAGGCATGGGACAGAGGGAAATGTGGCAGATTGGATTCAGAATTGGCTGACTTTTAGAAGACTGAGTGTGGTAGTGGACGGACAATATTCAACGTGGTGCTCAGTTACGAGTGGTGTACCACAAGGATCTGTTCTGGGTCCTCTTCTACTTGTGATTTTTGTAAATGATTTGGATGAAGGAGTGGAAGGGTGGATTAGCAAGTTCGCGGACAATACGAAGGTGGGCCCAGTTGTGGATATTGCAGAGGGCTGTTCTAGGTTACAAAGGGACATTGATAGGATGCAGATAGGGCTGACAAGTGGCAGATGAAGTTTAACCCTGAAGTGTGGTGATTCATTTTGGAAGGACAAACTTGAAAGCAGAATTCAGGGTTAACGGAAAGATTCTTGGCAGCGTGGAGGAGCAGAGGGATCTTGGGGTTCATGTCCACAGTTCCCTGAAAGCTGCCACCCAGGTGGATAGAGTTGTTAAGAAGGCGTATGTTGTGTTAGCTTTCATTAATAGAGGGATTTAGTTCAAGAGCCATGAAGTTATGCTCCAGCTATACAAAAGCCTGGTTCGGCCACATCTGGAGTATTGTGTCCAGTTCTGGTCACCTCATTACAGGAAAGATGTGGAAGCGTTGGAAAAGGTGCAGAGCAGGTTTACCAGGATGTTGCATGGGACGGAGGGAAGGTCTTATGAGGAAAGGTTGAGAGAGCTAGGACTTTTCTCTTTAGAATGACGAAGGGTGAGAAGTGATTTGATGGAGGTGTACAAAATGATCAGAGGTATAGATGGAGTGGACAGCCAGAACTTTTTCCGAGGGTGGAGGTAGCTATTACGAGGGGGCATAGTTTTAAAGTGAGTGGAGTTAGATATAGGAGAGACATCAGAGGTCGGTTCTTTTGTGGTCAGGCCATGGAATGCATTGCCGGAGAGGGTAGCGGAGCCGACCTCATTAGGGCCATTTAAGCGGCTACTAGATAGGCATATGGATGATAGTATAAG
>NC_063344.1:16541660-16569735 GCF_021869965.1 Rhincodon typus | reverse complement strand
GCTATTAGATAGGCATATGGATGATAGTATAAGGTAGGGGTGGAGGTTAGATAGACCTTAGGATTAGGGTAAACGTTCGGCACAATATTGTGGGCCAAAGGGCCTGTACTGTGCTGTACTGTTCTATGTTCTATGTTCTATGTTTTATGTTTCCCAGCCACCATCAGTTCTGAGGAAGGGTCACCAGACCTGAAATGTTAACTCTGTTTTTCCCTTCACAGATGCTGCCAGACCTGCTGAGCTTCTCTGGCAACTTTGTTTTTATTCCTGATTTACAGCATCTGCAGGTCTTTCGGTCCTTTTTAATGTGCAAAATCTAGTGGCCATGCCCAAATCTGTGCTTTTGAATTCTCTTTAATAGTGAATTATGATTCCGTACCAAGGCAAGGATCAGTTGTTCCAACAAATATCTGAAAGTTTCCAATCTTTGAGGGTGATAATTATCTACTAAATGGATTGTTTGACATTCAATAAGAACCAAAAAGTAAATTCAAAATATCAAGCCTGGTCTCAGCTTGGCCAGTTTAACAGAGGTGGATGAAGAGAGCAGGCAGCCAATTATCTACAAGAAAGTGGGTTGTCCATTTGAATGTTATATTGAGGCTTGGAGCCTCACATTTTTGTCTTACAGGTTTCTCTTGAGTCTGTGCCTCAGAAAACTTGGCAACTTGAGCAAGGTGAGAACACAGTAAGCAAAAAGGTAAGTGCCTCATTCAGCACTGCTTTTGAGTCAGCGAAGCACAAGAGTGCTCCCTGCTAGCCCACTAAGTTCACCTGCTGGCCTGCTACCACCAGTTTCACTTCTCCAACCTTCAGTTCATCCAAGATCCAGCTCGGATCAGGTATAGAGTCCCCCCTCCACCTGTATAATTGGACCTGCTCCAGGTTGTAAATCCTTTGTCCTCCTGGATCCACAGTGTATGGGGAATTTCAGAATTCCAAAACTTCTCTCTATCCCTCCACTCACACCAAAAAATATGGGTCATGGTCTCTGATTTCAGGCACTGATTTTCTTTTGAGGTCTCAGCTGATAATGGAAATATTCCTCAGTAGAGATGGAACTTCGGGGAGATCTTTTCCACCGATTTCTGAATTTAGGCAGAATTGAATTTTGCCGATACTGATGTGATTTATTGTTCCAGCAATTACAAAATTACAGCAAAATGCATTTGACATTTTTATGCTAAATCCTGCAAAAGTATTGCCTTCTCACAGTTGTGTTATTATTTTTCAGCTTGAAGGGGATCCTTCTGATCCAGAACAAATTTATGAAAGTCTGATTCTCCGTGAACCAACCTACACGCCCATGAGTGCTTTAAGAAAATCACTTCGTTGCCAAAAGAATGCTTAAAAAAGAAAAGAAAGACTCAAATTTATAAACTGCTTTTATAAACCCATAGTCCAGAATAATTTAAAGATCTCCCATGCTCTTCTTTCAAATGTTAACATGGGATCTTTTCTGTTCAACTGATAGAGCAGAAGACATGTTGGGGGTGGGGTGCTGTATGCAGAATAGGGAGAGGACAAAATGCTGGTTTAAGTCTTGCTTCAGGAGATGACACGTAGAGTCATAGATATGTACAGACCCTTCAGTCCAATTCATCCATGCTGAACAGATATCCTAAATTAACCTTGTTCCATTGTCCAGCGTTTGGTCCATATCCCTCTAAACCCTTCCTATACATGTACCCATCAAGATGCCTTTTAAATATTGTAATTGTACCAACCTCTACCACCTCCTCTGGCAGTTCATTCCATACATGCAGTACCCTCTGCATGAAAATGTTGTCCCTTAGGTGCCTTTTAAATCTTTCCCTCTCACCTCAAACCTATGCCCTCTAGTTTTGGGTACCTCTACCCTAGGAAAAAAACCTTGGCTATTCACCCTATTCATTGCCTCTCATGATTTTAGAAACCTCTATAAAGGTTATCGCTCAGCCTCCAATTCTCCACAGAGAGTAATCCTAGCCCATTCAGCCCAGCCCTATAGCTAATACCCTCCAAACCTGGCAACATCCTTGTAAATCTCTCCTGAATCCTTTCAAGTTTCACAACATTTTTTCTATAGTAAGAGGACCAGAATCGAATGCAATATTCCAAAAGTGATCTACTCTAACAGTTTAGTTTACTTCCATTACAACACAAGAGTGATAGTCTAGGTATTATCTCCTGGAGTTTGCGATCTGGACCCACAACATTCTGCCCCTATAGTAGGGAATGATACCCACTGCTGTACGCTGACAACAAATTTGTCTGTTCTTCTATTATTCATATTGCTTACTCCACTTAGCTGAACCATGCAATTCTGAAAGGAGTAGAATTAAACTTAATCAATAAGCAACACCTCTCAGAAAATGAAAATGATCCGAAATGTTTTTTTTTTATCAATCATTATTCATGTTTATCCTTCATAAATTGAGTTAGCTAAATAATGGGAATTAATTATTTTGCTTATCAAAGAATAGTGAAAGCTAAGGTTGCAGTCCTACAAGGTGTAGTTGAGCTGATAACACAGGAAGTTATATCTTTACACAAGCGAGAAAGGAGTAGAGGCATATGCAGCTACAGTTAGATGGAGTAAGATAGGATGCAGCTTCAGTGCAGTTAAAACACCAAAAACCACAGATGAATTGAATGATCTGATGACTTTGGTGTAAAGTGCTGTGCGGGTAGATTGAAAATAAGTAAGTTTCTCATGTCAAATCATACACCATTAATGCAGCCTGCCTAAATTTTCCATCCTGTTAAATTAGATGAATGGCAACGGTTTGGTCACATTGCAGAGCTCTGATCTGCTCTGTTTGATTTTCAGACATGCGTTTCACCTATGGGACATTATGCACATGAACACAAATGAAAAAATGCCTAAAGAGTTCTAGATGGCATATGTGAGCAATCATCAATGCTGGAGTTGAATATAATAATATAGAAACATAGGAAATTTACTGCATAGAAGGAAGCCATTCACTCCATCTTGTCTGTGCTAGATGAAAAATAGCTAATCAGTATGATCCCAATTTAATCTGTTCCTCAACTCCCTTCAATTTCCCTGCTAATTACTTTCAGTTTATGCACCCTGATTATTGACCTATGTGATATCAGAAACATTAATGAGGCCCCTCATAATTTGATACATCACAATTAAACTTCCCCTCATTCTCCAGTGAACTGAAGGAAACAGCCCCAGCTTAGTCACTCTTCCTTTGTAGCTCATAAGTTCCGATCCTGCCAGCATCCTCACAAATCTTATTTTTAAGCTCTCTCATGTAATCATTTTCTTTCTATAATATGATGACCAGTACTTGACACAATGGAGTGCATCCCTGCTTTGTAATTAAGTGAAAGTATCAAATATGCTATTGTGACTATCTTATCTAACCTTGCCTTCAGAAATACACCTCCACGATTTCTCAGTTTCTCTGTGCTTCTCAGTAGTTTCCTATTTATTGTGCCTTCCTCTCCCCATCGTACCTTCACCATGTCATTGCCTGCCCTTCCCCAATTAAATTTAATTTACCACTTTTCCGGCCAGTTGGCCTGTCCATTGATCTCTTCCTGCGTATCTTCCTCACAACCAACCACATCGCCAATTGTATGATTATTAATCACGTCCACTACATTTAAGTCTAAATCAATGATATATACAACAAACAGCAAGGATGCCGGCCTGCCTTTGCAGTTTGCCACAGGAAACAAACTGTTAGTTAAAAATATACTTGTACATAACTCTTTGCTTCCTCCCAGTGAGCCAGCTTTTTATCTTTCTTTTAACTAAACCAGTTGTGAGCAGGTTATGGACCTACATTGTTTTGTTGAGTTGTTTAATTATTGTTCAGTTTTATGATTATTTAGATTTCTGAATAAATTTTAGAAGCTATTGTTAATTGTGTAGCATGATTGATATTATTAATCATCTGAATTTGTGTGAAAGCTGCTAGAATTCTCAACAATATTCAATAAGTGTTCAATGTAAAGAAAACATTTTCTTTTGTCTTGGGGATTACTTAATATACTTGGGGATTGATTAGCTCAATTGGTTGGAAAGCTGGTTTGTGAATATGGAGTAACACCAAAAGAGTGTGTTTAGTTCCTACAATAGCTGAGGTTACCATGAAGGTTTCTCCTTGTCTGAGGAGCGACAATCCTCAGGTTAAACCATCATCAGTCATCTCCTGTCATGAAAGAGCAGTCCTTGGGAATTTTAACTTCATAAACAATTAGATTTCACATCATAACGTTCAACCACTGAGCTGATCTTGGCAACAAGAGGGTGAAAGAAGTTTTGGAACCTAACCCAAACTGTAGCAAAATAGTCACCAAGAATGTTAAAGGGAGATTGTATGTGACAAGTTTGAATTTTGAAGGAGGCAACATGGAGCGCATATCAAAGAAGAGTATTTGGCATGGTCCAAATGGATTTTGGCAAAGCTTTTGACAAACTTCCACATAGCAAAACAGTCAGAAAGTTAAAAGCCTTGTGCTCCCTGCTTGAAGACAGACCATAGAAATATTGAATAGAAATGCATAAGAATCGTACGCTTTGTGACTGATATGTTACAGGTAATTTTGTCCTTTGACTTAATTGAAATTTCCCCCTAAATCTCTGACTAAATGCTCTAATCCTAAATTAACTAAACAATTATAATTTTCTTTGCCAGAATCTTCAACCCTCACTTCATGGTTATGTCAATGCTTTCAGTTTGCCTACATGATATCCTATAATTGATGAGTCAGAATTCAATGTTTAAACATTTGATGAACCAAAGTCATTTTATTTAGCTCCTACCTAAATCTCCATTCACATACATACATGGTGCCCTTCTCTTACTGCTCACTCAGCCTAAACCAGTGATATGTAAGTGAGTCAGAGATAGTAAGAACTGCAGATGCTGGAGTCAGAGATAACACAGTGTAGAGCTGGAGGAACACAGCAGGCCTGGGAGCATTAGAGGAGCAGGAAAGTTGATGTTTCCGTCAACTTTCCTACTCCTCTGATGCTGCCTGGCCTGCTATGTTCCTCCAGCTCCACACTGTGTTATATATATATAAGTGAGTGCCTTGTTGAATCCTGAATGTAAATTCAAAGCATATATACCTTCTACATTCCACCTCGTCGTGTTTGTATATGGATTTGTGTGTATTTAGGTTTAAAAGGGATGTAATTTAAATTCTATAGTAGTAGTTAATAATCCATTTTGCCAACTGTTCAAAAAGAAGTTCATTCATAAAAAGTAATTTGTGTCTATCAAAGGACCTGGTGCCAGTCTTTTTTTGTCAAGGATAACTGTAAAAGCAAAGCAAATTAGCCGTCAATTAACCATTTTGGTGATTCAATTGAACATTTATGCTTTCAGGACGTTTCATGGAGTGATAGGGCTTGATTAGCAGTGCATCCTTCCTTTCAGAGTCCAAACAACATCTGGGGGCTTGGTGCAGGATTCTTGAATATGGACAATACGAGATTGGATGTGGTTAAGTAACTGTTAGAGGGTAATGCAGACAGAAACCAGATTTCTCACACTGATGAGAGTGTAATAAGTTACACATAAAATAAGATGACATTGGAAGTGGCTAAAACAAGCTTACTGATGGAAGAAGTATCCCGGGCTCATTTACAAGAAGAAACTAAGGCTAACATAACAGAATTGGCAAAAGAATGAAGGGTGAAATTTCTTGCAAAAGCAAGGAGAACAGAGGTAATTAATACATTGGCACAGCATTTGGGATCAGTGGAAATACAACAGAGGCCAGGCACTCCAAACAGTGAGTCATCAGAAGTAAGAGATAACAAGGTGTAGAGCTGGATGAACACAGCAGGCCAAGCAGCATCAGAGGAGCAGGAAAGCTGACGTTTTGGGCCTAGACCCTTCTTCAGAATTTCTTTCAGATTTTCTGAAGAAGGGTCTAGGCCCGAAACGTCATCCAGCTCTACACCTTGTTATCTCAGATTCTCCAGCATCTGCAATTCCTACTATCTCAGTCATCAGAAGTAGTTATGCTTGAGTTATAGTTCAAGCAGATTAAACACGAAAGAGAAAGAAGACAGCTTTTGATAGGGATGGAGAGAATATTGGAATTAATAAATGGTGATGAAGAGACTTAAATTTAGGGCAAAAGAGAGAAAGAGCATCTCAGTGGCTGGAACTAGACATTAAGGAGAGAGAAAAGGATAAGCAGAGACAATTGAAAAAAATTAATACTAGCTTAAAAGTTAAAACAAAGATGTGCCACATACAGTAGAAGGTTTTGAAAAGGGAAACCTTAGCCATAATCTAAAGTCTAGTCAGGAAATATTAAAATATGCACAGGCCCTACCAATGGTGGAGTCATTGTTACAGCTTAACTGGAAAGACTGCAATCATAATCGAACTCTATTATTCCACAAGCCATCATACATTTGTGAATACCTAATTAAGTTACCAAAATCGTCAATTTGCTTGACTGACTGCTATTCAGGACAAAAGCAATTCACACCAAGTTTCATCATTTTGGGAAAAAGAATCACAATCTGATGTATAAACACTTATTCTTTAACAAATGGCAGAGAAGGAAAAAGTTACTAAATTACTCCGATGCACTTTAAGCTATTCTCCTTTAAAACCCAAATATGCACACATATTTACAAATAATAAAAACAAAACAGATGGTTTGACACAAATATTGTGGTTGGAAAAATACTGACAGGGAAAATAAAATTCCAAAGGACTAAATTCTACCTCTCAAAGGTGGTCTGAATTGCCTCTCATAGTTCTTTTGATTTTGGCAATGATAAGATGCAGCTCTCTACAAAGTGATGTTTGGTTTTAATTACTGAGATTTAATTACTGATCAGGTAGAGTCCAAGTCCAAGGGCTAGGCCATTTAGCACTGAGATGAGGAGAAATTTCTTCACCCAGAGAGTGGTAAGCCTGTCGAACTCTCTGCCTTAGAAAGTAGTTGAGGTCAAAACATTGAATGTTTTCAAGAAGGAGTTAGAATTGGTTCTTAGGGTTAAAGGAATCAAAAGGTATGGGGAGAAAGTGGGAACAGAGTACTGAATTGGATATTTAGCCATGATCATATTGAATGGCAGAGCAGGCTGGCAGGGCCAAATGGCCCTACTCCTGCTCCTATTTTCTGTGTTTATATCATTCTATTGTTCCAGCTGAATCACAGAACAGGTTGAGATAATCTAGAATTGACGCCTTAACTAAGGGATAGCTTTGTCAACAGTGCCACATTCTCTCATGGTGGCAGTGCCATGTTGTCTTAGATTATACTTAAATTGAGGAAAGATCCGTAGACCAACAGCAGCAAATGGAAGCGTTAAACTGATTTCAGATGTTGCTTAATGTTGAAATAAGTAATAAACATTTCAAAGTATAAAGAAATGCACAGATACAAGAAAGTAGTGATACACTCTGTGAATAGATATTTCAGTGCAAGGATCATGTTAATAGCATGGCAATGTATATCTATTTACACCTGGGTGGCCTTTTTTCACTTGAAGGCCAATGAACAAATTTCAGAAATATAAAAGTTGATGTAGCATTAAAGATGAATTTCAAACTAAAATTTGTGGAATGAAGAAAACATAAATAACTTACTGAGAAGAATAAAATGTCATAGCAATAAATTGATAATGTTAAAAAAAGGAAGCAAGTAGTTAGTCATTAAAAAGTGCCAAGTAACAGCTAACCAATAAATAAATTTTGGCACACACAAAAATAGAAAGCTCAGCAGGTCTGGCAGCATCTGTGGCGAGAAATCAAAGTCACTGTTTCAGGTTGAGTGACTCTTCCTCAAGTAAATTTTGGCGTGTGAAGAAGCAGAACAAGAGAGAGAGGTACAGATTAGGCCACAGGTCCTGCTCACCAGGAAGGGGGAAGACTGTTTTCTGGTTCCTGAATATAAGCCAACCTTATGTTCAAATCAAATCAATTGTGCCTCACAACTTGTTGCGAGTCTGTTACTTTTTTCACTTATTTCAAGATTCAACAAATGAATATTTCACCTTTACGTTGATTAATTATACATAGAAATTGATATATTATATATGTAGTTAACAGTATAGGGGGTGTGTGTGCATTGTTTTGTACAGTATAATACAGGTATTGCAATGTATTTTGGTTGCTAGGTATGAAACACATTTCCATAAGTTACAGTTCCTATTCTTACCTTGTTCTATTGTTTCTTATGGAAGAAACTGCATTTATATGAAGTTCATGGGTGACTTTAATGCATTTCGTGTCCCTGTCTCCCCTATTTATGTTACTCCTCAATCTAAATCATTTCAATATAAGTAGCACTTCTCTGCCATGTAACCCTGATGCATATGGACAACCCCCTAAAGCAGAAATGAAAATTGGACAGTTTCTGTAATGAGCAGCTGAAAAAAAAAACACCTTTATGTGTAGGGGATAAGCTGATAATCTACGAATTCCAACCAACCAGGATTGGCCTTCAGTTTATAGCAATTGACAATCAATCTGCAGGGCACTACTGTAAGTAACCTTGGAGAAAATTCAAAGGAACTTTTTTTTTAATCTGTTTTTTAAACATTTCTTTTTACCAGATATCAAGATATTGAAGTGGAGGAAAAGGGCAATGTTTTTTTTGTTTTTGAATTATTGTAGGAAGACACTGTGCCATAAGGGTAGATGTATTGGCTGACAATCAGCTGGAACATAGGGGTAAATCATGTGATAAAATGTCCAGGAATAGATTTAATTACAGTTGACAACCCAACTTGCATTTGTCAATATGTTTGACTGATGATGATAAACTGGAACAGATTAACAATGTGCCTAAGATGCAAAATGAGTTTAAAGATTCCAGTAGACTCTCTTTGGATGATCCAATTAACTTGATATGTAATAACATGAAATAATGTGGCAACATCAAAATGGCAAACCGTTACTACTCTGCCAATTTTTATTTTCATTGATTTCAGATAGAGAGATGGATGCAAAAGGCATTAAAATTGAAAATGCTGGAGAAATCCAGCAGGTCTGGCAGCATCAGTGGAGAGAGAAACAGAGTTGAAATGTTAACTGTGTTTATATCTCCACTAATGCTGCCAGTTCAGCTCAGTTTCTCTAGCACTTTCTGTTATAATTTCAAGTTTCCAGTATCTGCAGTTTTTGCTTTTATTTAAGTGCAATATGTTTTGCTGACTTGTCATCTCCTGTTGCACACCATTGGACAATATCAATTGCCAGTCCTTAGAGTCAATGCTCAAGACATGGAGGTTTAATTGTCTGCAGCACACCAGAAACAACTAGCTATGTTTATGAGCAATACATTGGTTATGGCCCTGAAATCATGCTAAGTCATGAAACTGAATTAGATAAACCTAGCAACTGGAGGATAGCCACTAATGTAAATCACTATTAAAGGTTTAAAAGATTGGAACAGTGCAACAGGTTCATAACTTTCTTACAAGGTAGCAAGCCTGCCTTTAATGAACCTGCAATGTTGTACTGCCCACATGGGAACCTACAGTACCATAAATTCATCCCCTCTGAAGCAACACTGTCTAGAAATCTTACTGTTGCCATCCCAGCTTACTTGGATACGGGTAATAAATGTAACCTTGGCAGAATCACATGCAGCCCAAGAACAAAATAAACAGAATCCTAAATCTTTACATGCATATTAATAATGTTGCATCAAGTTCAGTAAATTGAATTAACTTGTGCGGAGTTGAATTTCATCAGAAACCTTTTCTTATCCGGCATACACATTTTCTGTCACCATCACGCTGTAGGGAGGAGGACTCTCCTGGAACTGTGGAGGGGGAATTGGTTGTGCAGATGCATTGCTGTAGACGACAATAACTGGTTGAAAAACAAAACAGCTCAAATTAATAGAATTTGAAAGGTTTAAGCACAGATGAGACAGCCAGTTCATCATACCTCGACCATTTCTCCCACTCTGTTAGAAGCTATTGTCTGCCACTTTCCCCATGGAGCAATAGTGATTGCACTGACCCTCAGTCAGAGCAATTGACCAAACCGCATTTATAGTGCAGTACTCTAGGGGGAGCACTTCTTGCACTTGCAGAAGAGAAAACCCATCCAGTGAATTACTGGAAATAGGAGTTTACACGTCAGTGGAACAACTTGATTATGTTTCTATTAAAATATCATACTCCAATATTCGAACTTTGATTGATTGTGATGGATCTTCTTTTGGAGCAGTACTTGTGGTACAGACGTTTATTTAAGGTAAATGCTTGCAAGTTATTAAATAAAGTAATACTGTTTTATCTAATAATTATTCTTGTAGTAATTTTTTAACAGGTCGCTGAGAAAATAAAATAAAGAAACATGAAAAAAATGGAAATGCCTAAGGAAAAGCCATCCCGCCCAAAAATATAGAGATGGCAGATGAATTGAACAAGTATTTTGTACCATTCTCCACTATGGAAGATGTTATTAAAGGCAATTTACTAACAACGCTGGAAATTTGAAATAAAAACAGATCATCCTGGAGAAACTCAGCAAGTCTGGCAGAATCTGTCAAGAGAGAAACAATTCAATGAAGAATGATGCCAGACCTGAACCAAAGATGAGTCATATTGGACTCAGAAATGTTAATTTGTTTCTATCTCCACAGATGCTGTCCTTATGAGGACGTTTTGAACAGAGTGGGCTTGAATCCACTGGAATTTAGAACGGGAGGTGGTGGAATAAGTGAAACACTTGCCCAGATGAATCCAACTTCAAGAACATTCAAGAGGCTTGACACTATCCAAGACAAAGCAGCCAGCTCGATAGGCACCTCATCCACAAATATCCACTCCTACCATCAATGCTCAGTAGCAGCAGTGTGTACTATCTACAAGATGCACTACAGAAATTCACCAAAGATCCTGAGACAGTACCTTCCAAACCCATGACCACCTCGAGGTAGAAGGACAAGGGCAGCAGGTACATGGAAATACCAACACTTGCAAGTTTTCCTCCAAATCACTCACCATCCCGACTTGAAAATAAATCACTGATCCTTTACTATCACTGTGTCAAAATCCTGTAGTTCCTTTCCTAATGGCATTGTGGGCTTACCTATGGCACATGAAGTACAGCAGTTCAAGAAAGCAGCTCACCACCACCTTCTCAATGACAATTAGGGATGGGCAGCTAATGCCAACCAGCCAGCAACACTCTTGTCCTGTGAATGAATTTAAAAATAACTACAAGTTCCTGAGTAGCCTTGATAGGTAAATGTAGAAAGAATGCTTTGGCTTGTTGGACAATCTAGAACAAGGGGCTACTGTTTCAAAATAAGAGTATGCCTCATTAAGGTGAACATAGAACATAGAACATAGAACATTACAGCGCAGTACAGGCCCTTTGGCCCTCGATGTTGCGCCGACCTGTGAAACCAATCTGAAGCCCATCTAACCTACACTATTCCATTATCATCCATATGTTTATCCAATGACCATTTAAATGCCCTTAAAGTTGGCGAGTCTACTACTGTTGCAGGCAGGGCATTCCACGTCATAAGAAGAATATTTTTCCCCACAAATTGTCATGAATTTATGGAGCATTGTTCCTCAAAAGGTGGTGGAATATTTGTAAGGCAGACACTGATAGATTCTTGTTAAGCAAAGCGGTGAAAAGTCATCAGGGATAGCCAGGAATGTGGACCACTCAAATCAGCCTATCTTTTACTGAATGGTAGAGCAGAATTGTACCCATCTCACTGCAAGTTCCTTGCAACACGGAGCAGATGTCCCGAAACTTGGCCTACAGCCTTCTGGATTCTTGCTGTCACCTGCAATGAACTGTATCTATTCCCCTCACTGTACTATCCTCCAATTCATCTGCATTAATATCTGCATATTAACTCCCACCATTTGGATGTCTTCCTGTGCCATGGCGTAGGCCCCTACTTTTATCCAACAGACAGCAAGAACCTCAACAATTGCAAAGGCCTAGATTCCTCCACTCCAACATTATCAATCCCCCTACGTGCTGCATTTGCAGTATTACCTTCCTGTCTCTGACCACTGTCCAAATCAGAACATCCTATCCGAAGGGATGTGACTGACCCTTGGAACAAAATATCGAGACAACTTTCCTCGCGCCATAACATGTCGCAGTGCTTCCGGCTCAGCTTCTAGCTCATAACCTCTTCATGTCACAGACGTGGTTGCCTTGGATCACATGGGTGCCCAGGAGCTTCCACATCTTGCGGATCTGAGCCAGTTGCTTGAATGAAGAGGGTCTCTGAACTCTCTGGTCTATTTGTTTTAATCCCTAGCCTGAGGGGTCCTTTCCTTTCCTTTCTTTTCTATTTTGTTCAAGAAACACACAATTTATAGACAGTTGTTTATGATTGCATTTTATAAATTGCTATTTTAGAAATAAAACCGGTCTGACTTCAAACCAAAACACAAACAGATTCTAAACAACCCTCACACCTAACATGTATTGTCTGACCTAAAATATCACCTCTTCTTTACACTTATAAAATCTCTAGTTCTCTCAGGACAGTGACTTGAAAAAAATTCAACTTAAACCTTCCAACTGATCATAAATTTTGTGATCAAATCTTTGCATTACATTGGACTTGATCCGAAGTGAAACACATTGGCTGTTTGGTTTATGCTCTGTATGCCTTGCCTTTTCCAGTGACTTCCTTGTAGTGGGAAAGAACACAAGTGGTTTATCTGCTGGCATCCAGTAATTATCATTGATAAATATATGCTTTTCTCTAAAGCTGACATATGAATGTATACAATTAATCAATTAATTATATCAATTTGTTATTTAACTTACTACAGCTGGTGTCTTGCAGCAACAAGTCATAGCTTTACAGTTGAAGCTTGAAATTGCAACAGATATTGCTGCATTAAGTAGTGTCAACAGGAGAAGTATGACGATACATGCTGTACTCTGTAATGTGTTAAAGACAAATAAATTAAGTTGGAGAGAAAGCATTTTGTAGAAAACAAGTTGGAGAGAAAACAAGGGTGGCACGGTGGCTCAGTGCTTAGCACCACTGCCTCATCATGCCAGGGACCTGTGTTCGATTCCACGCTTGAGTGCCTGTCTGTGTGGAGTTTTCACATTTTCCCCGTGCTTGTGGGGTTTCCTCCCACAGTCCAACGATGTGCAGGTTAGGTGGTTTGGCCATGCTGGATTGCCCATAGCGTCCAATGATGTACAGGCGAGCTGGGTTAGCCATGGGAAATGCAGGGTTATTGGGTGGGATACTCTTTGGAGGGCCTTCTTCCACACAGTAGGGATTCTATGATGATTTTTAAAAAGTACTTATAGATGGCTTAATATCAATGAAGTTTAATACTCACCCCAGAATAAGAAATGCTGATAATTGTAAGGTTTAAAACATAAATTATTGTAGCTGGTAAGCAGAAAATGGCACTGATGATGTTCATTGCTAAACAACCTCTGATCTGGAAGTAAAAATGAGTTAAGAGTGTATGAGAAAACAAGGAAGGAGGAAAATATCAATCGGCTCATCAAGCCCATTCTAATTCATTCTGTCTGCAATCTGCCCATTCTATTGAGTAAGTTTGAAAAGATTCAACTTCACACATTAGGGAGGACGTTTGGACCTCAGAAAGAATGTAGCAGAGATTTACTAGAATGGCACTAGGAATGGACAACTTCATTTACATGGATAGCCTGAAGAATCTGAATTTATTTGTCTGATATTTTTAATAGGATGAATTGGTTTGATGCAGTAAAGAAGGATACACTTCCCAGGAGCAGAAGCAGAGGAGTCAGTAAGCAAAGAGCAAAGATTTAAGGTAGTATGGAAAAGAACCAGAGGCAATATAAGGAAATGTTCTATTTCAAATAGTGTTGTCATGACCTAGGTGTCTCAGCTTGAAAGGTATGGAACCAGATTCAATAAGGATATTCCAATGATCTGAAACATTTACAGGCTTTTGGAAAAAGCAGGGAGTGAGATTAATTGGATAGTTCTAGCAATGTGTGAGCATTGACAGAAAAGGCTAAATGGCCTCCTGCAAATAAAAATTGCTGGAAATCACAGCAGGCCAGGCAGCATCCATGGAGAGACAGAAAGCTAATGTTTTGAGTTTAGATGACTCTTCATTAGAGATTCCTGCATCTGCAGTGATTTGCTCCTAAATGGCCTCCTTTCTTGCTGGGTCATTCTAATTCCGGGGGATGACTCTCAACCATGTACCCCTGTAACCAATGCCAATCAAACAGAATTCCACATTATTCCACATTGTACACTCTATACTTCTGTCCAAGTAAATAATCAGTAGAATTTGTGGAGCTTGCAGGACCACACATGATGGTCATTGGGCTGTGCAGAGAATTGGATCTGAATACCCACATCTGACTCCCAGCATCTGGAACGGTGTGCCCCAGTAAATTGGGAATGGGAAAGCCTCAATTCTGGAATACTGCTCATTGTCAGCAGGATGTCAATTAGGCTCACTAATGAGTCACTTGACCACAATTATTCCCTGATTTCACTCGAATTTAATGGAGCCTCTTAGATTTAGATATTTTCAAATCTAACTGTTCAGAGACACTATTACACACTTCTGGAGCAGATGAAAATTTAACCCAGCCACCTGGCTCAGAGTTAGGGAAGCTACCGCGTGATCCCTGGATTTCTTAAGGATGCCTAGGAAACCCTGTCTATTTCATGTGCAAATAGGATGCAGCAGTGAGCTTTGCAGGTAGAATGCACTAAACCAATTCTGTAAGTAATTCCTTTCCAATGCATTGGCCTTTCATTCAACAGATCAAACAGTCTAAAATGCACATATAAAAAATCAGAAATTGCTGAAAAATCTCAGCAAGACTGGCAGTATCGCTGAAGAGAAAACAGAGTTAATACTTCAAGTTCAGTGACCCTTCTTCAGAACTGGGCCAACAATCTAGTTGGATCATATCTTCATTAGGGTAAGGGAAATGACTGCAAGGCAATTTTTGACTCTTATTCCATCAGTGCAGCATCAACAAGTGTACTGATGGCAGGTACAGTACTGAGTTAGATACAGAATAAAGCTTCTTCTATACCGTCTCTATCAAACACTGCCAGCACAGGTAAATCATGGAGTTAGATACAGATTAAAGCTTCCGCTACATGCTCCCCATCAAACACTCCTAGGACAGGTCCAGCACAGGGTTAGCTACAGAGTAAAGCTACACACTGTCACCATCAAACGCTCCTGGGACAGGTAAAATATTTAATTAGATACAGAGTAAAGCTCCCTCTTGACTATCCACATTAATCACTCCCAGGACAGATTTCACACAGGAACAGGTACAGCATAAAACTACCTATAAACTGTCCCCAACAAACACTCCCAGGACAGGTATAGCACTGAGTTAGATAGAGCATAAAACTATCTCCTACACTGATCCCAACAAACACTCCCAGGACAGGTATAGCACAGGGTTAGATACAGGGTAAAGCTACCTTTGCACAGCCCCAACAAACACTCCCAGGGTAGTATAGTTCTGGGTTAGACAGAGAGTAAAACATCACCCACAGTGATACATTGAACACATCCATGTTAGGCAAAAAACCGTTCAGATACATGACCTAATTTGCCACCAGAAATAATTGTACTCATCCTCTACCTGTATGCATTTGTAACCAGATTACAGAGGTGGAAGCCAATCATCTTACTTCTCGCATTTAGATACCATGAGGGAAAGGTGATTTATGTCCACTGTGATGGTCTGCATTTGAACCAAAGAGCAGATGTGGAAGTGGAGCATTTTACTCACTCCACCATATTATCCCTTTAATCAAGTCTGCGATGTTTACTTTCTGAATGCTAAAATAATAGGGATTCAGTGTGACAATAACCAGTGACAAGATTTTGCTGGTTTGTCACCTTGAATGTTGAAACCATTTACAATCCAACCACATCAAAACCATTCTTTGAGCAAGTACTTACCATGCAATGAGTTGGCATCTTTTCAACAACTATAGCAAACGATCCTGCAACAATAAACTTTAAAAATATATTTCATATCAGAGAGCAAATTGCGAAGAATTGCATAACAATTGAACTATGAGATTCTGCCTTTTCTAAATGTCATACTCCACTAGCGAAACACCCTGAAATCAAACCCTGCTGTTCCAGGAGTCATCACAGAAGATAAACACCATGCAGAATTCCCCAATTTACCTGCCTTTTAGACCCAGGTTGACTGAAATCATGGACAAGCTATCTTTGCTCAACAAAACTGTTATTTATATAAATAAATAGTTTCTCAGTGCTGATAAACAATAATGAATAATTGACATATAGTTCTCCTATTAAAAACACTAACTTCCCCTTTTACATTCATATCAACAGATGTAGACAGATGAAAAAAAGTTTCACAGTTGAAAAAAAAGATTGGGAAGGCAGTTCAATGGTGCCTCTCAACAGGGTTTGCTGAGATAATCTTTTGGCTTGTAAAACATGTGCTCCACAATTTTCTTTCTCCATGTATTTTCACTTGATTACAGGAAGCACAGGATGACTGATTTATACTGGGAAGTTAATGTTTTAAATAGAAAAACTATATGCCAATGATACATTATTGTTTATCTGTGGTTACTTGTTTATTCACATGAATAACAATTTCGTCGAGTAAAGTCTCTGACTTACTGGTTAAGAGCCACAGCTTATAGTAACCAATAAGGGGAAATAAATTAGCTTTCACCAGGCATGAGGTTTGTTTTTACTGCCGAGAGAGGACAGCTCCTTTCTTTTCAGAGGTCAATTCAATTCTCATCAAACATTCATACCTACAAACTGTTTAGCTACCTTGCAGCCAATCACATCATTGTTGATAAGCAGAAGGCCTTTGTCATCAATCACTGGTCACCAATGAGTTACTTGTTGCTAGCCAAATCTCCACTCATACTCACCTCTTGGTTCCATCTAATCTGCAACTAGATTTCTGCCTCTGCCTGAACAAACAGCCGTGCAAGCAGCACTTACAATGAGTGTCAGGTAACTTGCTTTTAAGAAATGCAGAAATCCTTTCCACAATCCTTAGCTCGGACAATAATTCTGTTCTCATTTGAGTCCACAATCAAAAATACAGAAAAATAAATGGACGCATTTTTTCATAAGTCTTTCTCTCCTCAAGCTAGAGACTTATGTTAGACATTGGTTCCATATACTCTCTGTCTCAGTTTGTTTTCTTACTAAATCAGCCATTCTTCTTGCTTAACACTGAAGAAAGAGTAAATGAATGAAGTTCAATGAGCCAGTGGAGTGGAGAGCATCACAGCTTCGACTGACACATATTGTAACTTCATCAAGTCACTATTCCCTTTGGACAATAGTGTGGAATCATTAGAAGGATTAGTAATCAGCAATGCAGCAACTCACCTAGGTTCTTTTGACACTTCCAACACTCCTCCCTCTTACAATTTACAAGGACAAGGCAATAGCCGAATAGAAACTAACCCCACCAGATTGTCCTTTAGGTCACATACCATCAAGATTTCGGACTGCACTGTCAGTGCCTCGTGGTCACTGGTTCATTCTTCCCAACAGCACTACAGATTTTCCTATGCAACATGGACTTGAGCAGTTCAAAATGGCGGCTCACCACCAGCATCTCCAAGGCAATCGAAGATAGGCAATACAATCTGGCATTGCCAACAATACCACAATCCATTAACGAACTAAAAAAGAAAGGAACCCAGAAAAATCTTAGCTTCTCTTCTGCAGGGAGCTGCAAACAGTCATAAACACTGCATTATAGCCCCTCCTGAATTCAGGTAACTTGTTACAGTCATAGGATAGAGTTTTATGGAAAATCGTTTTCAGACATGTAACCAATGGACATTGTGTCTATTTTTAAAATACATTTGATGAGCTACAGGCACCTGAGTTTGCCTCACCAAATTCTATTTCAAGGAGCTTTGGAGAACTTTAGTAAGGCTGCACTTGGAATATTGCGTACAGCTCTGGTCACCACACTACGAGAAGGATGTGGATGCTTTGGAGAGGGTACAGAAAAGGTTTACCAGGATGTCGCCTGGTATGGGGGATTTTAGCTAAGAAGAAAGTTTGGATAGACTGGGTTGCTTTGCTGGAACGCAGGAGGTTGAGGGGTGACCTGATACAAGTTTATAAGATTATGAATGGCATGGACAGAGTGGAAGGTATGAGGCTTTTTCCCAGGGTAGAGGGGTCAATTACTCGGGGACATAGGTTCAAGGTGCAGGGGGGAGGGGAAGTTTAAAAGAGACGTGTGAGGAAAGTTTTTCACACAAAAGGTGGTGAGTGCCAGGAACGTGCTGCCAGAGGAGGCAGTGGAAGCAGGCACAATGCCAGCATTCAAGAAACACCTGGACAAATAAATGAATAGGAAGGGAGAAGAGGGATACAGATCCTGTAAGTGAAAACAGTTTTAGTGTGCAAGGACAAAAATGTGTTGGCGCAGGCTTGGAGGGCCAAAGGGCCTGTTCCTGTGTTGTATTGTTCTTTGTTCTTTGAGGTTGCTGCGCAGGTAGAGGTACTCGGATAAACCTTGGGTGCTGTGAAATTTTCTGGCAGTGTGGTGTATTACATCTCACCAGCGTAGCACACTAGAAAATCAAGCCCTGCTATTCGTGGCTTTGTCACAAAATTTGAAGATTTCTAAAAGTACACAAAATTCTGCAATTGGTGTGTCTTTTACATCCAGGTTGACAAACCAGGTGTCTGAACTTAGCAAGAGTTACTATTTATTACAAATAATAGTCTCTAACTACAGATAAAAAGCCATGAACAATCAACGTATGACTCTACTAGTTAAAACTCTAACCCTGTTATAAAAACTCCCCTCTACACACACATACAGACAGACACAAAAACGTTGGTGTTAGCCTGGAAGGAAAGACTGGGAAGGCAGTTCGATGGTTCCCGTCTATTAGTGTGAGGCTGGAAAAGCACATCAATTCAGACAATATCAGAGGAACAGGAAAGTCAACATTTCAGCCTGCTGTGCTTTTCCAGCCTCACACCTATCGAAACTGGCTTCCAGCATCTGCAGTCCTTATTGTCTCCAGTGATTCCTGTCCACAGGTTTCTCTGAGATGATCTTTTTGTTTTTTTGGAGGAGAAGGTACAGAGTGATTTTGTTCACACTCGTACGGTTTTTGACATTGGTTAGAAGGCACAGCTTACAGCAACTGATTTGGGAGAATAAACTGCCTTTCATCAGGCTTGAGATATTTTTCACTGCAGGAAAAGGACAGATCCTTCTTTTCCAGATGTTCAATGACTTCTGGTCAAACATTTACACTCAAAAAAAAGAACAGTGGATGCTGGAGATCTGAAGCAAAAACATGAAGCACTGGAAAAATTCAGCAGGTCTGGAAGCATGCTGCCAGACATGCTGAGTTTCTTAAACATTTTCTGTCCTTGTTTCATATCCACAAGCTGTCCAGCTACCTGGGAGCCAATCACATCATTGTTGGCAGGCAGAAGGCCTTTGGCATCAACAACTGGTCAGTATGTCACAGACCAATCAGTTACTTGTTGTAAGCTGAAATTCCATTCACACACAGCCTTGGCTCCAGCTTGTCTGCAACGCAGCATTACCACTAATGCTGGATCAAGCAGCTGTGTAAACAGCACTTACAATGAGCGTCTGTTAGTTTGCTTTTAAAAAGTACAGTGATCCTTCCCCACAATCCTTAGTACAATAATAGTCCTTTCTTCATTTGAGTCCACCATCAAAAATAAAGACAAAAAATGTTAAAAGACCGGAGTAGGTAGCGTGCAACAATTGTCCTCTGGAATGCTCTTGGAGCCAGTGGGAACACTGCAGCTTCTACTGACTCTATACTCACATTCTTATTGGCATTCTATTTGAGAGGATGCTTCTACAACAGGCCCAACTGAGAGGAAGAGACTCCTCAAGTAAACCCTAATAGGCTAATGGCAGGATCTGAACTATCTCATCGGCATAAATGAGAATTCATATGACTATGAATGCACACAGCATTCTAAGTGGAGTATGTACTAATGCATGGTTGTTATCAGATATACCTAAAGAATTGGTAGCTATAATTTTGATGTAGAACAATAGAAATGGTACAGCACAGAAATAAGCCATTCAGCCTGCCATAGTGTGTATTGCTGATTAGAGTAGCTACTCATTTTAATTCCATTTATCAGTTCTTGGTCCAGAGTCATACAGGTTACAGCACCTCAGATGTAGATGCAGGTTCCTATTAAATGACTTGAGTGTTTCTGCCTCAACGACCAAGCTGGGCAGAAAATTCCAGACATCCACAACCCGCTAGATGAAAAGGTTTTTACTTTTGTCCTCATTTACATTATTGTACTCACCGTTAGTACTCACTAGAGCTCCAGTCCACCAGGGTATGCCAACTATTAGGGAAAAGATGACAGAGAGAAATTGACGTGGTGCAATGCTGAATGGTACAATTCCAATGATTATGACAATTATACCCGTCACAATCTCTGTTATCTGTAAGAAGCAGAAAATTGTATTAAATTGAGAAAGAGTTTCAGTTTGCTTCTGTGATGTAAAGATTACACTGAAGATCAACAGCCTTTCCATGGCAAAGGTCTAATTTTTACCTCAATTGATTTCTACCCTGTGTGATGAACCCAATAAATATTATCTTGAATTCTTGAATTTGAACTGGCATTTTTCTTTAGAATTGTTTTTGTAGATAATGGGAGGAACAATCAAAACAGAAGAATTCAATTGAATCTGCTCCTTATTTTAAAATTATTAGTATAATGTCAATATAGTGGCACACCCAGAATTACATCGGAATATGTGGGTGGAGCATACCTTTTGAAAGAAAGATATTTGGTTTATTTTTTGATACTGTGACATAGGATTATTTGGGTGGTATATATAAATCGCGCTACCATGACTCTAATGAAAAGATTATGTCGATAGTCAAGACCCACTATTTCATGAATCATCACAAATGCATAAGTAACCAATTCAATCACTAAGGTGGTTAATTTACCTGACTTTGACCGCTATCTAAGATAAAAGAAACTTACATTAGGTTTCATCTACAAACAAAAAAAACACAATTATTGCAAACCATCTTATCTTTAACAAGTGGAAAAATGAATTATTAGTTACCCATTTGCAAACTTAGAACATACACACTTTAAATCCCAATATATACACATTTATTCACAAATTGGATGGAAACCCCAGAAATACAAAGTGGATCTGTGGATCAAGAGTTCAAACAACAAGATTGAAATTAGATGATTGTCTCAGGTGTCATGTTTCTGGAAATATTTACACATTACAGCCAACTTCAGCAAAGCTAAATTTGATAGTCGGTCAGTTGGACCTAGGTTTTTGTTTATGTTAGATGTTCTTATATCTGGAGTTTTTAACCACTCGCTGTATCTCTCAAAAGAGACTTAACTTTGCTTGCAGGCCTTCTGGAGAAACTTTTCTCTTCTTTGTTCTGTGACAAACTGGAGCTTATTTATAAAAGGTTTTGCTAAACAGTATTTTTTTAAATCCAAAGACACTTGGTGCCATTGTGTGTCACACAAGTATAAAATCCAGCTTAACCAAAAGTTATAGATCTTTGTGTAACCAATAACTGAATGTTACACAATTTTTTTTTGAGTTGTTAAAAACTAAACAGGTTTGTTTGCTTTGAAACCAAAGTGACCAAACTTCTTTGCTTTCAGTTTATGTTTCTAAAGATTATATTTGTAGAAATAACAATATATTCATCCAGAACCCATTGGATTCCTCATCATATTATTGCAAGGAAATGTGTGATATTCTTCAGCATTTCCCTGGTAATGCTTAATCTAAGGTAATAAAGATGAATTTTAATACAGAAGTGTGGAACTAAACAGCAACTGAAGAATACCACTCTGCTCAGCATTCATGTACAAGCTCTATAAAATTGTTATCCAATTATTCCAATCACCCAGTTATTCCACTCTACTTTCCCTCATAACCATGCATGTTTTGTCAAGTACATTTGATAATGCCCTTTGAAAGCAACTACCTCCACTATCTTTGAAGTAGCAGATTTGAAATGGTAACAACTCAAAACGTAAAAGCAGTGTATCAGAAGTGAAAAAAGTTGAAACAAAAGATGTGGATGCTGACCATCTGATATTAAAACAGAGAATGCTAGAAATGCATATTAGGTATGGCAACATCTTGGGAAAGAGATATGTTAAATTTTTTGGAGGAGTTAAGAAATTCCTTCCCCCAGAGATCCCCACCCAGGCAGTGGTATTCGAGGGTGGTATTTTGCAGAAATTAGAGGTGCAGAAGTTTTTTTCTGGTGTCAATCCTTCTAGCCTTTGTTGTTGGTGGACCTTCCATGTGCCAGGGTTTAATGAGCAGGTACCAGGGTTTAATACAACTAAACAGCTTTCTCAACCATTTGAGGAAGCGGTTAAAACTCAACCACATTGCAATGGGTTTGGAGTTACATGTAGGCCACCAGGTAAGATTGAAAGATTTCCTTTCCTAAAGGATATTAATGAACCAATTGACTTTAATGATCTTAAAATTAATTTTATGAAACCATTATTGATTCCAGATATATCTAATTGAATTTTATTTCCCCAATGAACATTGTTGAATTTAATTCCCTGTTTCTAGATCATTAGTACAAGCGTCTGAATTGCTTGTCTTCTGTCACAGTTAATACACCACTATTAGGTGCTCTCCTTCAGTTGTGCCAAAGCAACACCACACAATCCATGTCAATACCATTTTAAATTGTTACTTTACATTTCTCTAAGCTGTTTTCAGCTAAAATATAAACAATATTTCCCACTTTGTAAAGTGCACTTACGCCCAGGGCTTTGAGCTTTCCTTTGAGCATCTGCTGCACACGAGAATTATTTTGAGCATGCACTGTAGTTGTGATTTGGTTCAGTTGACCATTATCCACAAATTGAACCAGTTGAGAGCCATTGGGCAGTGGCTGTGAAGGTGGAAGCTGGTTTAGTGCAAGACCATTCTCAACATTCTTTAGCAAGTCAGTCCTTTTCACAACAATTGTCTGAAAGATATAGTGTAACAAATGATTTTTATTTTGGAGAAGTGAGGTCTAGGAAAATCCTCTGTCTGTCTCAGAATTGCAGTGGTGGACATGGTTATGAGCTTTGGGTGTCAACAGAAAATGAATCGAAGCAAAATTTTGTATCAGTGTGAGCAAGTTAGAACCTGAAAGAGGTTATTAGTGGAATTAGGATAATTCAGCAATTTCCTCAATGATCATCACTGCACAATAGCCTAGTGGTATTATCGCTGCACTATTAATCCAGAGACCAAGATAACATTCTGCATTAGAATCCCACCACAGAAGATGGTGGAATTTGAATTCAATTAAAAATATCTGGAATTAAGAATCCAATGATAACCATGAAGCCATTGTCAGAAAAACCAACCTGGTTAACTAATGTCCTTTAGGGAAGGAAACTGTCATCCGTACCTGTCTAGCCTACATGTGACTCCAGGCACACAGCAATGTGGTTGACTCTCAACTGCTCGCTGGGCAATTAGGGATGGGCAATAAATGCTGCCTGAAAAAGCGATGCCCTCACCCCATGAATGAATAAAGAAAAAAAACAATTAAAGCATTGACTTATTAGACATCACTATTTAAATTGGCATAAGAAAATTGTCTTGAATTAGCAGCAAAAGATTTTTTTGAAAGTAATTGATACACACTTTTAACACAAAATACCACTGTTCCTAAATATGCCTTCCACAGACTGGTGAAGTCATAGCTCATGTTTTTACATTGCAAGTGCACAAATCTGGCATATTTTAACAAGACATTTACCACAGTTTCTACTGTAACCGAGATTTAAAATGGGCAGTTGTCACAATATTCATTATAATAGCATGCACAGCATTTTCCCCAGATAGCAGCGACTAAACGTATCCAGCTTTAAGCTGCAGTTCCACATTCATCTCCAAGAAATTGATTGTCTCAATGGTTCCAAGTTTTACTGACTCCCAGTTAGCTGAATGTTCCTCTTGTTCATGGGTTTAAAACTGTTCATTCCTTTAGCGCCCATTCTTGAATTTTCCTGGGCCCTAGTTTGCAGTCTTGCAGGGTTACTGAGCATCGGCATCTTTTGTTATCCTTTATTGAAGCCGTGTCTGTGCAGCAGGAAGCTCTGTCAACGTTGGAGTACTTCATCCAGAATACATCCTGACTGTCAGAACCATTAGCTGTGGGGGCATGAGGTCCCGCACCAGGACAATGAGATGTCAATCATTGCAACTTTAACCCAAGGAAGATGCTTGTTTGAGAGCATTTTGAGGTCATTGAGACAAGCTGTGCTTCTCCCCTTGTGAAGACATGGGCCTTAGTGATTAGCAGATATGTACCAACCAGGCCTGGCTACACCCACAATGCTGGTTGGAAGGGTATCTCAGGACTTTGACACAGTGACCCTAAATGATATAGTTCCAAGTTTGGATAGTGTGTGGCTTGGAGAAGTTGCAGATGATGGTGTTGCCATGCATCTGCTGCCCCTATCTTTCTATGTGGTAAAAGCCATTAGCTGGAAGATGCTGTCAGAGGAGATTTGACTCCTGCTTTTCATCTTATAAATGGTACAAAGTACAGCCATTATTCATTGGGGATGAAGGGAAAGAATTTTGAAGACTATGAATGGGATGTTAATCAGGTGGGCTGCTTTGTCCTGAATGGTGTTAAGCTCCTTGCTGTTGTTGCAGTTGTACCCATCTGGATAAGGTGACAGTATTTTTATCAGACCCCGGACTTTTGCCTTTTGGGTGGTAGACAGGGATTGGGGATCAAGGAGATGAATAATTCACCACAGAATTCTGGACCTCTTACCTGCTCTCGTAGTGACAGGATTTCCATGTCTGGTGTAGTTCAGCTTCTTGTTAATGGTCACTGGCAGGAATTTCAGAGTGAGAGATTCAGAGATGGTATTGGCATTGAATATCAAGAGGAGATGGTTAGTCTCTTGTGGAGATACTCATTGCCTGGTACTTGAATATAACAAATTTTAATTGCCATATATTAGCTCAGGCCTGTATTTTGTCTAGATTTTGTGTATGAACAAAAACTGTTTTAATATCTGAGAAGTCACAAATCATTCTGAGCATTGTGCAGTTAGAGGGAAATATTCCCACCTCAGGGTTAATGATGGATGACCTTACGAACCAGATGAAGATAGTTGGGCCGAGGGCACTACCCCAAGGAGCTCCTGCGGTGATGTCCTGGGATTGAGATGGTTGACTTCCAGCAACGACCACCATCTTTCATTTTGTAGGTTAGAGCCAAACCAGTGGAGAGCTTTTCCCCACCTCCCACTGACTCCAGTTTTACTAAAGCTGCTTGAAATTATTTTCTGTCAAATGTAGCCTGGATATCAAAGGTATTCATTCCTCACTTCTGGAACTCAGGTCTTTTGTCTAAGTTTGTATCAAGGCTGTAATAAAGTCAGGAGCTGTGTGACTCGCACAACACAAGTGGGCGACAGTGAGCAGGTTATTGCTAAGAAAGTGCTGCTTGATAACATTGTTGATTACATTTTCCATGATTTAACTAATGATCAAGAATAGACAGATGAGTGATAATTGCTGGATTGGATTTGTTTTGAGTTGTGCACACAGGACATACCTGGGTAATTTTCCAGATTGCAGGTAGATGCCAGTGTTGTTGCTATACTGGAACAGCTTGGCTAAGGGCAAGGCCTTCTGGAGCACAAGTCTTCAGAATTTTGCTGGAATATTATCACAGCCTATAAACTTTGCACTCTCCAGTAGCTTCAATCATTTCTTGACATCACGTAGTTTGAATTTAATTGCATGAAAACTAGCATCTGTGATGCTAGGGACCTCTGAATGAGACCAAAATGGATTATCCAACAGAAATAACACAATGTGGAGCTGGAGGAGCACAGCAGGCCAGGCAGTATCAGAGAAACAGTTATGTTGATGCTTTGGGTCGGGAACCTTCTTCAGAAATGGTGTGGACCCTGCGAAGAATGAAAAACAGAAGAGGTCCTTTGCAGGTCTGGGAGAGGGAAGCTCTGAGCTGGGGTAGGCTTGACTGTAGTGCTAGAAGATACTGGTGCATTGCTGAGAGTGTGTGCTTGAGGATCCGCAAAGAAAACCGTTTTTGGAGGATCTGGATGTTTTGTATGTAGAGATTGTCGCAGTCAGGGCCAAATTGGGATGGCCTGATTGTAAGTTGGAGTCCATTGGGGATGATCTGGTTGCATAGGCAGGTACTGAGAAAGGCAATGTGGCTGTAGAACCTGGTTTGCTTCTGTATGTGGTTGGGCAGTTTCAGGCCTGAAGGGATTACCAGAGGGTTGCAGTCGGAGAGAGACCCACCGAGGTCTTTCTGGAGGGAGGAGGATAACTCCTTCAAGGTAGGCATCGCTAGAAGAGGCTTTGCAGTAGAGTTATAACTCACTCAGAGATAGTAAGATCTGCAGATGCTGGAGCCAGAGATAACACAGTTTGGAGCTGGAGGAACAAAGCAGGCCAGGCAGCATCAGAGGAGCAGGAAAGTTGACGTTTCAGGTTGGGACCCTCCAACAGAATATCTGGATGTAAATAGATACAAATGTTTCAGCCTTGTCTGTTGTATTGGTGTGCTGGGATTCCCCATCATTGAGGATGAAGATATTTTGGAGTGACCTCCTCCTATTTGCTGTTTAGTTGTTCACCAGCAGTCATGATTGGATGTGAAAGGACTTATGAGCTTAGATCTAATCTGTTGGTTGTGGGACCACTACACCCTGACTACCTCTTGCTGCCTTCATTGCTTAGAATGCAAGGAAGCCTGTGTTATAGCTTCACCAGACTGACACCTAAGTTATAGATATGAATCTGGTGCTGCTTCAGGGAAGCACTTATGCATACTTCACTGATCCAGGAATGCTCTTAACAAACCTTCCATTTCAGACAGGGGTTCACCTGCTCATCCGTCAACTTGGGCTACTTCTGCGCTCTGTATGAGAAAATGACAACACCTTCTGGTCACCAACCATTTTAACTGCCCCTCCCACTCCCTGGGTAAAATGTCCATCCTGGGCCTCCTCCAGTGTCACAATGACACCATCTGCAAACTGGAGGAGCAACACCTCATATTTCACCTCGAGAGCCTGCAGCCTGATGAATTAAACATGGAATTCACCTGCTTTAAAATCTCCCCACCCCTGACCTCATCCCACGTCTAACCTTCCCTCTTATTCCCGTCACCTTGAACTGACACAACCTGTCCATCTTCTCTCCCACCTATCTGCCCCACCCATCCGACTGACCAATCCCGGCCACTCCCTACCTGCACTCACCTATCACCATCCCACCTACATTCCCCAGACCCACCCCTCCTCTCTCTATTTATTTCCCAGCTCCCTTCCCCCTCCCCATTTCTGAAGAAGGGTCCTGATCCGAAAAGTCAACTTTCCTGCTTCTCTAATGCTGCCTGGCCTGCTGTGTTCCTCCAGCTCCACACTGTGTCAAAGCAAATTGATTTGCTTCTGTCAGCAATACAGGAATCTGAATGAAAAATGAGAGCTCCCATCTGATGGGAAAGCTCCATACCTTAAATTTAATGCAAACTGTTCCAAATAAAATCAGTAGTTGTTTGATAATTTGTCAAAATTAAATGACAATTTAATTCGTTGTGATTTAATACATTAATGTGAAGGATTCATTTCATAGTATCTCTACAATGTGGAAGCAGGCCTATCGAGTCCACACTGACCTTCCAAAGAGCATCCCACTCAGACCTACATCCCCCTAACCTATCCCTGTAATTCCTATGACTAAACCACCTAGCCTGCACATCCCTTGTAGGTATGGGCAATTTTAGCATAGCCTATCCACCTAACCTGCACATCTTTGGACTGTGGGAAGAAACCAGAGCACCTGAAGGAAACCCCTACAGATACAAGAATGTGCAAACTCCACACTGACAGTCACCCGAGGGTGGAAACAAACCCAGGTCCCTGGTGCTGTGAGGCAGCAGAGCCAACCACTGAGACACCATGCTGACCCACATGATACCCAAGTACTAATTAATTATTATAAATCAAGGGAAAATCTACATAGTTGCAGAGATAGTAGGAACTGCC
>NC_063344.1:16514104-16541260 GCF_021869965.1 Rhincodon typus | reverse complement strand
TCAACCCCATGCTTCACATTCTCAAATTAAGCTATTTCGACAGTTCGGGATCTGGACATTGATCCAACCAATAGCTGAGCTGTGGGGAAATACACAAGGTCAATCCCAAACTGTCGAAATAGCTTAATTTGAGAATGTGAAGCATGGGGTTGATAACACTGGACTGACTGCCTCTCACTGAGGGAGATCACTCTGTTGCTGACCAATTAGTGACATTTGACGACTAGTTGATGTTGGATAAAATCAGTCCTAATCCACACTGAGGAGAGGCCAGGGGTTTGGTGCCCAATGGTAGGCATGACTAGCACACAGCACTTGTGGGGGTGGCATTCTGTGTTCACATCCCTCTGTTATCTTGTATGGCACAAGCATTTTGCTAAATGGGTTAGAGTTCAAACTGGAGATTAGGTTAGAGATCTAGCCACTCAAAATCGAGCACTGATGAGACACTGTGGGCCATAAGCAACAGCAAAGTTATAATCCAACACAACCTGCAACCTCATGGCCTGGCATATCCCTTACTCTAACATTAACATCAAACAAAGTGATCAAGAGAGATAGCAAGAACTGCAGATCCTGTGTCAGAGACTACACTGTATAGAGCTGGAGGAATACAGCAGGCCAGGCATCATCAGAGGAACAGGAAAGTTGACGTTTCAGGTCGGGACCCTTCTTCAGAAATGGGGAGGGGAATGGGAGCTCAGAAATACATAGAGAGAGGAGGGGTGGGTCTGGGGAATGTGGGTGGGATGGTGATAGGTGAGTGCAGGTAGGGAGTGGTGAGGATTGGTCAGTGGGATGGGAGGGGCAGATAGGTGGGAGAGAAGATGGACAGGTTGTGCCAGGTCAAGGAGGCGGGGATGAGAGGGAGATTTGAAGCTGGTAAAAATCCACGTTTAGGCCATTGGGCTGTAGGCTCCCAAGGTGGAATATGAGGTACTGCTTTTCTAGTTTGCGGGTGGCATCATTGTGACACTGGAGGAGGCCAGGATGGACATTACACCCAGGGAGTGGCAGGGGGAGTTAAAATGGTTCGTGACCGGAAGGTGTTGTCGTTTGTCATGAAGAGAGCACAGATGCTCTAGAAAATAGTGTCCAAGCTATTGCTTGGTCTCACTGATGTAGGGAGGTCATGTCAGGAGCAGCGGATGCAGTGGGCCACAATGACGGATGTTCAGGTGGACCCCTGTCTAATGTGGAAGGCTCTGTTCGTGACAAACGATAACACCTTCCAGTCTCTGTCATTCCCTGGGTGACATGTCCACCCTGGGCCTCCTCCAGTGTCACAATGAAGCCACCTGCAAACTGGAGTAGCAACACCTCATATTCCGCCTTGGGAGCCTACAGCCCTATGGCCTAGACGTGGATTTTACCAGTTTCAAAATCTCCCCAACCCCGTCTTCATCCCATGACCTCCCTCTCATCCCCGCCTCTTTGACCTGACACAATTTGTCCATCTTCTCTCCCACCTATCTGCCCCACCCATCCCACTGACCAATCCCCACCACTCCCTACCTGCAGTCACCTATCACCATCCCACCTACCTTCCCCAGCCCCATCCCTCCTCCCTCTATTTCTGAGCTCCCTTCCATCTTCCCGTTTTTGAAGAAGGGTCCCAACCCGAAACGTCAATTTTCCTGCTCCTCTGATGCTGCCTGGCCTGCTGTGTTCCTCCAGCTCCACACTGTATTGTCTCTGACTCCAGCTTCCAAAATCTCAATTTTCTTTGACAACTCTTTAACCTCTGTGTGGAAAGTTCAATGACAATTTAGTCAAGCACGCTGACAGATGAGTAAAATCCATGTGACATTCTTGACTGTGATCGACTCAAACATCCATTGAAACAAATTAAAAATGAAATACTGTGGAAGCTGAAATCCAAAATACAACAGAACCTGCTGGAAATTGTTATAGACATACTGCGGAAGACAGATCACCTTCTTTCCTTTGAAGCCAAGTTTGTCCAAAGTCCCTCTTTAACACAATGCCTTTAATCCTAAATTTGTAATTCTATCTCTAATTATAAGTTAGACATCAGAAAAATTCCAGCATCGAAAGTGTTACTTTCGATTGTTAAACTATTTATATTGTGTCATAAGACTGAAAATAATTAGAGACATAAAAATTCCCTCCCTTGTGTTGCTTAACCTTGCCCTGCACTTCCTGATACAGAAATGTATCCCCTTTAAGATTCTGTTGACAGATTGGGAGTTTCCTGACTTCAGCAAAGTTGAAAGCTGGGATGATACATTTTACAACACATACAGTTCACATTAAGCCATGTGGCCCCTTTGCCTATACTGGCTGTTTAAAAGAGGGGAAATAGCACTTTGGCAGTAATGTTACTGAGCTATTGATCCAAAGTGCCAAGTTTATGATCTGGGAATATGGGTTAAAATCCCACACAGCAACTGGCAGGATTTAAATTCAGTTAATGATAAAGCAGATCTGGAATTGAAGGCTAGGCTTGGGAATCATGACCATGAAACCATCATTAATTTTCAAGAAAATCTCAGTCGATTTATGAGGCTGCTGTCACGTGGTTTCCTGCATGCTATGAGTTAAACAGACTGGTTGAGGAGAAAGAAAAGTGAAAGACTGTCTTCAGGCTTAGAATTCAAAGTAACACTATTTCTTATATTTGCATTCTAAATACTGTTAACCATGGCAATCTCTTTCTTCCAGAGAGTATCATTTGCCATGTCTTACAGAGTGTACTTTCCAAACAGTTCTAACTCTGCCCAGACTGTGCCATTTATAGACAGTGAGGTGCAATTCTGTAACATCTTCATAAGGTTGCTCCAGGGTCCTGAAGCCATTACACAATATTGAATGACATTTAAGAAGGAAAACTGTCAGCCTTACCTGGTCAGGCCCCCATGTGACTCTAAATCCACTACAATTGGCTGAATCTTAACTGCCCTCTGAAATAAGGGAGTAAACCACTACATTCAAAAACATTACGCATGTAAAACAATTTCTGACCTTTCCAATTATGTCTATTTCCATGAAAGAATGGAAAAAAAAAAGCAACTCCTTTTCTCTTTCTCATTCGCTATGGGTTTTCTGTCTCCCTTTTCCCCATTACCCAGGAGATGAAGGATGAATCAATATATCTGCCAGTGTGCAGTCACAGTTGCCCAGCCATCTTCACTGTGAACACTCCCTACAAGTGTTGGATGAGAATGCTATATTGTCCCATTTCAACATATATGACCTAGGAACAAAAATAGGCCATTCGACCTCTTGGACCTGATCAGCCATTTAACCAGAAGGTGAATGATCTGTCTCTCACTTTCACTTTTCTATCTTTCTGTTGCTAACTTTCATAAAAACATTGAAAATATGATTAGAAGTAGGCCATGTGTCACTTCGAGCCTGTTTAACCATTCATCGTGATCATGTTTGATCATTTAACTTAATACCCTGTTTTCCCTATACCCTTTGATCCCTTTAGGCAGAGAACTGCATCTAACTCCTTCTTGAAAACATTCAATGTTTTGACATCAACTGCTTTCTGTGGCAGGGAATTCCACAGACTCACCACTCTCAGGGTGAAGAAATTGTTCCTCATTTCAGTCCTAAATGATCTACCCTGTATTCTTAAATTGTCACCCCTGGTTGTGGACTCGCTGGTCATCTGGAACGTTCTTTCTGGATTTACTCTGTCTAGTCCTGTTAGAATTTTATAGGTTTCTTTAAATAACTGCACAGAGGCCAGTATCCGGTCATCAAGTCACCCTTAGTTTATTTGAGCACAGTACACTGACTCTGGCCAGTGAGCTCAAATCAGTCCCCTGAACTGAGGAGATTCTAAATCTGCTGTTTATATTGGTTATCCAGTGTTCCCTAATTGGCCCAGGTTAACAATGCCAATCACGGACTTCATTGTCAAGAAGGTCCACCTGGTTCCAATCATTACATTTCTTTAAGACCCCTTGTCATTCTTCTAAAATCCATGAAAATAGTCTTAAACAATTCAGTCTCTCTTCATCCATCAGTCCCGCTGTCCCAAAAATCATTCTGGTAGCTAACTACAATCCATCCGTCTCAGCCTGGAAAACTCCTATTGACCCAGCATCCATACTTTATTAAGGGAAATAGTTCGAAAATTATTGCTCAATTTCAGAAAATGTGTGCCCTAAAAGTGTGTGTAATGCTGAATCGTCTCAATCCAATTTTGACATCATGCTCCCTTGATGTACACCCCGTCCCATCAGACAAATAATCTTTCTATATCCACACTTTTGAATCCTCTAAACATTTTCAGCACCTTGATTAGATTACCCTTCATTGTCTTCTGAGAATAAAAGCCAGGTTTATGCAACCAGTCCTCATAACTTAGTCCCTTAAAGCCAGGTATTTTTCTGGTGAATCCATGTAATATGTTTTCCAAGTAATATATCATTCCCATGTGCTCAATATGACTCCAAAATGATCTCCACAAAATGAATCATTTGTCAAACCTGACTTACCCTAACAAAGCCTGATGAGCTCATATTTGTTCAAGCGTTCAATCGCTCTGCCCTTAATGTTATTTACCTCTGCACAACTAATTTTAAAGAAATGAGAGGTAATGGTGCCTAGTAATAATAATACCAGTGGTATTATTGTTGGACTATTTATCCAGTGACCCAGGTAATGTTCGGGGAGCCTAACTTCAAATCCTACCATGGCAGATGGTGGAATTTGAATTCAATAGAAAATCTGGAAGAGTCAAACGTTGACCATGAACCATTGTTCATTGTAAGGTAAAACCCATCTGGTTCACTAATGTCCTTCAGGGAAGGAAACTGCCATCCTTACATGTGACTCCAGACCCACAGTAATATGGTTGACTCTTAACTGCCCTCCATGAGTAATAAATGCTGGATGCTAACATTCTATGAATGCATTAAAAAATGGACTTTTCATTACCTGAGTCCTCATCTCCTTAAATAATAGACTTATCAAATTTCTAATCAACGATTCTTCAATGGAGAGAGTTTTGAAAGTTTATGATACATGACTCTGCAATTGCCTCAGTTTTTCTTAATATTCTGGTGCGAAAGACCCAAGTTCCCAAGATTCATCTGCTTTAAATTCCACTATTTTCTCTGTTGCTAAAACATTATTTTTAAGTTCCTCCCATTGATTTATGTTAGTTTTGTTTCTCTCTCATGTATTTTATCCTCAATGGTGAAAATGAACAGAAAGAACTCGATTAATAAATCTGTAATTATATTCTTTCACTTACTGTATCTCTTGTGCCAGACTAACATGGGCTCACATCATCCTGAGCATTTTCCTCAATCTCTTAATATATTTGTAATGACTTCCACTGTTTGCCATTATTATTGATTTATAATTTTTTAAAGGAAATTTGTATTTTTTGTGCTCCACTCTTGTTTTCTATCTTTTTTTCCAGTTGTTGGATTGTAGCCTCTTCTGCGACTATTTAAAACATGTCTTCAAGTTTAACCTCCACTCAATTATTTATGTTACCTGTATTTACCTAACTGAACATGTAGAAATGTCTCCCTGAGGGTTATGTAGTACTACTAAATTAAACATTTCCTTGAATATGTCCCACTGTTTTTCCCGGTTCACTTTGTCATGATGATGTAAACAGGGCCTATAAATCTTAAAATCTCAGTGATCAACCTAAAGACTTTGGACTTTAAAAAGACTGCTTCCAGAAGATCAACAGCTACATAACACCTGCTCTAAATTCAAGACTGACAACACAGCATATAATTCTCTCACATTTCATTTGCAATTCTAGCTCCTCTTGGCTTCTACCCTGTTTTCTTGCATAATGGTGTATATCTAGTGTGTGATTCAGGACAGGTTTTATATTTTTAGTTATGTTTATCATTTTTACTGAGTGAATTTACAATAAAACTAACTCCTTAATTTTGGTTCTGTCAAAGAGTCTGACTGGCTTTTTTCTTCAGAGTTTTACATGTGGTCATTTAATTGAAAAGCATAACCTTTTAAACATTCAAACTCTGTTATAACAACATCAGGCGTGGAAAGAGAGTGAATAATATGCCTTTCTGGACTTGGTTGTAACAGGTTAATAAGTCAGCCCAGTTTAGCGTGTTCAACTTTGAGCTCATTCCTTTTAAAACAGATACTGAAGTAGCCCATTTCCAAATGCACCAAGACCTGGACATCATCCAGGCAAGTAACATTCATGACACACAAGTGCCAGGAAATGACCATAACCTATAGGACAGAATCTAATCATCTTCCCTTCACATTTGATGGTATACCATCACTGAGCCGCCCACTATCAATGTTCTATAAGCTTACCATTGACCAGAAGCTGAACTAGACTAGGCATATAAATTCTATAGTTCCAACAGCAAATCAGAGGCTAAGAATACTGCAATAAGTAACTCATCTCCTGAGTTCCAAAGCCTGTATACCATTTATAAGTCATAAATCAGCAATGTGATGGAATACTCCCATTTAGAATAAATGGGTGCAGCTCGAACAACACTCAAGAAGCTTGACATCATCCAGTACCAAGGAACTCACTTGATTGGCACCACATCCACAAACATTCACTTCCCCAATCACCAATGCTTAGAAGTAATACTATTTATCTAATATCCAAAGCTCCCTTTTTTCCTATTCTCTTTTAAGTTTTATTTTTCAGGTAATGATACAATTCCCATTTCTAGCAATCTAGAATGATTCAAACTCATCTCTGACGAAGAGATGAAGATACCAGCTATGAGCAGGAAGAGTTACAAATTACTTTAAACCTACCTTATGTAGGATGTACAACTTGAGTGAAGAGCTGCTAGTTCACTCTGATGTCAGTGTGCTTCAACAAACCTGAACATAACTTTTTTTATCTGCTGGTATGATGATTGATCATTGTCTCCACCCTGTATGATGGCAATTGTTGAATTAAGTCTCTGCTTTTTATTTAGAACTTGTTTGTCACACAAGGAAATTGTTGTACATGGATAATGTTGCAAAAATGATACATTTTTTTGTGAAGTATACTGCATAGATGCATGCCATCCAATCTTCCTTGTTCGTACTGGTGTTTATACTCCACACAATTCTTCTCTCTTTTATTGCATTTCTAACCTGTTTCCAGCCTTTATTGATTTGTTCAACTTCCAAACTTTCTTTTAGTAAGGCAAATAAAGTTGGGGAAAAGGACATTTGAAAACCAAAATAGGAAATGCGAAACATCAAAGTAAACTGGATAACAACAACGTAAGAATTAAATCCATTGACGTTGAAACAAATGCGGAATAATCATTTGGCAGGACTGAGCTTGAGTACTGCAAAAAAAAAATAGATCTGTAAAAGATTTTCATCTTGCACTCATCAGGATAATTCTCAAGAAATACCAAAGTGAAGGGAAAACAACATTAATACTGTATGAAGAAAATAGTGCTGATTGGATGATAAGTGGATTCTGATTGATAGAGAAGTTGCCATGGAGAATACAGTAGCGAGATGATGGCTGATAGATAACTGCTAAGCTTAAATCAGGCAGGCCGATTCTCACTGGTCAAAGCATTGCCCTGAGAAATGAACCGGGGAACAGTTGCCCCATATTTTGTTGAGCTGAAACAGCTGAGGTTGGTTCTATTTATCTGAAAAGAACAAGTGGCAGTCATGGCATGCACTTCCAGAAATTTTGTGAATAAAGCATATTTTTTGAGAAAAAGAAGATTGTTTTGAACACCAGGCCTGTGCAGTTTCTTTTAAAGTGGTATGCAGGAAATCTCAGTCCCTGATATGCCCATAACCATGTAATATTTCTTTTTTAAATGCAGGTACTTATATTTTGAAAGTTACTATTGAATCCACTATTAATAACTATTCAAGTAATGCTTCAATTTCTAATTTACATTTTATCTTAGTGTTTCACCCAGCAAATAAAACCAGGTTGAAGTGAAGTTTCCATTCTAAACACGTTGGAACAGATCTTGACATTAAGCCAAAGTTTGAAAAATGCAACATCAATCTTAAACTCTTAATACATTTCTGTTGTTTGACTTGTCTTGAATTTGCATGGTTGCGCTGTTCAACAATCACCCCATAATTTTCAAAGCAACTATTTTAGTGGGCTATGTTATTGTGCAACAAGTCACTGATGTGTCAGTAACCACTGTTTAGAAATCTTAAATGCCTTGTAGAGGATGATTAATTAAGAATGTGAATACCAGCATACTGATAATATTAATAAGTTAACGAGTCAAATACATTCATGAATTCCATTCCCACCGCATCTGAGGAATTTAAATTACTTAACTTAGTATAACTGGATTAAAATTCTAAAATAACATGATTGTGACTTTATGACCCCTGAATTCTTGTAAGCATCCATTTGGTTCATTGTTGTTCATCAAGTGTGGACATGTGCCACCATTACACTGTTGGATCTTGCGCTGCACACACACACACACAATGTGACTGACACATAACTTCTCTAGGGAACTACCTAGCTGTTAGAAGGCAGCCAACTTCCTGCTTCTCAAGAGCAATTAGGCAAGGTTATAAATTCTGTTTGCTCCTGAAGCACTAATATCCTGTGAATTAATTAAAGAAAGAATGTAGCATCATTCAGCCACATACTTTGGTTGGCATGACAGCTGGTTTCTAGTGCAGAGAGACAAAAACAGTGTAGGTTCAACTCTTCTCCAGACTGAAGTTACCACGAAGGCCCTTCTCTCTCAGCCTTTTCCCTTATCTGAGATGTGGTGACCCTTAGGTTCAACTTCCATCAGTTCTCCCTCTCTTGTGAGAGAATGGGACTATAATAACTTTACTTCATATGAAATAATGTCAAATTACATATACTTTGAGATAAAAAGTAGCCATGGTTCAATTTATTGCGGATCCGCCGAGCTCAATTTTTTTAAAAAAAAAGCACCATTATTTTTTAAATCATTAACCAGGTACCTTAGATTTTGAATGGATTGTGCACTCTCTTGTTACGAAAACAATTGGAATAGCACAGCTCTGCAGAGCTTAGGCACAGGTTAATAGTCTTCAATGGAAATGCATGTTGGCTGGGATTTATAACTGGCAATGGATCTTACCCAACACTTTATCAGCTAAGAAATGACTATGGTATTTAGCCCCATAGTCAAACACAGAAATGCGAGATGTGATGTACCAGCAATAAAAAGGTACTAAAAGATTTTTTTTCGCTGTCAGACAGACTGTAAGTTCTTCAATGTGGATTGAAGCAGGTTGTACACGATAGAGAGAAATGGATCATGTTAAAATGGCAGCTCAATTCATACATCCAATTTTCCTAAATGTCACTGAGCAGTCATTGACAGCCAAGTGACTACTACCCATTTATGTTATTGTCGATGATAAATTTGACCACAGTTTGGTAGGTGAATTGGATTCATCCTGAATTAATGAAAATAAAACTATCAAACTATTAAATTTCACTGGGATTTTGTGAAGTGCTCCAAGAAAACCTATGATAAAGATGTAGCTCACACAACACATCCAGAAATTAAAGCACAGAATTACATTCAGCAGCTTCAGATGACTATTCAGCAAGTTTGGCCCTTCACTATCCCTTTGAAAGTACTTTGCCTGCTTCTCTGATTATTTCTGACAGTCCTCCATTATTTCCTTCACAAGTGTGTATCCACCTGTCATTTGAAAGTTACATTCAATCCCCTTCCATCACCTTCTTAGGTAGTATTGTTGAATTGCATTTTTCGTATTAATTTAACATTTCATTATGAATTCTAAACAAATTTCAGATGACAAATTTCAGTTTCCAATCTAAGAATGTAAGTCAATGACTTTATGCCAGAGTTGAAAACAGGTAATGAAGACATAATGAGTCATTTAATTATTATTGCATTTGCTTGCAAAACTCTTTCAGGCAACACATTCCAGATTGCCGATGCTATCTGTTTTACCTTCTCCGTACATTTTATTCACTTAAGTTTTATCTAGATACATGTGTTTAATATCCAGTGTTTGCCTATGAGTTCTTTAGATGTTAACAGAAGTTCAGGTCAGAGCTGTTAGTAACAGTTAAACTATATTGATGGCTACACTGAACAAGATGGTAAGGATACCATTCTCCAAACTGTACAGTTTGACTTCTTAGCAGAACATTAATAAGTGACAACTGAGGTCACAGTGACATCTCAGTTTTTTTCAGAGGCTCGTCAACATAATCCTCAAGATTTCAGAGCAATCATTTTCATAGGCTGTGTTATTCTGTAACAGGTGACTAAAGGATGAACACTGTTAGTGATTCTGAAATGTTGTGTGAAGGATGACTCATTGAAATAATATTATTTCATAATGATTGTCATGATATTTTTTAGCCTTTGGATGATCTTTCTAACCCAAATTGAATTTTACTGAAGTCGGTTTCTCCAAGACACAACCAACACACTAATCCATCCCTCGGTATTTTGAAAACCTCTGTCTTTGCAAATGGATATTTAAGTCAGAATAGAAAGATTTGCATGAATGCACTGCTTTTCATGTCCCAAAGTATGTACAGTTGAGTAGATACTTTTGAAGTGCAGCCTCCGGTGCTGCCAGTTTGCTCAAAACATTATCCACAAATAGAAATATAATCATGGCCAAAGATGATGGGTTTTAGCCAAATTGTTTGACACAGTGGGGAAAGATAGGGTGCTTGCACATGGGTTGGGGAGAGGGGAAGGTCCTGGATTAAGGGTTCATTCATAAACTGACAAATCCACCTGTGCAGTTCACCTCCATCACAACACAGGAGTGGTAGCATAGATACCTGGAACAAAAGAACTGAACCCACAACCTCTGACTCTATTGCCTAGAATTCTGCCCACTGCACTGAAACTGACAACAAACTGGTTCTGTTATTACTATTATTCATGTTGCTGACTCCACTCTGGTCCCACCGGAGCTATGCAATATGAAAACAGCAACATTAAACCAAACAATTCAGTCAATCAAATAACAATACTTCTGATATAATGACATGGAACTACCATAAGTATTCTTCTCATTCATTATTCGTTTTTATTCTTTACAAATTAAGCTCAGTCAGATAAATAACAGGGAATTAATTACTTTGTTTATCAAAGAATGACAAGAACATGGAGCTCACTGCAAAGTGTAGTTGAAGGTTCATTCATTGGGAGTTTTGCACGTACATGAAGGTGAAAGGAATAAAGGCATTTATTGACGGGATTAGGCACAGTAAGACAGGGTGTGGCTTGTGTGGAGGACAAACATTGCAGAGGACAATTGGTCTGAAGTCTAACTCTACTGGTTGGAGACACATGATCAGAAAGTTGTAGGCTATAATGAGTATTGGCCCAAAGGAGGTTACATAATACTGTTCAGATGAAGAAGGTTTGACAAGGAGGTACGTCAATCAAACACATATTCTTCATCAAGAAGACCCTGTTGGTGACGTGTGGATTTGAATGTGTGGACATCTACTGCACTTCAAGTTTTTTGAGGAGAACAGAAACCTTCCACAGCTAAAAGTCTTCATGGTAGAACCAATGTTTACTCTGCCATCCAAATGGTATTGAGTGGTGACAGTGTAATTCTACAACCGGCACTTTCCTATCCAGGAGATGTTCACCTTCTTAACCAGGTACATCAGCAGGTTGGGAACTACACTGATGTATAGGACACCTTCAAGATTTGGGCCAGCAAACAACAATTCAAAGTAACACCACCCAAAAGTAGATGAAAAGGGAATGAACCTTCACCCTCTCTCCAACTTCACTGTTGATATGAGGAGTGGTTACCTGCCCTACATTGGACAGTCCAGTGTTTATTACTTTTGTTTTGATATATTTTGTTGTTCTTCTGGTAGATCTGTCCATGTGGCAGCCAACTTGAAACTGCAAATAGACTCAGACCTGCAACTTGTACGGTAAGGTGGACTACCTCTACAAGAATTGTCCAAAAACAGGCATCAGAAAATAAGGAAGGATGTATGCATGGATGCAACTACCAACAAGCAGTCCTGTAACTGTCCACCGACCAAGCTCTCCAAAAGGAAAGATGAGTCAAAGAAGGACTCAAAGAGTGAGCAGAGGTAAGAAGGAGATGACAGTCTGCTAAATCCTAGCACCATTCCAGAAGTATCTCACTCCTCAGCAGACTGGATGAATGGAGGAGGAACTGGCAGTTGAACAACCAAGGGAGTGACAGCTGATAAAGAAGTCTAAAAACAAAAAAGAACACATCCCAGACCAATGGCAAGAGGCCAGTCTCTTTGACATCGTCAATAAGGACTTATGCTCCTCAGACAAGGAAGGACATGTCCAACAACTTTAGAAGAGGCGGCAAAGTTCTAAAGAGCTGGGTGAGAAGATTCCTGAGCTCTAAAACAATGTAGATAATGAAGAGACCAGTGTACTCTCTTCACAAAGCACAGAGGCCAGTGCACCTCAGCCCCAGGAAACCAGAAGCGATGAAGTCCTCAGTACATCCTAGCTCTAGGAAGCCAGGAGCACAGTGCCCTCAAAGAGGAACTAAGTGGGCAGGTTTTCTCCAATCGGGAACAATCATAACCGTGCCCTTTACATAAACCCACTGATACCACCTAGGCTGGACAAGTCTAACAAGGAGACAAAGATGGCTTTCTCAACACATTACATGTGAGACAATGTGGTCAATACAGGGATACAGGAACAGACCCAAGGACTGAAACTGTAAATGACAAATGGCAGTGGTAAATGACAAAACTTTCTAAAGATCGTGTTACATTCACTTCCATTAATGTATATAGTGTTAAGGCCACTACACATTCAACTTTGGATTAAAGTCAAACTGTTGTTTCTGCAGGCACAGATAACACCACTCTTCAGCTCTTCCAGCAGCTGTCATGATGGTGGTCCTGTGTCCATTGGTTACAAGGATTCAAATGGGTGATTGACACTGAGTGCATTACCAGCTCTTCCTTGTCAGGCAGTGGTTCTTATCAGATAGCAGTGTCTTGCCAAGCAACTGTCTTATTCAGATAGACCTGAAGACAAGGAGGAAGACCCAGGGAAGAATTCACAAACACCGTGGCAAGAGAACAAGATGCTGTCATCTTTAACTTTAATGAGATGACTCACTTTGGGCCTGTTCATCTTCTGATGTCAATGAACAATCCTCAACTGTGACAGGTCACATACGTATTTTGTCTATATCACATATAAACTGTTGCTTCTTAATAAATTTCATAAACCAACTGAGAATGCCTTATGAATTGTTAACTGCCAATAAATAATGACCATAGTTCTGATTCCCAAAATCAAATAGTGTGGGGTCCACAGGAGTTGAAGTATAATTGGCTTGAAATTTGAGAAGGAACAATTTCAAATTGTGGTTACATGCAGAAGGAACATTTCCTAAGTCAAGCAGGATGTTGCAATGGCATTGACAGTTACAGAAAAGACAAGTGCATCTGAATTGGAGCTGAACTGAAAACCGTGGACGTGTTCAATGAAAATTGTGATTGTGACGTCAATAGGCTTACAAAAGGATTCTGAAATGACTGCTGACAGCTAGATTCTAAATATAATTTCTGTTTTGTTAGTGTGTAGTTTTGGATATTACTTAAGAAGGATGTTCACTGATGATTGCACAACACTCAGCACCATTCATGACTCATCGGATACTAACGCAGTCCATGCCCATGTGCAGTAAGATCAGGACAATATTGAGGCTTGGGCTTATGAAAATGGAAGTAATATTCACGCCACACCAATGCCAGGCACCGACCACATCTCCAATAAGAAACAATCTAACCACCGCTCCATGATGTTCAACGGCATTACCATCACTGAATCCCCAATTATGAAGATCCTGGGTGTTGCCATTGACCATACACTAAACTGGACTCACCATATAAATACAGTGGATACAAGAACAGGTCAGAGGCTAGGAATACTATAGCGAAGAATTAACCTCCTGTGTCCTCAAAACCTGTCCACTATCTATAATACACAAATGAGGGGTATGTCAGCATATCTGTCAGAACCCCTCCAGAAAGCTTATCAAGGTCACAGTTACAAGTTATTGTGCTTTAACAGTGAACTTTTGCAAATCCTAATGTGCTACATCTTCTGTCCCCCTTTATTCACACTGCTTGTTGAACACTCAGCAAACTCTAAGAATAATTTGTCAAACACAGTAGACAGAAAGGGCTCATAGATTGTGTTGCGAAGTTGAATATAGTACTGGTGGATTGGAAGGCAGGAAGTTAGAATTTGGTGTTTGTAAAATGTTGGTGTTTGTATGTAAAGTGCCATGGCGAAAGCAGTGCATGGCCCCTTTAAAAGCTGATGTGCTTTTCCTATGCTTGGAGATTCGAAAAGGATGTCTCTGGGTTTGCAAGTGCACAGAGCACCAGAATTGAAACCTTTGTATCAAAACGCTATGCTGTTAGCAAGCAAAGCAGCTTTTTTACTAAGACAACAGGTTTTTAAATTTAGACAATTAATTTAAACCAGGCCCTTAGATACCAAAAACCAATTAAATTTAAATGTGATGGCTTTGAAAACATAAGACCAATCTTTTTGTAAAGAAGTTGATGTGTCATCAAGGGTATAAAAGATGAGGACATTTGGAAAATTGGATGAGAGCCAACTGCCATCTACCAAGAGAACAGCTCTTAGCTCTAAAAGAAAGAATCATTGACTCTCACAGAATTTTCTAAGCCTTAGAGTAAGCTCCGTCTAAATTAAAAGTACCTATGGTATAAATAGTTTATGTACCCGACAAAAGAATTCAATGGAGAAGGCATTCCTGACAGAAGGATTCAACAAGAAGGTGATCCTGATAGAAGAATTCGTCAGAGAAGACAGAATATTCTAGAAGACGTAACCTGGCTATAATTTTCAGAAACTAAATTCTAACTTTTAAAAATTTTATTTTATATAATTGGGACTTTTTTTTTTTGGAACAGCATACCATCATAATCTTGTTTTACTTGGGAATAGTTAGTAGTTAGGAAGGGTTTATTTGGTTTGTTAATCGTTTAGTTAGTATGTTCACTGTTTGAGATAAATAAATAAATTGTTACTTGTTGATTATAAAGAGAGTGTTCGGGGTTTATTTTTATTTAACCACACCATTATAAAAGATTGTGGCTCTTTTAACAGATTGCAGGATGAGGTGTGCCTCTCTGAGTGTTTTGGTTTTAGCTATCGGGGGTGAGGCGGGGGGGTTGACCTCCATTTTATCACAATTGGGTGGATGAGGTGGGTGAGAGTCCTTGAGAGGGCAGGTTGTATGCAATAGTGAAAGATCTACTTCATGAGCCTTGGTAAGATATATGTGCAATGGCAGAGTGAGAGTGAATGGGGAGGACTTGCTGATGGTGGTGGCTCTGTGTGTGTGAGATGGCACAGAGATGGCAGCTCTTACCTTGCAGTGTGAAGTGGACTGCTAGGTGTCCCGCTTTGCCAGGGAGCCAGCAATGACCTGGGCTGGTACCTGGGTTTTGGCCAGCTTGATCTGGTGTATGAGATCTTGTGGCAGTCTGCTAAGAAATTGACTGCCTTCCTCTCCAGGACCTCATTCACCTGCTCCTCCAGGTTCCTTTCTATGAACAGGGAGCAAGCTTTCCTTTACTCTGGTCCATGCCTTCAACGATAATAGTAAATAACCAGAATGTGAGGGACAGTTCCTGGCTTGAAGCATCTGATGTGCTTAACAGGGCTTTTAACATAATGCCAGTAGTATGAATGCCAGAAGAAGTGGCAATTCCTAGACATGGAGAGAACGTCTACCCCTCCTACTACATAGTCACCCAGGAAAGGTGCCAAAGATAAAATAAAAAAGTGCAGATGATGGAAACCTGAAACAAAAACAGAAATTACTGGAGTAGTTCAACAGGTCTGGCAGCATCTGTGGAGAGAAAATAAGGCTAATACTTCATGTCCAGTGATATTTCTTCAGAATGTTAACAGTTTTCTCTCCATAGATGCTGCCGGACCTGCCGAATTTCTTCAGAAATTTCTGTTATTGTATCAAAGGTACCAAAAATTCTGGTTGCATAATTCATAAGATGAAGAGTGGAAGATTTGTTGTTGCAAGGTACAACAAATTAAATTTTAATTTTTTATAGATTCATTATACAGTATAATAATACAGCAACGTCAGAAAATGCTGGTTTTTGAAGAGGAATCTTGCTTATTTTCTGTCATGTGTAAACAGGTTGATTGAAAATCATTAATTTTCAAAGCACAACTTTTTGCACTTTTCTTCTTGGAATATATGGTCTTTTTAAAGACTGAAATGTAATAATTAGCGAGTTTATGCACCTCAACTCAAGACATCTATTTCACCATCCTTGAATGTTAGGGTATTTTCAGGATTAAACAATATCAACACTATTATTTTTATTGATTTCATGCATACGAAACTATTTTCCCTGTATGATACGGTGTGCTATTTATTAACAAGCATAATTGATGGTTAATGTGTTCAGTTAACTTGTGTATTTCTTAGTAACATGTTTGTATGATTGTATTGTTTGTTCATGATGTCTTGAGTTTAATATTTGTTGAAATGTGCATAATGTTTTTCAATGTAAGGATTTGCTCAGATGTTCATGTGCCATCCTTCTGTGAGAATTTTATTTTTTGGTCCCAATTTGTTTTTGGGTGTTGTTGCATCTTGTACCTTATCGTGTGTTTGGGTGTCACTGCTATTTGTCTGTGCGCTGGGTTGTGTACAATAGTTGTGATATTTGAATAAAATTTGAATAAAATTCTTTCATTACCACAGGACCACATTTCCACATCATGTTATTCATTTATTTTCTTAATAAAGTTTTGTTTCTTTGTTAAAACAATATCTCCCGCTTTGCATACTTAAGTTTCAGTGAGCGTCCACATTGTTAAAACAACTCAAAATACAATCCACCAGGCCATAGAGTTCCTTTCTGGGTCTGACCTGTACAATAATAATATCAGCTGGGATTATAACATCTTTAATATTATAGGATGCATCCCATTAGGCCCAGGGGACATATTGGCTAATTGGCTTTTGGCTGCATTAGTTTCCCTGGTACTTTTTTCTCTGAAGATAATGGGATTTATTTTCTCCCTCCTTTTGACCCTTGATTATTTAATATTTTTGGAATGTTATTCATATCTTCTACATGATGACTGATGCAAAGTATTTTGTTCAACTCCTCTACCATTTCCTGGTTCCCCATTATTATTTCCCCACACTCAAACTCAAAGTGGTCTATGTTCAGTTGTCCTCTCTCTTACCTTTTATATACTTCAAGAGCTTTGGCTGTCCTTTGCAATATTTCTTGCAAGCTTACCCTCAAAGACTATTTTCTCCATCTATTTTTGGTCATTTGTTAGTTTTTAAAACGTTTTCAATCTTTTGGTTTACCACTGATCTTTGTCACACAGTAAACTTTTTCTTTCAATTTGATGGTAACCTTAACTTCCCTGGTTGCCCATGGTTATAGAATCTTACAGTCATACAGCACAGAAAGAGATCCTTCAGTCCAAACAGTCCACGCTGACCATAATTCCAACTAAATCAGTCCCACCTGCCTGCACTTGGCCCATAGGCCTCCAAACATTTCCTATTAATGTACAAATCTAAAAGACTTTTAAACGTTGTAAGTGTAGTCACATCCACCACTTCCTCTTGAAGTTCATTCCATACATGAACCACTCTGTCTAAAATACTTTGCTCCTCGTATCATTTTTAAATATTTTGCCTCTTGCCTTAAAAATATGCTTACTTGTCTTGAAATCCCCTACTCTAGGGAAAATATATCTGTCATTCACCTCATGATTTTATAAACCTCCACAAGGTCACCCCTCAAACTCCTATGATCCTGTGAAATACGTCACAGCCTATCCAGCTTCTCCTTCTAACTCGTACCTTCCATTCCTGCCAACATCCTGGTAAATCTTTTCTGACCCTCTCTAGTTTAATAATATCCTTCTTATAACAGGGCGACCAGACCTGGACACAGGACTCCAGAAGAGGCCTTAGCAATGTCCTGTACAATCTCAAGATAATGTCCCAATTCTAATATTCAAAGGTCCGAGCAATGAAGGCACACATGTTAAATGTCTTCTTAAACACCCTGTCTACATGTGACACAAACTTCAAAGAATTATGTTCCTGAGCCCCTGAGTCTCTCTATTGTACAACACTACCCAAGGCCCGACTTCTAATTGTGTAAGTCCTGCTCGTTTGTTTTACCAAAATGCAAATCCTTGCATTTATCTAAATTAAACTTCAGCTGCCACTCCTCAGCCCACTGAGCCAATTGATCAACAGCTCTTTGTAATCTTAGATAGCCTTCTTCATTGTCCACTATACTACCAATTTTGGTGTCATCTGCAAGCTTATTAACCATGCGTCCTATATTCTCATCTAAATCATTTATATAAATGACAAACAAAAGTGGACTGGGACCGATCCCTGCAAAACACCACTGGTAACAGGCATTGAGTCCGAAAAGCATCCATCCACCATCATTCCCTGGCTCCTGCTGTTAAGCCAATTTTGTATCCAATTGGCAAGCTCACCTTGAATGTCATGTGATCTCACTTTACTAATTAGTCTATTATGTGGAACCTTGTCAAAGCCTTCACTACAGTTTAAGTAAACAATGTCCGCTGCTCTGCCCTCATCAATCTTCTTGGTTATTTCCTCAAAAAACTCAATCAAGTTTCTGTGGCAGGAGTTCCCTGAGGTAAAACGATGCTGACTGTCCCTAATCATTCCTTGCCTCTCCAAATGCATATAAGTTCTATCATTCAGAATCCAACAACTTACCCACCACCAAACTCAGACTCACAGGTCTGTAGTTCCCAGGCTTCTCCTTACATCCCTTCTTAAACAAAGGCACATTAGCCACGCTCCAGTCATTTGGCACTACACCCGCAATTATAAATAATACAAATATTTCTGCAAAGGACCCTGCAATTTCCTCCCTAACTTCGTACAAAGTCCTGGGATACATTAGATCAGGACCCAGAAACTCATCCACCTTTATATTCTCTAAGATCTCCAGCACTTTCTCTTCTGTAATCTGAACTGTTTTTGAAACATCAACATTTATTTCCCTGAGTTCTCTAGCCTCCATTTCTTTCTCTGTTGGTTGATTGTACACTTCCTAGAATCATTGCTCACTGGGATAAATCTTTGTTTTAAGTCATTAACTATTTTCATAAAAGTCAGCCATTGTTCCTCAAACAACTTTGCTGCTAATCACTTTTCCCAGGCCACTTCAGTTAGTTACTTATTAAACCTGTCCCTTTACATATACCTGTCCCTTTACATATTGCTCAATCTGAAACCTTGTTGGGTCCAGAACAGTAAAATGCCCTGACTAATGCTATGACTTCTTCCTCATGGCTAGCTCTGCCAATTTTAGCTTTTTTTAAATGAACGAATCTATCAGCATAATCTACTTTATACCTTTGCAAACCAATATGCCTCTTGCTGCCTTGTCTTCATGACAGGCGATGGCTGGCACTGGCAGCTCTATCTCAGACCCCATAGTCCTGGTCTCGCGAATTTGCCATGCATTGCCAACCCACCCCCTCAGCTCATCACCAAGGTGAGTGTAGCTCTGCCAGCCAAAACATGGTATTTTTGCAATAGGCCAGTAATTTTCCAATTGCCTCCAATTATTCATTGTCATGTCCAATTAACCCCTAAAGATTAACTCTTAATGGTCTCATCTGGAGACATTTTTAAGCCCAACACTACAGGAGCCGATCGACAACTCCCACCAGTGTCTTCTTCCCCTTATTATTCATTAATTCCACCAATATGGGTTCAATGTCCTCCGATCCAAAATATTTTTTGCTATCATACTTACTTCATCTCATAATCACAGAACTATTCCACCTCCCATTCCTTCCTACTTGTACTTTGAAGTCACATACCCCGGAATATTTAATTATCAGATTTGATCTTGTTGTAACCATTTTTGAGTAATGGCTGTAAGACCACACCCATTAACCTCTATTTATGTTCTTAATTCATTAATTTTGTTCCAAATACTAAACTCATTTAAGGAGACAGCCATTAATTGTCCTCTTCTACCATTTTACCCCCTTGAACCCTATTCGCTGCTGTTTATCTATGCTTATGCATCTTGTCTCTTCCCATCCCACACTAATTATTGTTATTCAAATAGCTGTCAAGTAATGCTATCATATCCTTTTGCTTTTTTAGCCTAAATTTTGCCTCTTCCAAACCCTCTGCTGCATTCCTTAATGAGTTTTAGTTATTTATTCATTGTTCACTTACTTATGTTGTCTCATATGTGTTTTAGTAACTTTGTCACCGATTTATACAATGTTAAAACATAAGAATTTAGAAGATTTAAACCACTTACCAGACATTTGCAGCTATTTCCACTTCTGTTATAGATAAAGGACTAATTTAAATCAGGTTGAATGACTCTAGCAGTTCTAGCAGTAACAAATTATGAGAAACCATTCAAACTGGGTGTCAATGCCACCAAATGTTGGTGTTTGTACCACTTTGTCGATCAAATGGCCCTTCATTTATTTTTCAATAAAACTGAGTGCATGTAAACATAAATATTCAATGGTGGAGAAAGAGACATTGAGTCTTCTAATGACTCTACATTAGTTTCAAATCAACATTGTTAGAGACAATATCTTTTGATATCTGTGGTATGTATGGACTGAAGATGAGAGAAATGGACACTGCTTTTAAAAAGAAATGCACGAATGTACAAAGAGATGTTTTTTGCTTGGTAAAACAAGTGAAGCTAGCAGATGCATACGAGGCAAGTTACTTTTTTGCGACACTGAGTCGGGATGAACTGGTGACATTTGTTGCCAGATCAGGATGTGCTGTATAATGACAACTGATCAGGTTGCAGTTTAGCACAGGCCCTCTAAGAGGAGCAAAACAGAGTGAAGCAAACTCACCTCCAGAAATTAGATGCATCAACCCCTCTCTCCCCTTTCTCTGTCAGGTTGGTTTCCCCACTTTTTCGTCAAAAGGGCAAAAAAAAATCTACATTTGGAAATACTGAAACAATTCTGTAATCCAAAGATAACAGTGGTTGAACCGTATAACCAAAAACAACAGACTGATCATGGATGTACAAATAACATTGAGGCAGCATCAGAGAATTTGAAAGACTGTGAAACCAATCCAATTAGTTTTGTAGTTTGAACTGGTGAGAAAAAAATGTACTCTTCTTAACTTTTTTGCACATGTTTTGCTTTGTGTATCTATGTGCATTTATTGTGGGGTGGTGGTGAGTTGTGAAAAGGGTATAATTTAATATCATAAAGTAGATGTTTTTACTGTTCTTGTTAAAGTTAAGAATGTTATAACTAAGAGATTTTTTTGTTACTTAAGAAATCTGAATTCATTTCATTTTATCCTCAGTTGCAGTTAGTAAGAAGCTGATTGGGATTTTTGATAATTTCTTGAAATCTTCCCATTTGCTATGACTGCAGGAAATTTCCAGTGCACTGTCCCTATGGGTCATGCCATCATCACCAAAATTGGAGAAATAGTTGTTTATATAAAAGAAACACAACCCTATGATCTTTCTTCTGCAAGTTTGGGACAAAAACCTACTGTTGTTTCTGAGGAGTTTAATCATCCAGGTATACAATTTTAAAAGTTATTCATGAGCCAGTGAGGAAATTGAGAAATTTATACATATGTATTTTAATATCATTTATCATGTGTTTGGACTAATTTTAGTTAGACATATGGGTTTGTCTATGTATTTGGAATTAACAATTAATTAAAAAAAAAACAAAAACCATGATACCCATAATTCCAAGTCAGAGGAATTTACCCAGTTCCTTGAAAACTACGGAGAGCCCTCAGGGAGAGAACTGTCCAGGTTCATCCAGTGTGAGCTGGGAAGTCAAGAGATATCTAGCTTTGAAGTGCTGAGAAGCCTTTTGTTTTAGTAATGTGCGCTAACAGACATTCTTAGGAACAGGAGTTTAAAGTAATACAATTAATTTAGAATAAGAAGAGTTGGGATACAAACAGTGGAAAAGAAGTCAAGTTTCTGAAAATTAGTTGCATCAGGAATGTTAATAACACAGGAGTAAACTAATTCAGGAGTATAATAATGATAATTAAGAAAGAGGTATGTAAAGTTCCAGCAGATGGCTTGAAATTTTAATCACTACAAGCCCAACAAACTAATAGAAAAAGTCTCTGCCTCATTTGGAAATGTGTTAGAATGGGTCTTGCAGAAGTACAGTTCTGGATGTTCTTAGAAATGCAACCATGTTTGCAAGCTGTACCATGCTTAGGTTATTTCTACTGTGTGTTTAAAAATCTTTGAATCAGTGTTGTAAGGGAATAAAGTGGAATTCTCCTTGCTTATATTTCTGTTCTTAATTAACTTCTATTTTGTTTTACTGTTAAAAGACTGCAACATTGTGCTCTTACGTTTTAATAAATGATCATCTCAATAACAAAATGAAATTATGATCCATCCAGGCAGGCTCCTGTCGGGAATCTGACTTATCCAGTACTAACATAACTGGGCATTCCCCTTAATAATTGGGGCTATTAGCTTTTAATACCTCTAAAAGACAAAATGTTATAGCTGATGCTTTATCAAGTGCACATACGAAGGAACCTAAATTGTACCTTTTTACAACTCACCACCCCCACCCCACCATAAACACACATAAATACACAAAGAAAAACAAGTGCAAAAAAGTTAAGAAGAGTACGTTTTTTACCAGTTCAAACTACAAAATTAGTTGGGTTGGTTTCACAGTCTTTTGAAATCTCTGATGTTGCCTCAATGTTATTTGTACATCCATGATCAGTCTGTTGTTTTTGGTTGTGTGGATCGACTGCTTTTATCTTTAGATTACAGAATTGTTTCAGTATTTCCGAAAGAAGATTTTCTTTGCCCTTTTGATGGAAAAGTAGAGAGGCTGTGATCCAAATAAACTTATCTTAAGTTTGGACATGAAATACATTGTATGTTTATTGTTACACCATTCAGTATTCTCAAAGTCCAACAAATAAATATTTTATCTTTGTGCACATTTATTGAACAATACAGCAACATCAGAAAGTTCAGGCTATCTATCTCATAGAAGCATAATTTGGAGAGGAATCTCCTCCATTACATATGATTGGACTTGATTGTAAAACAGCATTAATTTCTAAACACCCTTCCTTTATCATTTTCTGTTTACATTATTTTCTGCTCAGGACGACAATATTATAGTCTGCCAAGTTGAAATACATCAGGGAGCTTGGTAAATCTCAAGTTAACAAATCCACTGAAATACAGCCAAGTAAAATAACCTTGGGGTTGAACTAGTCCAACAGCAATGTCATTATTGATGAAATTATGAGATACCAGTGTCTATTTTTCCTCTTTGTTTATTAGTTTTATGTGCTATTTATTAACATGTTCAAATGATTTTGTGTACTATTTATGAAATGCAAAGTTGATTTTTATTGACATCTTCAGTTCACTTATTGGGTATTATTATTTAATATGTTTTGGGTTACTTTATTCTGTACTGTTGGTTAATGTGTCTCTATTGCAATTTTTGAATTAATTATTGTGAGTAACTTTATTCGATGGAACGAGTTATTCATATATTTACGCAACATTCCTCTCCAGGCTTTTGGAGATTTGTTATTGGATACTGTTATATTTTACATTTTATGGTTGAGTAACAGTCTACTATTTGTTGATGTGTTTGACTAGCACTGTGCTATGGGTTCTGACTTTTGACAGACGTTTGTCTGCAAGTGAATAAACAGTTTCATGTTGTTTTTCAATGCATGTGGATATGTAAAATGTGTGTTCCACTCTGAAGAGCTAGTCTACAAGAAATGGAGGGTTAATACAGTGTGGAGCTGGAGGAACACAGCAGGTCAGGTAGCATCAGAGGAGCAGGAAAGTCAACATTTCGGGTTTACACACTTCATCAGGACTGGGGAGAGGGAAGGGAGCTCGGAAATAAATAGAAGGCAACGGTTGAGGCTGGGGGAAGGTAGGTGTAATGGTGATAGGTGGAGGCAGGTGGAGATAGGTCATTGGAAGGGTTGGGCAGATAGATGAGAAAGAAGATGGACAGGTTGTGTCAGGTCAAGGAGGCAGGGATGAGAGGGAGGGATGAACATGGTATGAGGCCAGGGGTGAGGAGATCTTGAAGCTGCTGAATTTTATGTTGAGGCCATCAGGCTGTAAGCTCCAGAGGCAGAATATGAGGTGTTGTTTCTCCAGTTTACGTGTGGCATCATTAGGGCACTGGAGGAGGCCCAGGATAGACATGTCACCAAGGGAGTGGAGAGGTAGTTAAAATGGTTGGCAACCGGAAATACTGTTGATTATAGCGTACAGAGCACAGATGCCTCTGGAACTTACAACCTGACACAAACTATCCATCTTCTCCACTGTATTGACTCTGCCTCCAGCATCTGCAGTTTTTGCTATTTCCGAGAAATGGAAGGTTGCATGATTATCAGCCAAAGAGAAAACCAAGTATTTATATAAATAATACATTGGCATGGTCCAGAAATCACAGCAAGTCATAAAATTGAATGGAATTTGTCTACCAAAAATAAATTGCTATTAAATGTCGGGTGGTTGGAACAATAGAATCTGTTTACCAATTTCTTATATTGTCGGAAGCCTGCCCACTTCTCTCACCTGTCCACTGCACACATTACATGGCCTATCTGAACTGTCATCCACTGTAAGTAGTTGACCCTTCATGCTTTTGAAACCAAACAAGAATATGAACAAGACATGAGGCCTTCGTGAAATCAAGTGTAGCCCAAGAACAAAATGAACATAATTGTGCATAATTACATGTATTTGAATAATGTTGCACCAAGCTCAATTAGATGAAATAATTTGTGCTAATCAGAACTTCAAAAGAAACACTTCCTTATTCAGCATACATATTTTTCATTGCTGTCACATTTTAGGGAGGAGTGTTCGCATATAACGGCTGTGACGGAACCAGTTGTTCTGATGTGTTGTTGTACACCACAATAATTGGCTGAAAAAGATTAACAATGGCATGAATGTTATATAATTTCAAAGGTTCTTATACAAAGTGATCTTGCGAGTTCATCAAAGTTCAACCACATCTCCAAAATCCATACCTCTCTGCCACTTGCCCCATTTGGGCAATGCTATTATTGCAATCTGTTCCCTTGAGCTAAAAAACATTTTCATCAAACAATATCACAAAAAACATCATCAGGTCATAATCCTTTTGGGGTTGTTAGGAATCCATTTTCTGAAAAAAGGTTCTGCTTTTCCTACATGTGATGAAAGAGATACTTATATAATCAGTTTTTGAATTTGGGTTGTCTTAAAGAGATGAGTGGTATGATTATTTGATTGGTATGAATCAGTTCTATAAAGCTTTTAGTTTGTTCAGCAAGTCATCCTGCGGTAGTGACCTAAATTCAACACTGCAAAGAAACCACATGACTATGGGCATCTGTGGTGTCAATGGAAGGACGTCTATACTTTCAAGTTTATGACTGGTAGTGGAAAAACATTAAGGACCTTAGTTTAGTTTTCAGTTCAGAAACTGCCAGAGTTGAGTTCAGAAGCAAGTATTATATTTCCTCACAGTAGGAGATTTCAGTGCAATTCTTGGGCAGCCAGTTGGTCCAGTCAAATGTCTAGTTTGTGCATGTTCCAGGCCAGAACTGTTTGGATAGAAATTTGCAAGTTACTGGAAGTGAGAAAGTTTAGACTCTCAGATTTGTGAAGAGTTCATGTCAGCAGACTCAAAGGAATCATCGAGTTGTCTTAACAGCCCCTTGGAAAGAATCTGGAAAGGGTCTGTTAAATTTAAACCCTGAAGAGTTGATATTAGGATTCAGTATCTCCAGATTGTAATGTATGATATTGGGAAACAGGTTAAAACCTTGTTGTGATATTTGTGCTAAAATCTTTTAGTATATACACAAAGTTTGGCTGTTTGTCTTTTTTAACTTATCTTCAGTTGTTAATGAATATCTGCAACTTTGTGTGGATATGTTTCAGTGACAAACTACCACCTTGGCTAACAAATAAATTGTATCGTCTATTAAGCTAGGCTTCATTCTAAGTTATGACTCATCCAATTCAAAATCACAATCTGTAGCACCTATTGAAGAAAACAAAAGATTAATTTTCTTTAGGATTAAAGAGGTTTACTGCAGAGAACTGAGAGAGAGTTTTTGGTTGCTGCTGATGTGCTGGTTTCTCTTCTGGTCTGAGCCAGCCTCTCACTGTCTTGATCACAGCATAAATTGTTCAGCTACCTGACTGTCAATCACACGGCAAAATTTGGCAGAGGACACTTGTCATTAATAATTGATCCCTAGTTCACAAACCAATCGACTTCACTTGTAAACAATCCCTCGTCCCAGTTCATCTGCACATTGCTGGAACCCAATGCTATACAAACAGGATTCACAAAAGGTATCAAATCCTGACTTTCAAAATAATCCTCACGTATCACCCCATTAACCTCCGTATTCAACGCATCATTCTCTGCCACTTCCACTACCTGCAAACTGACCCCACTATGAAGGATATATTTCCCTCCCCACACTTATCTGCCTTCCAGAGGGACTGCTCTCTCCATGACTCCCTCGTCCGCTCCACACTCCCCACTAGCCCCACCACCCCCGGTACCTTTCCCTGCAACCGCAGGAAGTGCTACACCTGCCCCTACACCTCCCCCCTCACCTCCATCCCAGGCCCCAAAAAAAACCTTCCACATCAGTCAGATGTTCACCTGCACATCTGCTAATGTGGTCTATTGTATCCGCTGTTCCCGATGTGGCCTCTTCTATATCGGTAAGACCAAGCGGAGGCTCAGAGACCACTTTGTAGAGCACCTGCACTCAGTTTGTGACAAACGACAACACCTTCCAGTCGCAAACCATTTCAACTCCCCCTCCTACTCCCTGGATGACATGTCCATCCTGGGCCTCCTCCAGTGTCACAACGACGCTACCCGGAAACTGGAGGAGCAGCACCTCATATTCCGCCTTGGGAGCCTAAACCCAATGGTCTCAATGTGGAGTTTACTAGCTTCAAAATCTCCCCACCCCTGGCCTTATCCCAAGACCAACCCTCCCTCTCATCCCCGCCTCCCTGACCTGTCCGTCTTCTTTCCCACCTATCCGCTCCTCCCACCTCACTGACCA
>NC_063344.1:16484175-16514004 GCF_021869965.1 Rhincodon typus | reverse complement strand
TCTCTCCCACCTATCCGCTCCTCCCACCTCACTGACCAATCCCCACCACTACCTACCTGCACTCACCTATCACCATTCCACCTGCCTTCCCCAGCCTGACCCCCCCCTCTCTATTTATTTCTGAGCCCCCTTCCCCTCTCCCATTTCTGAAGAAGGGTCCCGACCCGAAATGTCAGCTTTCCTACTCCTCTGATGCTGCCTGGCCTGCTGTGTTCCTCCAGCTCCACACTGTGTTATCTCAGACTCCAGCATCGGCAGTTCTTACTATCTCTTTCAAAACAGGCAGCCATTTTTGTAAACCCCTGGATTTCAAAACAGTTCTTTCTCATTTCTCATTTCACAGTCTTAAAAAGCACAAAAATAATAAGACATGATCTTTACAATTTTTACTTAACAAGGTTTCAGGGACAGCACTGTCTTAATAACTGGCTACTTTGTTTTATTGATGTTGACTGAGATAAATGTTCACCAAGGAAATGGGAATTCCACCCCTGCTCTTCAAAATCAATCCATAGGATCTTCTATGCTGACGTGAGTGTGACAGGTGGCCTCAATTTAATGTCTCATCTGAAAATACAGCTCCTCGACCATGTTGCACTCCCCTCCTAGAGACACTGGGCTTGCCAGCCAAGATAATATCTTTGCATTAAATCATGATCCCACAACCTTCAGGTAAAAAGCATTAAAGTACCACCAACTGAGCTACAGCAAAAAGACAACGATTTGAAATCTAGGAATATTAAATTGTATTAGGATAGGATATTAGGATACTTGACTAATTTACATAAAAAGGGGAAGAATGCAACTGGAGAAAAACAAAGAAGTGATTTAGTGAAGACTGCATGAGGGCACACTAACAGCAGCAGCAGGCATACCTAAAAGTGTGGTGTCAACCTGGTGAAGGTACAACACAGAATACTACATGCCAAACAGCACTAACAGTGTGAGATAAACAGGGCTAAATACTCCCATAACAAACAATTATATTAAATCTCTGCAGTCCTGCCACATCCAGTCATGAATGGTAGTGGACAATTAAAAATCTAACTGCAGGAGGAGGGTCCACAAATATCCATATTCTCAATGATGGGGAGCTCAGAAAATCAGTGCAAAAGACAAGGCTGAAGCATTTGTATCCATCTTTGCTCAGAAGTGTCAGATGGATGATCCATCTCAGTCTCCTAATAAAGTCTCAGCATCAGAGATGCCAGTTTTCAGCCAATTCGATTCACTCAACTTCATATCTAGAGGGTTGAAGGGACTGGAAACTGGACCCTGACAACACACCAGTAATCATACTAAAGATTTTTGTTTCAGAACTAGCCATATGCCTAACCAAGCCTTTCCAGCACAGCTACAACACTGGCATTTACCTGGCAATGTGAAAAGTTACCCAGGTGTGTTCTGTCCACAAATAGCAAGACAAATATAACTCAGTTGACTACTGCTTTATCAGTCGGCTGCAGCATGAGGATAGTGATATAAGGTGTTGTCAACAATACCATGAAGTAGTACTTGCTCAGCAATAACCTGCTCATTGATGCTCAGTTTGTGTTCTACCAAGGCACTCAACTCCATCCTTATTACATCCTTGATCCAAACATGGATAAAAGGGCTGAGGTCCAGAGGTGAGGTGAGAGCTGCTAGCCTTGACATCAAGGCAGCATTTATCTGAATATACTAGGGAAGCCCTAGTAAAATTGGTGTCAATGCAAGTCAGGGGGAAACAATTCTACTGGTTATAGTTGTACTGAGCACAAAGGAACGTAGTTGTAGTTGTTGCAAGTCAATCATCTCAGTCTTATGACATCACTACAGGAGTTCCTCAGGGTAGTGTCCTATGCACAACCATCTTTAGCTGCTTTATCGATGAGCTTCCTTTCATCATAAGGTCAGATTTGGAGATGTTCGCTGATGATTGTACAATGTTCAGCACCATGTATAAATCCTCAGATCTTGTATCCATATGTAGCAAGACCTGGACAGTGATATTGGCAAACAAGAAAGAATCCAACTATCTGCCTTGGCATTTAATGGCATTACAATTGCTGAATCTCCCACTATCAATATGCTGTTGACCAGAAAATAAATTGAACAAGCCATACAGGAGTGGGGCAGAGACTTGGAATTCTGTGGCAATAACTCACCTCTTGTCCTCAATGCCCGTTCACCATTTACAAAACAGGATGTGCAGGCTAGGTGGATTAGCCATGGTAAATGTGAGGTTACGGGGATAAGGTTAGGGCCTGGGTCTGGGTGAGATGCTCTTCAGAGTGTTGGCGTGGACATGATGGAACAAATGGCCTCTTTCCGCACCATAGGGGTTCAATGATTCTATGAGTGTGAAGGAATAATCTTCACTTGCCTGGATGAATGCAGCTCCAACAACAGTCAAGAAGCTTGACAACATTCAGGACAAAGCAGACCACTTGACTGGCACCCATCTTCAACATTCATTCCCTTCGCCACTGACACACAGTTACAGCAGTGTTTTCTTATGATCCCAGGATAAGTCAGAACCCAAAATGAAACCTGGCTTGATAGATCATATTTCTAATTTTCAGTTGTTTAGCATTGTGGCTAACTACCAAAATTATTCACATAAGGCTGCAGAAATCTTTTAACAACAGAACATAGGTTTATTACACAAAATAAGGCAAAACAAATAATGCTATATACACAAACGTACTACAGTTAGAAATATCTTAACACTGAAACAAAATTTCAACCTGTTTACAACACTATCCATTACAGAAATCCAATTCCAGATGAATTTCACAGCTATTCAGCTCTATGATTTAATTTAATGGACTCATTCCACTAACATGATTATCCTGCTAGGAGAAACTGAAATTCTAATTTCTAAGACCATAAGATGTAGCAACAGAAGTTATCCATTCAGCCCACTGAGTCCGCTCCAACATTCAATAAGATCATGGCATGATCTTATAATCCTCAACTCCACTTTCCTGCCTCATTCCCATAACACTTGATTACCTTACTGATTTAAAACCAGTCTATCTCAGCCTTGAATACACTTAATAACCCAGCATTGGCAGACTTTTGTGGTAAAGAATTCTTGAGGTTCACTATCCTCTGGGAGAAGAATTCCTCTTCATGCATCAAATGGCTGACCACTTACTCTAAGATATTGCTACCTGGTCTTAGACAGAAGGAGAAATAATCTTTTTGTATCTACCCTGTCAAGTCCCCTAAAAAAGTCAAGTTTCAATAAGGTCACCTCTCATTCTTCTAAACTCCAATAACTACAGACCCAAACTACTCAACCTCTCCTCAAAAGACACTCCTTCTATACTCAGGATCAACTGACTGACCTTCTCTGGACTGGCTCCAATGCCAGTATATCTATCGTTAGAAAAGGGGCCTTAAGCTGTTCACAGTATTTCAAACTGTGGTCTGACTAATGCCTTGTATACTTTTAGCTATTTTCATATTCCATTCCCTTTGAAATAAAGGCCAACATTTCATTTGTCTTCCCTATTACCAGGTAAACTCATACGCTAGCTTTTTGTGATTTATACCAAAAACTCCCCAATCCCTCTGTGCTGTAGCTTTCTGCATTTTTTTTTCCAAATAAATAATATTCAGCTTCTTTATTCCTCCCACAAAATTAAATAATCTCACATTTTCTCACGTTATTTTCCATCTGCCAAGTTTTTGTTACATACTTAACATTCTGTATCCCTCTGCAGAGGGTGACATCCTCACCCCATCTTCCTACCTATGTTGTTTTATCTGCAAACTTGGCAAAAATACATTCACTTCCCTCATGCAGATCATTAATATACACTGTAAATAATTGTGCGCAGCACTGATCCCTGTGGTATTTCACTGGTTACAGGTTGCCATCCTGAAAATGTCTTCCTAATCCCAGCTCACTGTCTTCTATTAGTTAGGCAATCCTCTGTATATCCTCCATCCATTCTTCTGAACTAAAAGTTTGAATTTTCTGTTCTGAAGTTAAAACTAAACCGAATGGCTTTGAGGTTTATTTATTCTGTTAGTGATAAATTCAACACAGAAAGGATTAATATGTAAGGGATTCTCCAGCACTTATCACATGTTTACTTAGGACTGATGTATTAAGTCACTGTCCAAATGGCTTTCTGACCTGTTTAAAAAAATTACCTTTGCAGAACCAACCCATGTCCATCTGTCTATTATACACCTTTCATCGCATTGTGCCATCTACAAAATGTACTGCAGCAACTCACCAAGACTCTTTGACATCATCATTGATGATTTCTACCACCTAGGCAGAAGAACAAAGGTAGGAGATGTATGGGAATGACAATACCTACAAGTTCACCTCCAATACCATCCTGACTTGGAACTATATAACCATTCTCATTGGGTCAAAATTCTCAAATTCACTGTACCTACTACCAAGACTGCAGCCCGTTCAAGAAGGCAGTTCAACACAAACTTCTCAAGGGCAATTAAGGACAGATAATAAATGCTGGCCCAGCCAGTGACACGCAAATAAAAAAAGTTGATACACCAGGTCACTTGTTCTTGTGATTTATGATCCAAGCCTTGCTTTAGTTAACATCATCTTTTTGTCACAATTGTTATCTTGTGGCTATGCTGGGGTGAGGATGCACAATAACAATTGTGTAAGTCTATTTTAGTTGCTCCTGCTGAGTAAGAAGTGAATAGAAATATACTGGCTACTTGATTTAAGCCTGGCCTGACTTGTTATTCCATTGACTTCGCTCAAGAGAATTTTAAAAATTCATTCATGGATGTGGGCATCACTGGCATTTATTGTCCATCCCTAGTTGCCCTTGAGAAGCTGGTGGTGAGCTGCCTTCTTGAACTGCTACAGTCCACTTGCTGTGGGTTGACCCACATTGCCATTAGGAAGGGAATTCCAAGATTTTAATCCAGCAACAGTGAAGGAACAGCTATATATTTCCAAGTCAGGATGGTGAGTGCCTCAGAGGGCAACTTGCAGGTGGAGGTGTCCCACGTATCTGTTGCCCTTGTCCTTTATGATTTACCTGCTAGTGCCCAGCAGTTATCATTGACACAATTAAAGCTTTCTACAACACGAAAGAGACACAATATAAAATGTGGACATATACGGTTAGAATGCAGTCTTAGATCAATTAATTACTTAGCTTACCACTGATGCTGTGCCACAACAGTTCAGAGCTTTGCAGTTGAAGCTTGAAACTGCAATAGATATTGCTGCATTAAGCAGTGTCAATAGAAGAAGTATGGCAAAACATGAAATTGTTCCCTGTAATATGTTAAAGACAAAAAAAGTAAGTTAGATAGCAAACACTTGAAAATATTGCTGATAAATTATATTGATACTGAGACATTTAACATTCACCTTATAATTTGAACAGGAATCTGAATAAAAACAATTTGGTTGAATTGCAATGCTTATAGCATATATTATTGTAGCTGGTAAGCAGGAAATGGCACTGATGACGTGAGCTGATATACAACCTCTGATCTGGAATTTTAAAAAGACATTAAGAACATATGAGAAAACATAGGAACATAGACAGACTCAAATTTACATTTTAGGAAACACATGAAAGTCTTGGAAGGGGTGAAAAGATGTATTACAATGTTACCAGTACTGAGTGACTTTATTTACATTGATTGCCTGGAGAAGCTTGAATGAGTTTGTATGAAGTTTTCAAGGTGCTGAATTGCTTTGATAAAGAAACAAGGATAAATTGGTTTCAATTTTACCAAAAATTTCCATATGTAATTTCAGGCAATTTCATGAGTAATAGTGAGTTATTTCACACGATTCTCCACTGTTACCCCATTAAGTACGCACCACACTTCTACAGCACTGTGCTCGCACTATTATCCCTGATCCCATCTGAATTTAACGATGACTCTGGGAGTTAATGGGTTCAACAGGGCTCTCCTGTAGATCCCAAAGGCTACCTGACAAACCCTGTTGAATTTTCCTGCAGTCTCATAAGCAGTATCATCATAAATATGAAGGCCCCAACATAGCCAAAGGCCAGTAGATGAAAATCACTTCACTTGCCTCTTACTACCCTGTTCTCCCTCTCTGCGACCCCAACATTCCTATTCAGCTGTCTCCACTGTTCCAGCTGTAATCTTTTGCATAATTGGTGGAGCATTACTGACAACAGCTATTGTTTCTCAGTAGTACAGCCAGAAGTAGAGAGTTGCTGGTCTCCAAGTAGTCAATAGTTTGGGTGAGGCGGCTTGAAATCCACTTTCAGAATCCTTGATCCCCTTGAAGTCCAAAGCTGCCAGTTAAGTGCCTGGATACATTTGAAGCAAGTCAAGCCTCCCCCAAGTAAATAAGACATCCTATAACTTCTTCAGTCAGTGGGGGCTCCACATTACTGGAGCCAAATTCTACTTACTACTACTCCCTCAACAGTACATGCATCAGTCAATCTATTTTTTTGAGGCTTATGCTAGTGAAAATATGACATAAGAACACAAGAACTAGGAGCAAAGGTACACCATTTGGCCACTCGAGCTTGCCGGAAGACACTTTTCTGCACAATTTTAGCCCATCATGCCTGCACTGGCTCATTCAAAGACCAAACCCAGGTTTTTCACCCTGACTCATTTACCAACTTTCTCCAATTTTTTTTTTGCTTTAAGTATTTATCTAATTCTGTTTTGAAGTCTATGTCTGAATCTGTAACTATGATCATAGGGGGCGGCCGGCGAAAGAAGGGGCAGGCAGCCTGAGGCAGCGAGAATGGGAACAGGCAGCCCTGGGGCTGGCAGCAAGACGGGGAGCAGGCAGCCTGAGGCATTAGAGTGGGAGCTGGCAGTCCAAGGCTGAGGTCGGGGCCGAGGTCAAGCCCTTGCGAGGAGCGTGAGCCCAGCATGGCCAGGTCCTTACAAACTATTAACTGTGTTTCTTTGTTTTCCTACGTTTTAGTAAGAAGGACTGTAATGTTTAAGTTCTTAACTTGCTTTCATTATTTTTTCTGCTTTGTACCAAGATTCTGTGCCTAGGTACATTTGTATCTAAGATGGCACCATAAGTGGCATCTTGAAAACTTTTCACTTTACTCATGCAAGTACAAATGTGTGACAATAAAGGTTAATTCTATCAGACAGTGTATTCCAAATCCTAACCACTCTTTTTTGTTTAGAACTAGAATCTCTACAGTGCAGATAGAGGCCATTCAGCACATCAAGTCTGCAATAGCCCTCCAAAGAGCATCCCACCCAGACCCACCCTATCCCTATAACTCTACATTCACCATGGCTAATCTACCTAGACTTAACATCCCTGAACACTATGGGGTAATTTAGCATGGCATATCCACCTAATCTGCACATTTTTGGAATGTGGGAGGAAACTGGAGCACCTGGAGGAAACCCACATCGACAAAGGGAGAACGGGCAAAATCCATAACATCACCAAGGCTGGAATTGAACCTGGGTCACTGAGCCACTGTGCTGCCCCAGAGAATTGTGTACCCTCATTTCACTGAAAAAAATTCCTCATGCTGGCTCTCATTCTCTTCTCAGGCAAATTAAATCTATATGCTCAGGTTAGAAATCAATCACCAAATGGAAATTTTCTTTATTTACTTTTAAAATTAACTTCTTTTTAATAATAAATCTGTAACTGCAATGTTACTGTGCATCATAAAGTATACAAGTGCATCAACGAAAATGCTACCAGTGGCAATTTAATACGCAAATATTTGGGCACATTTAGATTTAGAATCATTAGGGTGAGGAAAGACAACAGCGACCATCAAAAATTACTTATCCAGTGTATTACCTTTCCTAACATGATGTTTAATTATATTTTAATTAATACCAGTCATGTGAAATTATATTTCTACGATATGAATTAAAAGCAGGAGTAAGCCATCAGAGCTTGAGTCTGCTGTCATTCAGTAAGATCATGGCAAATCTGATTGCTGCACATTCCCACCTAGCCTCAATTAACTTTTATCCCCTTGCTTATCAAGAATCTATCAATTTCAAAACAAAAGTTTTGTCCCACAAAGTAATTATTAGTGCCCATTTTGCACAACTATACCAAAGCAGTGATTTAGTGTGGCAAAAATTTGTAACAAAATATTGCTGGGTTGTGATCTTGAAAGATGATATTTATGGTAACTAATCATAATTGAACAATACTTACCATAGGTAGAGTTGGTGCTTTTTCAACAGCCAAAGCAAGTGACCCTGCAATAACAAACTTCAAAGCAAGTTTCACATCAGAAAGCAAACATAGAAGAATTGCATGACAATTCAAGTGTGGGAGTTTGTTTTTCCTAAGTCCTTGCCTCCCTGACATAGAGACATGCTAAATATTGGCTTCATATTCTCTCTGTGTCACTGGTTAATTAGTGAGGCAGTCATTTGTCCTGTTTGAAACTAGGTACAGAATAAATGAGGCTAAGGCAAAGTGAATGAGTATCTAAATAATATTGAAATATTTCAAGGTTTTCTGATTTAATCAGTCTTTCAGGCAGTGAGTTCCAGACACTCACCACTCTCGAGTAAAAAGAATTTCTCAACTCTCCTCCTAGCCATCTATGTTTTACATTAAATCTGTGACCCCTGGTTGTTTTCCCCACTACTGACAGGAAAGGTGCCTTCATACCACCTTATTTATGCCCCTGATTATCATATACACATGTATCAGGTCTCTTCTCATTTCCTCCAAGAACAACAACACCTCCCTATCCAATTTCTCCTCTTGGCTCAGATCCTAGCACCCAGGTAGCACCGTGGTAAATCTTGCCTGCACTCTCCCTGGTGCAAATAATTCCTTCCTGCAATGTGATGACCAGAACTGCAAGTAGTACTCCAGTTGTGGCCTAAGCAACATTTTATACAGTTCCAGAATAACTGCCCTGTTGTTGTATTCTATTCGTCAGCTAATAAAGGCAAGTGTCGCATTTGCCTTCTTCACTATCTTGTCTAGCTGTCCTGCTACCTCAAGAAAGATGTGGATATGCACATCAATATCCCACTGATATTTACTACCACCAGGGCCTTATCATTCACAGTGCAATCTCTTTCCTTGTCAGATCCCCTCCAAGTGCATTACCTCAACAGTGCTCCAGATTGAATTCCATTCAACTGGTCTGCCCAGCTACCCCATCTGCTGATATCTTCCTCAATATTTATCACTCTACAAATTTTCATGTTATATGCAAACATTTTGATCATACTGCGCTCCCCCCCACCCCACCCCAAAACTTAAATCCAATTCATTGATATACACCACAAATGGCACAGGGCCCAGCACTGAATCCAGTAGAATCCCACTAGAGACAGATTTCTAGTCACAGAAACATGCCTCCACCATCTCCCTTTATTTCCTACCTCTCAGCCAATTTTGGATTGAATGTATTAGGTTTGCCTAGGATCCCATGGCTCTTACTTTCTTGACCAGTCTACCATAAGGGACCTTATTGAAAGCCTTGCTAACATCTATGTAATCCATATCAACTGCATTGCCCTCATCAATACTTCTGGTTACCTTCTCAAAAGGAAAGATTACTGGCAACAGAGACAGACCAGAGAGGGTTTACTTGGTTGATCCTGGATGTGCAGGATTGTCTTATGAGGAGAGTTTGAGTATTTTGGGTCAGTACTCATTCGAATTTAGATGAATGAGAGGTGACCTTATTGAAAGATTCTTATGGGTCTTGAAAAGGTGAATGTGGCGAGGTTGCTTCTCCTTGTTGGAGAGTCTAGGAACAGAGGATATAATCTCAGAGTAAGGGGTCACCCACAGAAGACAGATGAAGAGGAATTTCTTCTCCCAGAAGATAATGAATCTGGAATGCTTTACTACAGAGGGCTGTAGAGGCTGGATTATTAAGTATATTCAAGCTGAGATAGACAGATTTTTAATTAGTAAGGGAATTCACTGCTACAGCAACAAGGAAATTGGTGTTGAGGATTATCAGATTAGCAGCATTTTATTGAATGGTGAAGCAGACTCGATGGGTTGCATGACCTATATCTGCTCCGACATCTTATGATCTTAAAACCTTCTCATACCAAATCTGTGCTGACTATTCCTGATTAATCCATGTCTCTCCAAATGCAATTGTATTCTGTCCCTCGGAATTCTCTCTCTTAACTTCCCCACAATCAAGCTTAGACTAACTGGCTTATAATTTCCTGGTCTATTTCTTCCTTCCTTTCTAAATAGTGGAACAATGTTACCAGTCCACTGGAACCTCACCCATGTCCAGAGAGGATTCAGAAAATACTGCTAAGATCACTGATATGTCTTCTTTTACCCCCTCAACAGCTTGAGAAACATATCATGCGGCCCTGTGGATTTATCCACCTCTAAGCCTGCTAAGCCCACTAGTACCTCCTGTCACTTTTTGTTAATTTCTTTTAATATTTCACAGTCCTACGCCCTGATGTCTATACTGCATTGTCCTTGTCCATTGTGACAACCAGTGCAAAGTATTCGCTGAGACCTGTACCCACATCATCTAGGTCACTAATAGATTTACTCTTTCCCTGGTTAATCTCCTGCTCTTTATCTCCATAAAAATCCCTTTTGAGTTTTCTGTTACTTGACTCACCAATGCTTTCTCATGCACTCTCTCTTTCCTAATGTCCTTTTTAAGTTCCCCACTACACTTGTTACACTCCTCTGGGGATTGTGCTCTATTGAGCAATGGGTGACATCCAGGGTTCTCTGATCTTGGTCCCACCTTTTGTTTTTAAATCAGTCTTTATTGTGGAAGATACTAAAAAAAATGGGGGAGGAATTAAGTACCATCAACATCACCAAATAAGTAGAATGAGACAAACTAATGGGTTAAAGCTAGGTTAGTCCTCTGGCTCTGATGTCTTACATCATAGGATCCTAAAGGAGGTAGCTACAGAGATAATTGGGTGTAATTTTCCAAATATCAGTGGATTCTGGAGAAGTACTAGGGGATTGGAAAATTGACAATGTTGACCACCTCTTTAAAAACGGAATGAGGCAAAGTGCAGTAATTATAGGCAGATTAGCCTAACATCTACTGTTGGAAAAGCATTAGAATCAATTATTAAGGAAGCAATAGCGCCCATGACTGAATCTTCCCATGCACTCTGGAGGTTTGTAGAATCCATAGAATCCCTACAGTGCAGAAGCAAGCCATTCAGTCCATCATCTTTGTACGGTAGGAGGAAACCCCAGCACCTGGCGGAAACCCACACAGACACGTGAAGGCCATTTCTGAAGAGGGGCCCTGACCCAAAACGTCAACTTTCCTGCTCTTCTGATGCTCCCTGGCCTGCTGTGTTCCTCCAGCTCCACACTGTGTTATCTCTGACTCTAGCATCTGCTATTCTTGCTATCCCAGACACGGGAAGAATGTGCAAACTCCACACAGAAAGTCCCCTGAAGTTAGAATCAAACCTATGTCCCTGGAGCTGTGAGGCAGCAATGCTAACCACTGAGCCACTTTCCCACCCCAGTTCAGGGTCACTTTACATGCTGGCCCAGTGTACTTTAAGAGCTGCTTCTCTGCATCACCTTTAATTCAAGTATATTCTTCCTTAAATATGGAAACAAAATAGAATACATTATTCCAGACCTAGTCTCACCTAAGCCTTTGTACAACTGGAGAAACACTTACCTATTCCTGTTTTTCAATCCCCTTGAAATAATGGCCAACATGCCATTTTCTTAATTCACTGCTTGCTGGTCCTGCATGCTAACTTTTGGCTTACTTGTACTAGTTCACCCAAGTCTCTTTGACCATCAAATTACACGTTTTTCTAAAAATACATTCTGTTTTCCATTTTCTGATCAAACTGATAACTTCCAGTTCTTTGCTTTATATTCCATCTGCCATCTTGGTGCTCACTCACTTAACGGTCTCAATGTCTTTGCAGCCTCTTTATGTCTTCCTCACAGTTTACTGTTCCACCTGGCTTTATATTAGATGCATGCAATACTATGTCTCTTCATCTAATATGGATATAATATAGCTGAATTAAATTTATACCCCACTATCTTGGAGGTTATCATTGACCAGGAATTGAACTGGACTAGGTATATTCATGCTACGTCTATAAGAACAAGTGAGAGGTTGGGAATTCTGTGCCAAGAAACTCAATGTATCACTTCCAAAGCCTGTCCACTGCCTACAAGTCAGGAATATAATGTTGTGGTCTCCGCCTGCATGGATGAGTGCATGTCTAAACTCAACAGGCTTCACAGCATCCAAAACAAAGCGGCTTGCTTGAAATGACACCTCATCTGCCATCATAGTAAAAATAAACTCTCTCCACCACAGGCAGATAGTAGCAGCAGAATACATAATCCATAAGATGTCCTGCTGTTACTTCCAAGGCTGTTTCGCCATCAACCATCTGTCCTCCATCACCTAAGAGGAAAAGGCCAGCAGAACTTGGAACAGCATCACATGCAACTCCCCCCAAAAAGCTACATCATTCTGATTTGAAGCTACATCAGCAATATGTTATGATTACTGGTACAAAATTCCAGAAGTTCCTTCTTAACAACTTTTGTAGAAACATAGAAAAATAAGAACAAGAATAGGCCATTTGGCCCTTCGGGAGTGCTCTCACATTCAATATCATCATAGCTGATCCCAACTCAATATGCTGTTTCAGCTTTAGCCCCATAAACTTTGTTCCCTTGAGCTCCACAAACTATGTTTATCAACTTCTTGAAAATATTTGATGTTTTGGTCTCAAATGCTTTTTCTGGCAGAGGATTTCACAGGTTCATCATTCTCTGGATGAAGAAAGTTCACTTCATCTCAGTCCCAAATGGTTGATGTACTTGCACCAAATAGTTCAAGTAGGCAGCTCACCACAACATTCTCAAAGGTATTAGGGGATGGGCAATCAATGCTGGCTTTGCCAGCGGCGTTCATATTCCATTAAAGAATTAAAAGAAAAAGGAATTCAGACAAATCGTCTCTTAAGCAAAACTGTTCATTTTCAGGCCTGTAAACGATGGGTCTTGATCCTCAGTTTAATGCATGGTTCCTCTCTTGCCACAAAGGAATTCAATTCACAACATGCAGCAATGATGCTCAGGAGTGCTCCTGAAGGCAAGAGGAACCAATTTTGTTCATACGCAAGGCTGCAAACAAGTGTAACAAACCTCAGAGTGCCATCCATGTTTGAGATCACATCTACAAAGAGGCCAACATGAGAGAAGAAAGCTGCTCAAAAAAGCCAAATTTGGCAAAGGTGCCATAAAACAAGAGCTGTGCCCTCTCAATTTCCATATGCAAGAAGGAAAGAGTATATTGGAGATTGCTGCACACAGAATTCTTGTGTGGAAAGTAGTCACTGCACAATTGCTACCAAGTGTACTTATTGAACACCAGACAAATACAAAAATCTCTACAATTTTACATTGATATATTTGTCAGTAGTTCTTACTAGAACTCCAGTCCACCAGGGTGTCCCAATTACTAGGGAAAATTCAAAGTAGCGATTTCGACTTGAATCAATGCACATTTTCACTATTCCAATGATTATGGAGATTATACCAGTCACGATCTCTGTTGCCTGTAAAAACCAGAATGTTGTGTTAAATTCATTTTTATAAAGGCATGCATTTTCAAATAGCCAATGTGATGAAAATTGGCACTACATAGAGAGAATCTGATTTTCAGCACATTCATTACTACTCTGCAATTTATACAGTTAATCAAGAATTTGAACTCTTGAATCTGAATTGGTAAGTTTTAGCACTTATTGCTAAACTGAAAAGCGAAGCAGAATAATTCATGCAATCTTCTCCCCATTATAATTAACTTTATCAAAATAACATTAACATCGTGGCACAATCAGAAATATCTTCATGGAAAGCGGTTGGCCTCATCTTTTTAAAGAAGAATGTACTTTTGACTTATGCCATGATATTGTGGCAAATCATTGTCTGTGTGGTATATATGAAATAACTTCTGGTGGGGCTGATAATTTCATTCTGATTCTGCATCCATTGATGTTTCTGCTAAGATAATCCAATAAATTCCATAAGAGATGTATGATATTCTTCACTAGATTGTACTGATAGTACTTAATGCACAGGTTGTAAAGATGGAAACTTTCCTCACTCTAAAAATGACTATAAAATTTTGAAATTAATCTGCAACAAGAGAAGTCTATTCAGCCTTCCATGCCGTACCAGCTCTTTGAAAGAGAAGTCCAATTAGTTTTGCTCTATCAGCAATCTTCCCTATAATTTTGCTGTTCTTTTTATCTTGTCAGTATATCTTCAAATGCCCCTTTTGAAACAATCTGTCTCAACACCTTTTCAGGAACAGAGCCATAGAAAATTGGAGCCGGAAAAGGCCACTCAACCCTTTAATACCACTCCATCATTCAATAGGCTCATGGGTAGGTCATTCAACTCAGTACCCTGTTCTCACTTCCTCTACATCTTTTAATCCCTTTAGCTCTAAGAACTCTGCCTAACTCCTTGAAACCATTCAATGTTTTTGCCTGCTTTCTGTGACAAAGAACAGCATTCTGTGGCAGAGAATTCCACAGGCTCACCACTTTCTGCATGAAGAAACTTCTCCTCCTCTCAATACTAAATGGCCTACTCCAGATCTTTAGACTATGACCTCCGGTTCTGGATTCCCCAGTCACTGGGAATATCTTGCCTGCATTTACTCTGTCTAGTCCTGTTAGCATTTTATTTCTACTTCTATGAGATCCCCCTCATTCTTCTGAACTCTAGGTGATATAGTACTAACAGATTCAGTCTCTCTTCATACATCAGTGCTGCTATCCCAAGAATCCATCTGGTAAATCTTTATTTTACTCTCTCTACAGGCAGAACAACCTTCCTCAGGTAAGGAAACCAAAACTGCACACAATGCTCTGTGTGTACTTCAATTCCAGTAAATCATCACCATGAAGTCCAACATACCATCAGTCTTCTTCACAGCCTACTGCACCTACATGCCGACTTTCAGTGACTGGTGTACAAGGACATCCAAGTTTAGGTCCACCTCCCCGTTTCCCTATCTATCACCATTCAGAATAATAGTCTGTCTTCTTGGCTTTGCTATTAAAGTGGATAACCTCATATGTATCCACATTATACTTCATTTGCAATGCATTTGCCCACTCACTCAACCTGTCTAAATTACACTGAAGCTTCTCTGTACTCTCCTCTTTAGCCTTCCACTCAGATTTGTGTCATCTGCAGACTTGCAGATATTACATTCAGTTCCCTTATCTAAATCATTAACATATATTCTGAACAGCGGGATCCAAGCACTGATCCCTCTAGTAGCCCAACAGTCACTGGATGCCACTTAGAAAAAGACCCGTTTGTTTTTAAACTTTGTGCCTTGTCTGCCAACCAGTTGTCTATTCATGTCAGTACACTTCCACCAATCCCAAGAATTTTAATTCTACATGCTAATCTCTTATGTTCAATCTTATCCTTTTGAAAGTCCAACTAACCTACATCCACTGGCTCTCCCTTATCAAGTCTATAAGTTCCATCCTTGAAAAATTTCAGTAGATTTGTCAAGCATGATTTCCTTTTCATCAATCCAGGCTGATTCTGTCTGTCCATGTCCTCATTTTCCAAGTGCTCTACTATTAAATATTTTATAATCGACTCTATCATTTTCCTCACTACTGACGTTAGACACACCAGTCTATAATTTCCTGTTTCTCACAATCTTCTTTTTAACAAGCAGGGTTATATTTGGTACTTTCCAATCCATAGGAACTATTACAGAGTCTATAGAATCTTGAAGGATAACCACCAATGCATCCACTACTTCTCAGGCAATTTCCTTAAGTACGCTGGGATGTAGACCATCGGGACCTGGGGATTTATCAGCCTTTCATCCAAGCACTTTCTCAAACATCATTTCCCTATTAATACTGATTTCATTCAGTTCCTCCATCTCACTAGACCCTGTGTACTCCATCATTTTTGAGTTATTATTTGTGTCCTCCTTTGTGAAGACAACCAAAGTGTGTATTTAATTGCTCTGCTATCCCTTTTTTCTCCATTATAACTTTCTGATTGTAAGGAACCAACATTTGTCTTCATTAATCTACTTCTGTTCACATATCTGCAGAAACTTTGATAATCAGTTTGTATGCTCCCCCTAAGCTTACTCTTGTACTCACTTTTCTCCCTCATAATCAGTCCCATTTTCCTCCCTTGCTGAAATCAAAACTGTTTACAATCTTCAGGTCTGTTGATTTTTTTAGCCAATTTGTGTGCCCCTTCCTTGGATCTAATACTATCTCTAGTATCCTTTGTTAGCCATGATTAGCTCACCTTTCCCATTTCATTTTTGTGCCAAACGGTAATGATTAATTACTGTAGTACATTCATGAGCTCTTTAAATGTTTGCTGTTTCTTATCTACATTTATCCTTTTAAGTCACGTTCCCCTATAAATCATAGCTAACTCACAACTCATACTGTCATAGTTTCCTTTATTTAGATCAGGACCCTAGTTTCGGAACCAACTACAAAGGGTGCCAGGTAGCACATCTCAGTTGCTAACAAAACAAAATATAAATGCGTTATAGTAAAAGTATTAAATTTGCAAGCTGAAATTTAAAAAAAGAATGCTAGAAATACCCATTTTGTGTGGCAACAACTGGAAACAGAAAGACAGTTAACTGGGCTGAATTTAGCTGCAAGATTGTCACCAGGACAGAAAGTAACTCAACTTCAGAAGGCAGTGGGAAATTTTGCAGAAGTTAGATGGCTAGAAGTCTGTCCTAGTGACAGTATCTTGGCCATTGCAATACAATCCTTGTGGCAGTTCTTCCATGCACTATTGAATGCCCACCTCCTGGGAGAGTGCCAGGGTTTAATACAACTAAACAGCTTGCTCAGTAATTTGAAAACGCAGCTAAAATTAGCCCACATTGCTGTGAGTGTGGAGTCATATACCAGGCCTGACAATACAGAAATTTATTCGTATTTATCTTTATCTTTTGGCCAATTTCCTTCCCAAAAGAACATTTGTGAACGAGATGGATTTTTGAGACAATCACAATCATTACTGATGCCAAATATATTTCATTGCATGTTATTATCCCAATGATCATAGTTGGATTAAAATTCCTGCTTCTAGATCATTAGTCCAGGTCTTCGGATTATTTGTCTTTTGTCACAATTAACACACTACCATTGGGTATTCTCCTTCAGTTATGCCGAAGTAACACCAGGCAACTGATGTCCATACTATTTAATAATGCTGAAAAACTGCTTTGGGCTCAAATATAAACAATTTTTCTCATTTTGTAAAGTGCACTTACACCCAGGAACTTGAACTTTCCTTTGAGCATTTCCTGTACTCCAGCACTATTCTGAGTAAGCATTTTCGCTATTGTTTGGTTCAAAGGACCATTTTCCACATATTGCACCAATTCAGGACCACTGGGTAGCACCTGTGACCGTGGGAGTTGGTTTGGTGTAAGAGTATGTCCAATATTCTTCAGCAAGTCAGCCATTTTCACAATTGTCTGAAAGAAAAATACAGAATACATGAATTTTCTTTGATTTGCAAACCAATTTTCTATCATCTATTTTAATTTGCATTCACTAACTGCAATCTTATGCAAGAAATACAGACAATTTTCTGAATAAAAGATAAGTACTTGGAGAATAAATGTTTATATTCATTTTGGAAACATGAGATCCAGAAAAATTCTACTGGTCTCAGGATTGCAGGAATAGTGCACATAGTTATGAGGTGTGATTGTTAAAATGACATAATCTTAGACAGCATATTTTCCAGTACAATACATGAAACAGATTACCATTTGGTCATGAAATAGAAAAGTCACATGAGGATCTGAAAAAAAGTTTAGATGAACAATACTAGAAAGGGACATTCAGAGTATTAAAATTACAGTGAAGCACAAATGTTGAAAGTTTATATGTTAATTTCCTTGCTGAAGTATTCCTGCTGCTGCTGCTCCTCTCTCTCTGAATGAAGACTGAGCTTCACCCAGACTAAAACGTCCTACTCTGTTTATCAGTTATGAGCACAACACTTTATTTTCTCTCCCTTTCCACTTAATTTCTCGTTCTGGGGATGAAAATTTTAGATTGTACTATCCCTTCTGCCTACACTAGGGCCCTAGTTCTTCACAGGTGAGTCTGACGAGGGAAGGGCTGGAACAGCAACAGACGCTATGGTGCTTCAAGCAATCATCCAAATATTTCTGAAATGTGATGGTTCCTACCTTGTGATGGTAAAGCCAAGATGGTGGTGGTGGAGTAGGCAGCGTCAAGATTCTTGAGCCCATATCTCACCCATTCTGCCCACTTTCCTTTTCTTCTTTCCTTTTTATCTTCTTTTTCAGTTTTTTAAAGATTTTTACTGTTCCTTACTTACTTTTTGGAGGTAATGGAGGGAGCAGCGGTGACAGAACAGGGCTGTAGCTGGGGCCCTGTGCGAACCTGGATGATGGCAACAGTGAGGCGGTGATCAGCAGCAGATAGTAGTGGATGACAGCTGGGTTGGTCGGTTGCGAGGGATGGTGGTAGCAGCGGTCAGCAGCGATGCAGGAGTCTGGGCCGAAGCCTTGTAAGCGGCAGCAAAGCCTGGTGTGCATGGGTGGGTGAAAGTATGCCAGCGTGGGGGAGAGCGAGGTCTCTTGAGAAAGCCCAGCTTAGAACATCTGCAGGTGGATGGCTTAAGAAAGGACTGTAATGTTTGGCATTTTAAATTTATTTCCTTATTTTTCTACCTTTAGGCTAACAAGACTGTAGTGCTGAACTTTTTAACTTATTTCTTTATTTTTCTGTTTCTATAACTAAGATTTTGTACCTAGGTACTTTGTACCTAAGATGGTGCTGTGTGTACTCTTTGTACTCTTTTCACTGTACTTTTGTACCCTGTGCTTGAGTATGTGACAATAAAACCTAAATCTAAAAGCTAACATGTTGTAGGTAAATACAGTATAAGCCTTAAACTTAGAACAACTCATTTTCAAGTTACAGTATCAAGGATGTGAAAATATTCAGTGTCTTCACTTTTTCTTGCTTCTTCATTCAACCCTTGAATTCTTGCTGGCTTGGATTTAGCAAGGTTACGGGTAGCTGGCATCCATTTATTTACCTGAACACAGAGTATAAGCAGATCATTGGAACTCAGCCCTTGGCATCTCCTCAAGGTGGGTGTGGGCCGATTCCCCAAGTCTACCAGTGGTCAGACAATACTGTTTAGCCATCAAAAGAGCAATGTCTCTCCACAAGAGGCAGTCAGACCAGAGGTAGCCATCACATGCCCTGCAGTTTGAAATTAAACTCTCATCTTCTATTTAGCAACCTGTATCACTGACAGAAATAAATCAATTTGCTTTTACAACCATTTATCCTCTATCTCTATGTAAAAACTTCAGTGACAAAATAAGTACAGTGTTAAGTCACATACATTGTCCAAAAAAAACTTGAAATGGGTAACTGCAAGCCATTCAAAGAACAAAGAAAATTACAGCACAGGAACAGGCCCTTCAGCCCTCTAAGCCTGCGCCGATCCAGATCCTCTATCTAAACCTGTCACCTATTTTCCAAGGATCTGTATCCCTCTGCTCCCTGCCCATTCATGTATCTGTCTAGATACATCTTAAATGACGCTAGCGTGCCCGCCTCTACCACCTCCGCTGGCAACGCGTTCCAGGCACCCACCACCCTCTGCGTAAAGAACTTTCCATGCATATCTCCCTTAAAGTTTTCCCCCCTCACCTTGAAATCGTGACGCCTAGTAATTGAGTCCCCCACTCTGGGAAAAAGCTTCTTGCTGTCCACCCCGATATACCTCGCATGATTTTGTAGACCTCAATCAGGTCCCCTCTCAACCTCCACCTTCCTAATGTAAATAATCCTAATCTATGCAACCTCTCTTCATAGCTAGTGACCTCCATACCAGGCAACATCCTGGTGAACCTCCTCTGCACTCTCTCCAAAGCATCCACATCCTTTTGGTAATGTGGCGACCAGAACTGTACGCAGTATTCCAAATGTGGTCGAACCAAAGTCCTATACAACTGTAACATGACCTGCCAACTCTTGTACTCAATACCCCGTCTGATGAATGAAAGCATGCTGTATGCCTTCTTGACCACTCTATCGACCTGCGTAGCGACCTTCAGGGTACAATGGACCTGAACACCCAGATCTCTCTTGCATCAATTTTCCCCAGGGCTTTTCCATTTACCACATAGTTCGCTCTTGAATCAGACACACCCACTGACATCTAGGTTGCTCAGAGTCTCATTTTTAACTCAATGGCGTTGAATCCAAGCTCACACATCCTTCATCTGATTCTCAGGTAGGCGATAGGACAATTCCAGTCTTGAATATATTACTCCATCTACTGAATTGTACATTGTGTCACAGGACTGAAAATGATTAGAAATGTGAAGATAGTCCATTTTGTGTTACTCAACCCCTCCCTTCAGCCCCCAGCACAGCAGCAAATCGTATTTCATATTCTGTTGACAGATTGAGTTAACTGATCTCAGAAGGGCTAACAGCTGAAGTGATATAATGCACATAATCATTCAACACACATTTTGACTATGTAGACTCTTTCAAATCAACCCACTCTTTTACTCTTTCCTATTCATTCTGCATTTTCCATCTCCTTTTCTTGTGTCACCAATAACCATGAATTGAATGAGGAATCATAAGATTTCTCTGCAATCAATGATGTAAAGCTATTTTCAACAGGTACATTGGCTATGACTATTGAATGAGAACTGGATATTGGGCCATTTAGATATTCAATTAGCATAGGAACAAGAATAGGCATTTGGGTTCTTATGTTTCACCTGCCATTCAATTAGATGATGGTTTATTTGCCATCCATTATATTTTGTCACCATTACTCCACATCCTGTGATAGCCTTTAATACAAATTAGAAGGTGTAGGCCAGTTGACCTCTCTAACTGGCTCCACTATTCTTTAAAATCATGGCAGATCTAATTGTTTCCTCAATTTCAAATTCCAACCACCCCAACAACCATTAATGCCTGTGTTATTTAGGAATCTGCCTCTACCTTAAATATATTCAATAAGCCCACCTCCACCACTCTTTGGGAAGAAAGTTCCAAAGACTCACAACCCTCCAAGAGAGAAAAAAAATCTCCACATCTCAGTCTTAAATAGGAGATCTTTTACTTTTCAACCATGTGTTCTAGTATGAGTTTCTCCTACAACGGCAAACATCTTTTCAACATCTAACTTGTCACGTCCCCTCAGGATCAGTGTTGCAATAAAATGACCTCTCATTCTTCTATACTCCAATGAATACAAGTCCAGCCTCTCCAAACTTTTTTCATAAGATAATCATTCCATCTCAGGCATCAGTTCATCATAGGCATCAGTCGAATGAAGGGACCAAATGTATGCTGTACTAGTTCTAACGCATTGACTTAAATAAGGAGGACAAAACTGTTCGGATTACTCTGTATAACGCTCTGTTATATACTCAGAATGGAGGAAGGGTAACTAGATTTGAAACATTAACTCTGATTTTTCTTCACAGATGCTGCCAGACCTGCTGAATTTTTCCAACAACTTCAGTTTTTGTTCCTATTTACAGAATCCACTAATCTTTGGACTTTTTTTTACCTACTTTGTTAGTCCATTCTACTAGAATAAAGGACATTATTCCACTTGTCTTCCAAATCATTTGCTGTACCAACATAATAATTTTGAGAATCATGTACCAAGGCTCTCAGAGATACCCTGGGTTACACAGTCTCTCTCCACATAAATTGTTTACCACTTTTGTCTGCCAAAGTGGGCAAGTTCACATTTTCCCATATTATACTCTATCTGCTAGACTCCTTTTGTACGCCTCACAACTAACGGTCCTGCCTTTATTTATATCATCAGCAAATTGAGCAATCATACATTCAGTCCCTTCATCCAGATCATTAACATAAGCTGTTTGTAATTGAGGTCCCAACACTCATCCCTTTGGCACAATAGTTATCACACCCTGCCAACCTGAAAACAAAGCATTTATGCTCATCCTCCACTTCCCAAGGGCCGAACAACCCTTTATCCAAGCTAAAATATTACCCCCGTAACATGAGCTCTTACCTTGCACAGCAACCTTCGATGTGACAAATTCTTTAAACATTTTATACATCTTAGAGTCATAGAGTCATATAGCATGGAAACAGACTCTCAGGTCCAACCAGTCAATGCCAAACATAATTCCAAACTAGAAGCGTTTCTCCCTGTGACTCCTGAAACACACACTTGCTGCAATGCGCTGGCATCTCCAGATACTACAATTAAGCCTACCCCAGCTCAGAGCCTCCCTCTCCCAGACCTGCAAAGGACCCCTCCTGTTTTTCATTCTTTGTAGGATCCACAACCTGAACTCACAATTCTACTCGGCTTTATTGGACACTAAAAACCAAAAGTACTTTAAACTTACTGGTGCCTGCCACCCTACCCAGGACCTTCCCCACCATGTGCCCGCCGCCACTGGCCATTTGGCCACCTTCAGAGCACCAACGGTTTCCACGGATGATGTCACATCTGCCGCTGCCTGGTACGCCACTTCCAGTACAGCCAACGCCATAAACACCGCTGCTGATGCCGACGCTTCCATTTCCGAGGCCGACAACACGGACATCGAGGACATCACTGCCACTAACATCCAAGATTTACCGGCCGACGTCGCTCCGCCCACCACCTCCACAGCCAGCAGCTCCAGAGGAGACAGTAGCACCCAGCCCTGCCGGGTCTTCACCATCCAACCCAGACCTTCCCCTTACTGAGGACGAATGGCCAGTTCTCAGTGAAGGGCTCACCTTTGTCCCCCTCCACCCACACATCAACGAATACAACTTGCGTTTGTACATTGAATAGTTTTTCTGCCGCCGCCGCCTCCGCCTCCACGCTTACTTCTTTAACTGTGAGCCTAACCCTCCCTCTACTGACCCCTTCTCACGCCGCCAACACACCCCCTCCTCCTGGACACCACCCCAAGGCCTCCTACCCTCCCTCGACCTCTTCATCTCTAACTGCCGTCGCGACATCGATCGCCTCAACTTCTCCACCCCTCTCACCCACTCCAATCTCTCCCCCACAGAACGTGCAGCCCTCCGCTCCCTCCGCTCCAATCCCAACCTCACCATAAAACCTGCGGACAAGGGAGGCGCCGTTCTAATATGGCGCACTGACCTCTACATCGCCGAGGCCAGACGCCAGCTCTCTGACACCTCCTCCTACTGCCCCCTTGATCATGATCCCACCCCCGACTACCAAACCATCATCTCCCAAACCATCCACAACCTCATCACTTCAGGTGACCTCCCACCCACAGCCTCTAACCTCATCATTCCCCAACACTGCACTGCCCGCTTCTATCTCATTCCCAAAATCCACAAACCTGACTGCCCTGGTCGACCCATTGTCTCCGTCTGCTCCTGCCCCACCGAAATTATCTCCACCGATCTCGACTCCATTTTCTGCCCCTTGGTCCAGGAACTCCCCACCTACAGCCGTGACAGCACCCATGCCCTCCACCTCCTGCAAAACTTCCAATTCCCTGGTCCCCAACACCTCATCTTTACCATGGATGTCCAGTCCCTATACACCTGCATTCCCCATGCAGATGGCCTAAAGGCACTCCGCTTCATCCTGTCCCGCAGGCCCGACCAGTCCCCCTCCACTGACACCCTCATTCGCTTAGCCGAACTCGTCCTCACCCTCAACAACTTCTCTTTCAATTCCTCCCACTTCCTACAGACAAAGGGGGTGGCCATGGGTACCCGCATGGGCCCGAGCTATGCCTGCTTCTTTGTAGGATATGTGGAACAATCCCTCTTCCAAAGCTACACTGGCCCTATCCCCCACCTCTTCCTCCGTTACATCAATGACTGTATCGGCGCCACCTCGTGCTCCCACGAGGAGCTCGAACAGTTCATCCACTTCACTAACACCTTCCACCCCAGCCTTAAGTTCACCTGGACCATCTCTGATATCTCTCTCTCCTTCCTGGACCTCTCTGTCTCCATCTCTGGCATCCACCTGGAAACCGATATCCATTTCAAGCCTACCGACTCCCACGGCTACCTAGAATACACCTCCTCTCACCCGCCTTCCTGCAAAAAGGCCATCCCCTATTCCCAATTCCTTCACCTCCGCCGCATCTGCTCCCGAGATGAGGCATTGCAGTCCCGGACATTCCAGATGTCCTCGTTTTTCAAGGACCACAACTTCCCCTCCACAGTGATCGAAAATGCCCTCGACTGTGTCTCTCGCATTTCCCGCAACTCATCCCTCACACCCCCTACCCGCAATAACAACCAAAACAGAATCCCCCTCGTCCTCACGTACCACCCCACCAACCTCCAAATCCAACGCATCATCCTCCGACACTTCCGCCATCTGCAATCTGACCCCACTACCAAAGACATTTTTCCCTCCCCACCTTCATCTGCTTTCTGGAGGGACCACTCTCTCCGTGACTCCCTTGTCCGCTCCACACTCCCCTCCAGCCCCACCACCCCTGGCACTTTTCCCTGCAATCGGAGCAAGTGCTACACCTGCCCCTACACCTCCCCCCTCACCCCCATCCCAGGCCCTAAGAAGACCTTCCACATCAAACAGATGTTCACCTGCACATCTGCTAATACTGTATCTGCTGTTCCCATTGTGGCCTCCTCTACATCAGGGAAACCAAGTGGAGGCTTGGCGACCGCTTTGCGGAACACCTACGCTCAGTTCGCAACAAACAACTACACCTCCCAGTCGCGAACCATTTCAACTCCCCCTCCCACTCCTTGGACAACATGTCAATCCTGGGCCTCCTGTACTGCCACAATGATGCCACCCAAAAGCTGCAGGAACAGCACCTCATATTTCACTTTGGACCCCTGTTGCCCAAGGGTATCAATGTGGACTTCACAAGCTTCAAAATCTCCCCTCCCCTGACCGCATCCCAAAACCAGCCCAGCTCGTCCCCGCCTCCCTAACCATTCCTCTCACCTCAAGCCCCACCCCCATCTCCTACCTACTAACCTCATCCCGCCTCCTTGACCTGTCCGTCCTCCCTGGACCAACCTATCCCCTCCCTAACTTCCCACCTACATTCACCTTTACTGGCTCCAACCCCGCCTCTTTGACCTGTCTGTCTCCTCTCCACCTATCTTCTCCTCTATCTATCTTCTATCTGCCTCCCCCCTCTCCCTATTTATTTCAGAACCCACTTCCCCTCCCCCATTTTCTGAAGAAGGGTCTCGACCCAAAACGTCAGCCTTCCTGCTCCTCTGATGCTGCTTGGCCTGCTGTGTTCATCCAGCTCTACACCTTGTTATCCCATAATTCCAAACTAAACTAGTCCCACTGCCTGCTCCTGGTCCATATCCCTCCAAACCTTTCCTATTCAGGTGTCTATCCAAATGTCTCTTAAATGTTGTAATTGTAGCCGCACCCACCTTTTCAGGAAGTTCATTCCACATACGAACCACCCTCTGTGTAAAAAATTCACCTCTTGTGCCCTTTTTAAACCTCTCTCCTCTCACCTTAAAAATGTGTCCCTTAGTCTTGAAATTCCCATCCTAGGAAAAAGAAAACTACCATTAACTCTATCTAAACCTCTCATTATTTTATGAACTTCTATCAGATCACCTCTCAACCTCCTACGTTCCAGTGAAAAAAGTCCCATCCTATCCTATTTCTTTATAACTCAAGCCTTCCATACCTGGCAACATCCTGCTAAATCTCTTCTGAACCCTCTCCAACTTGATAATATCCTTCCTATAACTGGGCGACCAGAACTGGACACACATTCCAGAGGAGGCCTTACCAATGTCCTGTACAACCTCAATGTGACTTCCCAGTTCCTTTACTCAAAGGACTGCGCAATGAAGCCAGACGTGCCAAATGCCTTTTTAACCACCCTGTCTTTATGTGATGCAAACTTCAAAGGATTATGTACCTCCAGCCCAATGTCCCTCTGTTCTAACACACTACCAAGGTCCTACCATTAATTGTATAAGCCGTACCCTTGTCTGTTGCACCAAAATGCAATACCTCGCATTTATCCAGATTGAACTCTGTCTGCCAGTTTTCTGCCCATTTAATCAAGGTCCCTTTACAATTTTAGAAAACCTTCTTCACTGTCTACTATGCCACCAATTTTGGTGTTGTCCGCAAATTTACTGACTGTGCCTTCTATATTCTCAGCCAAATCATTTATATAAGTGACAACAAAAGAAGACCCAGAACCAATTCCTGTGGAACACGACTGGTCACAGTCCTCCAGTCCAAAAAGCAAGCCTCCACCATTACTTGATCAAATGCGCCTGAAAATCTAAGTATAGTACATCACTGGTTCTTCTTTGTCTAAGTCACTTGTTACTTCCTCAAAGAACTCTAATAAATAAAACAAATATGCTTTCCCTTTTGTAAGTACATTCTGAATCGCATTAAGATTTTCTAAGTGGCCTGATACAACCTTCCTAACAATGGAGTTCGAGGAACACAGCAGGCTAGGCAGCATCAGACTGTTACCTCTGACTCCAGCATCGCCAGTTCTTACTATCGCTAATAATGGAGTTCAGCATTTTCCCTATGAATTACAATCCAACTCTTTCAACCTTGAAAACTTGCATTGATTCAGCATCCACAATTTTAAGGATAAAAGTTTCAAAACTGTATTATTTCATTTATGAAAGTGTGCTTCCCGATGTAACTCCTGAATAGATTTGTTCAAATTTTGATATTGTGTTGACTTGAGCTAGATCATCACCACCACCAGAGAAATAATCTTCTGTATCAACCCTTTTAAATTCTTTAAACATTTTAAACATCTTGATCAGATCAGATCATATCACTCTTCCATTGCTAATGTGCATGAGGAGCTTAGCAGAAACTGAAGTCATTGGCAAACAGGGGGAAAACTTTCAGCTGGTTGGAGTCAAGCTGAATGTAAAGGAAGATGATTGTTGTTATTGGACATGAACTGTCTGAGTTCTAGAAGTTCACTGCAAGAGCTCCTTAGGGTAATGTCCTGGCCCAACCATCTTCAGCTGCTTCATCAATGACATTCAATTCATCACAAGGTCAGAAGCAGGAGTGCTCACTGATGGCTTTACAATACGAAGTACTATTCATGACCCCTCAAATACTAACAGGTCCACATCCATGTACAGCAAGACCTGGGCAATATCAAGGTTTGTCAAATACAGGGTGGGGGGTGGGGGGAGCGATAGAAAAACTGCGCACCTCTTTTGTAATACTCCCAGAACTGCTCATCATAGATAATGGACCATCATTTACCAACAGGAAATTTGAGTATTTCCTAAAGTCAAATGGTATTCAACATATAAGGACAGCTTGATGCCATCTATCATCCAATGGTCTGGCAGAAACAGCAATCCAAGCTTTGAAGGCAGGCTTAAAGAAACATGGTACAGCTTCATTAGATACCAAACAGTTCCTGTTTGATTATAGGATTATCCCTCATGCAACTACAGGGATAGCTCCAGCAGAGTTGCTAATGGAAAGTAGACTCCAGACCAGGTTAAATCTGATTTTCCTGGACCTGAGGGGTAGGGTGAATCAGCATCAGAAATGCCAATGCCAGACACAAGACTCCACCAAACAAGAGAGACAGTTAACTTCAGGGGTCAATGTTTGGCGTAGGAACCACAGGAATGGCCCTGCATGGGTAAGAGGCATGGTCGACGCAAGTTCAGGTCCAGTGATGTATAAGGTTTGGGTAGGTGTAATGGTCCTGAACATGCAATTGGACCATATGAAAGCTGCAAACTTGCAAACGGTGCAGGAACAAAATGTGTCCAGCTCCTTGACAGCCTTTCTGACTGTTTTAGAACAAGTGGGTTCTCCCTCTCCATCAAGCGCTGAAGATACCTTGGAATCTGAGATAGATGCAATGGATGTCGTCGCCTCGATGCCTTTGCCGCCTGAGGAACAGAATGAATTTCTTCCGAGATGCTCCGTGCACAAGACGTGACATACTATGCATTACACACTGCCCGTATCAAAAGCAGAGTTGGAGGAATCTGACTCAGTGCTAAAACACCTCAGGAGGAGCTACAAAAAAGAAAGAACCAGCTCATGTCCTCAGACTCAAAGGGGAGGAATGTAGAGATTGTAACAAAGTCAGCCAGGTGTACCTCACAGAATATGAGTTCCCTGATTAGGGATGTTAACCTGGTCCAATCAGGAGCTCCTGACTGAAAGTAAAGGATAGGAATATCAGGCATTCTGTTCAATCTGAGAGCTGGCCCTGAAGAAGCTGGATCAGGGTCAAGGACTCTCCACACATAAACAAAAGGTGACTTGGTGACAGGACACTGGCCACTGTGGAGTTATTTTACTCTCCAATGTAAATGATCTCACATTTTCCGACATCAGGCTTTGTTGTCATAGTCTGGGCCACTCACTTATTCTGTACATGACCCTTTACAATTTTTAGCTCCAGTTTACATAACTTCGTGGAATTGAAATAAGTGCCCTCCTAAGTATTTACCAACTTGCAAACTTGAATATACATCACTATATTCCTTCATCAAGTTGTTACTAAATAAGATGAAAACAAAGACCTTGGAACAGCTCCTGGGGGAAAAAAGTTATCTGCACATTGCCCAGTTTCTATCATATCTTGACATTCAAAACATCTATATTTTTCTCCAAGCTCTCTCTGTTCCTTCACAATCAACTTCCAACCAAATCTATATGTTACCTCCAATTCTATGCACTCTTGCTTTTGCTAATGATGTTGAATCATATTCAATACCTTCTGTAACTTAACAAACAATAGTAAAACACACTTCCTCACCTGCCTTCTTACTGATCTCTGCAAAATAAATCCAAAATGCTTCTCAGACCTGATCAACTCATATTGATACAAGTGTTCAATCACCCCATCCTTAATGATAAATTTTGTTTGTTTCTGCACAACTGCTACTGAAATAACAAGGCTCTAGCTCCCCAGGTTCTCTTTCCATTCTCCTTAAAAAATGGTGTGAACTAGTAAATTTCCCACTGATTGACATAATTCTTGAATGATCAGAGCTTTGAAATATTATGATGAATACATCCGCACTTGCTTCACATAATTATTTTAATATTCTGAGGTGGAAAGTATTGGGTTCTCGAAATTCAACCGTTAAATCCCATTATTTTCTCCACTGCCATACTGTTTACAAATTTCTCCTATTGATTTATTTTAGTTTACCTTCTCTCTCAAGTATTTCACCCTGTTTCCCTACAGTGAAATTGAAAAGAACGCAATTAATCTATCAGTCAATGCTTCTTTTCTAAAACTGTATCCCTTGTGAAGTGGACATTGGCCCAAATTTATTTTATTATTCATTCACGGGATGAGGGCATTGCTGGCTAGGCAGCATTTATTGCCCATCCCTAATTGCCCAGAGGGCAGTTAAGAGTCAACGACATTGCTGTAGGAGCCACATGTAGGCAAGACCAGGTCAGGATGGCAGTTTCCTTCCCTAAAGGATATTAGTGAACCAGAGGGGTTTTTCTGACAATCGACAATGGATTCATGGCCATCATTAGACCCTTAATTCCAGATATTTATTGAATTCAAATTCCACCATCTGCCACGGCCGGATTCGAACCCGGGTCCCCAGAACATTACCTGGGTCTCTGGATTAACTAGGCCTTTGCCTCCTCATCCTGCTAATAATCCTGCTTATCGCCCTCTTCTAAATATATTTACAAAAATATTCACTTTTTGCCTTTAAAACCATAAGAAATAGGAACAGGAGTAGGCCATTGGATCCCTCGAGCCTGCTTCACCATTCATAGCTGATCTGTCAATTCTCATAGATAGTAGG
>NC_063344.1:16481451-16483775 GCF_021869965.1 Rhincodon typus | reverse complement strand
ACCCTTCTTCAGAGGGTCTAGGCCCGAAACGTCAGCTTTCCTGCTCCTCTGATGCTGCTTAGTCTGCTGTGTTCGTCCAGCTCTACACCTTGTTATCTCTGTCAATTCTCATGTCCACTTTCCTGCATTATCACCATAATCCTTGATTCCTGCACTGATCAATCTCAGGCTTAAATATACACAAGGACTCTGCCCTCTCAACTCTTTGTGGCAAGGAGTTCCAAAGGCTCACAATCCTCTGACAGAAGAAATTCTTTCATATCTCAGTCTTAATTTGGTGTCTCTTTATACTGAGACTATGCTCTTTGATCCTAAACTTTCCCAAAAGGGGAAACATTCTCTCAGCATTTACCCTGTCAAGCCCCTTAAGAATCCTATGTGTTTCAATGAGATCACCTCTCATTCTTCTAAACTTCAGCGAGCGGAGTCCCAACCTGTTCAGCCTTTGCACATATAATAATCTCTCTATATCAGGGAACATCCGAGTGAACCTCTTCTGAACTGCCTCCAACGAAATGATATATTTTCTTAAGTAAGAGGACAAAAACTGCTCACAGTACTCCAAATGTGATCTCACTAGTGCTTTTAGTTGCGATAAGATTTCTTTACTCTTACCTGCCTGAAAAAAAGGGCAGCATGTGGCTCAATGGTTAGCATTGCTACCTCACAGTGCCAGGAACACAGGCTCAATTCCAGCCTCAAACAACTGTCTGAGTGGACTTTACACATTCTCCCTGTGACTGTATGGGTTTCCTCCAGGTACTCCAGTTTCCTCCCACAGTCCAAAAATGTGCAGGTTAGGTGGATTGGCCATGCTAAATTGCCCAGTCAAGATGCGTTGGATATTCCCATACTACAAAATATTAATTCTTGTTCTTTATTTGATACCAAATCATAGAATGGCTCCAGCATTGGAGACCATTCGGCATACCTAGGCCTGTACTGGTATTTCTACTTATCACAAGCTTTTTCAATTCATTCTGGGATGTGGGCGTCGCTGGCTGGCCAGCATTTCTTGCCCATCCCTAGTTGCCCTTGGAAGATGGTGGAGAGCTGCCTTCTTGAACTGCTGCAGTCCACGTGCTACAGGTTGATCCACAATGCTGTTCGGGATGGAATTTGAGGATTTTGACCCAGGGACAGAGCAGGAATCTGATATATTTCCATGTCAGGGTGATGCCTGGTTTGGAGGGGAACTTGCATGGTGGTGTTCCCATGTGTCAGCTGCCCTTACCCTTCTAGGTGGAAGTGGTGTGAGTTTGGAAGATGCTGTCTGAGGATCTTTGGTGAATTTCTGCAGTGCATCTTGTAGATAGTACACACTGCTGCTATTGAGCGTCGGTGATGGAGGGAGTGGATGTTCGTAGAGGTGGTGCTAATCAAGCGGTCTGCTTAGTCCTGGATAATGTCGAGCTTCTTGAGTGTTATTGGAGCTGCACACATCTAAACAAGTGGAGAGTATTCTACTCCTGACTTGTGGCTTGTAGATGATTTCATTGTTTATCAACCCTGTGCTGCTGCCTCTCATGATTTTTTCGATCGCCAAAGGCTCTTCGAATGAGACAAATAAAAATGGGGACAGGGACATTTCAAAACTGGAAAACGCGGCACAAAGCTTCCGAGTAAACATCGCATCAACCAGGCACCGTTAACGGGACTGAGTCAAAACATCCAGTGCAATGGAAATCGAGGCAGGAAATCTGGTGACGACGAGTGTTGATAGGGAAACTTTGAACGTAGAAGTTACACAGACAGGCGCGGAGCAAAAGACAAGTGTTAAGAACTGTAAGGCACACATTTATAATTGGTTACTTTAGTACTTGCAGTTGGTTGAATCTCACAATATGAATGTGACCTAAATTTGATATGTCGTCGGGAGAGTTGAGAACGGTAATGTAAAGTAAGGCACTTTTTAGACGGCCGAGTGGTCACGTTTGTACTTTGTGTTTGATAAAATGAATTCCAATAACAATTTGGGTTATGACACTCGATAAAACGTATCATACCTTGCTTCTTGCGTCGATCGTGATAGTGGGAAAACAGCACTTGAGCGAGCCGATCGTCTGCTTTCAATGACTTTGCTGTGTTTTACTTCGCTTGAGTTGCACGGTATCGAGATCCAGCCCGATTGTTTTCGAACAAAAAATTCAGCAGGGTCGTGTTTTTCTGCAACAGTTCGCTGACGACAGAAACTACAGGGCGTGCAGTAGGAGGAGTGTACTGAAGGGAAGGACGTTGCCAAGATTAGCTTCCAGTGAATGTACTGGACAGGAAGCTTAACTTCAAGAGATAACAAGGTGCAGGGCTGGATGAACACAGCAGGC
>NC_063344.1:16479776-16481351 GCF_021869965.1 Rhincodon typus | reverse complement strand
CTGCTGTGTTCATCCAGCTCTACACCTTGTTATCTTAGATTCTCCAGCATCTGCAGTTCCTACTATCTCTGAAACAGCTTAACTTCAAAATTGCTTTCGAATGACCATCGCCTTTCTGTACCTTTAAAGATCAATAACAACCAAAGAGACGGAGGCGGGGGAGGCTAAATAGCGGTCTTCTGGGAAGAAACCCACAATAAATGATCAAAAAGTCAAAATTCAGTGGGCATTTAGGAGTTGGGCAGGGCTGTAGAGAGAGAAATCACAGGCATCCTCAACCGAGGATTCCCCCACATGATAGTTGACAGTGCCTTCGGCCGTCTCCGACCCATATCCCACACTTCTGCCCGCACCCTTTCCCCTTTTTCTTCCCAGAACAATGATAGGGTTTCTCTTATCCTTACTTTCCACCCCACAAATCTCGCATTCGAAGGAACATGCTCTGCTAATTCCAACATCTGCAGAAGGATGCCACCAACAAACACCACCCACCCCTCCACTGTCAGCATTCTTTAGGGACTATACCCTTCATGAGACCTTGATCTACTCTTCCACCACTCCTAACCCTTCCTCACTCCCCCACCCAACTCCCCGTGCAATCACACAAGGTATAACACTTGCCCATTAACCTCCTCCTTCCTGATTGTCCAAGGCTCCAAACATACTGTTCAGGTGAAGCAGCATTTCACTTGTTCTTCTTACAATCTAGTCTACTGCACTCATTGCTTACAATGTTTACAGTCACGTTTACACTGGGGAAACCAAATGCAGACTGGGTGCCCGCTTTGCAGAATACCTCTGCTCTGTCTATACGAATGATCCTGACCTCCTAGTTGCTTGCCATTTTAATTAATCATCTGGCTGTCATGCTAATGTTTACTTCCTGAGTCTCCTGCAGCTTGAGGTATAACACTTCATTTTCCGCTTTGGCATCTTAGAGCCTCAAGGTCTCAATATTGACCTCAATAATTTCAAAAACTGACTGCATTATGTCTGTTCTCTGTTTTTCTTACTTTCTCCCCTCACCCACATCGCCACGTTTCTAACAAAAACAGAAATTGCTGCAGAAACTTAGCAGGTCTGGAAGCATCTATGGAGAGAAAATCGAGTTAATGTTTCAAGTCCAGTGACTGTTCATCAGAACCCAGTTCTTGACCTGCTGAAATAGCAGGAACTGCAGATGCTAGAGAATCTGAGATAACAAGGTGCAGAGCTGGATGAACACAGCAGGCCAAGCAGCATCAGAGGAGCAGGAAGGCTGAAGTTTCGGGCCTAGACCCTTCTTCAGAAATGGGGGAGGGGAAGGGGGTTCTGAAATAAATAGGGAGAGAGGGGGAGGCGGATAGAAGATGGATAGAGGAGAAGATAGGTGGAGAGGAGACAGACAGGTCAAAGAGGCGGTGATGGAGCCAGTAAAGGTGAGTGTAGTTGGGGAGGTAGGGAGGGGATAGGTCAGTCCAGGGAGGACAGACAGGTCAAGGGGGTGGGATGGGGTTAGTAGGTAGGAGATGGGGGTGGGGCTTGAGGTGGGAGGAGGGGATAGGTGGGAGGAAGGACAGGTTAGGGAGGCGGGGA
>NC_063344.1:16442532-16479676 GCF_021869965.1 Rhincodon typus | reverse complement strand
GGGAGGAGGGGATAGGTGGGAGGAAGGACAGGTTAGGGAGGCGGGGACAAGCTGGGCTGGTTTTGGGCTCCATCTCCGCCTCTTTGACCTGTCTGTTTCCTCTCCAGCTATCTTCTCCTCTATCCATCTTCTATCCGCCTCCCCCTCTCTCCCTATTTATTTCAGAACCCCCTTCCCCTCCCCCATTTCTGAAGAAGGGTCGAGGCCCGAAACGTCAGCCTTTCTGCTCCTCTGATGCTGCTTGGCCTGCTGTGTTCATCCAGCTCTGCACCTTGTTATCTCTTGACCTGCTGAGTTCATCCAACAAGTTCTGTTTTTGTTTCAGATCTCCAGCATTTGGTCTTTCTTTTGTCTTGTCTTGTTTGTGTCTTGTTTACTTTGTTCTTAGTTGAGAGGATCCATTCTTTCCATTTCACACCAAAATTTAGACCCATTTTACATCTCCTTTTCACATTCCACCACTAATAATGTCTCTAACTGTGGAATACAGGCCATGTTTGTTTATCGCTTGGGCGTGACAGTTTCAGCATTGAGGTGGAGGAGTCCAGATCCAGGCTCATGGTTCAGATAGGATGCGGAAGCCATTCCAAGGCAACTTAACAAGAAGGAAATATAATGTAAAGATGAACTTTCTTGCTTTATTTTCTGTCTTTGTATTCTGTTTTTGTTTTGTTTTTCTGTCTTTTAAGATGGTGCCGGAGAGTGGCGACGCAATTCAACACTTCTTCACTGCATTTGTAATAAAATATGCATGAAAATAAGTAAATCAAATCGAATCATTTATTACCCATCCTTAGTTGCGTTGAGAAGGTGGTGGTGAACTGCTTTCTTGAACCGCTGCAGTCTGTTTGCCGTACCTATACCCACAATGCCATTCAGGAGGGAGTTCCAGGATTTTTCACCAGTGACACCGAAGAAATGATAATATATTTCCAAGTCTTAATGGTGAATGGCTTGGAGGGAAACTTTCAGGTGGTGGTGTTCTCTTGTATCTGCTGTCCTTGTTCTTATAGATGGTAATGGTCATGGGCTTGGAAGGTGCTGTCTGAGGGGTTTTGGTGAATTTCTGCAGTGCATTTTACAGATCATGCACATTGCTGCTATTGATTCTTAGTGGAAGAGGGATAGAATGTTTGTAGATGTGGTGCCCATCAAGTGGCTGCTTTGTGTTGAAAGGTGTCAAACTTCTTGAATGTTGTTGGAGCCGCACTCATTCAGGCAAGTTGAGAGTATTACATCATACTCCTGACATGCCTGGTAGAAGGTGGGCAGGCCTGGGGAGTCAGAGGCTGAGTTACTTCTTGCAAGATATTGTCTTTGACCTGCTACTGTAGCCATAGTATTTATATGAATTAATCAGTTATGGGATGTGGGCATTAGTGGCAAGATGAGCATTTGCCATCTATCCCTAGAAGACTATTTTCTAGATGGAAAAAGGCCTCAGAAATATGGTGCACAAAGGGACTTAGGAGTCTTAATTCAGGATTCTCTTAAGGTTAGCATTCAGGTTCAGTTGGCAGTTAGGAGGGCAAATGCATTAGTTTCAAGAGGGCTAAAATACATGAGAAAGGATGCACTGCTGAGACTCTATAAGGCTCTGGTCAAATCATGCTTGGAATATTGTGAGTAATTTTGGGCCCCATATTTAAGGAATGATGTGCCAGCAGTGGAGGAGCTCTACAGGAGGTTTACAAGAAGTATCCCGGGGATAAAGGGCTTGTTATATGAGGAGTGGTTGAGGATACTAGATCTGCACTGCATCCGAAGAAGGGTCCCGACCCGAAACGTCAACTTTCCTACTCCTTTGATGCTGCCTAGCTTGCTGTGTTCCTCCAGCTCCACACTGTGTTATCTCTGACTCCAACAATGGCAGTTCTTACTGTTTCTGCATGATAACACTATTGATGACGCCTTCCATCACTTTACTAATTTCCTTCACTTTGATGATTGAGAGTAGACTGATGGGGCAGTAATTGAGTTAAATTTGTTCTTTTTGTGAAGAGGACATACCTAAGCAACTTTCCAGATTGGTTGACCCCAGAATTGTAGCTGTTCAGGAACAACTTGGCTAGGAGATGCGGCAAATTCTGGATCACGACTTCAATGATATTGCTGGACTATTGTCAAGGCCAATAGACTTTGCAGTATCCAGTGCCTGTAACCATTCCTTGATGTCATGCAGTGCGAACTGAATGCTGGGGCCACCGCAGGAGGCAGAGATAGATCATCCACTCAGCACTTCTGGTTGAAGATTATTGTGAATGCTTCAGCCTTACATTTTGCACTGATGTGCTGTGTTCCCCTATTGAGGACAGGAATGTTTGCGGGTTTAGTGCAATATTAAACATAATTTTCTTCTGATAGAATGTAAGGTTATAAGAAAACATTAAAATCTTGCTGAGGCAAAAGAAAATCAGCGTCAGAGCAATAATTAGAGATAGTAGGAACTGGATGTAGGATAGTAGGATAGCTGATGTGTTCATCCAGCTCTACACCTTGTTATCTCTTAAAGCAATAATTAGATCAGTTTACAAAATTAATCAATACTATTTAAAAGTACGAAGCAGCAGAGCTAACTAAATGAAATCTTTTCAGCCTATGAAGCAAAGCTAGAGCGAGTCAGTTTGGGAATCACGTCCAAATCACTAGGGAACACAGAGATGACTGGGGCAAGCCAGAAGTTGGTACGAACTAGCACAATCTGTGGTTCATTTCTCCCGTCACACACTTGGTGGAATTCATGTGAAAGTGGGCTGGGAAATCTTATCAGCCTGGGCTTTTCTTCCCTCACAGCCAATGTCTGGTAAGGTTTTGAGACAGGGGCTATTTTGTGTTTGTGTGCACCCTTCCCGAGCAGCCTGTGGTGTGTGTTTTTCTTCAGTTAGAGTTTCAGATCTCTCTTTTTCTGGTCTTTCACACACACACACAGACACAGACACACACACACACGTCTCATTTACTCCCAGGCATCCTTCCAGCCTGTGGCAATTTGCAAAATTAGCATCGCCAAGGAGGAGATGGCAAAGTGCCAAGAAACGATTCCCCTCCACGAAATCTTGACAGTACAGTTTCCCCAAACACATTATCTTCGCCACAACCGCTGGCCTGCCTTCTTTGTACATGGTAAACTCCCACCTGTGCTCTGCACGCAACAAACGACAACACCTTCCGGTCACAAACCATTTTAACTCTACCTCCCACTCCCTGGGTGATATGTCCATCCTGGGTCTCCTCCAGTGTCACAATGATGCCACTCGCAAACTGGAGAAGCAATACCTCATGTTCCGCCTCAGGAGCCTACAGTCCCATGGCCTAAACATGGATTTCACCAGTTTTAAAATCTCCCCACCCCTGGCCTCATCCCATGTCCAACCCTCCCTCATCCCTGCCTCCTTGACCCGACACAAACTGTCCATCTTCTCTCCCACCTATCCGCCCCTCCCACCTCACTGACCAATCCCCAACACTCCCTACCTGCACTCATCTATCACCATCCCACCTACCTTCCCCAGCCCCACCCCTCCTCTCTCTATTTATTTCTGAGCTCCCTTCCCCCTCCCCCATTTCTGAAGAAGTGTCCTGACCTGAAACATCAGCTTTCTTGCTCCTCTGATGCTGCCTGGCCTGCTGAGTTCCTCCAGCTCCAGACTGTGTTATCTCTGACTCCAGCATCTGCAGTTTTTGCTATCCCTCCTGCATAGTTCTTGAGTGGGCCAGAGTCTCCGCAGCAGGATGGCGGCGCAGCCGGGGACAGACTACACCCAGGATGCAGCGTGACAGCCGGTTGAAAATACACACACAGCTGGCTGCACCTGCACACCTCTCTCCCCACACAGCTTCGAGTGCGGCGCCCCGGGGCACAAGTCAGACACTGCAGGGAGGTACAGTACAGTAATGGAAAAGGCCAGGCTTCGATCGGAGACTGTGCCTGGGGGTCTCACTCGCTATTTACCCCATCCCTTCCTTCTCTAGGTACCCTGTCCCCTCATATATCCCACTCCGTTCCCACTTGCATATCACCCTTCCCTTCCCATGAAAGACCCATTAATTCAAACAGGTTTCTCCCACATCAATCTTTGAGCCACAAATCGATATCTTTAATCTCGTTGACCTTGTGCAAATTAGCTTGTGGCTCAGGTAATAATCTTAGTTGCTCATATCCCCTCAGCAGAACATTTTTCCTCATTCTACCTAGATCATTGCGATCTCCATGGACCTGGACTACTGGATCTGGCCCCTCCCACTCCAATTTTCTTTGCAGCCCAGATGACATATCCTGAACTCTGCCTCCAGGCAGGCAACACTGCCTTCGAGATTCTCAATTTGGGTCACAGAGAACAGTGTCTTCCCGTGATTATATGATCCCTTATTACAATTTTATTTCTCTTTTTTGCCTTTCTTGATGGCACTATGGTCAGTTTGCTCATCCTCCTTACAGGCCCAGCTCTCATACATACAGGGAGTAAGAAACTCAATCTGTTAGACAAATCGAATGGGTTGAGGTTGTTGCAGCACTACCTCCTTGATCCCTCTTTGTGGGTCGCTCGTAGTCAGACCCTCTATCCATAATCATTGCCTGAATTTGAGGTAATTAATCTAAAGAGTACGACTGCCTCCTGAAACATTGCACTCTGTTCCTCCCTGAAGCGTCACAGTGTTCCAAGCTCAGGCTCCCAACTCATCAGCCCTGGGCCGGAGATTCTCAAGAAACAAACACTTGCTACAGATGTGGTCACTATGACCAAAATGGGTAGCACATTGACTGTTCTAGCAACTATTTTATTTACTTAGTTCTAAAGTCTTTTTTCCAATTTCCTACTGGCCTTTTCCTCAGTATCCTTAAGATGGCGGCAGCACAGCGTGTGGGATTCTGCTCAGAGCTCATCTGCTCCATCCACTTTTACTTTTTTATTTCCTTAGTTTATGTGAGGTGTGAGTTTGTGCAGTGGGGAGGAGATCGAGCCAGCACTGGGAAGGCGAGCCCAACGTGGTGGGCGAGAGAGGTCCTCAACGTCAATGGTAGAGATCCCGAGTGGTGGTGAGAGCAGGAACAGGCAGCCTGAGGCAGCTGGTGTGGGAGCAGGCAACTGCTCCTGAGTTGGAGGCAGCCCAAGGCGGCCGGCGGTGAGGGCAGGAGCAGGAACTGGCAGCCTAAGGTGGCGGCAAGGGTGAGGTTGAACCCCGAGTGGGGGAGGTTGATCCCTTGTGAGGAGTGCAAGCCCAACATGGCTAGTCCATTATGGACTGTGATGTTGAAGTTTTTAACTGTGTTTCTTTGTTTTTCTACTTTTAATAAGATGAAGTGTAATGTTTAACTTTTTAAGCTTGTTTCTTTATTTTTCTGCTTTGTACCTGAGATTCTGTACCTAGATATCTTTCTCAGGTGGCAACTAGTAAACTTTTTACTGACTCATGTGAGTACATGTGACAATAAACTTAATTATAATTCTAATTTTAGTTTCTAATCTGTAAAACATTGCTCCTATTTACCTTTAATCTGAAAGTAACTTTTAACCGATAGTGAAATTAACAGATATTCCCAAACAATAAACTTACAATTTTCCTGTGGTGATATTCTGTTTTGTGCTGAGTCCCCAATCCTGGACATAAATTTAACCTGTTAAAAAAGAACTTACAATGTATGAACCAAAAAGAAGCAACTAAAATGCACTCCTTTCCCTCTGCACTGAATTCCTGCTGTGGATGTGATCTCTCCTTTCTGATTATGTGAAGCTTACTGATCGAATTGTTTATTGTGTTTTATTCCAACCAGTGCTGGTCTACTCAGCCACTCCTCATAGCTCTCGTCTTCATATCTGCTATTAACCAAGTGAACTTTCTTTGGAATGCCTCCAATGCCAGTATATCATCCCTTAGCTAAGGGGTCCAAAACTGATCACAGTATTCCAGCTGTTGGACTCGTACCTTATATATGCTCTACTTTTATACTCCATTCCCTTTGAAATAAAGGGAGACATTTCATTTGTCTTCCCCATTACCCACTGAACTTAGATGCTAGCTTTTTATGGTTCATGGACCAGGACTCCCAAATCCTCAACAACTCTATCAAGCTGGCTTTTGATTTTGAAGACATCTATCAGATCACCTGTTAGCCTTGTTATCTCCAAGGGCATCAGTCCTCTCTTCTTCAGTCTGTCCCCATGACAGAAGTTCCTCGTCTTTGGAACTAATCTTTAAATTGCTTCTGTACTGTCTCCGATGTGTTCACATCCCTCCTATAATGTGGTACACAGAACTGTACACAATACTCCTGATGAGATCTAACAATAGTCTTAATCAAGTTCAATATCACTCCTTTACTCAAACATATGCTTGTACTGTTATTTTCACTGCTGGTGAAAGACTTTTAGTCATTACTCTGGTCATCACACAAGATGGAAAAGTACCTGGAACTTGTTCCTGTAACTGTTCCATCTTTTTAAATCTAATTTGGACTTCCTGTAATTATAGGCAAAGCTATAATTTTCATCCCATCACTGAGGAGTAAGTCAACACAGGTAATTTCTGAACACTGCACTGGACATTAAGTTTCATTTTAAGTGCACTTTATATACAAAAGAATGGGAATGTACTCTCTACTCATCCCATTTATTAAAACTATTGTTTTCATTGCACATCTTTGTTTTTGAGAGAAAACAATGCCCTTCTCCAGCAAAACAGTTTGAATAACTCATATATTCCTTAAATTAAATAAAGAACTACTTAAGCTGGAAACCTGAAACAAAAACAGAAAATGCTGGAGAAACTCAGCATATCTGGCTGCATCTGTAGAGAGAGAAAAACAAGTTAACATTTTGAGTCCAGTGACCATTCTTTATTACAGTTATGAATTTAGCAATCATCTGACATTTCCTTTCAAGGACAAATCCTTTATATCTTTCATCTACCTTTTTCATTTCCAAATACCCAGTTCATTTGTCTTGTCACTTTCTCAAATGACATGAAAAGTGTCTCAACATCCATTTCCTGATTTTTTTGGTAGGGCCTGTGCAAACTTAAACTTTTATTTACTGGACTTCAAATTATGATTCAGATTCTTACCACCAGGTTTTAATTCAGCTTTTGATGTCTCCTGTTTCAACTGAATCATTTTAACCGTATACACATTGTCGCTCCCTTTTATTTTCCTTTGCAATTCTAATTCTATTTTTTTCTTATTTCCATTCTTTTCATTTCCAAGGCATTTCCCTTTCCTTGTCTATTTCTGCCATCTCTAGTTCCTTCTTTTTCTCCTTATGCCCAAGCTGCTTTAACCATAACTGATTATTCTATTTTCTCACTACCCAGAGTACCTGGTCTCTCTTGTATTTCCACTCAAGTACCATGACAGAAAACATGGACCAGATTCTGTACTTATCAAAGATTACTAGTCATTATAATAAATAGATTCTTGCTACAGGAAGACAATGATGAACCATTGACATATCACTCAACTAGTTAAAATTTTAACTTCCTTTTAAGACAACTCCTTTAAACATGCATACAATCAGACATAAACAGATAAAATAATTGATGTTATGGGTAGGAGGAAAACCTAGGAAGTCAATTCAGTGAGCCTTGTTTACAGGGTTCACTGAGATGATCCTTTTGCTTGTCAGGACTTGCTGTTTGTTGATCTCTCTTCTTCAGGTGCTTTTCAGTTCCTTGCAGGAGTTCACAAATTGCAAAGTTTCTTAGCTATTGGTTAAAAGTTACATCTTACAGCAACTAGTGAGGGAAAATAAACTGGATTTCTTCAGGTTTTAGGTATTTTTAACTACAGATGAATAATCGTAGACACCAACACGTGGTTCAGCTATCTAGGAGTCACAGTTGTTGGCAAGCAGAAGGCCTTTGTCATCAACAACTGGTCACCACTGATAAACCAATTAACTACTTATTGCCAGAAATCTCATTTTGTACACACATCCTGATGCCAGCTTATCTGCAGAAACTTTCCTTTGCTGCTTGAACAAGACATAGCATTTAAAATGAGTGTCAGGAATCTGCTTTTTTAAAAAAAGCAACCTTTTCCACAATTCTTGGTTTAAAACAGATCTTTTCCCATTTCAGCCCACAATTAAAAATACAAAAATATAATGTTACAGAAGATAATTAAGAACACTGGCAATATACTGTCATTTATTGTGATGGCAATTACATACAAAAGTAGTCAGGTTATACAAAGTACATGTGAGATCACATCTGGAGTACCGTGCATTGTACTGTTCACCCTCTTTAAGGAAGGATGTTACTGTATTTGAAACAGTTTAAAGAAGGTTTGCCAGACTAATACCTGGAATGGGTAGGTTGTTGTATGAGGAAAGTTTGCTTAGGCTAGGTTTGTATCTGCTAGAGTTTAGAAGAGTAAGAGGCAACGTGATTGTAATGTATAAGATCCCAAGGGTTTTGGCAGCTTAGCTATGGAGAGGATATTTCTTCTTATTGGAGAATCTAGGAATAGAGGTCACTGTTTAAAAATAAGGAGTCAGCATTTAAAACAGAGATGAGGTAAGTTTTTATCTCTATGTATCTATGGCATTCTCTTCCTGAAATTGTGGTGGAAGCTGAGTCTTTAAGTATTTTTAAGGCATTGGTGGATTGGCTGTTGGTGTGCAAGGGGGTGAAAAGTTTAAGAGTAGGTGAAAATGTGAACCTGAGGTTACAATCAGATTAACTATGATCTTAAAAATACTGAGCAGGCTGAAGAAGCCGAATGGTCCACCCCTGCCTCTTTTTTGCAGATTGTATTAATTAGCATATTTTGGGTGACTTTATTACATACTGTTTATTAATGTATCTTGATCACATTTCTACCGTTTTATTGTTTGTTGACTATGTGTGTGCCATTGTTTGTTCAGATGTTATGTGATGTTCTTCTGCACTCTGCACATTATTTGTGAGCTGTTGGCCTATTTGTTACTGAGCGCTGTTTGATCTTATAGTTTATCATGCATTTAGATGATTCTTGTTTTTTGCTAATGTTTCAGAATAACTGCTATGGTTTGTAAAGTTTACCTATTACCACACAAGTGAATTAACATTTTCATGTCATTTTCCAATACATGTGTGTAATTAAAGTGTGCTCCGTTCCTGAATACGTTCAAGGCTTAGACGTTTTCTTGACTGCAGCACACAAAAGTTATGGGTCTGAGCAAATTATTGGCCATTGCGGTAAAGTCACAGCATGTCATAAAATTGAATTGAGTAAATGTGGCAACTAATGGACTGTCATCAAGACTTGATCAAAAATTAAATATCTGTATGGTTGGAACAATACAACTGGTCACAAACTTCTTATAGGATATGGTGGCTGCTCCCAACCCCTCTCCCCTGTATCACACGTTACGTGGCCTATATGGAACCCTAGTCCATTGTAAGTGGTTGACTCTCAATGTATTCTGAACCAGCCGAAAATACAAAGCTCACTGCAGCCTTGTCTAGGCAACTAGGATTTGGGCAATACTTGTGGCCTTGGTGAAATTGTGAACACCCAGGAGCAAAATGAACAAAATCCTACATGATTACATGCATTCTAATAATATTGCACCAAGCTCATTAAGATATATTAAGTTGTGTGAAGCAAAGTTTCAACAGAAACCCTTTCTTATCCAGGATACATATTTTCCATCAATCTCAGTACTGAGCACAGTTCCTGTGGAACTATTGACAGGGAATCAGTTGTTGTGATGTGTTGTTGTACGCTGCAATAACAGGCTGAAAAAAAAAGCAATAATATAAATATAATAGCATTTTAAAGATTCTAGCACTACTCACTACTTCTCAGCTCAGCAGCTTCTCCAAAACGACTGAACCCATTCTTTCTCACTTTCCTACTTTGAACTGTTGATTCTATCTTGAGCTCTCTGTTCTCTACTTGCCAATTAGTGTCACTAAAACTCATTATCTAGTTGTTATCCTTTGATGTAGATGAGATCTTGTTGTCTGCAGGAAGTCTGTTGTGTTTCTTGTATTAGAAAAGCCACTGCACTTCAAAAATGTTTAATTAGCTGTGAGATGTTTTGAGACATCCTAAGGTCATACAATGCACTATAAAAGTACAAATCTTTAGTTGGCTCTATTTGCTCCCCTTATACACTCAAGTGTTTATCCACATTTTATGTAAAAATATCTTAGAGGTTTACAGCATAGAAAAAGGCTCTTTGGCCCGATGAGTCTTCACCAGTTAAAAGCAAACACCTAGCTATTCTAATCCCGCATTCTAGCACTTAGCCTTGTATAGCTTGGCATCACAAGTGCACATCTAAGCACTTCTTAAATGTTATGAGAGATTTTGCCTCAATGACCCTTATAGCAGTGATTTCCACATTCCCACCACCCACTGAGTGAAGGAAAATTTCCTCACATCCCCTCAAAACCACCTGCCCTTACTTTAAATACAGGCTCCCTGTCATTGATCCCTCCACCAAGGATCCCTCCTTACTGTAGTATGGAGCGAGATGAACACAGCAAGCCAGGCAGCATCAGAGGAGCAGGAAAGCTGACGTTTTCTGAAGAAGGGTCCCGACCTGAAACGTCAGCTTTCCTGCTCCTCTGATGCTGCCTGGCCTGCTGTGTTCCTTCAGCTCCACACGGTGTTATCTCAGACTCCAGCATCGGCAGTTCTTACTATCTCCCTCCTTACTGTGATCTAAAGTCCCCACCTGCTTCAAGAAGACTACCATCATCCTGGTAGGAAAGAAAGCTCATGCAGTGTGTCTCAATCACTACCAGCTGTGGCTGTGATTTCCATAATCATGAAGTGCTTTGAGAGGTCAGTCATGACTCATATCAACTCAACCTCCCAGCCTGCCTTGATCCCTTGCAATTCGCTGACCATCGCAACAGGTCCACAGCAGGTGCCATCTCCCTGGCCCTACACTCATCCCTGAAACATCTGGGATACCTGCATCACAAGGATACCTACATCAGGTTCCTACTTATTCACTACAGCTACACCTTCAGCACTATAATTCCAACCAAACTAATCTCCAAACTCCGAAACCTAGGTCTCTTCTCTGCCCTCAGCAACTGGATCCTTGACTTCCTGACTCACAGACTACAATCAGTGAGAATAGGCAACAACAACTCTTCCACAATAACTCTTAACACCAGTGCCCTGCAAGGCTGCAAACTCAGCCCCATACAGTACTCCATGTGCACTTATGACTGTATGGCCAAATTTCATCCTAATTCCCTCCATAAGTTTGCTAACGACACCACTGTTGTAGGCCAGATCATAGAATCATAGAATCCCTACAGTGTGGAAACAGGCCCTTTGGCCCAACAAGTCCACACTGACCCTGGGAGCATCCCACCCAGACCCATCCCCATATAACCCACCTAAGCTACACATCCCTGAACACTATGGGGAATTTAGCATGGCTAATCCACCTAACCTGCACATCTTTGGACAGTGGGAGGAAACTGAAGCACCCGGAGGAAACCCATGCAGACATGGGGAGATGTGCAAAGTCCGCGCAGTCACCCGAGGGTAGAATCGAACCCGGTTCCCTGGCAATGTGAGGCAGCAGTGCTAACCACTGCATCTCAAACAATAATGAGACAGAATACAGAAAAGAGATAGAGTTCTTGGTAGTGTGGTATAAAGATACCAATCTCTCCCTCAACATCAGCAAAATGAAAGAGCTGTTCATTTATTTCAGAATGCAAGGTGGATGCCACGCCCCATCTACATCAATGGTGCTAAGGTGGCAATGGTCAAGAGCATCAAGTTCCTAGGAGTGATGATCACCAACAATCTGTCCTGGTCCACCCACGTTGATGTGATTGTTAAGAAAGCACAACTCCTCTACTTCCTCAGGAGGCTAAGGAAATTCGGCATGTCCATAAAGACTCTTATCAATTTTTATAGATGCACTGTAGAAAGCATTTTATCCGAATGCATCAGGCTTGGTACTGCAACTGCTCTGCCCAGGACCATAAGAAACCACAGAGAATTGTGAATACGGCCCAGTCCACCATGCAAGCCAACCTTCCATCCATTGGCTCCATCTATATTTCTCGCTGACTTGGAAAAGCAGCCAACATAATCAAAGACCCCTCCAACCCGGTTATAAATTGTTCCAACCTCTTACGTTGAGAAGAAGATAGAAAAGCTTAAACACACATACCAACAGATTCAAGAACAGCTTCTTCCCCACTGTTATTAGACTTCTGAATGGACCTCTCAAATTTTAAATTTAATGTTGATCTTGTTTTTATGCATCTTCTCTGCAGCTGTAACAATGTATTCCTCGCTCTGTTCTATTACCCTTCTTGACTATGTATGGTATGATCTTCCTGTGATGCAGACAAAAACTTTTCACTGTACCTAGGTACATGTGACAACAAATCAAATCAAATCAAATTAAATCAAGGGGAACGTTTCCTTCCTGTCTACCCTATCTATGCCCCTCATAATTTTATACATCTCAAACAAGTCTCCCCATCTCCTCTGCCCCAAGGAAAAGAACCCTAGCTTACCCACTCTCTCTTCATAACTAAAAATTTCCAGCCCCTGCAAAATCCTGGTAAATTTCATTTCCACCCTCTCCAGTGGAATTGCATCCCTCTTGTAGTGTGGATTCTAGAACAGCGCACAATACTCTAGCTCTAATTTTTTTTAGATGAAATAACTGCACAGAGGCTGGTATCCTGTCACCAAGTCACCCTTTATATACGTGTGCACTGTACATGGGCTGTGACCAGCCAGCTCAAAGCCAGTCCCTAAACTGCGGAGACTCTCTGAATCTCCTGGTTATATTTGTTAGCCAGGGCTCCCTGATTGCCCAGGTTAGGAACCTCAATCCAGAATCTCATTGGCCTTGGTTCCAATCACTACAATACAGTTCCAGCATAATCCCCTGATCTTAAACTCTATGCTTCGGCTAATAAATTCAATTATTCCACATGCCTCCTTCATCACATTAACTATCTGAGTTAGATTAGAATAAGTAAAAATAAAACAAAATGGAGGACAATGCATGAGACAAAAAAACAAACTGCTGTTCAATGAAGAGTGCAGGAGGTCAGGCCCCGAGGAGCAAAAGATAAACTTAGAGTTACCAACCTGGTGCAGTAACAACATAGAAGAATTTGCATGCCAAGCAGTGGAAGCAGCATGAGATACATAGGACTAGGTCATCTTTCATGCAAACGATCAACGTTACGCTCTGCAGCCCTGTCATGTCCAGTCCTGAATAACTGTGGACAGGAGGAAGCTTGATAAATATCTCCATGCTCAATGATGGGGTTGTCCTGCACATCAGTGCACTCATTTTCAACGGGAAATGCTGAGTGAAAAATCCATTTCTGCCTCCTACAGTGGTTCCATAGGGTCACAGATGTCAGACTTAAGCCAATTATATTCACTCTTAATGAAAAGAAGAAATGGCTAAAGGCACAGGACATTGCAAAAGCCAGCACTGTCAACGTTCTGGCAATTATACTGAGGTCTTAGTGCTCCATAAATAGACTTGCCCCTGGCTAAGCTGATTTAGTACAACTACCACAATGGCATCACTCTAGTAATATGGAAAATTCACATGTGTGTCCCGTACTAAAACCATTTTGATGAGGGTAACATGCTATAATTGTGGCCTTGGCTGGTATTAACTTGACGTAGTTAACAGCACATTTTTGTCATAGCTGTTATCTTTTGGCAACACTGGAGTGAGGATGGACAATAAAACTTTTTGAAGATGATTTTCATTGTTCCTGCTTGGTGAGAAGTGGGCAGAAATATGTAGGTTGCTTGGTTTATGCTCTGACTCACTTTCCATACCATTGACTTCTCTAGGGTGGAATGGTTCACCTGCTGGTGTCCAGCAGTTGTTATTGACATATAAATGTTTTTCTGAAATAGGAAAGTGAGCTAATAGACATATGAATATATACAGTGGAATAACTCCATATCTTACCTCTGATGTTGTGCAACAACAGTTCATAGCTTTACAGTTGAAGCTTAAAACCAGAATAGATATTAATGCATGCAGAAATGTCAAAAGGAGAAGTATTGAGTATGCAATTGGACCCTGTAATGTGTTAAAGACAAAGACATTCAGTGGAAGAGAGAAAACATTTAAAAATTTTGATCGGTAATATCTTTGCATTAATATAATTTAACACTCACCCCAGGAAGAGAACAGTATTCCAAATAACATATTTGGACTCTCAAGTTTAAAATATAAATTATTATAACAGGTCAACATGAAATGACACTTATGATGTTCATTGATATACACCCTCTTATCTGTGGGTAAAAAGGAATATAAAAGAGCATAGAAGGAAACAGCTAATTGCCTCATCAAGCTTACTTCTCAATATTTTCTCAACCAACCCGTTTAAAGATGTTATTACACACTTCTGGAGCAGGTCGGACGTGAATCCAGGCCTCCTAGCTCAGAGGTAAGGAAACTACCGCTGTGTCATAAAAGCATCTCCAAGCTTACTTGGTATGCTAGGATATGGAAGCAGGTGCAATAATAAAATTCCAAAGATAGTTCCTTGAAGGGAAACATTTACAGGGCTATAGGAAAAAACATTGGAGTGACATAGGGTAAAAATTCGGCACAACATTGTGGGCCGAAGGGCCTGTACTGTGCTGTACTATTCTATGTTTTATGTACTGTTCTATGACATTAATTGCATAAATTTAGCAATGAGTTACCATCAACACAAAAATCTGAATGTCTCCTTCTGTGCTGCATCATTCTGTAATTATTGGTAGTGACTTTATCCAGATTTATTTGCCTCCAATGAGAAACAAAATTGCACAGTACTCCATCATTCAAACGGATGCACCCGTGTTCTGATGTGATTCATAATTGACCGAATTTATCGAGGCTCACTGGAAGCTGGAATGATAGTAGTTGTTGGGAGAATCAGATGGCTGTTCACATATCTGACTCTCAGCATCAGGAAAACTGTCCCCAGTTATGGCAAGTGCTGCAAGGGCCAAATGAGGGAATCCATCTCACTGATGGCAGGATGCCAATATGGCTTATTTAGGAGCCACTCAATACCAATTTGTTTCTGAGCTGAGTGGAATTTAATGGTGGCCCTGCTCCCACATAGTTCTCCTGTTGTTCCTGAAAGCCACACAGCAAACACTGTTGGATTTTCCTGTGACCTCGCAAGGGTTTCTTATTACAGGCAGTCAGAGAGGCCTAGTATCAGAAGAGGTAGACTGAAATTTCCCTCCATCCCTCTGGACATGCCTCCGTGTCCATGGTCCCATCAATCTGCTGTTGGAGGTGCGACTTCCACTATCTGATATCCTGGATTCCAGTGAAACTCGTACTAGATATCTAAGTACCTGCTGCACTTGGATATGTGTTGGGCTTCTCTCACAAAAGTAACATGAGCTATCATTGATTCTCCAACTACTGCAGACCTACATGTTGTGAACTTAATTCAAGCTAACAAATTAAAATAAAATATCAGAACATTAGAAATAGGAGGTTGCTTGAGCTTGCTGCAACACATTTTCTGCACAATTTTAAACATAGGACTGGAAACTGAGATACAAATATGAAAGGAGATATCAGATATCTATAAGAATAATAGGGTTGTAATAGTAGGTGATTTTAACTTTCAAAACATAGACTGGGACTGCCATAGTGTTGAGGGCTTGGATGTTGAGGAATTTGCTAAATAGGTTCAAGAAAATTTTCTTTATCAATATGTAGATATACCTACCAGATAAGGATCAAAATTTGACCATTCAGGAAATAAGGCAGGGCAAGAGACTGAAGTTTTTGCAGGGAGTCATTTTTCAACCGGTGGCCATAATTCTATTTGTTGTAATATAGTTATGGAAAAGGATAGGCATCGTATAAAAGTTAAAGGTCTAAATTGGAGCAAGGCCAATTTTGATGGTATTAGACGGGAACTTTCAAAAGTTGATTGGGTGGACTGTTCGCAGGTAGTGGGATGACTGGCAAGTGGGAGGCTATCAAAAGTGAGATAACGAGAGTTGAGAGACAGTATGCTCCTGTTAGAGTGAAGCACAAGGCTGGTAGGAGTAGGGAACAATGGATGACTAGAGATATTAGCTTTGATCAAGAAAAAGAAGGAGGCAAATGTCAGGGAAAGACAGTTGGGATCAAATGTATCTCTTCAGGAGTATATAGAGATTGGGGCATACTTAAGAGGGAAATCAGAAGGACAAAAAGGGGATATGAGATAGCCTTGGCAGATAAGTTTAAGGAAAATCCAAAGAGATTCTATAAGTAGGGCAAAAGAGCAACTTTGGAGAGAATAGGGCCCCTTAAAGATCAACAAGGCTGTCTATGTGTAGAACCACAGGAGATGGGAGAGATACTAAATGAATATTTCATGTCAGTATTCACTGTGGAGGAAGACATGGAAGCTAGGGAACTCAGGGAAATAAATATTGATGTGTTGAAAACAGTCCACATGATGGAAGAGGAGTGGTTAGAAGTCTTAAAAAGCATAAAGTAGATAAATCCCGGGACATTGTAGGACGCTAGGGAAGAAATTAAGTGGCCCGTAGCAGAGATATTTGTATCATCTACAACCACGGTTGAGGTGCCGGAAAATTTAGGTTGAATCATTTATTGTCACAATGTATTCAACATGAAATACAGTGAAAAGTGTTTACCATTACCAGGCATAGGCGCTATTCACATTAACTTAAAATAAATATAAAGAAAGAAAACTTAAAGATTGGAGGGTGGCTAATGTTATGCCTTTATTTAGGAAAGGCTGCAAGGAAAAGTGAGTCTGAGCCCTGCTATAGAAACGATATTATTAATTTGGAAAGGTGCAGAAAAGATTTATAAAGATGTTACCGGAGGTGGAGCATTTGAGTTATGAGGAGAGGCTGAATAGGCTGGGACATCTTTCCCTGGAGTGTTGGAGGTTGATGGGTAACCTTACAGAGGTTTATAAAACCATTGAGGGGCATAGATAAAGAAAATTGCAAAGATTTTTTCCCGAGGGTAGGGGAGTTCAAAACTAGAGGGCATGATTTTAGGGTGAGAAGAGAAAGATTTAAAAGGGACCTGAAGGACAACATTTTCACACAGAGGTAGTTTGTATATGGAATGAACTGCCGGAGGAAGTAGTAAATTCAGGTACAGTTACAATATTTAAGACATTTGGATAGGCACATGAATAGGAAGGGTTTAGAGTGATATGGGCCAGGTGCAGGTAAGTGGGACTAGTTTGGTTTGGGAAACCTGGTCAGTATGGACAAGTTGGACTGAAGGATCTATTTCCATGCTGTTTGACTCTATAACACCATCTCTCCCTGACTTTTCTCCCATTTCTCTCCATTTTCTTTCTGCTTCAAGTATTTTGGAGGCTATTATTGAACCTGTGTCCCCTCAGGAATTCCACTACAAACCTTCCTCTAGCCCAAAAAATATCCATCGACTATTACTGTTTGTTTCATATGATTCAGGCAATTTTGTATTTACATTACTCCTGGCCTTTTATACCATGAACAATAACTTTCCACAGAAGTCTGATGGACTGTATAAAATGCCTTCTGGAAATCTATGTATATCTCATCAACAGTTTCACTCTCATCAACTTTTCTGTTACTTCTTCAAAAATCTCCAGTAAGTTAATTAATAGCAATTTCTCTTTTGGAAATCCATGCTGATTCTCTGTAATCAAACCACCTTTTTCAATGTGACTATGAATTCTATCCCATATAATTATTTCTGGAAGTTTCCCCACCACAAAAGTTAAACTAACTGGTCTGCAATTGCTGGGATTATCATTTCAACTTTACTTGAACAAGGGCATAATATTTCCAGTTCTCTAGTCTTCTGGCATCTCCTCCAAGTATATGGAAGACAGAAGGATTAGGGCCGGTGCCTCACAATTTCTACCCTGACTTCCTTCAAATCCTTGAATACCTCTCATCCAGTCACAGTGCCTTGTCAATTTTAAGTACTAACAATCTATCCATGAATAGACTAAAGGATGCAGGACAGATAACCAAAATGGACGACATAAGAATGAAACTAGAAGGCATGAACAGCCCCTCCGCTTCTATGGACTTCATAAAGTACACAAACCAGACATCCCCTCAGACCCTTGTTTCCCTACCAGGTACACCTTCACACAAACTGGCCAACGACCTACAACAGAGATTGAAGCACCTAGTCAATGGATCACCCCATTCCATCCACTCAACCCAAGAATTTGTCCACACCCTGAAGAACTTAAAAATCAGCAATGACGAGATTATGGTATCCTTTGATGTCACAGCTTTATTCACATCAGTTGACATCCCACTAGCCAAAGAAACAGTGGCTACATTACTAGACGAAGCAGCATTGCAGAACAGCAGCTCCATCAGCAATGACAACATACTTAAACTACTAGACCTGTGCCTCACCACGCACTTCGCCTTTAATGGTCAAGTATACAAACAGATCAATGGTACACCAATGGAGTCACCTATCTCAGGACTCATTGCAGAAGCAGTCATGCAAAGACTAGAACACACGACCCTCCCCCACATTCAACCTAAACTATGGACCCGGTCCATAGACAACACATTTATCATTATTAAATGCAACAAATTTGAAGAGACCCACCACCTCATCAATAGCGTATTCACAGGGATTAAATTCATAAGGGAAGAAGAAAACAATCAACTTCAGTTTCTGGATTTTAAAGTTGAGCATATGACCAACAGGGAGTTCCAAACCTCAGTATATAGAAAAGCAACCCAAACTGATCGAATCCTCAACTTCCATAGCAACCACCCCAACGTCAATAAACAAAGATGCATTGGGACACTATTTAAGTAGGCCATGACACACTGCAACACTGCAGAACTACGCAGGAAAGAGGAAGAACACCTATACAAAATTTTCGGTATGAACGGATATCCCCGCAACTTCATCCGCAGATGTCTACTAAACAGACAACAACAAAAGGACACAGTACGCCCTAACACACTGGCCACACTGTGTTACATCAAGAACATATCAGAACTGACAACAAGATCCTAAGACCACTAGGAATCATGGTGGCACACGAGCCCACAGCCACTGTACAACAAACACTCACAAGAATTAAAGACCCCATTCCCATCACATATATAACCAACGTGGTTTACAAAATACCATGCAACGACTGCCACAAACATGACATCAGACAGACAGGAAGAAAACTAGCCATCAGAATACATGAACATCAGCTAGCAGCAAAATAGCACGACGAACGTTCCTTAATATCAGCACACTCAGACAATGAAGGCCATCAGTTTAACTGGGACAAGGTAACTGTAGTAGCCCAAGCCAAATATAGACATGCACGGGAATTCCTAGAGGCATGGTTCTCCACCCATAATGCAATCAACAAACATAGAATTGGACTCCGTATACAAATCCATACAGATCAAATCCGGAAATGACACTACTCACCGTAACAGATCAGAGTATAAATTCCAAGCGGAATAGAATGATATCGCTTGATTGGAGGCCTCACTAATATGTCACCTAGCATGGTGATGAAATGTCTGAATGAAAACAAGCCAGCTTGGCGAGCAAGTCAACAACCTCTCCCACAACCCGAGCTACAAATCTTTGCTAAAACTTTAAACGTCTTCCTTATTAATTTTGAACTCCTCTAGCGACGAAGTTCCCTCATCTGTCAACATGGCCTGGGTAGCATCCCCTGCTTTGTACAGGCCCTCTCTAAAGTAAGGTGCAAAGAATTAATTTAACACGTCAGCCCTGCCTCCATGTGTAAATCCCCTTTTTGGTCCCTGTTCAGCCCTATTCCTTCTTTAACCATTCACTATTGATTTTATGCTTATAGAAGACTTTGGGATTTTTCTTTATGTTAGCTGTTAGTCTTTCCTCATAGATGTGCTTTGCTCCTCAGTTTTGCTTTTCCAACTATCCCCAAACCTTCAGTATTCTTGTTGGTTCTTAATTATATTTTCTGCCTTACACCTGTCATATGCACACTTTATCTTTCTAATGTTAATTTCTACCTCCTTTGACCTCCATGGAACACTGGATTTGGTTGTCCTACTTTTATTATTAGAAAAATATACCTTGACTGTACCTGCTGTTTGAAGGTGGTCCATTGTTCAATTACTGTTTTTCCCATCAGCCTCTTACTCCAATCAATCCTGCTCAGTTCTTGCCTCATTAAAGTCCACTCTGTCGATTGATTTTTCTCACTCTGGATTGTTGTATGTCCTTTTCCACCATTGTGTTGAAATTTATGATACAATGATAACAATCTCCTAAATATTCCCACACTGCCACTTGATCCACTTGGGCCACCTCATTTCCAAGATCAGATCCAACAGTGCATCCTTCCTTGTTGGACTGGAAATATACTGCTATAGAATGCTCTCCCACATGTAATTCAGGAACACTTACCCCTTCCTGCCACCTGTGCTTCAACTATCCCATTCTGTTGGGTAATTGATGTCTCCCATTTTAGCTACTTCTTTTTATTCACTCATAGGATGCTGCCTGGCCTGCTGTGTACATCCAGCTTCACAATTTGTTATCCCTTAACTGTGTGAGTGTCTGTCTATCAGTCTGTAAGAGAGTGGGGGATAAAATCAAAGAAGACTGGGTTTGAATCATACATATTAATTAGATTATCTTGTAGTTTAGCTTTGCTTTACTAAAGTTACAGTCTTAAAAATAAATTTTTAGTTTTTGTTTATGTTGTAAGCTTGGTGTCCAAAATTGATTTTTGTAAAGTAGTTAGGAACAATTGGGCAATTGAGAGTCATTGAATATTATAATTTCACTATGTTTTGAATGCATTGATATGAAAGCTTATTTAGCTTGGCTTGCTACCCTGGTCGTGACAACCCTCATGAAGGTTCCTTGTATGAACCGCAGACATAGATTTTATTAAATCAGTAATAATAGCAATTACTATGTCCAGTTTAGCTAACACTAAGGTTTAAACCTTTATTTGCAGAATAAGAAATACTCCAAGTAACAGCTCACATTGTTGGGAATACGTATTTAGATTTAAGGACTAGCTGGAAAATGCTGGAATGTTTTTGATGAATGGATGTTTGGCTTATTTAGACATTCTCTGGATTGAGAAGCATTGTACCATGTGATTTCTTAGAAACTGAAACCAACAGGTTAATATGTACTGTAAGCTACTTGTTGATTTACTAAATATCAGGGGACTTTGTAGAAGCAGCCAAACAAAATTCAAAGAGGTAAGAAATATCGCTGAGAGAACTACTTCCCTATGTTAATGATTGCCCGGCAATCTTCTCTGGTTCTAGAATTGTCTTGCAGATCCAATTTTCAGAGGGTGGATGTAAAGAAGACACTCCAGAAGCTGTAGTCTCTCTTCTGAAATCTTGCTTCTTCGAAGAATTTGCAGTTAATTTGATAGAATTTCCAAATATCAGTTTTTCTGTCAACCTAGTAAAGCCTGACTATGACCAATTCTCAACACAGTTCTGAGGAAGGGTCACCGGACCCGAAACGTTAACTCTGTTTTTCCTTTCACAGATGCTGCCAGACATGCTGATCTTCTCCAGCAACTTTGTTTTTGTTTTTGTTCCTGGGTTCAAGTTACACTTGCTCCAGAGGTGTGTCATAACCTTTGAATGGGTTGATTAAAACATCCACAGAACTTCCAGGGGGTCTGTGGTACTGTGTTAGTGTCCCTACCTTGAAGCCAGGAGGCTTGGGTTCAAGTCCTACCTGCCCCAGAGGTGTTTAAGGGCATACTCGAATCAGTTGATTAGAAAATATCTAGAGAATTTTAGACTCATGGAGCAATAGTAATGTCCCTACTTTTGGTCCAGGAGATCTGGGTTCAAGTCCACCTGCTCTGGAAGTATGACATGACATGTTATGTTCACTGAAATACCTAAAGAATTTCTATTTCTTCTGTCAGGTGGTCACATCACATATTCCTGAGTAAATGACAACAAAGGTTAAATATAGACTGAAGTTTTCTTTGCACAAGCCTAAACACTCCCAAGACAGCATCAACTATGTACAAAGTGAAGCTCCCCCTGCATAGAGTTAGATACATAGTGAAGCTTCACAGTCTCCTCCAACACTCACAGGACAAGCATAGCACAGATCACAGATTAAAATTTGACACTCTCCCATCAAACACAACTTGGGTTAGCTACAGTGTCCTATTTAGCTACCCATATTAAGCAAATCACAGTTTAGATGAATTGCCCACTTTGCCCACAAATAATTGTGTTCACTTTCAATTTGGCTGCATTTGTACCCTGATTTCAGAAGTAGACATATATCATCTCACTTCTTCCAGCACTTCACTGACAACCAAAACTATCTGGATTTCAGTCCAAGACCCAGGTGTGAAGGTTCTGCATTTTACCTATACCACTGTATATCCTCTTATTCTATTCCACAACATTTATTTTGGGCAAGCTATAATGTCAGACATTTAACATGACAAAAATAAAGAACAAGATCTGGCTAGTCTGTCATCTTGACTGATGCAAATCAACCATATCAAAACCAATGCTTGAGCAAGTACTTACCATAGAATAAGTTAGTGTCCACTCAACAGCTACAGCAAGTGATCCTGCAATGACAAACTTTGAAAGCAAATTTCACATCAGAAAGTAAACTTAGAAGAATTGAATAACAATTAAAATATGGGATTTTTCCAAATGATTTCTCTGTTGACCTAGAGATATATGTTTGACAATGGCTGTGCATATGCTCTGCTTTCTTCTGATTCATTACCAAAGTATTCTTCCTGTTTAATGCTCGAAAGAGCGTGAATGAAGGGAGTTAAATGGGCTTGTTGAGTGGAGAGCATTACAGCTGAAATTGATACTTGTTTGTTCTGAAACGTCAGCTTTCCTGCTCCTCTGATGCTGCTTGGCCTGCTGTGTTCATCCAGCTCTACACCTTGTTATCTCATACTTGTTTGTTCGTTTTGTTTCTTCACAACTACATTTATCCTTAGGGGAATAGGATGGAAGTGTCGGAAGGGTACTCACATCTCAGGAATGAATTAAAAGAAAAAGGAACCCCCATTGACCAACTGTTCTCTTTAGCAGGGCTGTTCATTTTTCAGTCTGTAACCAATGTGTCTCATTTTTACACACTTGATGAACAGCTGGCACCTATCCTGTCTCAAAGGAGTTCATTTTAGGCATCTTGCATTTCATTTAGAGACTCTTCAATGAGACTTGGGTGCTGAGGACTGGGTGGAGGTAAGGTGTTTGAAGGACAATAGGTGTGGGACAAGTAACTTGCAGCAATAGCAATCAGGAGTGCTTCGGGAGCAGTGAGAATATGCTGCTCCTGCTGACTATTATAGGCGAAGCCACATGTGAAAACCTTTTTGGTGAATCCGGGCTGCACTTACAAAAGGAAAAACTAGAACAGATTGCTCAAAAAGGCCCAAATTAGTAAACGTGTTCTAAAACAGTCACTCGGTCCTCTCATTGAGAAATGAAAGAAGTGCAGCATCTCTAATGAAGACTGACAGCACATTTGAAAGCAGATGTAATAAACTCTGAACTGTTCAAAATATTCTTATTGTCCTCAATAGTACTTATCAGACCTCCAGTCCAAAACAGTGTCCCAGTTATTAGGAGAAAGTCAGGGCAATAATATGATTCAATACTAATTTTTACAATTTCAATGGTAAGGGTAATTCTACCAATCATTATCTCTATTACCTGCAAGAACCATAAAATTAAATTATTTTTAAAATACAAATATTAGCAGTTTCAACTTGCCACCATGATGTGGTGATCATCCACCCCTCTCATTGAAAAGATACAATTTTCAACTTTCTTTGCCAAGTCACCCTTTATTTACATGTGCACGGTACATGACACAGACCCAGCTGGCTCCAAGAGGGAGAAGAGCCCCTGTTCATAATTTTTTCCTTTTTAGTAAAAAACACCAGGTGTGCAAATAACTTTGTGAACATGCAACCACCTGGGAAAAAATAGCATCCATGTGACCAAAGCATCAATATCAAGCAGAGCCCCTAGGGGCAAAGCCTACATGAAAGAAAAAGTGAGGGATCAATTCTATTTATATCTGCCAGCCAAGGCACCCTGATTGGACCAGGTTAACAGCCCCAATCAGAAACTCATGTTCTGTGAGATCCACCTGACTGACTTCGTTCCAGTCACTACAAAGTGAAAATTTGAAGAATGGTTGTATTCGGTATAAGATTTTAAGCTTTCCATAGATGGTGTCAGAGTGCTGAGATGCTGCAGAATTTTCTGTGTTTCTTTCTAACCAATCAACAGCTTGCTATAGTGTGATAGATACTTATTATCATTTTTGAAATTTGGATTTTTAGAATAAATGGATTTTGGTTTCAGTTCTTTGAGATTTTTCTTTAGGAAAGGTCAGAATGTTATTTGAAACAGTGACGTAATTTCCAAGAAAGCACATGATTCACTCAAGTGCAAATTAGGTCTGTTTCCTCTAGAATTTAGAAGGTTCAGGGGTGATCTGATTGAAGTCTTCAAGACATTAACAGGAAAAGACAGGGTGGATCAAGATAAACTATTTCCACTGGTTGGAGATTCCAGAACACAGAAAAATAGGGCCAGATTGTTCAGGAGAAACAAAAACAGAAGTTGCTAGAAAAGCTCAGTAGGTCTGGGAGCATCTGTGAAGGAAAAAACAGAGTCAACATTTCAGGTCCAGTGACTGTTCCTCGGAACTGATGGTGGCTAGGAAAATATTGGTTTATATACAGAAGATAGGGAGAGGGGAGGGGGCAGGGAGTAAACAATAGGCATGGATAGAGCCCAAAGAGAGAGAAGAACAGTTGGATAGAAAAAGGACCTGAAAATAATCTGGCTTGGAGGGTGAATAGCTGTTAATGGGGACCGTTAGTGACTAATGATAGGTAGTGTGTAATGGCAGGCTATGTGATAACAAGGCCTGTGTGTGGGTGAGGGGGTTAAAATAAGGGAGAGTTTAGGCCCTAAAATTATTGAACTCGATATAGAGTCTGGAGGGCTGCAGGGTCCCCAAGCGGAAAATGAAGTGTTGTTCTTCCAGCTTGCACTGAGCTTCACTGGAACACTGCAGCATGCCTGAGACAGACATGTTGACTAGGGAACAGGGTGGTGTGTTAAAGTGGAAGGCAACTGGAAGCTCACTGTCTTTTTTGCAAGCAGAATGCTGTGGTCCTGTGAAGCAGTCACCCAGTCTACGCTTCGTTTCCCCAATGTAGAGGAGACCACATTGTGAGCAGCGATTGCAGTAGACTAGATTGTGGAAAGTGCAGGTGTTTCTTCACCTGGAAGGTATGTTTGGGCCCTTGGATACTGGGGATGGAGGCAGTAAATGGGCAGATGTTACACCTTCGCCGGTTGCAGGGAAAGGTGCAGTGAAGCTGTCGGGGGGTTTGGGAATGGAGGAAGAGTGGACCATGGTGTCCCGGGGAGGGGAAGAGAATATATGTCTGGTGGTGGCATCTTGCTGGAGGTGGTGGAAATGGTGTCTGATGATCTTCTGGATGTGGATGCTGGTGGGATAGTACGTAAGGACAAAGGGAACCCTATCGCTGTTGCAGGAAAGAAGAGGGGGGCTGAGGGCAGAAGTGCGGGAGATAGGTCAGACCCAGTTGAGTGCCCTGTCAACAATGGTGCTGGGGAATCCTCAGCTGGGGAAGAAGGTGGACATTTCGGAGGGTCTCTTGTTGAAGTTAGCCCCATCTGAACTGTGTGACGGAAATGGAGCAACTGAGAGAATGGGATGGAGTCTTTACAGGAAGCAGGGTGAGAAGATGTAGAGTCCAGGTAGCTGTGGGAGTCGTTGAGTTTATAATGGATATGAATGGCCAATCTATCCCTAGAAATGTAAACAGAGATGTCGAGGAAGGGAAGGGTGGAGTCAGAGATAGACAGTGAACTTGAGGGCTGGGTGGAAATTGAAGTGAAGTTGATGAAGTTTTCCAATTCCATAGAACATAGAACATTACAGCGCAGTACAGGCCCTTCGGCCCTCAATGTTGCGCCGACCTGTGAAACCAATCTGAAGCCCATCTAACCTAAACTATTCCATTATCATCCATATGTTTATCCAATGACCATTTAAATGCCCTTAAAGTGGGCGAGTCTACTATTTTTGCAGGCAGGGCATTTCACGCCCTTACTACTCTCTGAGTAAAGAACCTACCTCTGACATCTGTCCTATATCTATCACCCCTCAATTTAAAGCTATGTCCCCTCGTGCTAGCCATCACCATCCGAGGAAAAAGGCTCCCACTGTCCACCTTATCTAATTCCAGACAAGAAAGGGAAGCAGCACCGATGATATCATCGATATATCAGAGAAAGAGTTATAGGTGGAGGTTGGAATTGGAATGGAACAAGGAATGTTCCACATATCCCATGAAGAGACAGGCATAACTGGGGCCCATGTGGGTACCCATGGCCACCCCTCTGAGCTGAAGAAAATGAGACCAGTTAAAAGAGAAGTTGTTGAGGGTGAGGACAAGCTCAGCCATGCGGAAGAGGGTGGTTGTGGGTGGGGACGGTTCAGGCCTTTGCTCCAGGAAGAAGCGGAGAGCCCTAAGACCATTCTGGTGGGGGATGGACATATAAAGGGATTGCATGTCTGTGGAAAAGAGGAGGTGGCTGGAGCCTGCAAACTGGAAATTTTGAAAATGGCATAAAGCGTCAGAGGAATCATGGATGTACATGGAGAGTGACTGGACCATGAGAGAGAAGACTGTGTCAAGGTAGAAAGCGACAAGTTCTGTGGGGCAGGAGCAGGCTGAAACAGTTGGTCTGCCTGGACAGTCCTGTTTGTGGATTTTTGGAAGGAGGTGGAAGCGAGCTATGTGGGACTGGGGGACTATCAGATTGGAGGCAGTGGAGGTGGATGTGTCATGGTGAGGTCATGGTCCAGGAGAAGATAGGAGGAGGTATCTGAGAGCTGGTGCTCAGCCTCTGCAATGTGTAGGTCCATATGCCAGACTACAACAACACCACCCTTATCGGCAGGCTTAATAACAAAGTCAGGGTTAGATCTATGTGCACAGAGTGCAGTCAGTTCGGAGGGAGATGGGTTGGATTTGGTGAGGGGTGCAGAGAAATTGACGTGACCAATATCACATCGACAGTTCTCAATAAACAGATCGAGTGCAGGTAAAAGTCAGAGAGAAGGGTCCAGGTGGAGGGAGAGTGTTGGAACTGGGGTCTGTCGGACGGGGAGAGGACTCTTGCCCAAAGAAATGGGCATGGAGGTGAAGATGGTGGAAGAAGAGTTTGATGTCATGCCCGAAATTTGTTAAGGTGGGGACGCAGAGGAATAAAGCTGAGACATTTGCTGAGTACAGAATATTCAGCATCAGAAAGTGGAAGGTTAAGTTGGATGGTGAATACCTGAGAGGAGGTGGGATTGGGGGAAGGGAATGAAGTCAGAGGGAAGGCAAGGGGAGGAAGTTTCCAGAGGGCCATGGGTATCTCTGAGTTTTGTTGCTTCTTGTGTGCCTTGATGCCTGAAAGGAAAAGAAAAAGTTTACTGTTAGCACGGCAATAAGCCAGAGGATGAAGTGGAACTGTGGAGTGGTGCAGCCCTGAGCCAATGTGTTGCGATGCTATTGGAGAGAAAATGCGAGAGTGTGCATGTGACGCCGCATTGCACTAAGTGTGGATCTCAGAATGCGGCGAGAGCAGCTGTCTGTGGAACATTGAACATCATGAAGATATCTGTGATCCTGGGAGGATTCAAAACATGGATGAAACTTCAGTCAGAATCCACAATGGGTAAGTCTGAGCCAGAGGCAGTCGTTCAGGAATGTGATATATCTGTGGAAATGAGTTTTAGCAAATACTTGGTCAAGCACCTCCTGTAGAATGTGGGAGGTAAGGGTCACCACCAGTGTCCCCACTGACTTCATCTGTGGGAAGTGCACCCAACTCTAGCTCCTCGGAAACCGCGTTAGGGAACTGGAGCTGGAGCTGGATGAACTTTGGATCATTCGGGAGGCTGAGGGGGTAATTGAGAGGAGTACAGGGAGGTAGTCACACCTCAGGTACAGGAAAAAAGTAGATGGGTTACAGTCAGGGGACGGAAAGGGAACAGGCAGACCGTGCAGGGATCCCCTGTGACCGTTCCCCTCAAAAACAAGTATACGGTTTTGGATACTGTTGGGGGGGACGACTTACCAGGGGTAAGCCATGGGGTACAGGTCTCTGGCACAGAGTCTGTCCCTGTTGCTCAGAAGGGAAGGGGGGAGAGGAGGACAGCATTAGTCATTGGGGACTCCATAGTTAGGGGGACAGATAGGAGATTCTATGGGAACGAGAGAGACTCGCGGTTGATGTGTTGCCTCCCAGGTGCCGGGGTCCGTGATGTCTTGGATCGTGTTTTCGGGATCCTTAAGGGGGTGGGGGAGCAGCCCCAAGTCATGGTCCACATAAGCACCAACGACATAGGTAGGAAAAGGGATGGGGATGTAAGGCAGAAATTCAAGGAGCTAGGGTGGAAGCTTAGAGCTAGAACAAACAGAGTTGTTATCTCTGGCTTGTTACCCGTGCCACGTGCTAGCGAGGCGAGGAATAGGGAGAGAGAGCAGTTGAACACGTGGCTACAGGGATGGTGCAGGAGGGAGGGATTCAGATACCTGGATATTTGGGGCTTATTCTGGGGTAGGTGGGACCTCTACAAACAGGATGGTCTACACCTGAACCAGAGGGGTACCAATATCCTGGGGGGGAAAGTTTGCTAATGCTCTTCGGGAGGGTTTAAACTAATTCAGCAGGGGGATGGGAACCTGAATTGTAGCTCCAGTGTACAGGAGTTTGAGAGTAGTGAGGTCATGAATAAGGTTTCAAGGTCGCAGGAGTGTACCGGCAGGCAGGAAGGTGGTTTGAAGTGTGTCTACTTCAATGCCAGGAGCATCCGGAATAAGGTGGGTGAACTTGCAGCATGGGTTGGTACCTGGGACTTTGATGTTGTGGCCATTTCGGAGACATGGATAGAGCAGGGACAGGAATGGTTGTTACAGGTTCCGGGGTTTAGATGTTTCAGTAAGATCAGGGAAGGTGGTAAAAGAGGGGGAGGTGTGGCATTGTTAGTCAAGGACAGTATTACAGTGGCAGAAAGGACATTTGATGAGGACTCGTCTACTGAGGTAGTATGGGCTGAGGTTAGAAACCGGAAAGGAGAGGTCACCCTGTTGGGAGTTTTCTATAGGCCTCTGAAAAGTTCCAGAGATGTAGAGGAAAAGATTGCAAAGATGATTCTGGATAGAAGCGAAAGTAACGGGGTAGTTGTTATGGGGGACTTTAATTTTCCAAATATTGACTGGAAACACTATAGTTCGAGTACTTTAGATTGGTCAGTTTTTGTCCAATGTGTGCAGGAGGGTTTCCTGACACAGTATGTAGATAGGCCAACAAGAAGCAACGCCACATTGGATTTGGTAATGGGTAATGAACCAGGCCAGGTGTTAGATTTGGAGGTAAGTGAGCACTTTGGTGATGGTGACCACAATTCGGTTACGTTTACTTTAGCAATGGAAAGGGATAGGTATATGCCGCAGGGCAAGAGTTATAGCTGGGGGAAAGGCAATTATGAGGTGATTAGGCAAGATTTAGGATGCATAGGATGGAGAAGGAAACTGCAGGGGCTGGGCACAATTGAAATGTGGAGCTTGTTCAAGGAACAGCTACTGCGTGTCTTTGAGAAGTATGTACCTGTCAGGCAGGGAGGAAGTGGTCGAGCGAGGGAACCGTGGTTTACTAAAGAAGTTGAATCTCTTGTCAAGAGGAAGAAGGAGGCTTATGTAGAGATGAGGCGTGACAGCTCAGTTAGGGCGCTTGAGAGTTACAAGTTAGCCAGGAAGGACCTAAAGAGAGAGCTAAGAAGAGCCAGGAGGGGACATGAGAAGTCTTTAGCAGGTAGGATCAAGGAAAACCCTAAAGCTTTCTATAGGTATGTCAGGAATAAAAGAATGACTAGAGTAAGGTTAGGGCCAGTCAAGGACAGTAGTGGGAAGTTGTGTGTGGAGTCTGAAGAGATGGGAGAGGCGCTAAATGCATATTTTTTGTCGGTATTCACACAGGAAAAAGACAATGTTGTCGAGGAGAATACTGAGATACAGGTTATTAGACTACTCGGGATTGAGGTTCATAAGGAGGAGGAGTTAGCAATTCTGGAAGGTGTGAAAATAGATAAGTCCCCTGGGCCGGATGGGATTTATCCTAGGATTCTCTGGGAAGCTAGAGAGGAGATTGCAGAGCCTTTGGCTTTGATCTTTATGTCGTCATTGTCAACAGGAATAGTGCCAGAAGACTGGAGACTAGCAAATGTCCCCTTGTTCAAGAAGGGGTGTAGAGACAACCTGGGTAATTATAGACCAGTGAGCCTTACTTCGGTTGTGGGTAAAGTGTTGGAAAGGATTATAAGAGATAGGATTTATAATCATCTAGAAAGGAATAATTTGATTAGGGCTAGTCAACACGGTTTTGTGAAGGGTAGGTCATGCCTCACAAACCTTACTGAGTTCTTTGAGAAGGTGACCAAACAGGTGGATGAGGGTAAAGCGGTTGATGTGGTGTATTTGGATTTCAGTAAAGCGTTTGATAAGGTTCCCCATGGTAGGCTATTGCAGAAAATACGGAGGCATGGCATTGAGGGTGATTTAGCGGTTTGGATCAGAAATTGGCTAGCTATAAGAAGACAGAGGGTGGTGGTTGATGGGAAATGTTCATCCTGGAGTTCAGTTACTAGTGGTGTACCTCAAGGATCTGTTTTGGGGCCACTGCTGTTTGTCATTTTTATAAATGACCCGGATGAGGGCGTAGAAGGATGGGTTAGTAAATTTGCGGATGACACCAAAGTTGGTGGAGTTGTGGATAGTGCAGAAGGATGTTGCAGGTTACAGAGGGACATAGATAAGCTGCAGAGCTGGGCTGAGAGGTGGCAAATGGAGTTTAATGCGGAAAAGTGTGAGGTGATTCACTTTGGAAGGAGTAACAGGAATACAGAGTACTGGGCTAATGGTAAGATTCTTGGCAGTGTGGATGAGCAGAAAGATCTCGGTGTCCATGTGCATCGATCCCTGAAAGTTGCCACCCAGGTTGATAGGGTTGTTAAGAAAGCGTACGGTGTGTTAGGTTTTATTGGTAGAGGGATTGAGTTTCGGAGCCATGAGGTCATGTTGCAGCTGTACAAAACTCTGGTGCGGCCGCACTTGGAGTATTGCGTACAGTTCTGGTCACCGCATTATAGGAAGGATGTGGAAGCATTGGAAAGGATGCAGAGGAGATTTACCAGGATGTTGCCTGGTATGGAGGGAAGGTCTTATGAGGAAAGGCTGAGGGACTTGAGGCTGTTTTTGTTAGAGAGAAGAACGTTAAGAGGTGACCTAATAGAGACATATAAGATGATCAGAGGATTAGATAGGGTGGACAGTGGGAGCCTTTTTCCTCGGATGGTGATGGCTAGTACAAGGGGACATAGCTTTAAACTGAGGGGTGATAGATATAGGACAGATGTCAGAGGTAGGTTCTTTACTCAGAGAGTAGTAAGGGCGTGGAATGCCCTGCCTGCAAAAATAGTAGACTCGCCCACTTTAAGGGCATTTAAATGGTCATTGGATAAACATATGGATGATAATGGAATAGTTTAGGTTCGATGGGCTTCAGATTGGTTTCACAGGTCGGCGCAACTTCGAGGGCCGAAGGGCCTGTACTGCGCTGTAATGTTCTATGTTCTATCCTTATTTAAGCAGTGATGATAAATTGTTCTCAAAGGTTCTTCTTTTTTCACTCACATAAATCTTGCTGAGTTATTAATATCTTCTTGAAAGTCTACTAATGCATTTTTGCTGCTCTGTTTTCTCAGTTTACATTCACTAGCTCATCCTTAATACTCTCATATTTATATTTATGTTGGTTTAATAAATTAGTCTTAGACCCACCTGTCTCCCCTTCAAACAACACATGAAATTCTGTCATGTTATGATTACTGTCACCCACAGGTTCCTTTATCATAAAGTTCACTTACACCCAAAATTTCAAGCTTTCCTTTGAGCATCTGTTGTATACTAACATTATTCTGAATGTACCTTGTAGCAATTGTTTGGTTTAGAGGATTGTTTAGTGCAGGGGCACTGGCCACTTGCTGTGCTGCAGGAAATTGGTTTTGTCCAAGGACTTTCCATCATTATTTGGAAAGCAAGCCATTTCACCACAATGGCCTGAAAGATAACACAGAATCGCTGAGTCTTTTCTGATTTGTAATCACATCATCTACCATATATGTCAACTTGAATTATTTGTCTGTATCATGTGTATAAAATTCCAAATAAAAGCACTATGATTTGAAAACAGAAAGGTTTCCATTAGTATCAGAAAAATTTGATCTCATAAAATTGTTCATTTTGCAACTGTGGTGGCATATGTTTCTCGTATGAGCAAGATAGGCAATGAAAGAGATGACCGGCACACATATGGAACAGAAAACTTTGACAAGAATTTCAGAAAAGTGTTGGAAAACAGCATTCAGATTTCTGAATTAGCTCAAGTGTTGAAAGGAAAGATTATATAACCTTAAAATTTGGAACAATTCACATGTAAATTCTAATACCTTAACATTGTGAATTTGAACAGAGTTACCATTCTAATATTTTCTTCCTCATTCCCTTCTCTCTTTCATCTCCAAATCCTTGCTGCTGGACAGGTTACAGGTAGGAAGCTTCTATGATTTTGCCTGTGCAGTGACTGTAGGCAGGTCATTGGAATTCTCAGAGTGGAACTGGACACGCCAGTAACAATCTGGTAGTCAGATGTCATTACATGGTTTTCAGTAGAACAATTCCTCATTTAGAGGCAAACCAGATTTAGCAGCCCTAGTCCACAGTCTGAAATTAAGATATTGCAAAAGTTGGGGATTGGATCTGGTATATGCTGTGTTGTGCCTCACTGGAGTAATATAGTTGAAATCAAACTACACTGTTCCCAGTATCGTCACAGAAGTTAAAGGTTTTATAAAAGTTTGCACAATTTACCTGTCTTTTATATTCCAAGTTAACAAAAGCACAAGCCAGATTTATGTACTTAACAAGACTGACTATTTATTACAAGTAAATGGATTCTAGTTACAGGTAAGCATTATGAACCAGTGACATATAATGCTCCTAGTCAAAATTCTAATCCACTTATAAAATTCCTCCCTCTACACAGACAAACAGACAGATACAAAACCATGAATGTTATGGACAGAGGGAAAGACAGGGAAGTCAGCTCAGTGGTCCTTGTCCACTTTCGTTGAACAGAATGCAGCTTCTCAATCTTCCTTCTCCAGTTACTTTCATTTGTTTGCAGGGAGCAAGGGGTGATTGGTTGATGCTTCTAAAGATTGCTGACTTATTAATTAATTATTGCAGCCACTGATGAGTGGAAAGAAAGTAGCAACCTTCAGATTTCAGATGCTTTTTAATGCACAGCAAAAACAGTTGCTTCCATTCCAGAGGTCCAATGGCTTCTGACCGAAACATTTACACCCCAAATTCTTCAGCTACTGAGGAGCCAATTATATCGTTGTTGGTAAGTAGGAGGTCTTTGTCATCAATAACTAGTCACCATTTCACAGGCCAATCAACTACTTGTTGCCAGCTAAAACTCCATTTACTCACAGTCCCTTGATTCCAGGTTGTCTATAAGTAGGCTTCCCAACTGCATGAATCAACAGCTGTGTAAACAACACTTGCAGTGTCTGGTAACTTGCTTTTAAAATGTGCAACAAGAATTGTACAATCAGTGGCTGTTAAAATAGACATTTTTCCATTTTAGTCCACAATCAAAAGCATAAAAAAATGTGTTCTTTATAGTTTGTGTAGTTTAGCTACTGGCTGGATGAACTTCCACATTTGTAGCTTGATGCCAATTTGACATCAATCTGATACCACAAAACAGTCCTTCTGAAACTATGGTCATGGCCCTCAATGTGGTTGAGAAAGAAATTTTGATTTTGCAAATTCTGAGGCAGCTGCAACCCAGAACTGACAGCTGCATGGTCTCTTTAACTCTCTCAGCCTTTTTTTAAAAAAAAAGATGTGGGTACAGCCTAACTGGCCAATTATTGATGTCTGAAAGCTGTTCTGAAAAGTCCAATGTAAAAGCAAGTGAAATATACTTATAAACTCGATTATTAAACAGTACCCAGTCCTCCCACTCTAATTCCACCCTCTACCCCTCCTCTTTGTCACAGGTCCCTTACAACTCCACAAAACAGGATCACTTTCTGCCCCTGCACCATTAAGTGCACACATGCATAACACACTGCTGTGAGATCTGAGCAATTTTCAAGTACTAATATGGGTTTTTAAAGGGGAAAGATTTGGAAAGTGCTACCATATAGACCTTCCCTATTTCATACAATCTCCATGGAGTTGCATCCCTCAAAGTAAATCCAAATCATAATTAATTAATTTATCATCCTAGCCCTGGCAAATTGTCAAACAATGACTGATTTCTACCAATGTAGGCCACAAAAAGAACTGATCTGATCATCCTTAATTCTGATTTCCCTTCTTTTTTCCTTAATTGATTTCCTTACTGAATACAAACTGTGTATTGGAACATTGAATATTCTTTCTCTCAGCATCAACAGCTCTCTACAGTACAAAATTCCATAGATTCACTCACCTCCAAAGGAAGAAATTCCTCCTTTTTTCTCCTAATGAAGTGACTTATGCCCCCTGGTCCTTAAATGTTACAAATAGGGAAACAATCTCCACATCCATTCAATAAGGTCACCTCTCATTCTTATAAACTCCAATGTGTGCAGGTCCAAGCTACATGATCTCTCCGTATAAGAAACGGCCTGCATATCTGAGATCAAACTAGTAAACGTTCTTTGGTCTTCTTCCGATGCCAGTATATCTTTCATGATGTGAAGATGTCAGTGTTGGACTGGCGTGGCCAAAATCAGAAGTCACATGACACCAGGTTATAATCCAATAGGTTTATTTGAAGTCACAAGTTTTTGGAGCACTGCTCCTTCATCAGGTGAAGTGGAAGGAAGCAAGGCTGATGAAGGAGCAGTTCTCCAAAAGCTTGTAATTTCAAATAAACTTGTTGGACTATAACCTGGCATTGTGTGACTTCTGAATATGTCCTTCCTCAGATAAGGCAACCACAGCAACACCAACAAAGTGGGCCATGGTGATAGACTCCGACATTGATATACGTAGTGTAAGTGGTGGAGAAGGTGAATTGGCCCAACAGCGAAAGATAGTGCCTGAGGATCAGAGACTTTGAAGTTAGTTGGATCTGCCAAGGCAGTGGTGGTTCTGAGCCAGCTCAGAACTCAAATGCCGATGGACTTCTCTTTAAGCTATATCTTTTAATTTTTCTCTTTGTTTTAAACTGTCAAAACGTCACTAGATTGTGATGACAAATGAAAGCTTTTCACTGTATTTTATTGCATTTCACTGTAAATGCATATGATGATAAAATAATTAATTCAAAACTGTTCATAGTATTCTGGCTGTGGTCTGACTGGTACCTTGTTTCAGGTTCCACAAAGTTTCCTTATTTTTATACTCCATTCCCATTGAAATAAAAGTCAACATTCCATTTGCCTTCGATTTGACACACTGAACTTAGATGATAGCTTCTTGCGATTCATATACAAGGAGCTCCTAATCCCTCTGTGCTACAGCTTTCTGCAGTTTTTCCCTTTTTAAATAATTTCTGGTTCTTCTGTTCTTGCTGCTAGAGTTCATAACCTCACATTTTCCGATATCATATTCCATCTGTTAAGCTTGACCCCACTCACGCAATCTCTCTCTAAACTCTATGTCATCCTCACCAATTTCCGTTTCCCCTATTTTTGTGCCATTTGCAAATGTGACAATGATACATTCACTTCCCTTATCCAAGGCATTAATATAAAATGTAAATAATTGTAGCCCCAACACTGATTTCTGCAGAATTCCACGAGCTCACAGGTTGCCATTCTAAAAAGGCCCCTGCATCCCAAGTCTCTGACTTCTATTATTTAGCCAATCCTCCTTCTATGCTCATATAATATCTCCAACATAATGAACTCTTCACTTATTAAGTAGCCTTATGTGCAGTATCTTATCCAACGTCTTTTGAAAATCCAAATATGTTGCATTTACTGGTTCCGATTTGTTCTATCCTGCTTGTTACCTTCTCAAAGAATTCTAATAAATTTAAGCAAGATACTGCAGATGCTAGAAATCTGAAACAAACACTGAGATTTGAGAATGCTGGAGAAACTCAGCAAGTGTGGCATCAGAGATAGTAGGAACTGCAGATGCTGGTGAATCCGAGACAACAAGGTGCAGGGCTGAATGAACACAGCAGGCCAAGCAGCATCATAGGAGCAGAGAGGCTGACGTTTCGGGCCGAGACCCTTCATCAGAAAAGGGGGAGGGGAAGGGGGCTCTGAAATAAATAGGGAGAGAGTGGGAGGCAGATAGAAGATGGATAAAGGAGAGGATAGGTGGAGAGGAAACAAACAGGTCGAAGAGGCGGGGATGGGGCCAGTAAAGGTGAGTGTAGGTGGGGAGTTAGGGAGGGGATAGGTCAGTCCAGGGAGGACGGACAGGTCAAGGGGGCGGGATGAGGTTAGTCGGTAGGAGACGGAGGTGCGGCTTGAGGTAGGAGGAGGGTATAGGTGGGAGGAAGAACAGGTTAGGGAGGCAGGGACGAGCTGGACTGGTTTTGGGATGCGGTAGGGGGAGGGGAGATTTTGAAACTTGTGAAATCCACATTGATACCATTGGGCTGCAGGGTTCCCAAGCGGAATATGAGTTGCTGTTCCTGCAACCTTCGGGTGGCATCGTTGTGGCACTGCAGGAGGCCCAGGATGGACATGTCGTCTGAGGAATGGGAGGGGGAGTTGAAATGGTTCGCGACTGGGAGGTGCAGTTGTTTATTGCGAACCGAGCGTAGGTGTTCTGCAAAGCGGTCCCCGAGCCTCCGCTTGGTTTCCCCGATGTAGAGGAAGCCACACCGGGTACAGCGGATGCAGTATACCACATTGGCGATGTGCAGGTGAACATCTGCTTGATGTGGAAAGTCTTCCTGGGGCCTGGGATGGAGGTGAGGGAGGAGGTATGGGGGCAGTTGTAGCACTTCTTGCGGTTGCAGGGAAAAGTGCCGGGTGTGGTGGAGCTGGAGGGGAGT
>NC_063344.1:16375311-16442432 GCF_021869965.1 Rhincodon typus | reverse complement strand
GTTGCGGTCCTTGAAAAACGAGAACAACTGAGATGTACGGGAGTGGAATGCCTCATCCTGGGAGCAGATGCGGCGGAGGAGAAGGAATTGGGAATAGGGGATAGCATTTTTGCAGGATGGTGGGTGGGAGGAGGAGTATTCTAGGTAGCTGTGGGAGTCAGTGGGCTTGAAATGAATATCGGTTTCGAGGTGGTTGTCCGATATGGAGACAGAGAGGTCCAGGAAGGGGAGAGAGGTGTTAGAGATGGTCCAGGTAAACTTAAGGTTGGGGTGGAAGGTGTTAGTGAAGTGTATGAACTGTTCGAGCTCCTCGTGGGAGCACGAGGCGGCGCCGATACAGTCATCAATGTAACGGAGGAAGAGGTGGGGTTTAGGGCCGGTGTAGGTACGGAAGAGGGATTGTTCCACGTAACCTACAAAGAGGCAGGCGTAGCTTGGGCCCATGCGGGTACCCATGGCCACCCCCTTTGTCTGTAGGAAGTGGGAGGAATTGAAAGAGAAGTTGTTGAGGGTGAGGACGAGTTCGGTTAAGCAGATGAGGGTGTCAGTGGAGGGGGACTGGTCGGGCCTGCGGGACAGGAAGAAGCGGAGGGCCTTAAGGCCATCTGCATGGGGAATGCAGGTGTAGAGGGACTGGACATCTGTGGTAAAGATGAGGTGTTGGGGACCGGGGAATTGGAAGTTCTGGAGGAGGTGGAGGACGTGGGTGGTGTCACGGACATAGGTAGGGAGTTCCTGGACCAAGGGGGAGAAAATGGAGTCCAGATAGTTGGAGATCAGTTCGGTGGGGCAGGAGCAGGCGGAGACAATGGGTCGACCAGGGCATTCAGGTTTGTGGATTTTGGGAAGGAGATAGAAGCGGGCAGTGCGAGGTTGGGGAACGATGAGGTTGGAGGCCGTGGGTGGGAGGTCACCTGAGGTAATGAGGTTGTGGATGGTTTGGGAGATGATGGTTTGGTGCTCAGGGGTGGGGTCATGATCAAGGGGGCGGTAGGAGGAGGTGTCAGAGAGTTGGCGTCTGGCCTCAGCGATGTAGAGGTCAGTGCGCCATACTACAACTGCGCCTCCCTTGTCCGCGGGTTTTATGGTGAGGTTGGGATTGGAGCGGAGGGAGCGGAGGGCTGCACGTTCTGCGGGGGAGAGGTTGGAGTGGGTGAGAGGGGTGGAGAGGTTGAGGCGATTGATGTCTCGATGGCAGTTGGAGATGAAGAGGTCGAGGGAGGGTAGGAGGCCTTCGGGTGGTGTCCAGGAGGAGGGGGTGTGTTGGAAGCGGGAGAAGGGGTCAGTAGAGGGAGGGTTAGGTTCACGGTTGAAGAAGTAAGCGTGGAGGCGGAGGCGGCGGAAAAACTGTTCTATGTCCAAGCGTGAGCGGTATTTGTTGATCTGTGGGTGGAGGGGGACAAAGGTGAGCCCTTTACTGAGGACTGACCGTTCGTCCTCAGTAAGGGGTAGGTCTGGGGGGGGATGGTGAAGACTCGGCAGGGCTGGGTGCTGCTGTCTCCTCTGGAGCTGCTGGCTGTGGAGGCTGTGGGCGGAGCTGTGTCGGCGTCGGCTGTGGGCGGAGTTGCGTCGGCGTCGGCTGTGGGCGGAGTTGCGCCGGCGGTGGGTGGAGCTGCGTCCGCGTCGGTGATGGGCGGAGTGGCGTCGGCGGTGGGAGGGGCGGGGTAGGCGGCGGCAGTAGCGGTGAGGGTGGTCGCGACTTCAGTGTCGGTGGCAACGGCAGCGATGGTGTTCGCTGTCCCGGAAGTGGGGAACCCGGCGGTGGCGGATGTGACGTCACCTATGGATTCTCCGATAGCGGCCTCATGGCCAATGGCGGCGGACGCATTGTGGGGAAGGTCCTGGGTATGGCTGGGGATTTGGGGGGTGGAGGAAGCCCGTTTTGGGTGGTAGGCACCAGTGAGTTTACTGTACTTACGGTTTTTAGTGTCCAATAAAGCTGAGTAGAATTGTGAGTTCAGGTTGTGGATCCTACGAAGAATAAAAAACAGGAGAGGTCCTTTGCAGGTCTGGGAGAGGGAGGCTCTGAGCTGGGGTAGGCTTGATTGTAGTGCCTGGAGATGCCGGTGCATTGCTGCAAGTGTGTGTTTCAGGAGTCGCAGAGAGAAACGCTTCTGAAGGATCTCAGTGCCCTGAGTGTAGATATTGTCACGGTTGGGGCCAAATTGGGAAGGCCTGAATGTGGATTGTAGTCCATTGGGGATGATCTGGTTCCGTAGGCGGGTGCTAAGGAAGGTGATGTGGCTGTAGTACCTGGTTTGCTTCAGGACATGGTCGAGCAGTTTCAGGGCCGAAGAGATTACGAGAGAGTTGCAGTGGGAGAGAGATCCCCTGAGGTTTGTCCGGAGGGAGGAGGGTAACTTCTTCAGGCTGGGCATCCTTGGAAGAGGCTTCGCAGTGGGGTTAAAATTGAATCAGAGATAGTAGGAACTGCAGATGCTGGTGAATCCGAGACAACAAGGTGCAGGGCTGGATTAACACAGCAGGCCAAGCAGCATCATAGGAGAAGAGAGGCTGACGTTTCGGGCCTAGACCCTTCATCAGAAAAGGGGGAGGGGAAGGGGGCTCTGAAATAAATAGGGAGAGAGTGGGAGGCGGATAGAAGATGGATAGAGGAGAGGATAGGTGGAGAGGAAACAAACAGCTCGAAGAGGCAGGGATGGAGCCAGTAAAGGTGAGTGTAGGTGGGGAGTTAGGGAGGGGATAGGTCAGTCCAGGGAGGACGGACAGGTCAAGTGTGGCATCATCTGTTCATAGAGAAACAGAGCTAATGTTTCAATTCTGGTATGACTCTGAAGAAGTTGATTCTGTTTCTGTCTCCACAGATGCTGACACATCTGCTGAAAACCTCCAGCTTTCTCTGTGTTTGATTCTAAATAAACTGTCAGGCATGATTTCCTTTTTATGAAGACACAATGACACTGTTTGGTAATATTATGTGTTTCTGCATGTTCTGCTAATGCCATCCTTTATGATAGACTCTAACGTTTTCCCAATGATGGATATTAACTGGCCAACAGATACCTGTGATAGCAAGAACTGCAGATGCTGGAGTCAGCGATAACAAAGTGTGGAGCTAGAGGAACACAGCAGGCCAGGCAGCATCAGAGGAGCAGGAAAGTTGACGTTTCGGGTCGGGACCCTTCTTTAGAAATGGGGAGAGGAAAGGGAACTCAGAAATAAATAGAGAGGAGTGGGGCTGGGGAAGGTAGCTGGGATGATGATCAGTGAGTGCAGGTAGGGAGTGGTGGGGATTGGTCAGTAAGGTGGGAGGAGCCTATAGGTGGGAGAGAAGATGGACAAGTTGTGTCAGGTCAAGGAGGCAGGAATGACAGGGAGGGTTGGGCATGGGATGCAGCCAAGGTTGGGGAGAGTTTAAAGCTGGTGAATTCCATGTTTAGGCCATCAGGCTGTAGGCTGCCAAGGCGGAAGATGAGGTGTTACTCCTCTAGTTTCCAGGTGGCATCATTGTGACACTGGAGGAGGTCCAGGATAAACATGTCGCCCAGGGAGTGTGAGAGGGAGTTAAAATGGTTCGCGACTGGAAGGTGTTCTCATTTGTCGCGTAGAGAGAGCAGATGCTCTACAAAATGGTCTCCGAGTCTCCGCTTGGTCTCACCGATGTCGAGGAGGCCACATCGGGTGCAATGGATGCAGTAGGCCAAGTTGACGGATGTGCAGGTGAACCCCTGTTTGATGTGGAAGATTTGTTTTGAAAACAGAGTCAAGGTTTTCTCCCCCCCGGTCCAGGAACTCCCCACCTACGTCTGGGACACCACCCACACCCTCCACTTCCTCCAAGACATCCAATTCCCTGGCCCCCAATGCCTCATTTTCACGATGGACATCCAATCCCTCTACACTCGTATCCCCCAGGCAGATGGCCTAAAAGCTCCCTGTTTTTTCTTCTTCCGCAGGCCCAACCAGTCCCCCTCCACTGACACCCTTATCCGCTTAATCAAACTTGTCCTCACCCTTAACAACTTCTCCTTCAACTCCTCCCACTTTCTACAAACTAAAGGGGTGGCCATGGGAACCCACATGGGCCCAAGCTATGCCTGTCTCTTCATAGGATACGTGGAACAGTCCCTCTTCCGCAACTACACTGGCACTATCCCCCATCTCTTCCTCCGCTACATTGATGATTGTATTGGTGCTGCCTCATGCTCCCACGAGGAGCTTGAATAGTTCATCAACTTTACTAACACCTTTCAACCCAACCTCAAATTCACCTGGACTATCTCTGATACCTCCCTCTCCTTCCTGGACCTGTCCATCTCCATCTCTGGTGACCGCCTCGAAACCAACATCTACTTCAAGCCCACCAAATCCACAGCTACCTGGATTAAACTTCCTCTCACCCACCTTCCTGCAAAAATGTGATCCCCTACTCCCAATTCCTCTGCCTTCACCGCATTTGCTCCCAAGATGGGGCATTCCACACCCACACATTCCAGATGTCCTCCTATTTCAAGGACCATAACTTCTCCCCTCCAGTGATTACAAATGCCCTCAAACACATCTCTTGCGTTTCCTGCACCTCTGCCCTCACATCACCTCCCCGCACCAAAAATAAAGACAGAATCCCCCTTGTCCTCACATATCACCCCACCAACCTCCACATCCACTGAGGGGGGAGGCGCTGGACTATTAACGCAGAGAACTAGGTAATGTTCTGGGTTTGAATTCTGCCACGGCAGATGGTGGAATTTGTATTCAATAAATATCTGAACTTAACAGTCTAATGATGACCATGAATCCATTGTCAATTGTCGGAAAAACCCATCTGCTTTACTAATGTCCTTTAGGGATGGAAATCTGCTATCCTTACCCGGTCTGGCCTATATGTGACTCCAGACCCACAGCAAAGTGGTTGACTCTTAACTATACTCTTGGCAGTTCGGGATGGGTAATAACTGCTGCCTGGCCAGCGATGTCCTCATCCTGTGAATGCATAAAGGATCCAACGTATCATTCTCTGCCACTTCCGCCACCTACAATCCACCCCACAACCAAAGATATATTTCCCTCCCCACCTCTATCTGCTGTTCGTAGGGACCACTCTCTCTGCGACTCCCTCATCTGCTCCACTTTCCCCTCTAACCGCACCACCCCTGGCACTTTTCTCTGCAACTGCGAGAAGTGCTACAACTGCCCCTACACCTCCCTCACCTCCATTCAAGGCACAAAACAAACGTTCCACATCAGACAGGGGTTCACTTGCACATTCGTCAACTTGGCCTGCTTCATCTGCTGCACCTGATGTAGTCTCCTGTACATCAGTGAGACCATGTGGAGACTCAGAGACTGTTTTGTAGAGCATCTGTGCTCTCTACGTGACAAACAAGAACACCTTCCCATCACAAACCATGTTAACTCCCCCTCCCACTCCCTGGATGACATGTCCATCCTGGGCCTGCTCCAGTATCACAATGATGCCACCCGGAAACTAGAGGAGCAGCACCTCATATTCCGCCTTGGCAGCCTACAGCCCGATGGCCTAAACATGGAATTCACCTGTTTTAAAATCTCCCGACCCCTGGCCTCATCCCATGTCCAACCCTCCCTGTCATTCCTGCCTCCTTGACCTGTCCATCTTCTCTCCCACCTATCTGGTCCCCCATCTCACTGACCAATCCCCACCACTCCCTACCTGCACTTACCTATCACCATCTCACCTACCTTCCCCAGCCCCACCCTCCTCTCTCTATTTATTTCTGAGCTCCCTTCCCCCTCCCCATTTCTAAAGAAGGGTCCCGAACCGAAACGTTAACTTTCCCATTCCTCTGATGCTGCCTGGCCGGCTGTGCTCCTCCAACTCCACACTTTGTTATAATAGATACCTGTGTTTTTGCTTTTTCCTGTTTTTGATTCACTCTCCATCCTTCTTAAATAAAGGAGTGATATTAACACATTTCCTATTGACTGACAAGATTTTTGAAAGATTACAATGAATTGCATCAAGTACTATTTTTTTTCAATATCCTGCTATGTAAATCGTGGATTCCCAGAGATTTCTCTCTTAAATCTGACTTCTTTCTTCTCTGCCATCATATTAATTACGTTCCTCCTATTGTTATATTTTAGGTTTCCTTCTCTATCACATATTTCTGCCTGTTCCTTCATGTTAAAAAATTAATACAAGGAAATTGGTTAATGAATCAATTATTAATTCTTTTCTCACTGTGTCACTTGTGAGGGAAGGCTGACATTATCTTGGGCATCTTCTTCTTATTCATATATTTATAAAAAGTTACATGCTTTGCCTTTATTATTAAAATCTTATTATTTTAAAAATGTTTTTGTAGGTTAATTCATACCATTTTCTTTATGCTCCTTTTTAAAATTTTAAATTCTCTGTGTGCCAGGATACAGTTTCCTTTACATTTATATAAACCTCTTCTTTATTGTTAACCTGAACTTTATGATTTATTTTATCAGCAGTTACTTAACTGAACAAGTGGAAATATTTCAGTCGAACTGTGCGTGTGTGTATGAGAGAGACTTGTTAGATTAAAAACATGTTTTTGAATAGATCACAGCCTTTTTCTCAGTTCACCACTAAACAGTTGAATTCAGTTTAATACGTTCAGCTTATGACCCATTCTTTTAAAACTAGCATTGTGGAATTTTAAATGTTTGTGAGTGGTCTTCCTCTCTCTCAAATTTAACGGTAAATTTCTAAAGTGCTGCAGTCAGGGTTGTCCAATGTTCCCATATTGTCAAATTATTAATTTGGCTTTCATATTTATGGCCAAATTATTACCAGAGTTACAGAATGCAAGGAGGTCATTTAGGTCATTGTGTCTCCCACTGAGTCTCTGTAAGAACAATTCATTCAGTGTCGTTCTTCCATGTATTTACATAGCCTTTTTTTTCCTTTTTCAGATAATGATCTAATTTCCTTTCCTGGTAATCTAGTATGGCTCAGATTCACCATTGATCAGCTTCAAGATATAAGGATGCCAGCAGCGAACAGGAACAGTTGGAAACTGCTTTAATCTTACCAGACTACGGGGTACAATATGAGCAATACAACATTTAAAAGACAGTTGGACAGATACGTGAATAGGAAAGGTTTACAGCAATATGGACCAAAGTGCAGGCAAATTAAATTGGTTTAGTTTGAGAAATTAGGTCAGCTTGGATGAGTTGGACTGAAGGCACTGTTTCCATGTTCTATGATTCTATGACTCAAAAACTGCTTTCCTCGCCTATGATTTTGCATTTAACAATTTATTCGACACCAAGGCTTCTTGTAGTAAGGTCAAATAAAAATATGGAAAAGAACATTGGAAAACTGGGAGAAGTCGCATAAAACTTTGAAGTAAACTGCACATCAGCAACGTAATATTAAGGGTTAGGGTTAGGGCTAGATTTAAGAAGACGATCTCAACAAAATGCGATCGAAACAGAGGCAAGCGGAATTAAATCAATCTAGTAATCAGAGGCATTAATTGTTAAAATTTTTAGCACACGGGTTCCAGCAACACTGAGCTTGTCATGAGAAAGGGCCCAGTGGCGTTGATCAAGAGAAAGCTAAAGACAGTGATGCATAAATTTATAAATCATTAGTTCAGCACGTGTTGAATAGTTAATCCTCAATTTTGTTGGAATGTAACCTAAATTTGTTAAATCGTTAGAGAGCTGGAAGATAGCTAAACTGAGTAACAATGTAGGGAATACAAAGACAGGTTTTCAATTTTGTGTATAGAACCAATTAGTGAAGAATATTGCACTTTGTATTTGATAAAATAAATTTTAATTATTTACAAACTGTATCATTTTATAAAGGGAAAATTGCACATACCTTGCTCGCTGAGTTGATTGCAACTTTATGCAAATAATTTAAAACAACCCACAGTTCTGTGTTTCGTTGAAGTGCACAACTTCAAGATCCACTCCACTAATTTTCAGAGCAATAATTTTATTTAAGAGAAATACCCAGGAGATCTGGCAGCCTTTGTTGAGCAAAAAACAGAGATAATGATTCCAATCTAATGTGATTCATTAGAACTGAAGGAGCTGGGAGTGTGATGGCTTTTATACCTTCAAAGCAAAAGGAGCAGGAAGAATAAAATGGAAGGTGGGGGAGGATGGGAAAGATTAATTAAAGATTAAATGGAATAAAAAAGGTAATTTAAGTGGTAATGGTTTTGTAAAGAAATGAAATTTTGATATAGATTGAGTGGTAATGGCAGAATAATGACTTGTTCTCCAAGTCCCCAGCGGATAATGCTTACAGCTCCAGATTGTTGCCAAAGAAGGCCAATTGGATTTGAAGGCCAGCAGGTTCCAGAACTGGACAGAAAGTTTCGCCACCATGCAGTGAGGTGCAAGAACATTCGTGCTGCATTTGTGGTCATAGAGTTTGCCCCAGACAAGGCTACCAAAGCAGGCATACCATGTACCACCTAGACCAAAGGGCAAAGTCAGTTCAAGACAGGGCCTTGCAAATATATCAACCCTGGATGAGGAATTGATACAGCTAAATTGCATCACTGCTCCCAATATGGGTCCAATTAAGATAAAACTTCAGGTAAACAGTTACTCTCTAGATGTCGAGATACCGATGTATCTATTGTTGGGAAGAAAACTTTTAGGAAACTCTGATGGGGCATCTTAACTTTAAGCCTGCAAGACACCAAGGGTGGATTGGCTACATACAACTAATGCCCTTCTGTATTACTGGGACAATGTTGACACCAGTTATGCATGAGAAGCAGATTGTCTGACTCCCCTTAATGGTGGTGCAAGGGCCAGGTCCCAATCTTTTGGGAAGGGACTGGCAGGATAGGTTGGGACATTTTCACTGGAGCATTGGAGGTTGCAGGGTGAACTTATAGTTTAATAAAATTATGAGGAGCATAGATAAGGTGAATAGCAAGGGTTGTTTCCCTAGAATGTGGGAGTTCAAAACTAGGTGGCATATTTTTAAGGGAGAGGAGAAAGTTTTATAAAGGACATGAGGGGCAATTCTTTTACACAGAGAGTGGTTTGTGTATGGAATGAACTGCCAGAGGGTGTGGTGAATGCAGGTATAGTACAACATTTAAAGGGCATTTGGATAAGTTTGTGAATAGAAAAGGTTTGGAGGGAAATGGGCCAAATGCAGGCAAGAGGGACTTGTTTATTTTGGGAACATGATCGGCATGGAGTAGTTGGACTGAAGGGTCTGTCTCCATGCTGTATGACTCTATGACTCTATAACAGACAACTGCCTCAATTGGCAACAGATCTTTAAAATGGATACCACTGATCTATATGAAGTCATTGGGAAGTATCTCAAAGTGTTCCATGAAGGCCTTGGGAAGATAAAAGGTGCCACCAAAATTTATATAGACCCAGAGCCTCGACCTAAATACTTCAAGGCACAGCCAGTCCCCTAAGCCAAATTGGAAATCTAGGGGAACTTGGCAGTATACAGCCAGTACAGTTTGCTGAATGGGCTTTGCCTGTTGTCCCAGTTTTAAAACCTGACAATTCAATCCATTTCTGTGGACATTATAGATTAACAGTCAACAAAGCTTCCCACGTAGACAGATACCCCATATCGCTCATAGAAGACTTGTATGAAAAGCTGGCTGGGGATCACATATTTTCTAAATTGACATATGAGTATATCTACCTCCAACTGGAGCTTGAGATGTCATCGAGGAATTACGTCTCCAGGAAATTCACGCAAAGGGCTGTATGAGTATAGTCACTTTTGGAGTGTCTTGGCTTGTGTCAACTTTCAATGTGAAATGGAGGGTTGCACGATGATACAGTTGGGTTAGCACTGTTGCTTCACAGTGCCAGGGACCTGGGTTCAGTTCCAGCCTTGGGTGACTGTCTGTATAGAGTTTGCATGTCCTCCCCATGTCTGTGAGGGTTTCCATTGGGTGCTCCAGTTTTCTCCCACAGTCCAAAGATGTGCAGATTTGGTAGATTGGCCATGCTAAATTCCCCTGTAGTGTTGAGGAATGTGTAGGCTAAGTGGGTTAGCTAGGGTAAATGTGATGGTTGGGATGCTCTTCAGAGGGTTGGTGCAGACTCAATGGGCTGAATAGCCTCTTTCAGCACTGTAGGGGTTTCTATGATTCTATTCTATGATTTTAACATCCTCCAAGGGATGCCCAGTGTGGCGGTCTATCTGGATGACATTTTAATTTCAGGAGTTAGTGCAAAGGAACATATGGAGAGTTTGGAGGAGGTCTAACATTGTTTTTCTGAGGTTGGCATCCAGTAAGAGGGCAAAAATGTGTGTTCCAGGTAAACAACGTAAAGCACCTGTAATAATTCAGGAAGCCCGACTGGAAAGGAACACCAAAATCAAGCTAAATAAAAACCGAAAGAAATGCGAATGCTGTAAATCAGGAACAAAAACAGAAGTTGCTGGAAAAGCTCAGCAGGTCTGGCAGCATCTGTGAAGAAAAAATCAGAATTAATGTTTCAGGTCCTGTGACCCTTCGTCAGAACTGCTACTCTTTGTGCACATAGACTAATCCCAACCAGGAACAGAAAGTTTTGCAGACCTATCACTGGGTCTGCTTTCTAAAGGGCTCAGGTGATGAATTGCGGTTGGGCAGGCCATTGCCTGTTACTAAGGGAACTTATATTCTATGAACTCCACAAAGAGATAAATTAGTGATTCCCCATGGGCCTTGTAGATCACATTACTCCAACTCTGAATGCAAGGATTACCCCTCATTCTTATGATGATTAGACCTCTTGCATCATTTTGCCCATAGCCCCATTCCTGGTGTTCAATATGGGGGTTAATATACTGGCATGGATTGAGGATTCATTTGCATATAGTTGGAGTGGTTTCTTCTCAGGTTGCAGGGCTGTGATTAGTAGGTACCACATGGATGAGTGCTTGGGTCCCAGCAGTTCACAATTTATAGCAATGATTTTGATGAGGGGACACTTTGCAAATTTCCAAATTTGCAGATGACAAAGAGCAGGTTGGCAATGTGCATTATCAGGATGATGAAAAGGGGCTTCAGTGGATTCAGACAGCATGGCTGAGTGGATAACAGCATGCCTTCTTTTAAATTCATTTACTGAGATGTTGGAATTGCTGGCTGGCCAGCATTTATTGCCTGTCCCTAGTTGCCCATGAGAGGGTGGTAATGAGCTGCCTTCTTGAACCACTGCAGTCCACCTCCTGTGGGTTGACCCACAATGACATTAAGGAGTGAATTCCAGGATTTTGAGCCAGCAACAGTGAAGGAACGCCGATATATTTCCAAGTCAGGATGGTGAGTGGCTTGGAGGGGAACTTGAAGATTGTGATATTCCCATGTATCTGCTGCCCTTGTCCTTCTGGACAGAAATGGCCGTGGGTTTGGAAGGTGCTGTCTGAGGACCTTTGGTGAATATCTGCAGTGCATCGTGTAGATAGTACATACTGCTGCTACAGTGCATTGGTAGTGGAGGAAGTGGATGCTTGTAGATACAGTACCGATCAAGTGGGCTGCTTTGTCCTGGATGGCATCAAGCTTCTTGAGTGTTGTTGAGGCTGCACTCATCCAGGCAAGTGGGGAGTATTCCATCACACTCCCGACTTGTGCCTTGTAGATGGTGGACAGGCTTTGGGAGTCAGGAGGTGAGTTGCTCGCTGCAGTATTTCTAGCCACTGACATGATCTTGTAGCCACTGCATTTATGTGCTAAGTTTCTGATCAATGATAAATCCCAGAATGTAGTTAGTGGGGGATTCAGTGATGGTAACACCTTTGGAAGTCAAGGGGCAGTTGTTCGATTGTCACTTATTGCTGATGGTTATAGCCTGGCATTTGTGTGGCACAAATGTTACTTGCCACTTATCAGCCCAAGTCTGGATATTGTCCAGATCTTGTTGCAATTGGACATGGACTGCTTCAGTGTCTGAGCAGTTGCGAATAGTGCTAAACATTGTGTAATCATCAGAGAGCATCCCCATTTCAGACTTTATGATGGAGGGAAGGTCATTGATGAAGCAACTAAATATGGTTGGGCTTAGGACACTACCCCGAGGAACTCCTGCAGAGATGTCTGGAGCTGAGACGACTGACCTCCAACAGCCATGATATTGCAGCAACTATGTTTCAGGTATGATTCTTACCACTGGAGAGTTTGCTCCCTGATACCCATTTATTCCAGTTTTGCTAGAGCTCCTTGATGTCACACTCGATCAAAAGCAGCCTTGATTCAAGGGCTGTCATTCTCACCTCACTTCTGGAATTCAGTTCTTTACATTCATGTTTGAACCAAGGCTGTAATGAGGTAAGGAGCTGAGTGACCCTGGCGGAACCCAAACTGGATGTCACTGAGCAGGTTGTTGCTGAGCAGATGCTGCTTGATAGCACTGTTACTGACACCTTCCATCACTTTACTGATGATCGACAGTAGACTGATGGGGCAGTAATTGGCTGGGTTGGATCTGTCCTGCTTTTTATGTCCAGGACATACTTGGGCAATTTTCCACATTGTCGGGTAGATGCCAGTGTTTAAACTGTACTAGAACAACTTGGCTAGGGGAGCGGCAAGTTCTGGAGCACAAGTCTTCAGGACTATTGTCGGAAAGTGGAATCTAATATGGACAACTGATGAGACATTGGAATTATTGATGTCCAAAGGGACCTGGATGTGCATGTTCATGTGTTGCATAAAGCTACAGTGCAGCAAACGTAGAACATCGAACGGTACAACACAGTAACAGCGATATTCTCCTGTAATCTATATAACTTGGATGCTGTTTACCTGCAGTGGTAGTTCCTCACCACACTCAATAACTTACTTTTGAAAAAGTGCTGCTAATTCTAAGTTGTTGGTACATTGTAAAGACATAGATTTCAACCATTTGATCATGCAAGGATTTCAAAGGTTTTCAAAGTCTCTGTTTTGCCATTTCAAACTTGTGAATACTTTTAACAGTGTATAATTACTCCCATATCTATCATTTTCTTCACTTTGACAAGTACCACAGTGCTTCATCATATCTTGATTGTTTTAAGCTAGTTACTATAAAATACATGATGTCAGCATCTATGGATGTGGGGTCATGGAGTTGCTGCCCTTGGACAATATCCTGAGGTCTTGATGTCATGTGTCCATTCTTAGGATGGGTTTTCACCTTTTACTGCCAACAAAATGGTGTGTTTGCATTTTTTTCTACTATTAAAATATATTCTGTTTGTAAATATACCTTTTCTGGCATCTGAAGTGCTCTACTGGTCTTAATTTTCTTCTGCAGCAAACTTATCATGTTTCAATGTGTTTCTGATATTCCTGGCCTCAAATTAAAGTCATGGCCCCATTTTAATTTTTGCAGCTGTATCTTTTGTAGCACATTCTTAATTGCTGCAATGTTCAGTTTTCTAGTAATTACACCTCATTGTTTTCAGTCTCACAGCCTGTTTCTTGGGGGCCATTGCAAATGTTAATACAACCATAAGACCATAAGAAATATGAACCAGAGTAGGCTGTTTGGCACCTTGAGCCTGTTGTGTCATTCAATAAGATCATGGATGATCCAACATTCCTCATGTGCACTTTCCTGTGTTTTCCCTTGACCCCTTGATTCCCCTACTAATCAAAAATCTATCTACCTCAGCCTTAAATACATGCAAGCACTCTTCCCCACAGCTCTCTGTGGCAAGGAGCTCCAAAAATTCACAATAGTCTGAAAGAAGAAATTCCTCCTCATCTAAGTCTTAATTTGGTGCTCCTTTATTCTGAGACTATTCCCAGACTCTGCCATGAGGGGAAACATCCTCTCAGCATTTACCCTGTCAAACCCCTCAAGAATCCCATATGTTTCAATGAGATCCCCTCTCATTTTTCTAAACTCCAATAAACAGAGACACAACCTGTTTAACCTTTGGTCCTAAGACAATGCCTCTATATCAGAGATCTTCCCAATGAACCTGCTCTGAATTGCCTCCAATGAAATGATATCTTTCTTAAATAAAGGGACCAAAACTGCTCACAGTACTCCAAATATGTTGTCACTAGCATCTTGTACAGTTGCAGTAAGAATTCCCTACCATTTTACTCCAAATCCCTTAAAATAAGGAGTAACATCCATTAGCCTTCCTGATTATCTGCTACACCTGCCTGCTAGCTTTCTATATTTCATGTACAAGTGCCCCCAAATCCCTTTCTGTTGCAGCTTTCTGCAGTTTTTCTCCATTTATGTAATACTCTGTTCTCTTGATTTCTCTTCCAAAACGACCAACTTCATATTTTCTCACATTATATTCCATTGGCCAACTTTTCTAACTTACTTTACTTGTGATTTTTTTCCTCTAAACTGTTTGTATCCCTCTCCCAACCTGTGTATCCACCTATTTTTGTCATCTGCAAATTTGGCTGCAGTACCTTCCTCCAAGTCATAATACATTTTGTAAACAGTTGTGGCCCCAGCAATGATCCCTGCGGAACCCCACTGGTTAAAGGTTGCCAAACCAAAAAAACAGCCATTTATCCCCACTCACTGTTTCATGCCCATGCTCTATCTATGCCAATATGCTATGTCCAACACCATGGACTCTTATGTTATGACTGACCCTATTGTGAGGTACCTTGTTAAATACCTTCTGTAAGTCCAAGTACAGCACATCTACTGATTCCCCTCTGTTCACTCTGGTTCAGACTTCCTGAAAAAAACACTAATAAATTAATCAGATACAATTTCCTTAAAATGAAGCCATGCTGACTCTGTTTGATTAGATTATGATTTTCTGAATATTCTGCTAATTCTTACTTAATTATTAATTCCAAAATTTTTCCAACAATAGATGTTAAACTAATCAACCTATAGTTACGCACTTTTTGTTCCCTCACTTTTTGAATAGGGGTGTGACGTTAGCAGTTTTCCAATCCTCTGCTACTCAACCAAACTGTAAGGACTTCTGGAAAATTATAATTTATTTGATTTATATGATTTATAAATTTGTCCTTGAATGTCTGCCACTGCTTGCTTATTGTCTTTCCTGTAAATCTCTTTGCCCAGCCCATTCTAGCTTACTCTATTTTGGGCCATTGCAACTCATTTCATAATAATTTCCTTTATTTAAGTCATACACAGTTGTTTCCAAACCAAGTTTCTCAATCTTAAACTGAATATTAAATTCTATTATGCTATGATCACAAAGTCCGAGGGGATCTTGTTCTCTGAGGTTATCTATTAATTGCATTCCTCATTGCACATTACCAGGTACAAGATTGCCTGCTCCCTTGTTGGTCTTCGAAATATTGCTCTGGGAAACTATCCATAAAGCTCCCTGTGAATTTGTTGTCATAGCTACCCTTTCCAATTTGGTTAACCCAATCAACATGAAGAAGATTAAATGAACCATATTATTGCTCTATTCTTCTTACATGTTCGTCTAATTTGTTGATTATATGCATTGTAAGTACATCAACCAAATACTCATGTCTCAAAGTAGAAGGGAAGTATTCCTCTGGTGAGTCAAGAGTGGCTGATGTTAGACAAGGGTTCCCCTGCGGTCTGTCAAGGGCAGGGTCTTCTCACAGTCTAGGAGATTGGGCACAGTCAATGATCGCTTATGATTGTCAGGGTCAGGGATCCTACTTACTACAGTCTAGGGAAGGGACCTCAGTCAGTTTGTAAGTCTGTTTCAAGCAGTCAGGAGATTTGCGAATCATCAGTCAAGAAGTTTCATAGAATATGGTCAGGGCTCTAATCATTCACCAGTTGACGATGTCCATTCAAGTCGATCAAGGTAATGAGCCCAAATCAGTCCTGGGCATCAGCTGAGTCTCAGAGGGATGATTTCAGGGTGCACGCAGCAGTATGGAGGTGAAAAGACTCAGTGCTGGGGAGTGTAGGAAGCACCTTGCATTGCAGTGGGGACAGTCATAGTAAAGGGGAGAAATTTGATATAAATTTGCAGGAGGATAATGCGTGGGGAGACTGACAGTGCTGTGGAAAGGGGTTGGTAGGTGATCACCATCATCATGGCCTCGATAGGGAGGATGGTGCAGCACAATGGTGGGCGTGATCAAACTGTTCGAACAGGGATTCGGGGTAAGGAAGTTAGCTGGATTCTCAATTCAATTTGGTGGGTGGGAACATGGGGAGAGTTCAGTTGAAATGGGCTGACCAGAGAGTGTTAGGTAGAAAGGGACATGGAGATTCAGGGTCAGGAATGGAAACTGATGATCAGATCAACCTAGTACTGAAGATGTCCAGACAGCACAACATTCTACTCAACACAAAGGGAAGAAGGTTATGTAGTGGTAATGTTGCTGAATGACTATTCCCAGCTAAGATTCTGGGAGCATGTGTTTGAATTCCACACTGATGGATGGTAAACTTTGAATTCAGTAAAAATCCGGAATTAAAAACAATCGAATGGCAATTCTGTAGTCACAGCCCATTGTTTTGACAACCCATCTGGTTCACTAATGTCCCTTAGGGAAGGAAATCTGCCATCCTTAACCTGGTCTGGCCTATGTGGGACTCCAGACCCACAGTAATTTGTTTAACTCTTAAATGCCCTCTGGGCAGTTATTTTGATTTTTTCACTCGTGGGACATGAGTGTTACCGGCTGGTGAGCATTTATTGCCAGTCCTAATTGTCCTTGAGAAGGTGGTGGTGAGCTGGTGAGAGTGTAGGTCTGTCTGCCAATCCAACAGACTCAGAGAACGCTGGACCTGGTTCTCATTGGAGGCAGTCGGATACCCTCAGACTTGAATCATTAGAGTCCTAACTGTTTGCTGCAGTCCTGCGACCTTTCAGTAAGTTTGCCTGGTGTCCCTGACAAGCTCATCATTGTTGTGCCTGCATCTGCTTGTGCAATTCAATGGTCAACGCCTGCCTGGGGCTAAACTGGTGCCTGGTTTCCGTCAGTCCTTTGTATGCCAGCATTCTGGGCATTTCTCCCTCGGCCAGTTGCAGAGATGTAGAAGTGAAGTGCTCATTTGCAATTGCTACCCACTCTAATCTAGCTAACATACCCACGGAGGTATCAGTATCTCAACTGACAGAGGTGCAGGAGGCAACTTTGCCAATACATCATCTGAAGTGTCTGTGTTCTCTTCGTCAGAGCTGGAAGATGGCTGTTTTGCAGTGCCACTGTCTTGACTTCAAAGACTGGGATATCAGCTGGTATCTGCAGAAGACAGAAGAAGATTGTATTGCAACCACAAAGCAGAAGTTGTGGTATGTTAACAAGGTATCCACAGTGTAGATAATAAGATGCATCGCAGCGTTGGACCATACCGGGCATAGATGTTTCAGTATCTCCACAGGAGCAGTCCTGATCCTTGCTGGCGGGGGCCAAGATTCTCCCTTCAAAGGGCATGATAAGCCAAATATCAAGAACTCCACCACTTGTCCTAGTTCTTTCTACATTATTATCAGCTGTTTCATCCTGGAATGAGAGATAGCGTAAGATTGAGCATGATGAAAGTGGGTGGCACACCGATAGTGCCAGTGCAGGTGGAAAAATGATGAGGTGTCCCAAGTGAGTGATTAGGCAGCAAAGAAGCCATGCAGGGTGAGTAGAATTAGAGCTTTGGGATGCATGTTAACTGTTCAGGGAAGATTTTGTTAGCAATACTGAGGACAGTAGACTATGGCCCTTGGTGAGAGCTGCATGTAACAACAGAGATAGCATGAGTTTGACATAGTGGGTTGAAAAATAGTGACACCTATCCTGGCACACTGAAGAAGATTCTTTCACTACTAGGCATTTTTCCAGATGGTTGAAAAGGCAGTTACTCAGGTGGTAACCTTGAACAAGGCTAGAAATGTTGTGGCCAATACGAAATTCACAAGTCTTTTCAGTGGTTTGTCACTGCTGTAAGGAAGAATATTCATTCCATTTCAAGCCTACCGACTCCCACAGCCACCTAGAATACACCTCCTCCCACCCACCTTCCTGCAAAAATGCCATCCCCTATTTCCAATTCCTTCGCCACCGCCGCATCTGCTCCCAGGATGAGGCATTCCACTCCCGAACATCTCAGATGTCCTCATTTTTCAAGGACCGCAACGTCCCCCCCTCAGTGGTCGAGAACGCCCTCGACCGTGTCTCCCGCATTTCCCGCAACTCATCCCTCACACCCCCTCCCTGCAATAACAACCAAAACAGAATCCCCCTCGTCCTCACATACCAACCCAACAATCTCCGGATCCAACGCATCGTCCTCCGACACTTCCGCCATCTGCAATCTGACACCACCACCAAAGACATTTTTCCTTCCCCACCCTCATCTGTTTTCCGGAGGGACCACTCTCTCCGTGACTCCCTTGTCTGCTCCACACTCCCCTCCAGCCCCACCACACCCTGCACTTCTCCCTGCAACCACAGGAAGTGTTACACCTGACCCTACATCTCCCCCCTCACCCCCATCCCAGGCCCCAAGAAGACCCTCCACATCAAGCAGATGTTCACCTGCACATCTGCTAATGTGATATACTGTATCCGCTGTTCCAGATGTGGTCTCCTCTACATCGGGGAAACCAAGCGGAGGCTTGGGGACCACTTTGCGGAACACCTACGCTCGGTTCGCAACAAACAACTGCACCTCCCAGTCACGAACCATTTCAACTCCCCCTCCCATTCCTTAGACGACATGTCCATCCTGGGCCTCCTGCAGTGCCGCAACGATGCCCCCCGAAGGTTGCAGGAACAGCACCTCATATTTCGCTTGGGAACCCTGCAGCCCAATGGTATCAATGTGGACTTCACAAGCTTCAAAATCTCCCCTCCCCCACCCACATCCCGAAACCAACCCAGCTTGTCCCCGCCTCCCTAAACTGTCCTTCCTCCCACTTATCCCCTTCTCTCACCTCAAGCCCCACCCCCATCTCCTCCCTACTAGCCTCATCCCACCCTTTGACCTGTCCGTCCTCCCTGAACTGACCTATCCCCTCCCTAACTCCCCACCTACACTCACCGTTACTGGCTCCACCCCCGCCTCTTTGACCTGTCTGTCTCCTCTCCACTTATCTTCTCCTTTATCCATCTTCTATCTGCCTCCCCCTCGCTCCCTATTTATTTCAGAATCCCCTTCCCCTTCCCCATTTCTGAAGAAAGGTCTCGGCCGGAAATGTCAGCTTTCCTGCTCATCTGATGCTGCTTGGCCTGCTGTGTTCATCCAGCTCTACGCCTTGTTATCTCAGATTCTCCAGCATCTGCAGTTCCTACTATCTCCAAAATATTCATGTTCTCTGGTTTGCAGTGACTGGGGCAACGCAGAAATTTGTTGGACAGTACAGATTCTCCTGTGTCTAAGAGTTTCTACTTCCAAGCAGCAATGGTGACTGTCACAATGAAAGTTACTTGGACTTGGTCTCAGTTGATTTTACTGATGAATGAGAAATACCAGCAAAATAGTTGTTTCTTCCATAAGTTTTCAGCTGTATACCATTAGTGGGACACTCTGTGCAGTGTGTAGAAACCAGCATAGTGGAAACAATGTTTGGACAAGGTCTACCTGTGAGACTGCATCTAGTGTTTTACATGTGGTTTCCTGATAGAGGATAAAGTAATGATTACAGGGACTGAATTTTAAATATAGTTGTTACTTTTAGCAGTCTCAAACTCAGTAAACAGCACAGTGGAAATATCGTTTGGACAAGCTCTGTGTGTGAGACTGCTGCTAATGCTTTAAGTGTGGTTTCCTGATAGATGAGCAATAAATAATGTTTACAGGAACTGAATTTGAAATACCATTGTTGCTTTTAGCAGCCTCAAACTCGGTAACGGTGGAGTCTGAAGGTGATTGCCACAGAAGACTGCAGTGGGCAAGTCATTTAATGTATTTAAGACCACGAGAGATAGGTTCTTGATTGGTAAGAGGATCAAAGGTTACAGGGAGAAGGCAAAAGAATGGGATTCAGAAACATATCAACCATGATGGAATAGTAGACCAGATTTGATGGGCCACATGGCCTAATTCTGCTCCTATATCTTATGATCTTATCACTATTTCTTTCTTTATTCTGAGGTTATATCCAGCCAAGTTATGTTGCCTGAGTTTGTCTCTCTCTTTGGAGTTTACAACTTTAAATCCATTTGCCTTTCTTTTTCTTTCCCCATCTTGATAATTCAAGACTTTTTTTTCTAGTTCTTTTTCTATATCATTCCATTTTTCCTGCACCTCTCTTTCCATGTCAGTTTTCTTTTCTTTTCCTACAGTTTTTTTTAAAACATGTATTTTTCATTTTTCTTCCTCCAATTTGTTACTTTCAATCATAACTGAATCTTAGCTACATCAAAGTCAGATTTTTCTCTTTTTAATTCTAATGCTTGGTAATCACCATGAACATATCGTTATAGAGTCCTGTTTTTATTTTTGTTTTCCATTTATCTACAACTCTTTCAATTTAGCATTAATCAATAATTTCTAATAATCCACTGTAACTTCTACTGCAACATAGAAACATAGGGACAGGAGTAGGTTATACAGCCCCTTAGGCCTTTTCTGCCCTTCTATTAGATCCTAGCTGATCCATGAACTAACTACACATACCTGCCTTTGGGCCATATTCCTTAATACCTTTGCTTAACAAGCATTTATCTATCTCAGACTTAACATTAACAACTGATCTAGCATCAACTGCCGTTTGTGGAAGAGAGTTCCAAATCTATACCATCCTTTGTGTGTAGAAGTGCTTGTAAACATCTTTCATGAACAGTCTGATCCTAATTCTCAGACAATGACCCCTAGTTCCAAAATCTACAACCAGCCAATGGAAATAGTTATCTTTTTCTGTTAATATCTTGAAGACTTGGATCAGATCACCCTTAACATTCTAAATTCTGGAGAAAACAGATTTAATTTCTATAATCTGTCATCATTACTTAATCCCTGAAGTTCAGGTATCATTCTTATAAACCAACATTGTGCTCCCTCCAAGGCCAATGTATCCTTCGTAAACTGTGATGCCTAGACCTGGTCACAGTACTCCAAGTGGGGCTGTAACTAGGGTTTTTGTTTCACTGCAGAATAACGTCCACATCTTTATATTCCAGTCCTTTAGGTATAAAGGCCAGCATTCCATTATCCTTCTTGATCATTTTCTGCACTCTCTTGTTTCCAAACACGGCACATACATGTACTCTTTTCCTTGTGGATTCACAGATTCTTCTTAAATTCAATCAGTTTTTCTCTTAGATCAGCCTTCATTTTGTTATGATGCCAGTTAATATTAAACAAGTCAGATCCCAGAATGAAACTTGACTTATTAAATACTAACTTTGATTTTATAACCATGGAAATCAGTTACTGAACACACTCACAAAAGGCTGCCAGTGCACATTTAGTTTAAAGAATAAAATGATTATTAAACAAAATATGAACTATGCTATGTTAGACAAAATTAAATGTTGGAAATTATTAATTACAGATGCCAGAAAAGGAGTCAAGCTCACACTCTCCCTTTATTCACTATGATATTCTTATAAACACCCAAAACTGAGTGAAGAATTACAATTATGCATATACTAATGTTCCTTGCTTACAATCAGGCTGGCACCAGCTGCACCTGTATTCCTTTCAGTGAATTTCTGAGCAGTCATTCAATTATTTTCTTCCCTTTTATTGAGTGTCTCTTGAGTTTCTGACTTTTGAGTGGTTTTGCCTTCCTCTGTGTGTTATGTTACTAAGCAACTGTGTGATTTTGTTTCTTATCTTTCCCTATCTTTCTTTAATGCCTAGAACTATTCATGTCAAGAGTTTAAAGCCTCATTAAAATACCAGTAAATAAAATTAAACCTTCACAATTCTTTGCACCACAGTCCCAAGCTCACAATGTAATTCTAAAAATGACTAATCTTGTTGTTTTATTTTTACTCGAAAAAGCACAAAACATAGTTTAAACTTAAAGACATACATTGTTCTTACATGTCATTAGCATCCAATTCATATCTTGCACATTCACTCCCTCCAGCACAAGAGGCAGTAGTGTGCACCACTTAAAAAGATGTAATGCCAACATTTTAGCAAGGTTTCTTGCACAACATGGGGATGGGACTAGGTGGGATGCTCTGAGGGTTGGTGTGGACTTTTTGGGCCAAAAGGCCTGTTCCCAAACTGTAGGGATTCTATGATTAACATTTTTCAAACCTGCAACGTCTACCACAATAAAACAGATGCCGATTGGAAACAGCAGCACCAAGTTTCCCTCCAACTTAGGCACAACCTTGTCTTGGAAATATATCACTGCCCTACTTTGTTGCAGAATCAAATCTTTAATGTCCCTGCCTAACAACACTGTAAGTCTATCTGTTGGTAGCAAAGTTATTATAGTCCTACTGGTCCATAGGTCTGCTCTCTTATCAAACAGCGACGACTTGTGGCAGTCTAATTGAGGGTGACTATGCCTTAAACAAAGGGAAAGGTTGAGAAGGAGAGACTCTTCACCGTAACCTCAATCATTGTGGGAATTGAACTCATGTTGTTGGTATTATTCTGCATCAGAAACTAGCTGTCCAGTTAACTTAACTAACCAATCCCATCTATAGACAATAGATTTCAATTGTTCAAGAAAACAGCTCACCATCATATTCTCATGCGCATTTAGCAATGGACAATAATTAGTGGCTTTGCCTGTGATTCATCCAGGAACTAATAAAAAATACAAATAAAGGAGGTACTTACAATGTTAACAGTGTTCAAATTAGAAAAAGCACCTGTGCTGATGGAAGTTAAGAATGGAATTTGCATTGCTCATTGTCACAACCTTCCAACTTTTTTATTAAGAAAAGGAGTGGTACCAGAGATAAGATGAATGTAAATGTTACACCTCATTCAAAAAAGGGAAGATGGTTAAACCATGGCCATCAGCTCAATATCTCTGCTGCTGAAGCATTTAGAAGCAATCCAGGACAAAATTAGTAGGCATTTTGGACATATATGGTAATTGCATGAAAGTCAATTTGGGTTTGTTAAAGACAAGTTGCATTTGATTAACTGATTTGAGCTTTGGATACAGCAAAGGATTGGATCGTGTTTTCAATGCAGTTGATGTTACACATGTAGACTTTCAAAAGGCATATCACAATGGGCCACATAATAACATGTAATCTTTAAAAAAAAGCCCAGGCATAAAATGGCCAATGGCTACATAAATATGGAGTTGGTCAGTAACAGAAAATAGATTTCAGCAGGAAGTAGCTGTTTCTCAGACTGGACAGTAGAGTGCAGTGATGTTCCTGATAAGTTGGTTTTGCATCATTTATTGTTAATTTTTTTTGGCCACAGATTTCAGCATTACATTGCTTAGGTATTGTCCAGACCTAACTACCCAAGAGCGTATTGCTGAGCTGACTTTGTTGATGCAGTTTAATGGCTTACCCAGCCATTTCAGACGGGGTTGAGAGCCAACTACGATGCTGAGGGTCTGGAGCCGCATGCAAGAGACAAGTTTTATAAAGAACATAAGTGAAGCAACTTTTTAAGACAATCTGACGTTTCATGGTCATGATTACAAATACAAATTTGTCTTGCATATTTTAATTAATGACCTGAATTGAATTTCCCCAGGTGCCTGGGTGGTATTTGAATGCCTCTCATTTGAATTCATTTATACCATGTTAAACGTACGATATAAATAGCACCCTTTACAGTTCCATGTCACAAGCAGGGTTAAAAAGAGGGGAAGGGTTTGGTTGAGGTGGCATTGTAATGAAATCAAAGATATTTAGGATAATTCGTCCACGAATTTAAACAAGAGGAAAAAGTATACACAAAAACATGATCATCTACAGTGCATTGTTTAAAGGGTCATTGAAATCACTCAACAGAGGCCAGCATTCTGTCATCAAATCACCCTTTCTCTACATGTGGAAAGTCCTTGACACTAATCCAGCTCCCTCAGAGCCAGCTGTCAGAGTGAACAGAAGCTCTGATCATCTTCTTTATATCTATCAGCCAATTCTGCCTGATTGGACCAGATTAACAGCCCCAATCAGGGAACTCATGTTCTATAAGGTCCACCTGGCTGCCCTGTCACAATCACTACATCGCCCCACCCCTCCTGGTGAGTCTGAGAACATAGGCCAGTTCTTTTTTGGTAGCTCCTCTTGGGCCGTTTTAGCACCGGGTCAGGTTCCCCTACACGTGACATGTAATGCACAGTAGCTTGCCTCTTGCACCTGGAGCATCTCAGAAGAAATTCATTCTCTTCTTCAGGTGCCAAAGGCATCAAGGCAGCAACATTAGCCTGTCCATCTCAGATTTCAAAGTATCTTCAACACTTGATGGAGATGGAGAAACCATGAATTCCAGAACAATTGGAAAGGGAGTGAGGAGCTGGGCACACTTTGCCCCTGCACCGTTTGTGAGTCTGCAACTTTCATATGGTCCACATGCTTGTTCAGGATTGTTGTACCTACCCGAACTTTTAATGTCACTGGACCTGACATTGCATCAGCCATACCTCTTACCCGCATAGCGCCTTTCCCATGGTTCCTACACCAAATGTCGTCCCTGAAGTAAACTGTTTTTCTCGCTCAGTAGAATCTTGTGTCAAGCATTGGCATTCCTGATGCCATTTCACCCTACCCCCCGATCAGATTTAACCTGGTGCAGAGTCTTCTCCCTATTAGCAACTCTACTGGAGCTATCCCTGTAGTTGCATGAGAGGCGTTCCAATAATCAAATAGTAACTAGGACAGTTTGACATCTAATGAATTTGTAGGCTGTTTCTTTAAGTTTTCCTTCAAAGTTTGGATTGGTTTGTCTGCCAGACCATTGGATGATGCATGGTATGGAGCTGTCCTTATATGTCAAATGCCATTTGACTTTAGGAAATACTCAAATTTCCTGCTAGTAAACGATTGCCCATTATCTGTGACAAATACTTCCTGGAGTCTGTGTATTGTAAAAGATGTTTTCTATCGTCATTCCCCGTGTTTCACAAATGAACTCAATGCACATCCAGCCATTTTGGGTGGGAGTCCACAATGACTAGGAACATTGACCCCATGAAAGGACTTGCAGGGTCAATGTGTAACTGAGTCTAGGGTTTACCCAGCCATTCCCATGAATGTAGGGGAATTGCTGATTGTAATTTTTGTCCTTTTTGGCACTCTAGGCCCTGCACCACCTATGGCTGCATCCAATCCTGGCCAGAAGACATAACTTCTCACCAAATCTTCATTTTGGAAACCACGTGATAACCTTGGAGGAGTTCAGCCAGTATCTTTGCTCGGGCAATCACTCTTGCTTCCCATAATAATAATATGCCATCCTCTACCCTGATCTGGTCTCTCCGGATTCAAATAGCTTTACATTCTTGTTGTGATGGCCCTTTGGAATCCCCATCACCAACAGTTGTTTTAGTTTTGCTTGGACTGGATCTTTCTGTGTCCAAAGTCTGATGTTGTCAACTGTGACTAGAAGTGTGTCCAGAAAATTTAAAACCATTATTGATGCTTCCACTAGCAGTACCACTGGTACTACAATTTGTTCCTTGGTCTTCTGGATGGTGTAATTATATGCATTCAGTATTAGAGCCCACCACTGAATTTGGCCTGAGGCTATGGGTGGCACTGCCTTTTCCTCTTTAAGTAGACCTAGCAGGGGTTTGTAGTCTGTTATTATTACTAATTTATGTCTGTAAAGATATCGGTGGAACACCTTGACTCCAAATATGACCGTCAAGCCTTTCTTCTTTATCTAATGCTGTGCATTATCCAGGGTCCTGGACGCATATGCTATTGGGCGTTCCTCTCCATTGGGCCACTTCTGATCTAATACTACACTGATGTTGTACAAGGAGACATTGCCTGTCAATACCAGATCTCAATTGGGATCATAATGTGCCTACGCCTTAGAAAATTGATAACTGTTTCTTCACTTCCCTGAAGGCTATGGCTTGGCTATGCGACCACTTCCAAGGGTGACCCTTCTTTAAGAGTTGATGCAAAGGCGCGAGGATGAGGGCCAGGTTGTGTATGAACTTTCTGTAATAGTTCACCAGACTAAGAAAAGACCGGAGACAGACATGGTAACCAGGCCACCTTTGATTGCCCTCACTTTATTTTCCAATGGATGTATCCCAGTCTTGTCAACTCTGTAGCCCAAGTAGGCCACTTGGGATGCCTGGAACACATATTTTTCCCTTTAAGGCATTTACCCACCTGAGAAAAATGTCTAAGGACTATGTCAAACTTCTCTAATTACTTCTTATTGGTCTCCCCTTTTATTAGAACGTCATCCAGGTAAATGGCAACCTGGAGTAGACCTTGTAAAATGTTCTCCATCATCCACTGAAAAATTGCACAGGCTGACGATACCCCAAATGGCAGTCTCATATATTGGGTATTAATTGTAGCATACTTCTGCAAATCGTCATCTAACTGCAATTGCAAATACACATGGCTCATATCCAGCTTTGTGAATGACAAACCCCCTGCCAACTTTGCATATAAATCCTCCATGCATGGGATTGGGTATCTATCCAACTGCAAAAAGTGGTTTACCGTTTGTTTAAAATCCCCACAAAGGCAAACTGACCCATTGGGCTTCACAATCGATATAACCAATCCTGCCCTTTCTGCAAACTGGACTGGCTTGAGGATTCCTTCGCTTTCTAGCCTCCTGATTTTTGGCTCTATTTTTGCCTGTAAGACAAATGGCACCGGGTGGGCCTTGCAGAATCATGGAATTGCTACCTGGTCAACATACAAGGTGGTCTTGGCTCCTTTGATGTTTTCTGAAAAACATCCAGGTATTTAATTAGGACTTCAGTCAGACAGCCATTTTTTAATTGAAAAATGTTGATCCAATCTAGGTGAATCTTTCCCCATCAAGCTTGGGTCTGGGCCTTTTAATACAATCGTTGGTAACTGAACCAGCTGCTTTTCATAAGAGACCAGAACTGAAGTTGTACCCTCAACCTGTAAAGGTTCCCCGGTATCGATTCTCTGCCTAGCTGAGGTCTTACATAAACATAAGGATCGGGGTCCTGACTGAATTTTGTTAAAGATTGGCTCTGTGATCACTGAAGCAGCCATGTTGGCATCCGTTAGAACTGTCTGATCATTTAACCAGACGTTTATTTTGATTGAGAGATAGTAAGAACTGCCGATGCTGGAGTCAGAGATAACACAGTGTGGAGCTGGAGAAACACAGCAGGCCAGGGAGCATCAGAGGAGCAGGAAAGCTGACGTTTCAGGTCAGGATGCTTCTTCAGAAAAGGGGAGGGGGGGGGGGGGGGGCAGGGAGCTCAGAAATAAATAGAGTGATGAGGGGTCGGGCTGGGGAAGGTAGGTCAGATGGTGATAGGTGAGTGTAGGTAGGCAGTGGTAGGGATTGGTCAGTGCATGGGAGGAGCGGATAGGTAGAGAGAAGATGGACAGGTTGTGTCAGGTCAAGGAGGTGGGAATGAGGGGGAGGTTTGGTCATGGGATGAGGCCAGGGTGGGGAGATTTTGAAGCTGGTAAAATCCACATTTAGGACACTGGGCTGTAGGTTCCCGAGGTGGAATATGAGGTGCTGCTCCTCCAGTTTGCACGTGGCATCATTGTGATACTAGAGGAGACCCAGTATGGAAGTGTCACAATGACACCACCTGCAAACTGGTGGAGCAGCACTTCATATTCCGCCTTGGGAGCCTACAGCCCAATGGCCTAAATGTTTACTTTGATTGGTTCTGTTTTGGATGTTGCTGAGCAATTTAACTGTTTCAAACCAGATGTAGGTGGACTTTCCAGGCTTGCACTTTCTTGGATACCGGCCTATGAGTTTTCTTGCTCAATTTAGGATCACTGGGACTCTTTTGCTGCCCACATACCAACAGCAAGTACAATGGGTGGCCAGCCCAGATCCTAAAGAAATTTTTACCCATTTGGCCAAGGCTTGGCTTTATTTTGGGGTTTTGCTGTGAGCTGACCTAGAGTCCCTCTATTCAGGATACGCCCTGAGTGAATCTATGTAATTGCCTTCACTCAAGTGGTGTTCTGCAAAATTAGTAAACTAGCAAGGGTGTCCATTTATAACCCATATGCTTGCATTTTCCAATGATAAAGCCAGTTGTAGTGCCTGTTTAAAGTTCAGCTGGTCTTCAGCTAGTAAGCTCTTTTGTATGGTTACATCATTAATTCCAGTCTCATTGCGACTGAAATGATTCCATTGAGGTCGTATCCTGTCACCAAATCACCCTTTATTTAAACGTAGAAAGTACTTGACACTGATCCAGCTTCCTCAGAGCCAGCTCTCTGAGTAACCAGAACCTCTGACACTCCTGTTTATAGCTGTCAGCCAGGGCAGCCTGTTTGGACCAAATTAACAGCCCCACCTGGGGCACTCATACAATTGGGGAAATCCAGCTGGCTGACCTTGTTATAGTTATGTGAGCAGATTCAATAATATCTTTTAAAAGTGAATTAGATAAATAAATGAAAGAATAAGATTTGCTGGCCTGTGGAAAGTGAGAAGTGGAATGCTCTTTCAAAGCACTTGCACAGGTATGTCGAACAGACCCCCTTCTTCAGTTCTTTATCATGCTATGTTTCTTGGATTTTTTGTTCAAGAACATGCTGTGATTTATTATTTTTCAATTGTAATGCCTCTCATTTATAACATAAAATGCAACGTGCAACTCTGTCACTTAGTTAAATGCTCAAAAATTGAAATGAACAGTAAAAAGTGACTTTGTACCCTCTTGGCCCCAAAACTTTGACCTAAAATATTCATCCATTTTGAACCAAGGTCCAAGAAATTCCACGTACTGACATTAGCCTGCAGAAATAGCTATACTGACTGGAGATTAATGAAATGTGCTGATTCATAGTTACGATCAAAAGGGTGAAGAATTTTGGGTGTAGTGGAATCAGTAAAATTACCATAGTCTCAGGGAGACAGAATGACTGGTGGTTTCAGTAAGGGTCACCACACCTCAGGCAAAGGGAGAAGTTGAGAAGGAGGGACCATTATGGTAACCTCAGCCAATGCAGGAATTGAACCCACACAATTGACACCACTCTGCATTGCAGACCAGCCATTCAGCCAACCAATTACTGGTATTGTGTGCCCATGTTACCATGATCTTTAATGCAAAAATGTGACTTACTGTGGACTACCAATGGCCCTGAGCTTATGTGTACACAAACTCTATGTTGATGTTAATATGTGTTAGCAAGTTAAAGGTAAAAAACAGACAGTAAAGTCAAAATGGTCAAGGAAAATTCAGGAATATACTGTGCAAGGTCCAATTTGGCAATCTGTCAAGCAGTTTGTGACAAACATATTTTACTATTGCTCAATTCTTATGTTTTGTTGCTTCTACTAATACAGAATATTATTGAAATTTTATTTCATTAATTGAATTTAAATTTGCTACCTGGTTGATAAATTCAAATTATGTTTTTTGGATCATTCGTCATTGATTCTAGATTACCAGTCCATTGTTACCACACTGTGACATTATTCAAAGCATCCTATGTGGTACTGTTGAATGCTTTAAAGTAATTAACTAATCAAATATAGCCATTAGGAAATCTGTTGTTAATTTCATTAATGCTTAGAGAAGGAACAAAGATTCCACATCAAAAAGGTGCCCACCAGAGATTTATTTGATCTTTTCTTCATCAAATGGATGTGGCTCCAGAAATTATATACTAGGAATTTTTTTTTAGAAAAGATCATGTATTGGTATTTGTATAAACTATTTGGTGCAATACAGATTGTGATGTTGCTTGAATATTACAGAGAAATCACACAGGGTAAGAGATGTAAAATATTTAAATTCCATGGCATTTAGTTTTTAGAGGCAAGGGGCAGAAATGTATGGGGGGGGGAATAGACATATTTCCCTCCTCCTCCCCACCAAAGACCCTGGATCCCAGGTCCAGGTAACTAATGGAGTTTTGGGTGTGGAGGGTTTGCCCATATAGGAGTTGGATTTTGAAGTCTATATAGGTAGGAAGAAAGAGGGCACCATGCTCCCAGGAGAACCTATGTCAGGAATAGGCAACTTTTCGATAATAGTACCTCCTTCCAAACCACAATTTTATTTTTTTTAAAGTAACTGGCTGCCCACCCCATTCTGACTGCCCACATCATCCCTATTATGACTCAGGCAGGGTAATATTGGGGTCAACTGAACTTTCAACACACTCATTTTGACCCTTTATTTAGATCCAATGAGTGCGCTCCCAATTCTGGTGCATGTCTATTCCCCTGTATCATGGGCATGAATTTGGACACGGGTAGGAAGCTGGTGGGCTAGCTACCTAACCTAGTTTGCATACTCTGCCACTGAAAATACGTGTCATGTGGGCTTGTAATATTCAGCCCGTGATTTATGTTTGAACACTTGTGCACTGATAATGTCAATTTATCCGTAATGATTTGCTCTTGTTGGAATCTCAATTGAATGCCCATATACACATATATATTCTAACATTTTATATATATTTGAAATATATGAATACATATTTTATAAGAACTGCATAATATATAGGGTCCTCATGAAAGATATAGCCCACACTCAAATAAGATTGGTGAAAAACTGGGTCAATTTCTGTTAAAAGGTGGTTAACTTGCATTCACCTAATGTGGACTAAGCTTGGATTTCCTGGTTAAAAAAATGTCTAAAACTTTATTTTGTGTAAATCTGCAAATTTAAAATTCTATAGTTGTGCCCTTTGATTAATTTTCAAGTGGTACATGAAAAAAAGCAGCCGAATTAAGAACTGGCTGAAAACTAGATCCTCATTATGAAAGGAAGGTGATGGCTGAGTGATATTATCACTAGACTGTTTATCCAGAGACCCAGGTAATGTTCTGGGGACCCAGGTTCAAATTCTGCCATGGCAGATGATAGAATTTGAATTCAATAAAAAAATCTATGAAAACCATGAAATCATTGTTTATTGTTAGAAAAACCCATTTGCTTCACTAATGCCCTTCAGGGAAGGAAATCTGCTATCCTCATCTGGTCTGGCCTATATGTGACTCCAGACCCACAACAATGTGGTTGACTCTCAGTTGCCCTCTGAAAGGGACCAGCAAGCAATTCAGTTGTACCAATCACTACAAAGTCTCAAAAAAATGAAACTAGGCAGTTTACCTGGCATTGACCTAGGCACTGGAAAAGACAACAGTAGAAACAGCCCCATCCACCTTGCAAAGTCCTCCTCACTAACATTTGGGGGCTAGTGCCAAAATTGGGAGAGCTGTCTCACAGACTAATCAAGCAAACGCATAGTTATACTCACAGAATCATACCTTACATGCAGTATCCCAGATACCACCATCACCATCCCTGGATATGTCCTGTTTCACCAGCAGGACAGACCCAGCAGAGGTGGTGGCACGGTGGTATACAGTCGGGAGGGAGTTGCTCTGGGAGTCCTCAACATTGACTCCAAAACCCATGAAGTCTCATGGCTTCAGGTTAAACATGGGCAAGGAATTGATGATTACCACATACCGTCCTCCCTCAGCTGATGAATCGGTACTCCTCCATGCTGAATAACAATTAGAGGAAGCACTGAGGATGGCATGGGCACAAAATTTACTCTGGGTGGAGGATTTCAATGATTCAGCAGCAGTACAACTGATCAAGCTGGCCGGGTCCTAAAGGACGTAACTGCTAAACTGGGTCTGCTACAGGTGGTGAGGGAACCTGCAAGAGGGAAAAACATATTTGACCTCATCCTTACCAATCTGACAGCTACAGATGCACCTCACCACGACAGTATCAGTAAGAGCGACCACTGCACAGTCCTTGTAGAGGCAAAGCCCCGCCTTCACATTGAGAATTACCTCCATCGTGTTGTGTGGCACTATCATTGTCCCAAATGGGATAGACTTCGAACAGATTGAGCAACTCAACACTGGGCATCCAAGAGGCGCTGTGGGCCATCAACATCAGCAGAATTGTACTCCAACACAATCTGTAGTGTCATGGCCTGGCATGTCCCCCACTCAAACGTTACCATCAAGCCAGGGGACCATCCCCAGTTCAATGGACAGTGCAAGAGGGCATGCCATGAGTAGCAACATGCATACATGAAGATGTGATGTCAACCTGGTGAAGCCACCAAACAGGACTACTTGCATACTAAACAGCATTAGCAGCAAATAATACACAGAGCTAAGCGATCCCACAACCAAAGGATTCAGTTCTGCCACATGCAGTTGTGAATGGTTGTGGACAATTAAACAACTCTCTGGAGAAGGACACTCCACAAATATCCCCATCCTCAATGATGGGAGAGACCGGTACATCAGTGCAAAAGGTAAGGCTGAAGTTTTTTCAGCAATCTTCAGCCAGAAGTGCCGAGTGGATGATCCATCTCGGCCTCCTCCAGTGGTCCCCAGCATTACAGACACCAGTCTTCAGCCAATTCAATTCACTCCATGTGATATCAAGAAATGGTTGGAGGCACTGGCTGCTGTAAAGGCCAAAGGGCTGACAACATTCCAGCAATAGTACTGGAGACTTGTGCTTCAGAACTTGCCAGTCTTCTAGCCAAGCTGTTCCAGTTATAACACTGGTATCTCCCCAAGAATGTGAAAAATTACCCAAATATGTCCTGTACATAAAATGCAGGACAAATCCAACCCTGTCAATTACTGTCCCATCAGTCTACTGTCAATCATCAGTAAAGTGATGGAAGGTGTCAGTAACAGCGCTATCAAGCAGCATCTGCTCAGCAATAACCTGCTCAGTGACATCCAGTTTGGGTTCCACCAGGGCCACTCAGCTCCTGACCTCATTACAGCCTTGGTTCAAATGTGGACAAAAGAGCTAAATTCCAGAGATGAGATGAGAGTGACAGCCCTTGACATCAGGGCTGCATTCAGCTGAGTGTGGCATCAAGGAGCCTAGCAAAACTGGAATCAATGGGTGTTAGGGGGCAAACTCTCCAGTGGTTAGAGTCATACCTGACATATAGGAAGATGGTTGTGGTTGTTGGATGTTAGAGATCTGAGCCCCAGGGTATCTCTGCAGGAGTTCTTCAGGGTAGTGTCCTAGGACAAACCATCCTCAGCTGCTTCATCAATGACCTTCCCTCCATCATAAGGTCAGAAGTAGGGATGTTCTCCGATGATTGCTCAATGTTCAGCACCATTCATGACTCCTCAGATACAGTAACAGTCCATATTCAAATGCAACAAGATTTGGATAATATTCAAGCTTGGGCTGACAAGTGGCGAGTAACTTTTGCATAACTCAAATGCCAGACCATGACCATCACCAATAAGAGGCAATCTAACCATTGTCTCTTGACTTGCAAGGGTGTTACTGTCTCTGCATCCCCCACTATCAACATTCTGGGAGTTACCATTGATCAGAAACTCAACTGGACTCACTACATAAATGCAGTGGCTACAACACGAGATCAGAGGCTAGGAATAATGCGGCGAATAACTCCCCATTTCCCTGGATGAGTGCAGCCCTAACAACACTCAAGAAACTTGACACTATCCAGGACAAATTAGCTTGCTTGATTGGCACTGCATCTGCTCCCTCTACTACCAATGCTTTATAGCAGCAGTGTGTACTAAGTACAAGATGCACTGCAGAAGTTCACCAAATGTCCTCAGACAGCACCTTCCAAACCCATGGCCACTTCCATCTAGAAGGACAAGGACAGTAGATACAGGGGAACACCACGATCTTCATGTTCCCCTCCAAGCCACTCACCGTTCTGACTTGGAAATATATCAGTGTTCCTTCACTGTCGCTGGGTCAAAATTCCCTCCTAATGACATTGTGGGTCAACCTACAGCACATGAGCTGCAACAGTTCAAGAAGGAAGCTCACCACCACCTTATGCTGGCCAGCCAGCGATGCCTGCATCCCACAAATGAATAAATAGAAAAAACAAACACAAACTAAAATTGCTGACAAAATTCATCACCTCCTGTACTATCTGTGGGGTAAAAGCAGAGCCAATGCTTTGAGCCTGGTGACTCTTCATCAGAAGTTACAGCAGCTAGAAAAAAGTGGTATTTATGCTGAAGACAAGGTTTGATGAGAAGATGGTGTGGGGGGAATGAGCAGACAGATGCAGACAGAGCCCAAAGACAGAGAGATACGAAAGTGGTAGGCAGACGAGGAGATATTGATCACAGGCCAGTACAGAAAAGAAGCTCAATAACTGATAATGAGAGCTGAGAGACTGTGCTGAACGCAACACATGTAATGGGATAATAGGCATATGAGTAGGTAAGAATAGCTTGGCTGTGCTAAAAGCAATCCATGTCATGACAGAAGTAAGTATGGTGGTGGGGGATGCAGGGATTCCCCCATTTACAAGACCATGGGTAATCGGACAATGGGTCTATGGGTGATTTTATAAAATCTCAAAATGGGTTTTAAAATTGCCAATAGTAACCTGTGTAGCATTAAGTTACTGGGTGATGTCTCTCCACGTTGGCTTACCTGGCCAACATCAAAGTGGTCCTTCTGTTTCTGCAGGAGTGTGGGTCACTGCACCTCCGCAGCTACAGGAAATGTTTGAGCTTGTGCTTCCATGGGCCTTCGATTTGGTCAGGGGGAAACAATTGCTGTTCCTCTGGCCTGAGTATTCTGCTGCAGGGAGGTAACTTCACCATCTCTGAGGTTAGGGAGGTGGTGGGTGGGCACCTCCTTGTAGCAGACGTTATGTACAGAAACGTCCCCCTGAGACTAATTAACATGTGTGCCCCAGTGATAGAGAGTGAGCGGCCAGCAGTCATGCAGCAGCTCCCACTGCTTCTGGCAACAGTCAGGCCAGTCATTCTGGCTGGAGATTTCAACTGCATCATCAATGCAGATGGATGATCCAGATGGGCTAACTGCAAACCAGACGCCACATCCAGATTCCTAAAGAAACGGTTAAAGTTGCCAAGCTGCACGATGTCTTCAGCACCCCTGCAGACAGAGCGCTGCATAGATACACCTGGTCAAGGCCAGACAGGTCTATTCACTCAAGGATAGATTTCCTGTTTGCATCCTGAACATTCTTGGGTCAGATCCACTAAAGTCAAGCTGATGTTCTGCTTTGACAACTGCCACCTGCTGGCCGACTGTCACATGGAAGATGGCCAGTGGGTTGGCAAGGGAACATGAATGCTAAACATTAAACTGTTGACCCCAGAGAACATTGAGGAACCCAAAAGGGATTACACAGGTTGAAGAAGTGTGAAGCCCCTCTTTAAGTCTCCAGTGGACTGGTGGGAAACAGTCAAGGAGAACATCAGGAGGTTCTTTATCCTCAAAAATGTTCAGAAAGTGAGAGAGAAACAAGGAAAACTATCCAAACTCCAGAAAAGCATGCAGAACCTACTCCTGCTGCAGATGATGGGGGTCAATGTTGCAGAGGATCTCCAGGAAATAAAGAGCCAGCAAGACTTGCTTTTTGCCTCACAGGCCTCCAAGATAGTCTTTCAGTTCAGTATGCTTGCATTTTGATTTGATTTGATTTGATTTAATGTGGTCACATATACCTAAGTATAGTGAAAAGCTTTGTTTTGTGAGCAGTACAGGCAGGTCATGGCAAACAAAGACATACAGATCATAGGGTGTTTAGACAGAATGAGGCATACAAGACTGCACAGGAAGTGCACAAAGCAAGATCAACATTAGTAAAATCAACTGTTAGAGAGGTCCATTCAGCAGAATGATAATGGCAGGGAAGAAACTGTTCTTGAACCTATTGGTGCATGTGTTCAAGCTTCTGTGTCTTCTGTCTGACGGAAAAGGTTGGAAGAGAGCATTACTGGAGAGGGAGGCAGCCTTTCTATGGCAATGAGAAGTGTAAATGGAGACCATGAATGTAAGGTTGTCTTCCGTGATGATACGGGCTGTGTGCACAACTTTCTATAGTTTGTTATGGTCCTGGGCAGAGCAGTTGCCATACCAGGCCATTATGCATCCCAATAGAATGCTTTATATGGTGCATCTGTAGAAGTTGTTGAGGATCATTATGGACATGCCAAATTTCCTAAGATGCCTGAGGAGGAAGAGACATTTTGTGCCTTCTTAACCGTCGCATCTATGTGGGAGGACTGGGCCAGATTGACGGTTATCGTCACTCCTAGGAACTTGACATTCTTGAACCTGTCCACCTCAGCTCTGTTGATGTAGTTAGGGGTGTGTCCTCCTCCTTTCTTCTTGGAGTCAATGATCAGTTCTTTTGTTTTACCATCGTTGAGAGAGAGGTTGTTATAATTGCACCTTGGCATCAAGACTGTATCTCCTTCCTCTATTCTGACTCATCATTTCTTCTTCCAGAAGGTGCACAAGGAGAGCTCTGTGCTCAGCAGCCTGAAGGAAGAAGGCACTCAGTAACGTCATTGCAGTCTGACATCCTGAGGATGAGCAAATCCTTTTATGTCAGACTGTATGACATGAGGCTCACAGACAGCATGGAGGTCTTAGATGACAGCACACAGGAGAGGCTGGACCAGCCATTTTCTCTGGATGAGCTGACCTAGGCCCTCGAGTCCTTAGAAAAGAATAAAACTCCTGGAAGCAATGGCTTATCGGCCAAGTTGTATTCAGCTCTTTGGAAATTGATTGGCCAAGACATGCTGGAGGTGAAGGACAATGTGCTTCTGTCAGGTAGCATGTGCAAATTCATGAGGAAAGGTATCATCACGCTCATCTGCAAGCAGAAGGGGAGAGGGAGGAAAGTAGAACTTGGTGATCAATTTCACTGCTGAATGCAGAATACAAAATCCTCATCGCCAACCGGATCAGGTCTGCTCTGGGGTTGATGACTCACCCCGATCTCTGACAGCCATGTACTCCTCAGGGATACAATCGTCTATGAGTAGGACAGAAGGTCTGCTTTATCAACCAGGACTAGGACAAGACCTCTGACAGGATATCACACACCTACATGTGGAATGTATTGTCCAAGATGGGCTTTTGGGAGGGAATCCACTATTGGATCTGACTGCTCTACACCAACATTATTAGCACAGTTTCAATCAATGGGTGGGAATCACAAAGCTTATCAATCTGATCCGGAGTGAGGCAAGAACAACACCAACCATTCTACGCAGCCTCCATCGATTCGACAAAAGCTTTTGACTTAGTCAATTGGGCCTTGGAAGACTCTGTCAAAGGCTGCCTGTCCAGGGGAGTTCATCAACTTCCTCCATGACAAGATAACAGCAACAATCCTCACTGACAGTAACATGACTGATCCATTCAGCCTAAAATGGGGCCAAGCAGGATATGTCATCACCCCCACCCTTTTCTCATCTTCAGATAAAGAGAGCAAGCAAGTTGTGCAGGAGTCCCCGAAGTTGACTTGCTTGATAACTAACTTTCCGTTTTGCTTACTGGTCAGGGTGTCAGTTCATCAGAGGACTGAAGCAAAAGCCATTTCTGTAGAATGCCATGTGGCTAAACTGTATAGAAGGGGACAAAGGAGAGTGGAAAGGTAATAGGGATAAGGTTTTGATGGCTGGGAGAACAGAGAGATGTTTTGCTAATGATTAGATATTGTAGACATGAGTCCAGGATGGTAAGTTTTTTTCCTGGTGCCAGGATCACTGATGGCATGGAGCATCTGCAGGACATTCTTCTGAGAGAGGTGAACAGCTATAGGTTGTAATCCATGTTGTACCAATAACATAGGTAGGAAGAGGAAAAAGGTGCTGAAAACAAATGTCAAAGATTGGGATTTCAGAGATTGGGATTTCAGAGATTGCTACATGCTCATGGGCATGGGAATAGGTGGATTGAGTGATTGAACCTCTGGCTAGAGAACTGGTGTGCAGGGGAGGGCAACAGAATTCTCAGGCTTTTGGAGCAGTTCTGGGGCAGGCAGAATATGTACAAGATGGATGGGTTGATTCTTAGGACAAGAACTAAATTCAGTGTGGGGACATTTGCTGTTGGAAGATTTCAAACTAGAGTGAAGGCATATTGGAACCATAGACAAAGGTCAGATTGAAGGGAAGTAAAACTGGTAACATGAACTAGAAAAATAGCAAGCAATATTAGAAAGCAGACAAAACAAAGGCAAACATCAGAATGCAGAATAATATTCAATGGCAAGGTTAAGAGCACTGTATCTGAATGCATGCAGCACTCACAATAATGCAGACAATTTGAAGGCATAAGTAGATGTAAATGAGCATGATTTAACTGCTATTCCAAAAGAAATGTTAAAGGGTAACCAGGACTGGGAACTTAATATTCAGGGATATTCATCATTTAGGAAATATAGGTAGAGGGTAAGGCAGGTGGTGTAACACTGGTCATTAAGGATAGGATTAGAACATAAATGAAAGAGAACCTTAGATTGAAGGTTCAAAGTGTGGAATTAGTTTAGGTGGAGCTAAGAAACAGTATGGGAGAGAAAACTAGGAAATGCTGGAGAAAATCGGCAATTCTGGAACCATCTGTGAAGACAGAAACAGAGTAAATACTTTGAGCCTGATATGATTCTTCATCAGAACTCATGAGGAAGTAATTCTGAAAATGAAGCTTGTCAGGCTCAAAGCACTAACTCTCTCTCTCCCACAGGTGCTGATAAACTTGCTGAGTTTCTCCAGCATTTTTTGTTTTAATTGAGATTTTCAGCATTCTCAGTATTTGGCTTTTATAGGAGCAGAAATTTGGGTTCCAACTGTAGCGGAAATTATACATAAATCTGTAAATAAGGGCTGCCTATAAAATAATTATTCAATTACAACAGATGATTTCAATTTGCTTATGGACTGGGATAATTAATAATCTGCATAGTAGCAATATGGCTGTGGAGGATGAATTCCTGGTATTTATATGAGAAGAGTTCTGAAACAACGTATTGAAGAACCAAGAGATAGCAAGAATTGCAGATGCTGGAGTCAGAGATAACACACAGTGTGGAGCTGGAGGAACACAGCAGGCCAGGCAGCATTAGAGGAACAGGAAAGCTGATGTTTCGGGTCGGGACCCTTCTACAGAAATAAGATTTCTGCAGAAGGGTTCCGACCCGAAATGTCAGCTTTCCTGTTTCTCTGATGCAGCCTGGCCTGCTGTGGTTCTCCAGCTCCACACTTTGTTATCTATATTGAAGAACCAACTAGGAATCAGAATCTTTGGTAATATGTAATAATAAAGTGATAATTAGTAACTTTGCATAAAGAAACCATTAGAAAGAAACAGTGAACAAATATTATTTTGGAGTTTTGTATTAAATTTGAAAATGATACAGTTTATTCTGAAACCAGAGTTCTAAATCTGAACAAAGCTAACAGAAAGTATGAAGGGTAAGTTGGCTGTGGTGAAAATGCATTGAAAGGTTTCATAGTAGACAACTAATGGCTACCTTTTAAAGAAATCTACAACAAACATACAGCCCCCTAAGATACAAAACCCAACTGGAAAGGTGAAACAACTACAGCCAACAAAATAAAGATTGCATTAGATCAAAGGAAGTGGCTTATAAACATTCAAGAACAAGTGGAGTGGGAGCTATTTAGAAACCAAAAAATGACCAAGAAACTGATTTCTAAAAAATTGAAGAAGAGAGTATGAATACAAGCTAGTGGGGAGCGTAAAGGTGGATTATAACAGTGTCTTTTTAAATATGTGAAAAAGAAAAGATTAGCAAGGGCTAATTGCAGGTAATGAGAGATAAATTTATAATGAAGAATGGGGGACTCTTGTGACACAATAGTAGTGTCCCTAGCTCTGGACCAGGAGGCCTGTGTTCAACACTTTCCTGCTCCAAAAGTGTATAATAACACCCCTGAACAGGTTGATTAAAAAATATTTATAATGTGAGAATAGTGAGATAAAAAAATAATTACTTGTATCTTGCCAGATAATGCCTCCCAGAAACGTTAGGGAACTAAGCGACTTGTGAAAATGAGAAACTGAAAGAAATTAGCATTATAAGAGGTAGTAACTGAAAAAAGTTGGATTGTAAGCTAATAATATTTCCAGGCCTGCGGACTAGAAGTAGCATATGCAACCCCATTTTTAAGAAGGGAGGGAAAGAACTACAGACCTGTTGGTTTGGCATCAGTAGGCAAGATGTTAAAATATATTATAAAGGATGTGAAACTAGACACTTGGGAAATAATGATACGGTAGGGCAGAGACAGCATGGAGTTTTTCAAAGTAAAATCATTCTTGGCAAATTCAGTGGATATTTTTGAAGATGTTTCTAGCAGACTAGATAAAGCAAAACGAGTGGTGTATTAGAATTTTCAGAAGGCTTTTGAAAAAGTTCCACATGGAAGATTAGTAATTAAAGTTAGAGCATGTGTGTTTGAGGTTAAGGTAACTGTAATGGATTAAGAATTGGTTGATATACAAAAGCAGAAAACAGGGAAAACAGCTCACTCTCGAGATATCAAGCTGCTACTAATGGGGCACTGCAAGGATCACTGCTCAGTCTACAATTATTTAAAATCTATATGAATGATTTGGATTTGGGGACAAATGTAATTCTTATTGTAACGTTTATTGATGCCATAAAACTAGGTGGCAATTCAAGTTACAATGAGGATCAATAGAGGCTTCAAAGATATTTGAACAGTCCAAGGCAAATCATAAATTGGTCTTCATTACAAGAGGATTTGAGTACAAGAGGTAAAGGTAGCTTGCTGTAATTGTATGGAGTGATGGGAGACAGCACATAGAGTATTGTGTACAGTTTAGGCTCTATTGTCTGAGTGAAGATGTATGTATGTAGCATGGAGGGTGTGCAATAGAGAATCACCAGACTATTCCCTGGGATGTCAGGGCTGTCTTATGAAGAGACATTGAGGAATCTGGGTCTGTATCCTGTAGATTTCAAAAAGTGAGAGGTGATCGCAAACTAACTTGCTGCTCTGAGGGTTGCATTCGAATGGATTCTATTATATTTTCAGATTTTTAGTTTCTTGCACATGACATCATAATTGGCACCTCATTAACTCGGAATGAACTCTAGTGTTATCAGACTTTTGAACAGACCCTAAGCCTAACCCTAACCTGATTCTGATCTCTCTCTCTCTACACCTTCTCTACAGCTGGAACACTGTATTCTGCATTCTGTTCTGCTACCCTGATGCACTTTGTATGGTACAGTCTGCCTGTACAGCATGCAAAACAACACTTTTCACTGTATCTTGGTACGTCTGCCAACAACAAATCATATTCAAATTCAAACTCAAACAAGCCATACTAGGGTGGATGTAAAAGGGATGTTTTTCCTTGTTGGTGGGTCTAGAAACATGATACATAGTTTCAGCATAAGGGCAAAGCGATTTAAGACTGAGATGAGGATGGATTTCGACAGTCAGAGGGTGATGTATCTTTGGAATTCTCTACCCATGTGGCTTTGGAAGCTGAGCATGTTCAGGACAGCAGCAAGTCCAAGACAGAAATTGACAGGTTGCTACATAATGATGAAGTGAGGGATATAGGAATAGTGGGGAAAATGGCATGGAGGTGGATGTTCAACCATAATTTATTTGAAGAGCAAAGCAGGCTTAAATGGCCAATAAAAATCACAAAATTTTTATGACATGCACGGAGGCCATTCAGCCCATGCCTGTACTAGTCTGTGGGGCATTTTGGCTTTGTGCCAAACTTCTGTCTTTTCCTCAAAGCACTGCAGTGCATTCTCAACCCTAACTTCTCATTGTGTGAAAAAGGTTAATTTCATCTTGCATTTGCTTCTTTTGCAAAACAGTTTAAAACATGGCTCACTGGTTTCTCCCAATCTATTCCATCCAGACTCCTACTGATGTTGATTACCCCTCAGGCTTTGCTGCTTCATGGTAGTGTGCTGACTTCTCCAAACAATGCTTCCAACTGAAGTTTCTCGTTCCTCAAACTATTCTCACAACCTTTTCCATACTTTCTCCAATGTGTTCATCTCCTTCCCATAGTGCACAGAATTGTATACAATATTCCAGCTGAAGTCTAGCCATTATCCTATAAGCATGCAGCACAACCTCCCAGCACTTCTACTCTATGCCGCTAAAAAGGAAGCCTAGAATACATTTGTTTTTGACCCAGAATCATATGAAATAGGAGCAGGTGTAGGCCATTTGGGCCTTTGAGTTAGCTCTGCCATTCATAGATTATTTATGTATATCAAGAATAACAAGGGTTCCAACACCAATCCCTGGGGAACTCTACTATAAGTCTTCCTCCGTCTGAAAAATAGCCATTAATCATTACTGATATAACAGTGTGGAGCTGGAGGAACACAGCAGGCCAGGCAGCATCACAGGAGCAGGAAAGTTGATGTTTTGGGTCGGGACCCTTTTTTTGAAGAAGGTTCTGACCCGACACAACAACTTTCCTGCTCTTCTGATGCTGCCTGGCCTGCTGTGTTTCTCCAACTCCACACTGTGTTATGTCTGACACCAGCATCTGCAGATCTTGCCAACTCCTATTAACCATTACTTCCTGTTTTCAATCATGCAGCCAGTTTTGTATCCACTTTGCTACTGTTGCTTTTATTCCATGTCCTCACATTTTGCTCACAAGTATGTCCATGGAACTTTATCTAATACATTTCGAAATCCGTACACAATATCAATAGCCTTACCCTCATCAACCCCTTTAGTTACTTCTTTAACAATCTCCAAATTAGTTAGACACAATTTTTCCAGAATACATCCATACTGACTCTTCTGAATGAATCCACATTTTCCCATGTGACTATTGATTCTGTACCAAATAATTATTTCAAGAGTTTCCCCATTCTGAAATTCAATGGCCTGTCCCAGCTCTTATTTCATATGTTCCTCTGTCCCTTTGTCCATGGCGCAGCATAAAATCAGCAATAGTTTGTTTTACATCCTGGACACTCTTAAATCCTTTAATGTCAATGTAAGGTGAGATGGGGAGGACTGGGGTGGGGTGAGATACATGGGAGATGGCAGAAACGCAGACTTTGGCTACAATTCGTTTGTATCTAGTCATTCATTTGTTTTTGAATCAGCCTGTTCAGAGATGTTATTACACACCTCTGGAGCAGATGGGGCTTGAACCCAAGTCTCTTGGCTCAGAGGCAGGGACACTGCCACTACATCACAAGTGCTTTCAGCTGGCTATTAAATTTTAAATTACAAATAAGATTCGGCCTTAACTTAGTATACAACTGAATTTTCTCATACTAGGATGATATTAATGTGTCCTAGGCCCAACCACCTTCAGCTTCTTCATCAATGACCTTCCCTCCAACATAAGGTCAGAACTGGGAATGTTTGCCAATGATCGTACAACGTTCAGCACTGTTAATGACTCCTCAGATAATGAAGCAGTCCATGTTCAAATGCAACAAGATCTTGACAATATTCAGGCTTGGGCTGAAAAGTAGCAAGTAACATTCACACCACACAAATGCCAGGCAATGAATAACTCCAATAAGAGATCATTTAACTACCACCCCTGATATTCAATGGCATTACCATCACTGAATGCCCCATTATCAACATCCTGGGGGTCACCATTGACCAGAAGCTCAACTGGATTTTTGCCAAATAAATACAGTGACTACAAGAGTAGGTCAGAGATTAGGAATAATACAGTGAGTAACTCATCTTCTGACTTACCTAAGCCTGTTCATTAACCACAAGGCACAAGACAGGAGTGTGATGGAACACTCCTGGATGTGTGCAGCCCCAAAAAGACTCAAGAGCTTGACACTATTCAGGACAAAGCAGCCCTGCTTAATTGGCACCACTTCCACAAACATTCAGTTAACGATCACTGATGCTGAATAGCAGCAGTGTGTACTGCAGATGCATTGCAGAAATTTACCAAAAATTCTTTGGCAGCACCTTCCAAACCCATGATCACTTTCACTTTGAAGGAGCATGGCAGCAAATGCATGGGAACACCACCACCCACAAGTTCCCCTCCAAGCCACTCACCATCATGACTTGGAAATATATATTCTTTTATTCATTCACAGGGTGAGGCTGTCATTAATTGCCCATCCCTAATTACACAGAGGGTAGTTAAGAGTCAACCACATTGCTGTGGGTCTGGAGTCACATGTAGGCCAGGGCAGGTAAGGATGGCAATTTCCTTCTTTAAAGGACATTAGTGAACCAGATGAGTTTTTCAGACAATTGACAATGCATTCATGGTCATCAGTAGACTCTTAATTCCATCGTCTGCTGTGTGATGATTTGAACTCGGGTCTGCAGAACATTATCTGGTTCTCTGGATTAACAGTCCAGGAATAATATGACTAGGATATCATTGAATATCATCATTCCCAAACTGTTACTACATTAAAATCCTAGAATTCCCTCACTAACAAATTGTGGGTCTAACCACAGTACACGGACTGCAATAGTTCAAGAAGGCAGCTCACTACCACATTCTGAAGGATAACTAAAGATGGGTAATAAATGCTGGCCCAAAATGCTGGCCACATCCCATAAGTGAATTTTAAAAAGTTCTTAGCTGACAGCATATTATAGAACTGTTGAATTTACATTTGATAAGCTCATTTCAAATATAATTGCAAAATATTTGTCCTTCACTCAAATTTCATCTGCTTGACTTTGATTTCATCATGCCCTTGCTTTTATGTGGACTAGGAACAAAAGAACAAAGAAAATTACAGCACAGGCCCTCCAAGCCTGCGCCAATCCAGATCCTCTATCTAAACCTGTCGCCTATTTTCCAAGGATCTGTATCCCTCTGCTCCCTGCCCATTCACGTATCTGTCTTAAATAACACTATCGTGCCCACCTCTACCACTTCCGCTGGCAACGCATTCCAGGCACCCACCACCCTCTGCGTAAAGAACTTTCCACGCATATCTCCCTTAAACTTTTCCCCTCTCACCTTGAAATCATGACCCCTAGTAATTGAGTCCCCCACTCTGGGAAAAAGCTTCTTGCTATCCACCCTGTCTATACCTCTCATGATTTTGTAGACCTCAATCAGGTCCCCCCTCAACCTCCGTCTTTTTAATATAAATAATCCTAATCTACTCAACCTCTCTTCATAGCTAGTGCCCTCCATACCAGACAACATCCTGGTGAACCTCCTCTGCACCCTCTCCAAAGCATCCACGTCCTTTTGGTAATGTGGCGACCAGAACTGTACACAGTATTCCAAATGTGGTCGAACCAAAGTCCTATACAACTGTAACATGGCCTGCCAACTCTTGTACTTAACACCCTGTCCGATGAATGAAAGCATGCCGTATGACTTCTTGACCACTCTGTCGACCTGCATTGCCACCTTCAGGGTACAATGGACCTGAACACCCAGATCTCTCTGTGCATCAATTTTCCCCAGGGCTTTTCCATTTACCGTATAGTTCGCTCTTGAATTGGATCTTCCAAAATGCATCACCTCGCATTTGCCTGGATTGAACTCCATCTGCCATTTCTCCACCCAACTCTCCAATCTATCTATATTCTGCTGCATTCTCTGACAGTCCTCTTCACTATCTGCTACTCCACCAATCTTAGTGTCATCTGCAAACTTGCTAATCAGACCATCTATACCTTCCTCCAGATCATTTATATATATCACAAACAACAGTGGTCCCAACACGGATCCCTGTGGAACACCACTGGTCACAGTTCTCCATTTTGAGAAACTCCCTTCCACTACAACTCTCTGTCTCCTGTTGCCCAGCCAGTTCTGAATCTTCCATTAGATAGGACCATAAGACATGGGAGCACAAGTATACCATTCAAGCCATCAAGTCTGCTGTATCATTCAATGAGATCATGGCTGATCTGATCATTTTGAACTCCACTTTTTTGCTTTTCCCCCATAAACCTTCATTCCCTTAATGATTAAAAAAATTCTGTTTGTCTATCTCAGCCTTAAATATATCCTTCATGCTTTTATTCATTGAATATTCTCTTTGCTTCCTCAACTTCCCAGTCTCTATTTCTGGAGATGGCAGGTCATCAATATTTGCTGCGGACTCCCACAGCTACCTTGACAATGCGGCATTTGATTCTTGTAAGGATGCCGCTTCATTGTCCAAGTTTCACAGTTTCCGTCATGTTTATTATGATAATATTCCTACCATACAACCACCTTAATATGTCTTTCCTTTTTCTCATTTGAGGATTCCTCTGTGGTTGAATGAGCCATGGACCATACTCATCTAACTTTCATACATTTCTGCTTTCTCAACTTCACCTCTTTCCAAAACATGATAGCATTGCTCTGAGCCTCACCTTTATTCAATCCTCAGTCATTCCACCAACTCTAGTGTGGCAATACCACAAACTCCTTTCCCTCCTTCCCTTTTAGTGATGTGAAGATATGGTTCCCTATGGACACACCGGTCTACTCTTCGATCACCTCCAACAGACCTTCCGCTACGCATCACTCTGTTACATCAAATGATGCGACAATTGCCCTCTTATCTACTCCCTTCTCACCACATTTTTTAATGGCATTTTACAGGGGAAACAGTAATTTACTTACTCCTTTTTAATGTGGTATAATTTATTTACTGTGTGTGTTTTTGTCTCCTGCGTTGGAGAGACAAAACACACTTTGCACAACAGCTTAGTTCAGTTTGTCAGTGTGTCCTCAAGCTTCCAGTTGCCTTATCATTTTTAATCCTCCACTGTATTCTCCTGCTCTGCTCTTGCTCTCAAGGTGTTCATTAATGAAGTTAAAAACAAGCTGGATGAATAGCACTACATCTGCCAATGAGATACAACTCCCAACATAGTATTTGGAATACACATTAAGTTCAACAATTTCAGATCACAGCCTCTGTCCCAATGGGTGATAGTCTTCTTCTCAGACTTATAGCTCCTAAAGTTATACTTATGCTTTTTGTCCAATAACTGCATTTTTTTTTGTTTTGCGCCATCATCTCTTTTACCATCTAATCTCTCTAGTTTTCAACTCTAATAAAGACCTTACCATTGTTCCTTCACCTCTACTCCTCTCTCAATCTCTACTGTGCTGAAAACCTGTTATATCTCAATGTATTCCCAGTTAGGATGAAAGATTATCCACCTGCAACATCAATTCTTTCCACAGATACTAATTGACTCATTGAGTATGTCTATCATTTTCTACTTCTATTTCAGTTTAAGTATCCTTTTCAGAGTCTGCCAATTCATAAAGTTTATAATTCTCATCAATGAAATCAAATAATAGGAACAACAACAAGTTTAGCTGTTTTTATCTTTAAGTAAACGTGAATCATCTTAAAATTTGTAATTCCTTGTTTCGTTTGCAATTTAAACAAATCCAAGGTCCTGTCCACCAAAGCATTCCAATTGAGGCAGCCCGTGAATTGACAATGCCAAATGTCACTCGGGTCATTCCTACTATAATCTGAATGACCTAAAACAGAAAAAAAAATCATAAATTAATAAGAACCATACATTCAAAAAGCATGGGTTAGGAACCTGATGGAATCACAGCCTTGTTTGAGTGCTTATTCTTCCAATATGACCGACAGGAAGCAAACTCTATTTCCAGGCTGGTAGTGCTCAGCCTATTGCATCAAGACAAATGGAACAGATTTTGAGAATCTAGAGAAAGCAGTAAAGTGCAAGTATAACTATCATTGTCTGTTAAAAGAGTTCTCACAACATTCGAGGAGAAGGCTGCATAGCTGTTTCTATCAATGCAAACAAATTGCTCATGTACCCATGCTAAAACTGTTTGATGCCTTTAATCTTCTGCAGGAGAGGAGCATACACAGCTAGCACAAAGAAGAGTGAGGGGAACATACCTGTGCTGAAGAGGAGATTAAATATCTATAGCCATCTAGTGTCAAATCTGCAAGACAGCTACTCTTCAAGCACCAAAATAATAACAAAACCTTGGGTAAGGGTAGCGTGTCATAACTCTAACAACTCTACGTTTTTTTCCAACAGCCTCCAGATCCCACTCACAATCTATGGCCAGATAAAGAAGAACACCAACCCCCAAGCCAATCTCTCCCAACCCCCAAGAACACAACCCTGAGGAGGGGGAGTATTGACCCTCAGGAAACACCAACAAGGCATTTCACAGCAACCTCCACCAGCAGAGAGATTCAGCTCAATGGCTAATACAGTTGCAGAACCTGAGAGTACTGAAAGTGTCATGACAATCCCTGGACAGCAGGCAGACACCTGCAGAAATTTTTTCCCGTGGTCACAAGTAAATTGGACATTGAGAGAATTATACCTCTTCGTGGTCAGTTAACTGGCTAAATGATGTCATGGAGTTCAAAGTACTATACGTATATAGCCAATAGTCCCTTGTCTTTGAGGGAATGCAGCCATGGAAGCAAATCCCAAGGCTCGGGCACTTTAGCTGCCTGAGTCCATGATGAACTGCACAAAATGTCTAGTTTTCCTGTAAAAGGCATTGGTGAGACCATAAATATAATTGTAGGCTCCTGATTAATCTTTGAGAAGAGCCAGTGACCGGTATGTTCACAGCAGCTGTGATCTTCAACACCCACTAGCATTACACTTTATCCCAAGCTGAGCAACTGCAGGTCTGACTGCAAGATATGGCAGAAGTGCTTGGTAGTGGCACTAATCATGCATAGACACTTCAGGCATTCTCATGGCCTTATTTTTGAGGTAAGCTTCTGTGCCTTTGTCAGTGGACTGTTTGACAGCACTGAAGACCCTGGTTCTCCTCTTTGTGCACTGTTTGTTAATCTACAGTTACAGACCCCTTAGCCTCCTGTCTCTCATTCTGCTCTCTCCTCTTCTCCTTTTTCAACTTCTCGGTCTTATCAACAATCAGACTGCTACTGGTTTTTGTAGTTCCAACATTTGGCACAGAAGTTTTGATTTGTGAAAAGATAACTAAGATGGGATATGTACTTTCTCTTTGATATTTTAATAAATTTAATCTACTTTGGACCCTTATTAGCCTGCTCCTGTTCTGGATGAAAGCCGACTCTTCTGTCACCAGCATATGGCAGAAATATTCTCAATAGCCCATGACTGTAATGGATTAATGTGCAAATTTATATTGATGCATGACATTATATACTCTGCTTAGTCTTTCTGAAATTGTAGAAATTACTTTGGACTACTAAAGTAATTAAGGTGTGGGTCACTAGACTGCCAGACACAGCAGTAAGAGCAGGAAAGTTGACAAACTGGGGGATAGTTTGGCTAACAATGAGAAGTTTAACATTAGATGCACTTTTTTCAACAAATTAAAAAACCATTCTTAATAAATGAAAAAGAGGTCTAAAGAATGAAATAGAAAGTTGTAAAAGTCAGAAAGTAGGAAACAGGATATTTTGATGGGAAATGGAAAGGAATGATGGAGGGTAAAAGGCTTGATGTTTTCTTTTTAGTTAACCATATGAATACTAAATGTAAAGTATGACTAATCATACGATCATGAAACAATGTAACAAGAATGTTGTAAACATACTAGAGATCCTTTGGATTGTTGAAATGCTTCTTTGAGCAAACATGGGGTATTCTACCTTGAATGTGCACTTGTATTGATCAATAAGCTGCTGTCTGATTCACTTTATAGCTGACACATCTTGGGTGTCTTCAGGTTCTCCGTAACTGATTTATTTTTTCCTTTTCTGATGCTAGCATGTACAAGATATATCTACACTTTCCAAGCATTGCTTTGTGTGCATGTGGCAAATGGCAAATTGTAATTCCTGTTGCCACCCATTAACCACTTAAACAGTGGGAGTTTCAGCGAGCCTAACAGTTTCATCCCCATGTTGTCAAGTTTCATTTACAGTGACCTGTGAATAGTCCTGCATGGCTATTGTACATTAGATCACCCACATCTCCACCATAAGCATTGCTATAGAATGTTCGCCAACTTCTTATGAAAGGTTACTGAATGATGGATATGGTGAACTGGTCACAGATTATAACTTTTACACAATAATGGCTTTGAATTTGCAATGAGATTTGTCTTCAATGCAAAGACCTTAACAGAATGCTCCTTCAATGACATTTTCCAGTTTCACTTTTAGCTTCCATTTATGGTGTGTGCATTCCCTAAGTGAGTACGCACAAACATAACTAGGGCCCCTCACTTTGGCAATGTACATTCACAGAATCTCTGATTTGCAAAAGAGAATGCAGCAAAATAGTTGTTTTAATCTTTCCCATGATTCTTGGCCCCTATGCCTTTGAGTACAATTCACTTCACATCATCTCCCACCCACAGCGTTTGCCCCTCTCCCCCATGTAACTTTCTTTTAATGGCATACTCATTTTCCTCTTTTTGCTTTGCAATATTGTTCCAGTGAACATTATTCCAGCAGATTGGGGTTTTAATGAATATCCATGACATGCTAATGAATGCAAAAGGGATAGGTCAGGAAAACCACACCACCTGAAAGTTTCTAAGAACTTAATGCAAAACATTTAACCTACTGTCTGACGAGTTTGTTCAAAGCAAGGTTTCATGTCCAGCAGCAAGTGAACTGTTCATGCTGAAGATGTTTTGTCCAAAAAGCCATGCACTGGAATCTCATGAAAGATAGACAGGGACTGAGCATTTCCAAGGGCCAAAGCTGCGTAAAAGATCCCATAGACTTATTTCTTAATAAAATGATACTCAGAAAGAGAAAAACCGGGCTATTTTGTGAAAATGTTACAAATCACTGTTGGTGCTTTAGTGAAGTTCAACATCCTACTTATGTGTATCAATGGTTTTCCTTTGAAGCTTCAGATTTAATTATTTCTTAGCCCTAGTACTTGATATTTTCCCTCGTTAAGTGGTTTTATGTGGTGATGGTTTGTTGAAATTAAGGGCTGTATGATTCCATTGGTGTTGCTTTCATGTTGCTTGCGTGCTGCAGGACTCTGGTGGATTGTCACAATCATCCCTTGGTGGTTAAAAGATACAGCCATCTACTTCCTACAAAGACACATGCACAGTAAGAAGCTTTGCTTAATTGGTGGAGACAAAATCCATGGGGTCATCCTATTACTGAATGACCCAGCTACCAAATTTTCAACACTCTGCCCAAATAAGGTAGAACCTCCAAGTAGGACCAACTAATATTACCTCAGAGGGAATTGTGTGAACGCTGACTAATTTGGTGCAAAAGCAGACTATTTAGCCCAATGTGTCTGCACCAGTTTTCTGAGCATTTTGGCTTAGTGCCAATCTCTTGCCTTTCTCCTTTACCCTGCACAGTGTTTCTATTTAAATCAAACTAACAAGAGGAGATCATGCAACCTCTTGAGTCTGTTCTATCATACAATGATCTGTGGCTTAACTCCATACACCTGCCTTTGGCCCATATCCTTTAATAACTTCACTTAACAAAAGTTTATCTATTTTAGATTTAAAATTAACAACTGATCCTGCATTCACTGCCATTTCTGAAGAGAATTCCAAACATCCACCACACTGTGTGCATAAGCGCTTCCCCTCTCTCCTGAACAGTCTGGCCTAATGCTCATACTACATCCTCTAATTCTATAATCCACAACTAGTGGAAGTATTTTTATCTACCCTGTATTCACCTGTTAATATCTAGAAAACTTTGATTAGATCACCCCTTCACCTTCTGAAAACAGGCCTAATTACTTAACCCTTGAAGTCCAGATATTATTTTTGTAAACCTATCTCCAAGGCATTATATCCTTCCTAAGGGGTGGTGGCCACATCTGCTCACAGTACTTTTAGTGGAGCTCCAACCAGGGTTTTGTATAGCTGCAGCATAGGTTCTGCATCCTTATACTTCAGTCCTCTAAACATAAATGTCAGCAATCTATTAGCTTCCTTGATTATTTTCTGTACCTGTTTGTGGCACTTCAATGCACCTGAACCCAAGTCTCTTTGGGCATTTGCTGTATTTAATGTCATACCATCTAGAAGGTACACTGATCTATCCTTTATCAGTCCAGGATAGATGCTTACATTGAACTCTATCTGCCACAGTTTTGCCTATTCTTTTAAGCTATCCCTTTGTGATTTTATGCTATCGTCTGCACTGTCTACAATGCCACCTAACTTAATGTCATTGGGAAAGTTGATATATGGCTTCCTATCTCATTAGCCAAGCCATTCATGAACAATGTGAATAACTGAAGCCCTAACACAGATTTTGTGGGACACCACAAGTCACATCCTGCCAATTTCGGTCAAGACCCATTATCCCTAATTTCTGTAGCCTCACTCTCAACTAATTTTCCAGCCATGTCTGTAATTTGCCCTCAATTCCATGGGCTTCTACCTTACTTAACGGTTTCTTATTTGGGACTTAATCAAATGTTTTCTGGAAGCCTGTAGAAACAACATTCATAGATGTTCCACTGTCCACTAAGTTAGTCACCTCTTCAAAAATTCAGTCAGGTTTGTCCAGCATGACCAATCTGTTATGAATCCATGCTGGCTCTCCAAGATTAACTGAAAAATCTCAAGGTGTTAAGCTACCCCGTCTTTGGGACATCAACATGTCTGGCATTTTCCCAGTCATTGACAATATCCTCACGTTCAGTCTTTAGTGTCCCAACATTATTCCTGACCATCTGCTTTCCCTTTATCTAACTATAAAATTTCTTCTTATTGTCTTTGATGTCTGTTGTAGGGTGAAATATCAAAGAGGAGTCTTGAGTTCTGTGTTCAGAAGGATAAGCGACCTTTATTCAGAGTTTTTCTACCATCCTTGTGGGAGAGGCCAGAGACAACTCCAAATCTGGCTTTAGCGTGGGACCCTATTGCCTGTAATCTCAATTACAGTTCAGATCAGAAGAGAAGTCAATGACACGCTGAGTTCCCCAGCTGAATACAACATTTTTATACCTTTTGCTTTACAATGATTACATGCAGCATTGATGTCATTATTATCCACATCCCCCTAATCTATACATCCAATCCAATAAAGACAGAATCAAAGATGGACAGCCCTCTAGACAGCCCTAGGTCCTCCCCCAATCTCATAATATGTCCACCATCTGTCTTTGGGATCTTAACAATGCTTCTGACAGTTATACTCCTTCCCAGATATTTGCCAGTTGAATTATGTTAATTGCCAATAAGCTGGATACTTATTTATCACTAAGAACTCTTTCAAATCTGTACTAACTTTAGTACTACAGATTAGGAAGGATATTAATTTCTACAAATTGTTATTAAGTCTTTAAAATCAAAGCTAATATAAAGTTATTACGATTCTGTGACACAGCTGACAAATTGAGAACAACCCTTCTCTGACTTCAGACTGAGAGATCAAACAATCCTTCTGACTTGCAGCTGCAGTTTACAACTCCTGCTATTTGCATGCTGTAAGTGAATTGTAAACTAAAATTTCATTTTTTGTAAATCTTTACTGTTCCTACTCTAAACACTTTCTGTTACTAATTATTTTTTCTGAATAAAAAGACATCTATTTGAATTCCACTGATAACGGCTAAATTCAATCACTTTACAACTTTACCAAGTCTTCAAGCAAAACTTGCTTATATTGCATAAGTAATTGCGGGACCTAATCACATCTTCACTCTGTATTTTGTAATCTGTGTTTGCCATTCTTCCCTTGTTCTTTGGCTGTAAGAATTTGTTCAATTTATCTACATCTGCGCTTACGTTTCAATTGTTTATCTCTCTCCAGTTGTCACCTCTCTTTTCACAACCTTTCTCTGCCCTCTTCCTGTGCCAAAGGTCTTTTGGAGGTCATGCTTACACTATTTATTACTTTACCTTCCTTAATAATGCAATGGGCCTCTTTACTGGCTACAAACATTTCCTTAAGGAAAATAACTAACCTTTTCGCACTAATCTGTTGTTTTCACTTCTAATTCTACAATTACTTAAAAAGTTCAGAATACTGTAGGATCAGACGTTTCCTTCTAATTTTTACTAAATAACAAACATGGGACTGTGGCTAAACTAGGCCTTTCAAAAATGCCCCGTGTTAAAATGCATATATGTTTAGAACCGCCTGTTTACAAAAACTTGATTAACTTCCCTAAAGTTTCTTCCTACGGAGAATCTTATGTTACCCAGTATCTCTATATGGAGACAATAAAGCTGTCTGCGAAGAACTGCTATACGTAGCTGTCAACCCCTTTCAGCCATCTTGTGTTAGCTAAAAAAGCCCCAGGCAGCAATCTTGACAACTTTAGTCATGGGCCACTACAATATCAGCCATGGCAACTTTCCTTTCATAATGCTTTTTAGCAACTCATATAAGCTGCTTTTTGGCACTTTGCTGGTTTTATATTGTTCCCATTCAGCAGGATCTGTGCTGTTTTTTGCATATTTGTGAGTTCTTTTAGTTTTATGCTGTCACTATTAATGGATGTTTTATTTCTGTGAAGTACAGCTTTCCTACTCAGGGGAATAAACTGGTTTTGTATTGCATTAAACATTTCTTTAAATATTCTCTACTGTTCTTCAGTTGTTTTATCCATAAGTATAAGTTTATGTCACTCATTGTCTTAAAGTCAGCCTTACTAAATCTAGAACATTAATAACTGATTCATGTTTTTCACTTTCAAATGTGAAATTGAACTTGATTATGTTATAATCACTACTCAATAAATGCTCACACACAATTAGGTGGCTAATTAAATTTGGTTCATCACTCATTATTAAATTGAAAATTGCTTTCCTCTTGTTGCATATTGTTCTCAGAAACTCTCCTGGACACTCTCCAAAAATTAATTACCTGTCTGAAAGGTACTTGTCTGCCCCTCCCAATCTATGTTAAAGTTTAAATCCTCCATTAATATTACTCTGGCCTTGCTACACATTTCCCTAATTTATGCATTTATACAATCTAGCACTTCAGTACTGCTACTAGGGCATTTGTACATACAACCTGTTATAATTTTATATCCTTTGCTGTTCCTCAGTTCCACCCATACGGTCTCCACTGAATGCTTTCCTCTCATTACCTCCTGTCTCATCATTGAAATAATTTTATTTCTAAGGCTACTCCACCTCTTCTGCCATTTTTCCTGCCCATATTACTTGAAATATTTAGTTCCCAATTGTGAACATCCTGCAGCTATGTCCCTGTAATGGCTACTATATTATAATTTCCCATGTGAATTTATGTCTGCAGCTCATTTGCTTTATTCCTTACACTTCATGAGGTCATATATAGAGCTCTTATTTGTGCCATACACTGCAACTGTCACTCAGTGTTGATGCTCTATCCATCTGTTTATTATTTCTCTTTCACATGAATCTTTACATTTCATATACTTTTGCTGTTCCCTGTGGCACCTGAAGTAGGATTACTCTCTGTCCTTTTATTTGATTTTGAAATTGTATTGACTTCTCCTGAACCCTTCCCCTCCACCCATCATTTACTAGTCTAAAGTCCATGTGACAACTCTATTTAGCCTTGCCACTAGGACATGCGTCCTGGATTTGCTTGGGAGGAGTCTGTCCCAATGGTACATTTCCTTCCTGAGTCAATACTGAATCCAATGTCCCACAAAATACAACCCTGTTTTTCGATACTTACTCCTTTAGTTATGTGTTGGCTTCTCTAATTTTCTAGATGTTGGTGTGTTCACCGATCCAGGAGGTTTGATAGCAAACGTTTTGTCCCCTTACTAGGTGACACCCTCAGTGCTGTGGAGCCTCCTGTGAAGCACTGTTGTCCTGCGCCAGTTCATTATATGGTCTGGTTTTTGCTGCTTCCAGTAGGTGCTGGTTCCAGCTGTGCATTGTAATGGTCGGTATATCAGATCTAATTCAATGTTTGTTGATGGAGTCTGCGGGTGAATGCCAAGCCTTCAAGAATTCCCTGGCTGTCCTCTGTTTGGCTTGTCGAATGATAGTAGCGTTGTCCCAGTTGAAAGTATGGTTTTTCTTGTCTGTGTGTATTGAAACCAAAAACATCTGGTCGTGTTGTTTACTTGCTAGGTGGTGTTTGTGGATGCGGGTTGCTAGTTGTCTGCTCGTTTGTCCCACATAGTGTTTTGTGCAGTCTCTGCATTGTATCTTGTAAACCACATTCATCCTGTCCATGGTATCTATTGGATCTTTATCTCTGGTCAGTTGCTGTCTTAGTGTGGCCGACAGTTTGTGCGCTGTCATAATTCCTAGTGGTCTGAATAGTCTGGCTGTCAGTTTTGAGGTGTTTTTATACATGGTGTGGTGGTTACTTTTTTTCGGGTTTTGGTGTGTTTTTGGAAAACAACAACAAACTCGCATTCCTGGATGTGATGGCGGAAAGAAAAGAGAATGGTGACTTCATCACAAAAGTATACAGGAAATCCACACATATTGACCAGGTCTTAAACTATCACAGTAACCACCCCAACTCACACAAGAGGAGCTGCATTAGGACCCGGTTCAACCACTACACGTTGCAGTACACCTGATCTGCAGAAGGAAAAAGGAGAACACTGTTACAAGTTCTTTACCAAGAATGGATATCCCCGCAGCTTCATCCACTGATGCCTAGCCAACAGATATCACAACCAGGGCACAAAGGTCTGAACAATAAAGGCAAATATGTTAAATGCCGCCTTAACCACCCTGACTACCTTTGGTGCAAATTTTATTGATGATCATGCACAATTAGATTATTAATTAAATTTGGCTCATTACTCATTACAAAACCGAATAATCCCTGTTGCATTGAAGACATATTACTATCAGAAGATGTCCCAGAGACATTCCAGGAATTCAGTACCTTTTTGACAGGTCTTGTTTGCCTCTCTCAATCTACGTTAAGTTTAAAATCCCCCATTAATAATACTCTACCTTTGCTTCACTCTTGTCTAACTTTTGCATTTATACATTCCAGCACTTTAGAACTGCTACCAGGGTATCTGTACACAACACCTATTAAGATGTAGTCTAAAGACACACACAGTCCCAAGTGTTGGAAGAGGAGGCTACACAAGTACCCCCACACCCAAAGATAGAAGAGATCAGTACACCAGTCCAAAAGATAATGCTGAAGCATTTTCAGAAATCTTCAGCTAAAAATGCTGAGTGGATGATTCATCTCAGCCTCTCCGGTGGTCCCCAACATTACAGATACCAGTCTTCAACAATTTGATTCACTTCATGTGATATCAAAAAATGGTTGGAGGCAGTGTAAATTGCAAAAGCTAAGGTCTTGACAGCATTCTGGCAATGGTACTGAAGACTTATGCTCCATAACTTGCTGCTTCCCTAACCAAGCTATTCCAGTACAGCTACAACACGCTCATCTACCTGACAATGTGGAACATTGCTCAGGTATGTCCTGTACATAAAAAAGCAGGACAAATCCAAGAACACAATTTTTCTCCAATGCTACAATAGGGGATCAAATGAATAAGTATTATGTCTGATGGAATTTTTCAAAAGAATATAGAAAAGATTTGAAAAACACCTCAAGGCAATTAAATGCTACCTTTGGACGTTTATTGCACTCAAGCAACTTTAGGAAGATGGCAGTTGTCTATCATGTCTGAAAGGACATGTTGCTATCACAAGTGGAAGACTTTAATGTAACCACACATTCTCTGGGCTGTTTTTGACTTTTCAGTTTAATCCAGAATTAACTTCTGTTTCTCGAGAAAACACGAGAGATGTGCTATTCTGGTCTTACCTGGTGACTAACACTCGCAACTTCAGGTTCTTTGTGTTCTTGTGGGAACTGCGGGAGTTTCATTGCAAGAACAAAATTACTCTGCTGGGAGTTAAACATGCACCAAATTTTATTCCTTATGAATTTATTCGCAGTCTAATTGCCTAATTCATGGTTGTGACACAATGTAACCAATGGATTTCTCCCTATATATAGGCTCTACGGGTCATATTAGAAATAACCTGGTAGCTGGCTCTTTGAGCAAGAACAATGGCTCTGTTTCTGATTTTCCTGTTACTAGCTGCTGCACCGACGCGGGGAACCCAGGGAACACTATGTAAACGTCGAGCAAAGCACAGTTTACCCGCTCTTTCAGAGGATGGAGATATCATTCTGGGTGGGATATTTACTGTGCATCTAGAAGCGATTCAGAACCCTCCTTCATTCACCATCACCCCGCCTGAATCAGAATGCCGAAAGTAAGTTTAGTTTTGTCGTGAACAAGTCTCGTTGCATATTCTGTACAAATGGCAAGACCATCACCAATCCGATCTATGACTTTCTGGATTCAGTGGCTTATTATCATCCAGTGAGACAATAGAATGATGTTTGGCCTACAGTCCCGTTAGTTTCAGATGATTTGATTCAGAAATTGACTTTCTCAGAACGACTATCCTTCATTTAGTAAATATCCACTCACTTTGTGCGGCAGCGCTTGGGATATTGGAACTTGTTGAGCAATGACTTTGTAGGATGTTAGATCCTTTGAAATACGTTGAAAACAAGCACTGGTGTCTGCAAAGCTACTATTAATTCGTTGAATATTTATTTTGACAGTTTTGTCACTTTCTCAACAGATTATGTTTTTAAAGCATGTGTTTCTCCGCTTTGACCTGTCTATGGAAAAGTTGCTAGATATTTTTCTAATCATTTAAAGTAATCTTGGCTCAGTTACACTGTATATAGACCCCGAGGAAATAATTTTGCACTTGATTTATACAGTTTCTCGTTTGTCTTTTTGACGTATTGTATACAACTGGTGTTTATTTTCTACATAGATAAAGATGCGCTACGTGGTGATTGCACATATTATAATCAAATCTTATCATTGGAATCTTATATTCTTGTTTAATCTGGTGGCAAGACTTCAACATTAAATAGTATTAACAAAAGATAGTCAAAAATAATTATAACTTAACAAGTGTAACCGGTGACATTTTTATTACAGCACTTTTTCGGGTACCTGTGTTTTATCCAACGTTACATATATCACCCAATCCACTAGAATTTCAGTTCTCCCTTGAATGGTGTTTCAGATATTATCTATCATTTCAGAGAGAATTTTTGTTACAAAAAGATTAGAAAGGTCGGCTATTTGGTTTTTTTTGCTAGAATGCTTTTCTGACAAGAATGAAAATATTCTGTATTGATAATGTTCTGCAATGCCTGCTTTAATGTTCACACCTTTTCTGTATTGTCCAGTTTTCACTTATCAAGCTTTCGCTTGGTGCTGACCATGATATTTGCTATTGAAGAAATAAATCGGAATAAAAACTTGCTTCCGAATACCACTTTGGGATATAAAATCTACGATGATTGCTCATCCTCCGCGGTTGCGTCCAAGGCTGCGCTCGCTCTGGTCACCAGTGAAGAAGAACGAATGGACTTCACTGAATGTGAAACTTCGAACGTAGCAGCCATTGTTGGCTGTGATATCTCCACGTCTTCAATCGTGGTTGCAAGGACAATCGGTCCTTTTGGAATTCCCATGGTAACGCGTCGTATATCTGACTGCCTTTTTATTAGGCTGCATATTTTTATTCAGTTTGCAACAGTCAAACAAACAACGAAGCAAAATCGTCGTTAGAGAACATGTATATGCTGGGTCATTTAACGTCCTCCTTGAATTGCTATGGTCACCAAGTGTATAGCGATTGGAGAAAAACAATTTCTCTCTTGCCGCACTGGGCAGGGCTGGGGACCGTGATGCATTTGAAGTTGTATATCTGGACTTGCAAAAGTCGTTTGATAAAGTGACACATAATTGAGAAATTTGAATATCGTGGGCTTAAGAGGACAAGAAAGTACCGAAAAGATTGAAAGCAGTCTTAGTGATTGTGTGTCAGACTGACTGCAAATGTGAAGTGTCATCCCTCAGCGATCAGTGTTAGGGTCACTGATAACACTGTGTGGAGTTGGAGGAGCACAGCAGGCCAGGCAGCATCAGAGGAGCAGGAAAGTTGACTTTTCGGGTCGAGAGCCTTCTTCAGAAATGGGGGAGGGAGAAGGGAGCTCAGAAATAAATAGAGGAGGGTTGGGGCTGGCGAAGGTAGGTGGGATGGTGATAGGTGAGTGCAGCTAGGCAGTGGTGGGGATTGGTCAGTGAGGTGGGAGGGGCGGATAGGTGGGAGAGAAGACGGACAAGTTGTGTCAGGTCAAGGAGCGGGGGTGAGAGGGAACGTTGGTCATGGGATGAGGCCGGGAGTGGGGAGATTTTGAAACTGGTAAAGTCCACATTGAGACCAGTTCTTACTATCTCTGAGTGTTAGGGTCACTGTCATGTTTAGAACACGGTTTCAATGTTTGCAAGGGAAACGAAGCTCAGGTGTTTGAGTGCGCGCATGTCATTCAGCTTCAGAATGAGGTCCACGGACTTGTGAAATGAGAAGTTCCAGGAAGAACGACATTGAGTACAGAGTAGGGTGAAGTGTAAAGCCGTGGAATTCGGTAGGAAGAATGAAGAAAATCTAAACTTGTAAATCTAAAAGCATTTCAATGTGGCGGGACAGGTTGAGATGGCTGCTATATAAGGTAGCTTACAAGGATTGGCTACGCTAAATTGTCCGTGGTGTCCAGGAATGTGCGGGTTAGTTGGATTAGCCATGGTAAGTGCGATGTTACAGAGATAGGGTGGGGTGGTGAGCCTGGTTTGGATCCTCTTCGAAGAGTCGGTGCTGACTCTTGGGCCCAATGAGCTCTATCTGCCCTTTAGGAATTCCATAGTTTAGTGCTCTACTCTAGGCTCTACACATTAGAGGAAGGATACCGGCGTTGCTTTCCTGGTCTGATATCGAGGGCGAATTACAATTACTAAGAAAGACGAGGTACATAGGGATTATTCTCCGTAGAGCAGAGTACATGAGAGATTGGATTCTAATGACTCAAAATTTATGCCAAGTGATCAAGAAGAAAGTGATATAAACTAGGCTAAAAAACAGAAAGCGGGGAGTCATGGTTAAGTGGTTGCTGTTCAAACTGGTGAAGTGTTTACAGCATCGTCCTTTGTGGTTGGTATTCTCATCACTGCTGTTTGTAATCTACAAATAAAAAAACTTCACTTGGTCATCAGAAGATAATTTCGAAGTTTGCAGAATGCGTGCACGTATCCAAATCTTCGACGGAGCTGGAAAGTTCAGACGCTGTTTTAAAACTGACGGGGAATGGTTCATTATAGGAGGAATCTAACACTAATATTGTGAAAAAAAGCAAGGGCGTTAAGCTAAGTGTTAATTGAAAGTGTTAGAGAAGGGTACTTTCAGTTAGAAATTATTTTACTTAACGAAGAAAAATTGTGGGCAGAATTAAAAGGTGTACAGACAAGGGATAAGGACAGGAACAGCTAGGCCACGCAATCAGCATTGATAAATGTAGATACAAACAACGACTGATGGATGGGAAATGAGTAAACCAACACTGGGAAATCTGGTGAGCATAACTGATCAGACTCAGAATGTTGTGCATGAGTAGGGTACAAAACAGCTGAGAACTGCGGGTTTTTGCAGAGTTTAGCCTTATACTGTTAAGCCTGACTGTCCTTGCGATCGCTCAAATAGACGATTATAACTTGCACCTGAGCTTCCTGGTGGTTTGTCAAGTTAAACAACAACATTTACAAAATGATGATTAGGTCCCAGCTAGAGGATTCTGTTCAATTCTGAGCCTTACAGTTTAAGGATATTGAGGGCAGTTTGGAGGGGACGCCAGGGAATGTCGCTTTAATAATGTGGCTAGAATAGAGACTGTGGGACTATTCTTAGAGAAGAAAAGATGATCAAGAGGATGTATAGAGAGTAAATGGGATAAACCTTCCAGTGAGAGGGGGTTGGACACCCAAAAGTGGTTCACCAGAGGACGCGAAACATGTAAAGAATTGCTTTTTTTTCTTACAGAAAGCTGTAGTGAATTAGGATGGAGTCTGAGAAACAGGTTAAGTAGCAGTTTCAAAAATCAATTGAATACATATTTGAAACGGGAGCGGGCCTAATTCCACAACTCAAAGAGTCACAGGGGATGGATTGGCTGAACAACCTGCTTGAGGGCTGTATCATCCTGTGCTGTCATTGGCAATTTCGCCGAATGTAGTCGCAGTGACGAGCAGTGAAAAATTATCATTCTTAGATAAGGATTGTTTCATAAATTCCTATTGTATGAACATCTTAATACTACAAATTAGTGGCAATTTGCACTGTGCCGGGAAGCTTGCAATAACAGATTATCTATACGTACATAATTAAATCAAGGCTCAATGAACACATTCCCAGTATACAGCATTAAAACCTATTCATTTTTGGTGTCATTTACTTTGCACAGGTTAGCTACTACTCTACATGCTCCTGTCTCAGCGATAAGCAAGAATACCCCACGTTTTTTAGAACAATACCAAACGATAACTATCAATCCAAACTTCTCGCTGAGTTGGTGAAAACATTCGGCTGGACATGGATTGGCACAATTAGAAGTAACATCGATTACGGTAATTTTGGAATGCAAGAATTCGTCGAACAGCTCCGTAAAGCCGGGGTTTGCATCGCGTACTCTGAGTCATTTTACAGGACCGATCCCCCGGAGAAAATCAGCAAAATAGTGCAGGTGATCAAACAGGCCACCACCAAAGTCGTGGTAGCTTTTGTTGATACTGGAGATATGCGAATTTTACTTCAGGAAATTTCGCGTCAAAACGTAACAGGCATACAGTGGATTGGGAGTGAAGGATGGATTACGGAACGATTACTCCCGCCTGAAGAAAGCGCAAAATTTCTGGTTGGGACAATCGGCGTAGCGACCCCAAGGACGGAGATACCCAGACTCAGAGATTTTCTCCTTAAAGTGCATCCCTCTAAGTTTGGTGGGAGCACTTTGGTGAAGAAGTTTTGGGAGAACGTATTCGCGTGCAATTTGACAAAGCAGAGCAAAGTTGCATTTCGAATGCGGCAGTGCACAAGAATGGAACAGTTGGATGGGTTAGAAAATGCCTTCCTTCCAGCGATAATGGACGGTAGTTGCTACCATGTGTACAAAGCAGTCTATGCTGTCGCTCATGCACTTGACGATATGCTGTCCTGTGAAGAAGGCAATGGCCCATTTATGAATAATACATGCGCTCACATTTCAAACTTTGAACCCTGGCAGGTAGGAAAACGCGCGCAATTCATTTTAATTCGATCCTTTTGAGTTAAAAGGACAGAGATACTACGCTGTAAATCTGAAGGGATGATTATTTCCAGTGTGAGTAAATAAACAGTCAAAAGGCAAACTTTATGGATTCATTTCATGGCGCTGAGCTACCATTCGTGACCTATAAAAATACGAATTAAATTGAATTTATACATTGTCTATGTTTATAGTCAAGAGACTTGAAAATGGGAGCGATGGTAACGGCAATAACACTGGACTATTTATCCAGAGGCCTAACTAAGCTTTAGGGACATGGGCTTGAATCAATTCATAAACCTGGAATTAAAAGGTAATCTAATGATAAGTGTGAAAACATTAATGAAAACTGAAATTGCTCAGCAGATCTGGCAACATCTGTGGAGAGAAAGTAGAGCTAATGAATTGGGTCCACCGAACCTTCTTCAGAACCGTTCTCTGCTGAGTTTTTGCAGCAATTTCTGTTTTTGATTCTGATTTCCAGCACCCGCAGTTCTTTGGGGTTTTTTGTTTAGTATGAAAATATTGTAGTTGCGGTTAAAAATGCATCTGGTTGACTCATTTCTGTTAGAGAAGGAAATCTGCCATCCTTAGCTGGTCTGACCTATCAGTGACTCCAGACCAAAAGACCGACTGTTAACTGAGTTCGCAAACCAAGGCCCATTAGGGCTGGGTGACAAATCTGAACTTGCCAGTGATGCCAAATTTCCATGCAGGAACAAATAAAACTTACACGCCTTGTATTATTCCTCTGTAGTTACTCCATTACCTCTACAGAGTAAATTTCACAACTCGAACTGGAGAAATCGTGCATTTTGATAGAAATGGTGATCCGATCCCTACGTACGAAGTGATAAACTTGCAAAACAATTTGGACGGTGCACTTGAAATTGTAAACATTGGTTATTATGATGGTTCAGCACCTTTAGGACATCGGCTTCTCTTGAATATCGGCGAGATCGTGTGGAGCAATATTGGAAATAAGGTATGATCCTTATAGCTTTTCTCGGGGAAGAAGTGGGTTTAGGGATTTCAAAATGAAGGACAATTGCCAGTGTGATTTTATTAACGCTTTGACTCTGTGGGCTTCTCTGGCATAACCGGAATTTAGTGCCCATCTCATATGGCGTCGTTAAACAAAAATGGACAGTTTTCTGGGCGTATTCAGAGGGCAGTCGTCTGTTTTCAAATTGTTTCTTTCTTCCTACCGTTATTTTTGTCGAACTTAAAAGCAGTCTTATTTTATCCGCATGATTCAAACATACAACATCCAATTAATTGTTCAAGTCCATTTTTAGTTCTCTTCTAATTCAGCCTTCTGAAAATTTCTCGACGAGTTCCTCAAATTTTTTCTCCTTTTGCATTGTAAGCGCCTCGAGATGGTTTATCACTCTGAGGCTCTATATAAATGTAAATTGTTGTTGCTAATCCTTGCGCCCGGAAAATCGAGAATCTGACAGCATTTCTCAGTGAATTGGCGATCTCCGCAGTGGACCTGACTGAATTCATCGCGGAAATAAAAAGCAGGCTTTCCATAAATACTCCACATTTGTGGTGAGAGAAAGGAGATAAGATTTTGCACATACGGCGCAAAATGATGCCGAATCCTGCTGATTCCAAGCAAGCAAGATTGTTTAAACAACCTTTAAAGCACATTCTTGTTCCTTGAGCATTTTCTCCCAGTATTGGGACAACCGACTAAGTGAACATTAGGGATCGCTGAGACGTGATAACTTACTACTATTTCACTTTCTAGAACATGTATGTTGGTCAATTAATGAAACAGTAGCGTACAAAATTGACCGTCATTCAGAAAAAGAAAGTTTGATCAAAGATCATGGTCCTACCGGAACATAGGACAGCTCTCTCATTAGAGAGATGGTGATTTAAACAGAGGCGAGGGGAGAGGTTGAGAAGGAGTGGCCTGTAAGGCTACCTAAGCTGGAAGCGGAAATTGAACCGACACTAGTGATATTACTTGCCAAATGAGCTAGCCGATCCCCTGTTAGATCAACACCCCGGCACCTGTGAAGAACAATGATGCGCAGTCTTCTATGTAATCTAATAGAATGAAAGAATGACCATGCGTTTATGTAATATCCTGCAAAATTTTTGTTACTGAGGTGCGTTTGAAATATGGGTCTGAATTTTACTGAGTCAGTGAGGATGACGGTGGAGGTTTAGGGGCAGATAAACTGTCCGGAACACCCCGTTTCTGAACTATTGGGCGAAAGAAGGTAAGGCGGGAAGAGACTTGTCCATTATATCTACCAACATGAAACTGATGGGCCGAACAGTCGTTTTCTGTCGGGTGTGCTCCACGGAACGGCTATGCCAAAGTATTTATCTATATAATGCCACAGCACCAATCAGCTGCGAATACTTTCTCAGTTGTCATGAATTATAACATTTAATATGTATGAACGGAATCCATACCATTTCCTTTGTTTTAGATTCCACATGCTCTTTGCTCATTGCCTTGTCCTCCTGGAACAAGAAAGGTCAGCAGGAAAGGTCAGCCAATATGTTGTTTCGACTGCGCAGAGTGCGCCGATGGTGAGATTAGCAACGCCACGGGTATGTACAAACATAGTGCTGAATACGATATTATCTTGTGGCTTTAATCAAAATTGTATTTTAAAAAAAACTTTCTTTCTTTCAGATGCCGCTGATTGTATCAAGTGTCCTTTGGAATACTGGTCTAATCAGCAAAAAGATCAATGTGTTCCCAAAAAGATTGAATTTCTTTCCTTCCAAGAGGTTCTGGGCTACGTCTTAGTGGCACTTGCTATAGTGGGAGTGTGCCTTGCACAGGGTACAGCTGCTGTATTTTTCCGGTATCGGGAAACTCCTATCGTTCGAGCGAACAATTCGGAGTTGAGCTTCCTCCTTCTCTTCGCGCTAACGCTTTGCTTCCTGTGCTCACTTACCTTCATTGGGAAACCGACCGAATGGTCCTGCATGTTTCGGCGGACTGCGTTTGGAATTGTATTTGTTCTCTGTATTTCCTGTATTTTGGGGAAAACCGTTCTTGTTGTGATCGCTTTTAAAGCAACTCTTCCCAACAGCAACTTGATGAACTGGTTTGGCCCGATGCAGCAACGGTTAGGAGTGTTCGGCCTCACATTTCTTCAAGGTTTAATTTGCACTATCTGGCTCATTGTATCACCTCCATATCCAGTGAAAAACATGACCTATTACAGAGACATCATAATTTTGGAATGTGATGTGGGCTCTTTAAAAGCCTTTTATTTTGTGTCCAGCTATATTGGTTTTCTGTCTACTGTTTGCTTCCTGCTAGCTTTTCTTTCCCGGAAACTTCCAGATAATTTCAACGATGCGAAGTATATAACTTTCAGTATGCTGATCTTCTGTGCTGTTTGGATCACTTTTATTCCGGCTTATGTCAGCTCTCCAGGAAAGTACACGGTGGCTGTAGAGGTGTTTGCTATTTGGGCGTCAAGCTTTGGTTTGCTTGTCTGTATTTTTGCTCCGAAATGTTATATTATCTTACTGAAACCGGAGAATAACACAAAGAAAAACGTGATAGGCAAAGGGCCTTCACGGTAACTCTGAAGTTGTTATCGTTCATTCAGCGTAGACGTTATTACTGCTTATTAAATCTATCTTTACAAAACCGTCTTTGTCAATTTGACGGATTGATTATGCATAAGTGCAAATAGGACCGCATCTACACAGATGGAGGTATCATCCTGTTGCAACCCGGTATAGGTATATGAAAGTGAAATCAGTCCCAGCGACCTAGGAGTACATCTAAGTACACCAATTACAATTAATTCTTTTTTATATATATAAACATTGGTTATTATGTTGGTTCAACACCTTTAGGAGGTCGGCTTCTCTTGAATATCGGCGAGATCCTGTGGAACAATATTGGAAATAAGGTATGATCCTTATAACTTTTCCCGGGGAAGAAGTGATTGATTTCACTTTCATCCCATGGAGAGAGCAGTTTACGGCTTGTTCAGCTGGTTTCTATGTTGTGATTTTTAAAATTAAATTTAATGTAAATCTGCTAAATTTGTCCAATAGCGGTACAGAATCTGAGTACTAACAAAACAGAGACATATTTGTGAGAGATAGTAGGAACTGCCGATGCTGGAGAATCTGAGACAACACTGCTCCTCTGAGATAGTAGGAACTGCAGATGCTGGAGAATCTGAGATAACAAGGTTTAGAGCTGGATGAACACAGCAGGCCAAGCAGCATCAGAGGAACAGGAAGGCTGACGTTTTGGGCCTAGACCCTTCTTCAGAAACCATTTCTACAACTTGTTATCTCACTGCTCCTCTGATGCTGCTTGGCCTGCTGTGTTCA
>NC_063344.1:16359609-16375301 GCF_021869965.1 Rhincodon typus | reverse complement strand
TGTTATCTCACTGCTCCTCTGATGCTGCTTGGCCTGCTGTGTTCATCCAGCTCTACACCTTGTTGTCTATGACATATTTGTGAAAATCTTTTGGTCTTATACTCATTAAGACAAGTCTAAGAAATACTACAATAAAGGGTAAACAGCATTTATACTGTATAAGGGGCAAGTAGATTCTGATTAATAGAGACACTGCCTGGATACATTATTTCAGGAATGAAATGATAAAACATGGAAAAGTGCCAGAGGAAGGCAACTCAATGAATAATTCAGGGAAAAGAAACCCAAGTAAAGAACCATGGAGGTGATGGCCATGTGACATTATTGCTAGAATGTTAAGCCAGAAAGTTAGCGAGTGTTCTTAGGGCCTGCATTCTAATCCTGCTATGGCAGATGGTGGAATTTGAATGCAATAAAAGATATCCAGAATTAAGAATCTACTGATGACCATGACCATTGCTAATTGTCAGGAAAAAGCTCGTCTGCTTCATGAATATCCTTCAGGGAAGGAAATCTGCCATCCTCACCTGGCCTGGCCTGCTCCAGCCCTACAGCAATTTGGTTGACTGTCAACTGCCTCTGAAATGGCCTAGCAAGCCATTCAGTAGTACTAATTGCTATAAAATATCAACAAAGAAATGAAACTGGACAGATCACTCACCATTCACTGAGGCACCAAAGAAGACAACAGGCAAAAACAGCTCTGTCAACCCTGCTAAGTCTTCTTTCCTATTGTCTGGCTGCTACTACAAAAATTAGGAGAGCAATCTCACAGACTAGTCAAGCAACTGTCAAGACATAGTCATTCTCACCTTTCATACCTAACAGACAATATCCCAGACACCACCATCACCATCCCTCGATATGTCCTGTCCCACCGGCAGAGGTGGGGGCACAATGGTATACAGTTGGGAATGAGTTGCCCTGGCAGTCCACAAAATTGAATATCGGTAACATGAAGTCTCATTGCTCTAGGTTAAACATGGATAAGAAAACCATGTGCTGATTACCATGTACCATCTTCCCTCGGCTGATGAAATAGCACTCCTCCATGTTGAACAATGTTTGGAGGAAGCACTGAGGGCAGCAAAGGTGCAAAATGTACTCTGGGTGGAGGATTTCAATGTCAACCACTAATGGTAGTTCAGCAGCAGCATTATTACTCAAGCTGGTTGGGTCCTAAAGGATGCAACTGGCAGTCTCGGTTTGCAGCAGGTGGTGAGGGAACCAACAAGAAGGAAAAGCATGAGATAACAAGGTGTAGAGCTGGATGAACACAGCAGGCCAAGCAGCATCAGAGGAGTAGGATGCTGCTTGGCCTGACGTGTTCATCCAGCTCTACACCTTGTTATCTCAGATTCTCCAGCATCTGCAGTTCCTACTATCTCAGAAGGAAAAACGTATTTGACCTCATCCTTACCAATCTGCTGGCTGCAGGTGCATCTGTCCATGACAGTATTGGTAATAGTGACAACCACACACTCCATGTCGATATGAAATCACAACATCACATTAAGAATACTGTTATGGACCTGGACAACCTCCTCAAAATATTTTAAGAAGGCAGTCTAAACCCTAAGTTTTTCTTATTTTAAAGATAGAAATGAAGTGGTTGTTCAAGGTGTGATGCACCTGGTCAAACCACTTGGCTTTAAGCAAAACACAGTTTATTCAAACACTACAGTTAAAACATAAACAAACGAAAGTGGAATTTAGAATAACTTAACTATTGGAAAACTTAACCAAATTCTTGATACAGTAATTTAATTAATTAACTGTTCCAATATAGTAACATCCCAGAAACACACCCCTTGGCAAAAAGGTAAATTCAAACACAGGTTCTTACAACCAGGAGGGAACAACATCCAGAGAGATTTCAGAGAAAGTCAGTTAGGAATCATTTACTGAAGCTTGCAACTCTAGTACTCAAAACATCTTGTGACTGCTACAGCTAAAAACACAACTAGAAAAAAAACTTTTTCTGAAGAAGGGTCTAGGCCCGAAACGTCAGTCTTCCTGTTCCTCTGATGCTGCTTGGCCTGCTGTGTTCATCCAGCTCTACACCTTGTTATCTTAGAAAAAAAAACTGAACTGGGAGAACTGGCCACTCGCCTTCCATTGTTAAACTGTTACTCCCTAGACTCTTCAATACTTCTGGCTTTACAACCTGTCTTCACAAAAACACGGACAAAATAACCTTTTTAAAGTGACAGCATCGTCACAGTACCCTCCATCATATTGTGTAACACTATCACCGTGCTAAATGGGACAGAATTTGAATAGATCCAGAAACTCAAGATTAGGCATGCATAAGACATTGTGTCTATCAACTGCAGCAGAACTGTACTCCAGCACAATCTGCAGCCTCATGGGCCAGCATATTCCCCCACTCAACCCAGATACCCAGATACACAGCAACTACTGATGCATCCTTGTCCACTCGACTGGTCACTTCCTCAAAAAGTTCCAGAAGATTTGTCATGCACGATTTCCCTTTAGTGCATCCATGCTGACTAGGACTGATTTTGTCATCTCTTTGCAAATGCTCAGTTATTACCTACTTAATAATTGACTCCAGTGTAGGATTGAGCAAAAAATCCTTATTTTCTGACATACTAGATCAACATCCTGGACTTTTCAAATAGTTTTTAAAAGTTAAAACAAAAGGCAGCTGGGCCATGTTCTGGGAAAATTACATAGACACAGAGACAGCTGCTTGGAACCATTGTTCAGCCTGAAAATCCAATTCACACATTCATTCTAAAACAACAATCAACCAGGCCTTAACCCCACCCAACCCAGACAGAATGGGGCCTCTGCAGATACCAGATCAGTAGTCATGCACAGACATTCCACTTAATTAACATACATTAACACTTACTCTAAACTATCAAGCCAATTAAGTCAAAAGAGAACAGACGTAACACAATGGGAAGTGTAGATTTGCTGTGAAGATAAGGGACCTGCAATTAGTATAATTCCAGGCCCCTGACCTCACTTGACAGAGCTATTTCCCCAAGAGCTATCTGCTTGCGAGCTCCGAAAGAGGGATCCAAGAGAGCGATTCGCCGCAGGAGCTATCCGCGCTGCTGTCACCAGGAGAAGGATCCGAAAGAGCTATCTCGTCAACAGCTATCTGCACAGCTACCTCCAGAACAGGGATCCAAGAGACCGATTCACCCCGCAGCTACCACCAGGAGAAGGATCCAAAAGAGCTACTGTCTTGACAGCCATCTCCAGAAGAGGGATCCCAGACAGCTACTCTCTCTTGAGATCTATGTGCACAGCTATCTCCCTGAAACCTACTAACACAGGCCTGCACCAGGGGAACCAACAGCAACCAACCACGACCAGCAGACCTGACAACTGACGACCTCTGAAAAGCACCGACATGACTGACAATGCCTCAGGCACATCTTGAGGTGAAAACCAGCACACAAAGCCATCATAAAGTAAGGAAAACCGAGTACTCACCCGATAAATCCAAAACATGTCCTACAGCATCAGCGGACTCGACCCAAACTGACGGTTTACACCATCGAAGCACTGGCTATGGCAAACGGGAACAGCCAGATGTATTGCAAAGTCGCATTTCTCCCCAGTGGTGAACTTATGTTCTCAAGACCCATAGAATCCAACTTAGCTAGCAGGGAGGGAAAGGTGGGTAGTGACAGAGCAGGGAACCCCAAGTTTAGGAAGCCTGATTAAAGTTTCTGTGATTAAAATACTGTTTAGCTTCTAATAGTATTTAACCTATGTTTAATTTAGTAGTGTATTTAAGTACTGTCCTCTACATAATTGATTGTGTTAATTTCACTGTTTTGTGTTTGCCTTTTATTTCTTGTAATATACTCATCTGTTGTATTTAATAAACACAGAGATTCTTTTGCCCTGAAACATCTATCTACTGCCTTCTTCATTTCACGTTCCTTAAATAAGTCCAGTGTCAGAACCATGGATCTGGGGGTGATTTGAACCAACTAAAAATCAGCAAATTATTGATCGCAAAACAGAAACCCTATACCAGCATTTTCCCCATCACCAATGTCAGGCTAACCAGCCTATAATTCCCTATTTTCCTCTCCCCCATTTTTAAAGAGTGGGGTTACATTAGCTACCCTTGAGTCCATTGGAACTCTTCCAGAGTCTACAGAATGCTGTAAAATGATCACTAATGCATCCGTTATTTCTAGAGACGCTTCCTTAAGTAATCTGGGATGCAGAGCATCAGACCCTGGGGACTTATTGGGTTTTAATCCAATCAATTTTCCCAAAACCATTTCCTGACAAATAAGAATTTCTTTCAATTGCTCCTTCATGCTGGACCCTCTGTTGCTGGGCATTTCCTGAAGGTTATTTGCATCCTCTTTAGTGAAGACAGATCTAAAGTATCTGTTCAACTGTTCTGCCGTTTCTTTGTTGTCTGTTGTGAATTCACCTGGTTATAACTGCAAGGGACCTACATTTATCTTCACCAGTCTTTTTTTCTTCACATATCTATTGAAGTTTTTGCAATCAGTTTTTATGTTTTCCACAAGCTTACTTTCACATTATATTTTCCCTTTCCAAATTAAACCTTTTGTCCTCCTCTGCTGAATTTTAAATTTCTCCCAGTCCTTTTGTTTGCTGCTTTTTCTGGCCAATTTATATGCGTCCTCTTTGGCTTTAACACTATCCCTGATTTCCCTTTTTACAATGGTTGAGCCATCTTCCTTGTTTTATGTCAGAAAGGGATGTACAATTGTTCAAGTTCAACTGCATTTTCTTTAAATGTCTGCCATTGCCTACCACCATCAACCCCTTAAGCATCCTTGGCCAGCTTATCCTAGCCAATGCATGCTTTATACTAAATAAGGTAGCTTTTTTTTAAAGTTCAGGGCCCTAGTTTCAGATTTAATTGTGTCACTCTCCATTTTAATGAAGAATTCTACAATATTATGGTCATTATTCCGCAATGATCTCACACTACAATGTGGCTAATTAATCCTCTTTCGTTACACAATACTCAGTCTAGGATGGCTTGCTCTCAAGTTGATTCCTCAACATGTTGGTCGAGGAAAACATCCCTCATACATTCCAGGAAATCCTCCTCCATCGCATTGTTACCAGTTTGGTTAGTCCAAACAATATGTAGATTGAAGTCACCCATAATAACTGCTGTACTCTTATTGCATGCAACTCTAATTTCCTGTTTGATACAATCCCCAACCTCACAGCTATGGTTTGGTGGTCTGTACACTAATGTCTTTTTTCCCTTTGGTGTTCCGCAGTCCACCTATACAGATTCCACATCATCCAGGATGATGTCCTCCCCCACTATTGTGTTAATCTCCTCCTTAACCACTAATGCTACACCACCACCCTTTCCTTTTCATCTATGTTCCCTGAAAATTGCATAACTCTGGACATTAAATTCACATCCTTGGTCACCCTGGAGCCAGGTCTCTGTGATCCCAATTACATCATATCCATTAGGACCCAATACAGCAGCAAATAACTTACCTCCTGACTTCCCAAAGCCTGTCCACCACCTAGTAAGCACAAGTCACGAATGTGATGGAATATTCCCCACCTGTCCGGATGGTGCAGCTCTAATAACAGTCAAGACTCCATCCAGTATAAAGCATCCCGCTTGATTGGCACCGCATCCGCAAAAGTTCACTTCTTCCATCACTAATACTCAGTAACTGAAGTGTATACTACCTACAAGATGCGGTGCAGAAATTCTCCAAAGATCCTGAGACAGCACCTTACAGACCTTTGACCACTTCCATGTAGAAGTGCAAGGGCTACAGATACTTAGGGAAACCACAACCTGGAAGTTTCCATCCACGACACTCACCATCCGGACTTGGAAATATATTGACGGTTCTTCTGTGCCACTTGGTCAAAAGCCTGGAATTTCATTCCGAAGGGCAATGTCGGTCAATCTCCAGCATGTGGACTGCAGTGGTTCAAGAAGGCAGCTCACCTCCACCTTTTCAAGGAGAGCTAGGGGTGGGCAATAAATGCTGGCCAGACAGTGATAACAATGTCCCATGAGTGAATAAGAAAGAAAGAGACCAAATGGTCTCGTTTTCAAAAATATTTTCAACCTCTGAAACATTGAGGGTGAGTTTGGTCATGTATCCTGATGTTTGGGAGAATAACAAAGACAGAGTTCCAGGAGTTAAATATGGAGGTGACAGGAATATGGATAGGAATTACAGTGGCAGTGAATGCAGTGATTTTTTTTCAGGTGATGCTGTAATATTAAAGCCTGGTCCTGGTCCTGGATGGCATTTGAGGTCCAAAGCTCAGCTCAGAGCCAAGTATTATATTCCGTTGTGTTCAGACTGAGACAGCCAACCATGAGGAGGATTAGTTGGCAACTAAACTGTGAAGTATCCAGGGGAAGCCAGAATGAATGTTTTGCTTGATAAGAATACCTTGGAGCCCACTCACAACCGGTAGTGAATTAGAACAGCAATAGATGGCTGAGCATAATCCTGGCTCCTTACTTACAGGTATGAACCCATGACTTGGATGGTGGCTCACCTTGAATCATAGAATAATACAATGGAGCGTGGTGCAATTGAAGCATAACAGCAAACTGAAGCTGAGGTAGTGGGTAAAGAGATATAAAGATTGGATGTTACTTATTCAAAAAGAATTGAAGTTGACTGTTCTTACTCCAACATGAATCAGTAGCAAATTGGTGGGAAAAGAAAGAATAATGAATAGAGCACAGGGAACTGCATGTGGGCATTGGAGAAGAGATTTTCTTTTGCTGAAAATGAAGCGGCTATTTGAGCACTGCTGAGGAATGCAACAGAAAAATGGAGAGAAAAATAAATGGCCATAAGAGCAGCATAGCAACTTGTTAAGTACCTGTGGTTAGTTAAGGTGAGAAGGTAGACATGAATTTATCTGAGGTAGAAAGACAGAAGTGAAGATAAGGCAGACAGACAGAAGCAGGTGGGGGAAAGGGAGGACAGTCCACATATGTGAGAGGGAGAGAGGAAGACGTAGCAAGAAGGTAAAGGTAAAGTTGCCATAGTCTTATCAAACCATAGGGCTGCTTTCTCATTAGAAAGAAATGACTGGTGGGGTGACCATACCTTAGGCAAGAGGAGTGGTTGTGGGGAGTTCAGAAGGTGAGCTCTTCAGCATAACCTCAGCTGGTATAAGAAATTAAAACCATCCTGTTGCCAGCCCTTTGTATTGTGAGTTGGCTGTAGTGTTAACTGAGTGAACTGACCCTCACACAGCCAGGGCAAAGGAGGAAGAAACAAAATTGCTGAAATTGATTGACCATAAGAAGGCCAAAAGGGCAACACTGAATTAGGAACATAGGAATTGTAGACAATCGAGCTGTCATGCTTGCCCCAACATTCAAATCAATCATGGCTGATTGAATACTTCAATGCCTTTCCCATAACCCTGTACCTCTAAAGTAATCTGTAATCAATCAATCTTAATGATAGTGAAATACTGAGCTTCTACAGCCCTCTGAGGCAGAACATTCCAAAGGCTCACAGCCCTCTGAGTAAAAATCTCTCCTTATCTGAGACCTAAGTACTACCCTTTATTTTTTAAAACGAGTCTATCGATCCTACCCCTTTCAACATTTTGTAAGCTTAATGAGATAGCCTCTCATTTTTCAAAACCCTAGGGAATGCAAGCCCAACTTGCTCAATATTTCTTCACAAGACAACCCTACAATCCCAGAACATGTCTGGTGAACATTGATTGCACTTTTTCTATGACAATAATACCTTTCCTGAGATGGGGAAACTAAAACTGTGCACAATACTGCAGATACTGCCTAACTAAGCTCCTATACAACTGAAGCAAGATTTCACACTTGTATACACAAATCTTCTTGCAATAAAGGCTACCATTCCATTAGCCTGCCTAATATATTGCTGTACCTGTAAGTTAGCTTTCAGTGATTTATCAACAAAGACATCTAGGTCAGAGGCTAGGAGTGCAGCAGTGAGTAATTCACCTCCTGACTTTCAAAAAGCCTGTTCACCATCCACAAGACACAAGTCAGGAGTTGGAATACTCTCCATTTGCCTTGATAAGTACAGCTCCAACAACACTCAAAAAGTTTGACAACTTTCGGGACAAAGCAGCCTACTTGATTGCTACCACATTCACAAAAATCCACTCCCTTCACCTTGAATGCTCTTTAGCTGCAATGTGCACTATCTACCAAGACGCACTACAGAAATTCACCAAAGATCCTTAGATAGCAATTTCCAAGTTCATGACCATTTTCATCCAGAAGGACAAGGGCAGCAGATAGGTGGGAACACTACCATCTGCAAGTTCCTCTCCAAGCCACTCACCATCCTGACTTGAAGATATATTACTGTTCCTTCACTGTCGCTGGGTCAAAATCTTGGAATTTCCTCCCTAAGGGTCTGTGGGTATACCGACAGCACATGGACTTTGTTTAATTTACTCGTGGGACAGGTGTGTCACTGGCTGGCCAGCATTTATTACCATGCTTAGTTGCCTTGGGAAGTTGGTAGTGAGGTGCCTCGTTGAACTGCTGCAGTCCACATGCATCAACTGACTCTATATTCATTTTGTTCAAAGCCCTCGATGTAAACTGTCAGGTTCTGGAGATTTATCAACTTTCAGCCCGATTAATTTCTCCAATACATTCTTCTTACTAATGCTAATTTCCTCCAACTCCTTATTCTCCCCAGTGTAAACAAATATGAGTTTTATATATATATAATATATTTAATAACATTTGCTGCAAATTCAGGTTCTTAGAGCTCCAAGTTAAACATATACAGATGTCTGTGTGTACGGAGATAATCATAAACTTTTGAACACTTTAATACCTTGTAAATCTAAGTGAGACTTCCAAGCAAACTACCCACTAGGTTTACAGAGATAACTTTCTGGACTGTCATTTTCATTTTTAGTCTGTGCTGGGAAGTGATTTAAGAGAGAAGCACATGTCAAACTGTGAAATGCTGAGAAGGTTTTTGATGGTTTGAGGCCTTGAACAGTGAGGAGGGAGGAAATGGATTGGCAAGTGTTGCGTCAGTAATTGCATGAACCTACAGACTTAACAATTAGCGATATGAACCAAACCTACACTCCAAGCATCTGCCTTCCCTGCACTTGTGATGTCAAACTGTCATAGGTCTCAGTGCAGATAGGTCTCTGGATCTGTACCGTTCTTCTCCGGCTCACCTCTCTCACTCTGGTGACATTATTTCTTGCAGCAAACCTTAATAAATGCACCTCTTTTCTCCTCTGCACCGAATTACTATTTAAATCAAAATTCCCAGTTATTCGCTTTGCCATTCTTTGGCAAAGTCTCTCTTATTTTAACCGTGCAACTTCCTCTCATCCTCCAGCAATGATCCACTCCTGTTTTTGAATTGATTGAAGTTAATAGAGATAACTATTAGACTAATAGTTATTAGTCCATGTCAATCACAGGAATCTGACACTGAGATAACAAGGTGTAGAGCTGGATGAACACAGCAGGCCAAGCAGCATCAGAGGAGCAGGAAAGCTGACGTTTCGGGTCTAGACACTTCTTCAGAAATGGGGGAGGGGAAGGCGTTTCTGAAATAAGTAGGGAGAGAGGGAGAGGCAGATAGAAGATGGATAAAGGAAAAGATAGATGGAGAGGAGACAGCCAGTAAAGGTGAGTTTAGGTGGGGAGTTAGCGGGGGATAGGTCAGTCCAGGGAGGACAGACAGGTCAAGGGGGCGGGATGAGGCTGGTAGGTAGGAGATGGGGGTGGGGCTTGAGGTGGGAGGAGGGGATAGGTGGGACAAAGGACAGGTTAGGGAGGTGGGGACAAGCTTGGCTGGTTTTGGGATGCAGTTGGGGGAGGGGAGATTTTGAAGCTTGTGAAGTCCACATTGATACCATTGGGCTGCGGGGTTCCCAAGCGAAGCTTGTGAAGTCCACATTGATACCATTGGGCTGCAGGGTTCCCAAGTGAATGAAGCTTGTGAAGTCCACATTGATTTTTCACAAGTCCAGTTTAAAATTACAACTCCATACAATCTTGCAACAAATACTACCTGTGAATCCCATTCCACACCAAGACAGTACAGCAACTGAACCAGTCCTTTTCATGTCGACAGTGGTGCTCCAGCGACATAAAATCATTACTAGAAGGCCTAGAGAATTCCAGTATCCAGTTCTTCCTTGCAACAATTAAATGTTTAATGTTTTTCAAAGCAGGCTAGAATGATTTAGGTCCAACAGATGAACTTCTGCTCCTACACCTTTCGGTCTTATGAGGTAGTGCCTAATTGGAGATACCATCCATCGAGCCTGCTACACCATTCAAAGAAATCATGGTTAAAATGATGGTCCTCAAGTCACTTTCCTGCTTTTGCCCACAGCCCTTGCATCCCTTGGTAAAGTCAAATTTGTCTCTCTCGGCCTTGAATACACACACTGATACAGCCTTCTGTGGCAAAGAAAACCACAGATTCACCATGCCCCGGGAAATTCCTCCTCACCTCTGTCTTACAAGAGCAACTGCTTACTCTGATATTATGCCCCCTGGTCCTAGACTCTTACAGAACAATCTCTTCGTATCTACTCTGTCATGCCCCCTAAGAATCTTAACTGTTTCGATGAATACAGACTCAACCTATTCAAGCTCTCATCTTGAGACAGTACTTTGATACATTGGATCAGCCTAGTGAACCTTCTCTAGACTCTATAAAATTTCAGTATATCTTCTCTTAGATAAGAGGCCGACAATTGTTCACAATATTCCTGCTGTGGTATGACTAGTGTTATGTATAATTGTAGCATGTCCTCCTTATTTTTGCGCTCAATGTGCCTTTGAAATTAAGGGAATTCCAGTTTCCAAATCCCTGTGTGCTATAGCTTTGTGCAGTCTTTCTCCACTTAAATAACATTCAGTTTTCAGGTAGTTCTTGCCAAAGTGCATAACCTCACACTTCCCTAAAATGTATTCCATCTACCAAGCTTTTGCACCATCATTTTGCCTGTCTAAAAACCTCAAGTAGTCACTCTCACTACTTGCTTTCCCATTTACTTTGTGTCGTCTTCAATCTTAGCTTAGTACATTCACTTCCATCATTCAAGTAATTAATATATATTGTAAGTAATTATGGCTCCATCAATAATCCCCGTTTCACTCCACTGGTTACAGATTGCCAACCTGAATATGGCCCCTTATCCCAACATTTGGTCATCTATTATTTAGCAAATCCTTCAGCCATTCTAAAATACTACTTCCAACACCATACGCTCTTATTCAGTGGCCTGAAGTGTGGCACCTTATCAAACGTCTTCTGACAGTTAAAATGATATGATTGTGAGGATAGAAAGTATTATATCCAAATTTGCAGATGACACTAAAACAGATGGGGAAGTAAGTTGCAACAAAGAAATAAGAGATTTGCAAATGCATAAGTATAGATGAGATGACTGGGCCAGAACTTAGCAGATGACGTTTAATGTAGGTAAGTGTGAGTTGGTCCATGTTTGTCTGAGGAGTAGAAAGGCAATTTGTTGTCTATTTGGAAAGAAACTTCAGAGAGCTTCAAAGCAGAAAACTAGCATTCAGGTGGGCAAATCAAATTTTGGCATTCATTGCTAAAAGAATTGAATATAAAAATAGGGATATGTAGCTTCAGTTGTACAAGGCATTATTGAGACCACATCTGGAATATTGACCATAATTTTGGTCCCATTATTGGAGGCGGGATGTAATTGTATAGAAAGCAGTTGAGAGGAGCTTACTAGCTGGTTTCCAGAGATGAGTGCCTTAGCTTCTGAAGAGAGATTGTGCAGTTTGGGCCTATCATCTCTGTAATTTCAAAGAATGAGACAAGATTGGACTGAGGTATCTAAAATGATAAAAGGAATTGATAAAATAGCATAGAAAGGATGAAAGCAAAACAGCACAACGAACTTTCTTTAATATCAGTACACTCAGACAATGAAGGCCATCAGTTTAACTGGGACAAGGTAACTGTAGTAGCCCAACCCAAGCATAGACACTCACCAGAATTCCTAGAGGCATGGTTCTCCACTCATAATGCAATGGGCAAGCATATAGAATTGGATCCCATATACAAACCCATACAAATTAAAACCGGAAATGACACAACTCACTATTACAGACCAGACAGTATAAATTCCAAGAGGAGTAGAACAACATCGCTTCATAGGAGGCCTTACTGATGATGTTACCTAGCAACGTGACGAAACGAGTGAACGAAAACAAGCCAGCTCCGAGAGCAAGTCAACAACCTTCGCATTATTTGTTTGCAGAGGTTTTGCACTAGAAAAGATTGGATCAACATACATATATGCTTATTTCCTTACCTGCCAGGGTTCAAAGTTTGAAACATGGGCACAAGTAGTATTCATAAATGGGCCATTGCCGCCTTCTCAGGACAGCGTATCGTCAAGTACATGAGCGACAGCATAAACCGCTTTGTGCACACGGTACAAACTATCGTCTATCATCGCTGGAAGATACCCGTTTATTATTTCATCCAAATGTTCTTTTCCCATGCATTGCCGCATTTGGAATGCAGGCGTGGTTTTATTCCTCTGTCACATTGTCCGCTGTTAAAGAGCACGTGAATGCAGCTTCCCAAAATGTATTAACGAAAATGCTGTCAGGAAATCTGGAAAGATGAATTTTCAGAAGGTAATCTCTGAGTCCGTCTATTTCTGTCCTACGGGTTGCTAAACCAATTGTCCAAACCAGAAATCTTGCTCTTTCTTCAGCGGGGCGCAAATCTTCTGTAACCCACCCTTCACTCCCAATCCATTATATCTCCGTTACATTTTGACGCAATAATCCACCAAGACCTTTGTAGTCGCCTGTTTGATCACTCGCGCTATTTTGCTGACTTTCTCCGCAGGATCGGTTCGGTAAAACAATTCAGAGTAGGAAATGCACACCCCAAATTTTGGGCTTCTTCAATAAATGCTGGCATTGCAAAATTCCAATAAGCTAATTGTAGCGTTACTTCTAATCGTTCCAATCCAATCCCAGCCGAATGATTCCACCATTACAGCTACAAGTTTGGACTGATAATCGTCACTTGGGATCGTTCTGAAGAATGTGGGGTATTCTTGTTTGTCACTGAGGCACGAACAAGTGGAGAAGTAACAAACCTGTGTAGCAACAAATGTAAATGGATGAAATTGTGTGTTTAGGTACTTTGAATTACCGAGAAAATTCTCCTTAAATTGGCATTCTTGCGAATTGTCCTGATGAATGTAAGACGAAAATCTTCAAGAAAACGCATCTTTTTCCCCAACAATACTCAAGTTCTGTATCACGAAATGACTATTTTAATTATGTACGCCTAAATATTATGATTTATAATAAAGTTTCAGTGTGAATCATTTGATATTCGTTGTATAATTAGAAGACTAATCTTGTAACAATTAACTGGAATTAATTGCACAGTTTTTAATCTTTTGTTTAACATATTGGACTAAAAAGCTCTCTGGTAGATGTACTGGTCAGATTGCAGCTACCTTCCCTTGAAGTTCAACCAATTAAATTTCTAATTGGATTCTTTATTCTAACACTAACTCCTACTTTAACGGATCTCGTAGCGCAGTGGTTGTGTCCCTATCTCTGAACCTGGAGACCTGCATTGAAGATCCACCTGCTCAAGAAGTGTGTCATGACATCTCTGTGCAGGTTGATTGTAAATATCTAACTCCGATTTCACTGTCGCTGCACATTGTGACTTGGGCCATTGCATCCCGTGTATCACATGCTCGGACTGGACACAGCATACAGCATAAGAGATAAAAGGAACTGCCGATGCTGGAGTCTGAGATAACAAGGTATGGAGCTGCATGAACACAGCAGGTCAGGTAGCGTCAGAGGAGCAGGAAAGCTGACGTTTCGGGTCTGGACCCTTCTTCAGAAAAGGGCCCAGACCCGAAGCGTCCACTTTCCTGCGACCTCTGATGCTTCCTGGCCTGCTGTGTTCATCCATCTCCACAGCATACAGCATGCTAGTTAGTAGTTTCATTTAGCTGTTTGTATGATTGGGCACCATTCGTAGTTGTACACTAAAAATAAACAAGCCGAAAGCTATTCAAATAATCTCGAATAACCAAATGATGTGTTACCATCGGAATTCCGAAAGAACCAACTGCCCTTGCGGCTGCCATGGAGGACGTGGACATTGGAGGAACCTTTACATTCAGGGTACTCAATTAGTTCTTGTTCGCCGTTTACCAAAGCCAGCGCTGCTTTCAATGCAATCGCCGAGGATGAGCAGTCATCATAGATTTTATATCCCAGTGAGAGTTTTGCTCCGATTTGTTTCATCAATAGCAAATATCATGGTCTGCATCAGGCCAAAGTTTATCAAGTGGAAACTGCGGAAGATACAAATAAAATACAGCATGGACATTCAAATTGTCGTTCAATCCCGAATTGGATAATGTAGTTAGAATACAATTGTTTCTGATAAATCATAACGAACAGAAACAATATTTGGTCACAAATTTGAATTGGTTTAGTGTATCCTTTAGATCCTTATTAATTTTAGTCGCACATATCGCTTTGCTCGTCTCATTCTGTAAATGCATGTCTACTTGCTCTACCTCCTTAACAAATCTTAAATATATCTTTCCATTTTTAGCTGAGATTCTATTCCCAAAAAAGCCTTTATTATGAAATATTTTAGGGGTTTTGTTACGCTACTTGGGTAATTTCGTCTCTTGGCTCCTCCTTGTGTTCCTAATTTCCATTACGATTATTTCCTCGTCTCTTCGTCTACTCTCTGATTATACATTTCTCTTCTACGTAGTCAACGTATGCCCCTTTCCTAGGCCTCACTTGTCCACTTATGTATTTATATAGTCAAGCAGTCTCACCAGTATTCAGTTCTATCCTTTTTAACGGAATATGTTTTCCAACACTTCTATGAGCATCGTTTTAAATGTTTCCCATGCTGCTCTACAATGTCCTTTGTGAATATCGTTGCCCAGTTTACTTTCCTAAACTTAATCTCAGCCTCCCAAAATCAATCCACCCTCCAAATCTTTTTCCTGGTATCCACCACATTTATGTGATTCTCCATTCTCATTCTCCATTATCATGAAGTGTACGATCACTATTACATATATATTGCCTATCGTCACTTCTCTTCTCTGTTTCATTCCTCAAATCCAGATCCCATAGCGAATCTTCACATCTTTTTTCCTATCCTTAAATGCCAACTTAGTTGACAAGTAAAACTGAAAGAGAATGAAGTTCAAAACGTAATACATTGAAAAACAGCCATCCGCCCGAAGTAGTTTATGCTTTCGTGGCATCCTTGTATTTATGTTTAGCTCCAAAATAATTCAACGGCTTAGCCGTCCGGTCATCTGCGGTGTAAAGAGCATCGGTGATAATAAGAGCACGAGGCTTCAGACTGTCACAAAGCGCATGTACGAAATTGGTGGTAGTAGGAACTGCAGATGCTGGAGAATCCGAGACAACAAGGTGCAGGGCTGGATGAACACAGCAGGCCAAGCAGCATCATAGGAGCAGAGAGGCTGACGTTTCGGGCCTAGACCCTTCATCAGAAAAGGGGGAGGGGAAGGGGGTTTTGAAATAAATAGGGAGAGAGTGGGAGGCGGATAGAAGAGGGATAGAGGAGAGGATAGGTGGAGAGGAAACAAACAGGTCGAAGAGGCGGGGATGG
>NC_063344.1:16263306-16344609 GCF_021869965.1 Rhincodon typus | reverse complement strand
CAAAATCTCCCCTCCCCCTACCGCATCCCAAAACCAGTCCAGCTCTTCCCTGCCTCCCTAACCTGTTCTTCCTCCCACCTATCCCCTCCTCCCACCTCAAGCCGCACCTCCATCTCCTACCGACCAACCTCATCCCGCCCCCTTGACCTGTCCGTCCTCCCTGGACTGACCTATCCCCTTCCTAACTCCCTACCTACACTCATCTTTACTGGCTCCATCTCCGCCTCTTCGACCTGTTTGTTTCCTCTCCACCTGTCCTCTCCTCTATCCCTCTTCTATCCGCCTCCCACTCTCTCCCTATTTATTTCAGAACCCCCTTCCCCTCCCCCTTTTCTGATGAAGGGTCTAGGCCCGAAACGCCAGCCTCTCTGCTCCTATGATGCTGCTTGGCCTGCTGTGTTCATCCAGCCCTGCACCTTGTTGTCTCGGGTTATCCAGTTAAAAGACTGCTTTGGAAGTCGTATGTGAGGAATTGGTCGCCGTGAACACAGATTGTATTCATTCAAATGTATCGCTAATTTGTAGAACAGGCTTCGTAAAATAAGAGGCAGGAAGAGTCTTGACAGTCTGGAGTCGAGACCCTCTTGCACATTCAATGTAGGTACGGTTGTTTTCTCAAACTGATAATGGTATTATCGTCTGTTAGTTCCCAATGCATTGCGCAGTTCCCTGAACGAATTCTGACTGCAGCTGATGTAATCCCGTCTAAAGCAATATTCCTCGATCGGCATCACAGTGTGGCCAACAAGAGGTGACAGAGGAAACTTGCATTCATGTGACGTTATTTGTGTAAAAGACACAGAGTCTACACTCCATAAAAACTTGCGTGTAAGTATTCTTTCGGTACGTTAACGAAATTTAGGACTGAAGAGCATGTACTTCCACCACCTTTCATTACCTCAAAATCCTCTATCCAAAGTATATATCTATCCTCTTTCTGAGTGCAGGGATCCAACCTCTTGGTTCTAAACTTTCCGATTTGATGTAAGCAACGCATACAAAAATATTCCAGTTCCACGAAGAATTAAAAGCAGGAAGAATTCAAAACCCAACGCATAGATTCCATGTCGGCTGCTTTACAACTAAAAAAAATTCGAAATGGAGAAATGAAAACTGCACTCCCATCTATTAAATCGCACAGAAATACTCAGTGAGAATGAGGATCAGATTCTCTAAGGTTTTGGAGTAGATTTGTAGGTCGGATTGTGGGTGTTGTGGTTGGTTGGCTCGCCGAGGTGGTTCATTGTTGTTCCGCAGACGTTCCATTACCCTGCTGGGTAACATCATCAGTGCAGCCTCCGAAGAAGCGCCGTTGTGTTTTCCCGCCTGGTTTTTAAACTCTGGAGTCCGTTGAGCTGGATTACTCACTTCCGGTTTTCCTTGCGGTGGGGAGTATATGGGGTCGAGTTCTGTGCACAGGGTAATGAAACGTCTGCGGAACAGCAATGAACCAGCTCGGCGAACAACGAGGATCAGATTCTTTGGCCTTGAGGGATTAAGGGAAGTGAAAATAGGAAAAGTGCCCTAAAAACAACTCAGTTGTGTGTAAGAAGGGGAAATAATTACCATTGCTGTAAGAAAGGACAACAAATAACGTCCTTACCAGTAAAGCGCACAGTCTAATGGTTCGTAAAAACACTTGCTCTTCTTTTCAATTTTTTCGCGTTTAAATATCGCTATTTTAAACTATGTTTCTCGGTGTCACTGGTAAAGAAAATACCTGCTTTCCGGTGGAGCTCCACACGATATCTCCGATATTCAGGATAAGTTCATGTCCCTCCGGCGCTGAGCCTTCATAATATCCAATTTTTACAATTTCAAGTGAACCTTCCAAATTCATTTGTAAATTTATTAAGTCATACGCTGGAACTGGATCACCATTTTCGTCAAAATACACGATTTCCCCAGTGTCAGCAGTGAAATTTACCGCGTGTAGATAATGCAGCAACTGCAGGAGAACAATCCAAGACATGTAAATCTTTGGCTGTCATTTGGGTACATGTATTAGAATTCATGTAAACAAATTAACACAAATAGTTTAGAAACGAATACTAGCACAAATTAGCATCCGGAGAGGAACAAATAAGTTTGGATATCCATCTTCCATTTTTGCAAGTTTCTGGTCTTCTGTCTCGGATTCAAATGTCAATATTAACCGGAATGATTCTGATTGAGAATATGTGGAGTCTAGCCAGACTACAGAGATTTGATTGACAGTGCGGAGTCGCTCCCAGTGAGTGATGAATTGGCGGAGTGACTTTTTTTTAAATTAAACATTCCACTGAGATCTAAGGCCCTGTAATACTGTAAAAAAAAAGCTCGCCAAGCCTATCCTATAAAAAAACTAACACATTGAGCATTTAGCACGTTGTTCTTAGTGGGAAGTCCTTGGCTACAATTTAGCTGCTCTGGTTTTTACTTCACAACAGTGAAGCAAGTGTTTCATTGTTTATAGGACGCTGCTAAGGGATTCAGGCCTTGGATGTCCTTACAATAACGTATTTAGGTTTAATAGCCGCCCTTCTACGTGAGAGAATTTTCCGGTATTTCTGATATTCAGTTTTTATCTTGATCTGTTCTTGGCCTATTGGCATGTTTTTTTTTTCCTCATTCTCTGATTCGTCCAAATGGGATTGGTTCTTTAAAGGAAGCCGTGAAAACGGCCGCAAGTGGAAATATGCTATTCAAAACCTGATGGTGTCAATGCACTCTAACTGAAACAAAATGAACTATTTTCCTACCTGCCAGGGTTCAAAGCTTGAAATGTGAGCGCAAGTGTTATTCATAAAGGGGCCATTGCCTTCTTCACAGGACAGCATATCGTCAAGTGCATGAGCGACAGCATAGACCGCTTTGTACACACGATAGGAACTTCCGTCCATCATCGCTGGAAGGTAGCCATTCTCTAACCCATCCAAATGTTCATTCCCTGTGCATGGCTGGACTTGAAATGCAGATTTTCTAGTTTTTGTTGTGTCCGTCGTCAAAGAGCACGAGAACAGAGTTTCCCAAAATATCTTCACAAAAGTGCTGTCAGGAAACTTAGAAGGATGAATTTTTAGAAGATTATCTCTGAGGCCGGCTATTTCTGTCCAAGGAGTTGTTAGACCAATGGCCCCAATGAGAAACCTTGCTCTGTCTTCAGGTGGCAATATATCTTCTGTAAGCCACCCTTCACTTCCAATCCACTGTATCCCCGTCACATTTTGGCGCACTATCTCCCGAATTAACACTCGCATATCTCCACTATGCACAAATCCAATCACAACCTTTGTAGTCGCTTCTCTCATCACCTGCACTACTTTGCTGATTTTCTCGGCTGGATCGGTTCTGTAAAACGATTCGGAGTACGCGATGCAAACCCCAACTTTTTGGGCTTCTTCGATAAAAGTTCTCATCGCAAAATTTCCATAATCTGTATTGCTTCTAATCGTCCCAATCCAATTCCAATCAAATGTTTTCACAAGTTCAGCGAGAAGTTTGGACTGATCTTTGTCGCTTGGTATCGTTCTAAAGAAAGTCGGATATTCTTGCTTATCGCTCAGACAGGGGCAAGTGGAAAAATGACTGACCTGCAGAAAAGCGTTAATATATGTAAAGATGTTTTCATCGTTTTTGGAATCATTATTAAAAATGTTTCAGTCCAATGTCGTAAGTATAAATGCATTTTGTTTACTTATGAATTTTATTAAGTGCAAAATTAGATATAAGCACCTATGACTGGAAATAATCGAAGAAAATAAATCATTTGCAGAATTAAAGAAAAGACAAATTACAAGTTGAAATCTGCAATGGTCAGCACATGTGGTTGTGGGAGAACTATTTTGTATGAGGGTGAAATAACTTGCTTTTTTTTCAATATTTCGGTGTCGCTACTCGTTCTGTCAGTGCACTTATGAGCGAACGGACTATGTGGGAGCTAGTGTCATAGTGGTAATATCATTGGATGAGTAATCCATATCACAAACTTGTGGGGATTTGGGTTTAAATCACACTATGGTACATTGCAAAATTTACATTCAATAAAATCTGGAATAACCAAAAAAAAGGCTACCACGATGATTTTTTTTTTTGCAGCACGGTGACTCAATGGTTAGCACTGCTGCCTCACATTGCTAGGGATCTCGTTTCGATTTTAGCATCGGGTGACTATCTGTGTGGAGTGTACTCTTTCTGCCAGTGTCTGCCTGGGTTTACTCCAGGCGCTGCTGTTCTTCCCACAGTAACCGAGGTGGTCTGGCCGTCCTAAGTTGCCCCAGCGTTCTGGTATATGCGGGCTAGGTGGTAGGCATGATAAATGCTGGGAGAGGGCGTAATGTTCTTCGGAGGCTCGGCGCCCACTCCATGCGCCAAATGTCCTCTACCTGCACTGTCGGGATTCAATGATTCTAACGGCGTTGTGAAAATGCTGTCAATTATTTGAAACTTTACCATCGGAATTCCGAACGTTCCAACTGTCCTTGCGGCTGCCATAGAGGACGTGGATATATCACAGCCAATAATGGCTGCGACATTGGAGGAACCTTTACATTCAGGGTACTCAATTAGTTCTTGCTCTCCATTCACCAAAGCCAAGGCTGCTTTCGACGCTATTGCGGTGACCGAGCAGTCATCGTAGATCTCATACCCCAGAGTTATACTCGGAAGCAGAGTTTTGCTCCGATTTATTTCTTCAATAGCAAATATCATTGTCTGTATCAGGCGAAAGGTTGCGATATCAAACCTGCGAGGTACATGTGAAAGGAAATGACGTTCACATTTTAATTACCATCCAGTTCTGCGGATCACATTCACCCAGATGTTCCAGCCTCGCCGAGGCTCACACCTCAATGGAGACCCGAAATGGAAACGCAAGTTCGAGCCACCGATTTACGCTGGAACTTGTGGCTTGCCCGAAATGCCTTCTTGGGAACCCATGATCAGGATCCACAGGGCTCGTATCAGTGAGCAAAGTTGGGTCGATTGTCCGCCGCATGCCCCGCTATGTACGATCCTTCCGAGGAAGGGTCACCGGATCCCAAACGTTGGCTCTCATTTTTCTGCACAGATGCTGCCAGACCTGTTGAGCTTTTCCGGAAACTTCTGCTTTTTATTTATCCTGATTCTTGTCGGGTTTACAAGTGTTTAAATGCCTGGACGTCAGCGAGACTATCAAATCAGCACGGCATTCTCAACCTCACTCAGAGAAAGTCGGAACTGCCGATGCTGGAGTCTGAAATAACAAAGTGTGGAGCTGGAGGAGCACAGCAGGACCGGCAGCATCAGAGGAGCAGGAAAGCTGACGTTTCGAGTCGGGACGGGTCCCGGGGTTCTGGGTATGGGTGGGATGCTCTTCAAATAGGCCTAATGACCTCTTCCGCACGTAGGAATTCTATGATTCTATGATTGTGCGACCTACCTTTCGCAGTACATGTCTGATGGACGAACGACAAATGAAGAAACATCATGAATCACGTCAAAATTTAAAGAAAATATCCCACCCAGGATAATATCACCATCTTCAGTCAAATTCGGCAAGTCATTTTTTGCTCGAGGCTTGCAAACAACTCCATATGATTCCCGCATAGGCGCAACAACCAGCAACTGGAATATCAAAAACAAAGCCATCGCTTTCTTCCATGGAACCTCTCACTAGATTAAACTTAATAAGAAAGGACGCGGAGTTATATAGCATTAATTATAACCCGAGCAGTTCCCATTGCACCCCACAGCAACGAATCACTTGAGACCTGATGAAATGGATTAAATCTCCGAAACATTGCACAATCAACTTGTTTGCGGGACACTTTCATTGATGCAACCAATGTTTGCTATTTCTGTAGATAGAGTTCATGGAAAATAATAATCAGCGAACTTTAAAACCCCAAGTGAGCTAAGATTATCCAATCAGACAACAAAAATGTAAAAATGCTTAATCCTACTAATAATAATAGCAAAGGCTATAACAAGAGTAGGACATTCAGCCTGTCGAGTCTGATCATGACTGATTGATAATTCTCAACTCCATTACCTTTCCTTTTCCGTCTGAACACTTGATTCCCTGTTTAGTTAAAATCTGTCTGTCTCATATTCTGGAACATACTTCACGATCACCCTGAAGAAGCTGTGGTGAAGAATTCCTTACGTGCATGACCCTCCGAGTGAGGAAATTCATTGAGCTAGAGAGGCCTACAGAACAAAATGTGGCCCTTCAGCCCATTACATTAATGCTGGTCAAAACCAAGCACCTAAATATCTTAATCCCATTAGCCAACACTTGCCTGTATCTTGCCATTGCAAGTGCATGTCCAAGTACATTTTAAGTGTTTTGAGGGTTTCTGCCTCTACCACACACAGAGTGAGCTCCACATTTCCACAGCCATCTGTATAAAAACGTTTTTCCTCACGCCTACTTTGAACCTTCTGCCCCTTACCATAAATCTATGCCCATAGTCATTGATTCCTCCATCAAGGGAAAAGCATATTTCCTGCCTACTCTATATACCTTCTCGTCATCTTTTATATCATAAACACGTCACCTCTCAGTCCCCACTGTTCCAAAGAGAGCAATCCTAGTCTGTACATGCTCTATTCGGCTCTCCTACTCCATAACTCTTTCTTAAATGGGTGACCACATGTAGTACCCTGAGATTAAGCCTTCTGCTCCTATTTTTTGCACAAGGGTAAATGACTTTTCTGCATTTACCCTGTCAAGTTCCCTAAGAATTTTGTACGCTTTCACATACATCTTGTGGAAGAGCTCAGTCACGGCAACGGTATCAGCAATGCGCGCGGCGCCGTATCATGGCAGTAGATGAGCGGGTCTATTGTGAACTGGTGGTGGCAACTTCGGAGAGAGTTTGTGTTTCCGGAGGCTTCAGCATTGATGAGGCGCTCCTAGCACTGGCTCGTGGCTGCTATGGTGAAGATGAGCTCGGGTTTCTGGCGGCCTCTGCATCCAGCTCAGATTCATGGAGGAGGCAGCGGAGCGAACTTCAGCCCAATACGAGGCCCTATGGTATCGGCAGAGGCTGCATCGGCGAGATGGGCTTGAAGCGGACTCATGGTGGAGGCGGAGTCGAGTTTGGGCTGGTGCGGTACCTGGTGATATTGGTGGCTTCTGCATTGGCGAAGTCCAGAGAAGACTTGTAGTAGCGAGGGCGTCAGTGAAAACGTGATGGTGTTGAAGAGTGGAGAATTTCATTCCAATGGCGACGGCACGGAGAGGGGATTCATGCCTGGTCTGCAGACACATGGTGGAGCCACCAACAAAAAGAACTATGTAGTGGAAAAAGTTTTCTTTTCCTCTTTATTCTTCTGCGTCTATATTTCATGTTATGGATCATTTTTCTTTGTTTTAAGATAACACCAGAGTGGTGACACTATAGAATTCTTTTCACTGCATTGTGTAACAAAATACAGATGACAATACATAAACCAAATAAATAGTTCTTCAAAACTCTTTGAGTGCAGGCTCAACATATTCTAATCCTTTTGAAATAAAGGCTAGCTTTTCATTTGATTTTCTATTACCTGCACGAGAACTCCTAAATCTCATTTTCCGCTTGGGGTCCTTGCAGCCTTCCGGACTTAACACAGTTCAATAACTTTAAAGCCTGATTCCACCTTTCCATGTTTTATATTCAGTCCACACGAAGCCCTGTTATGACATGGATTGTTTGTAGCACAGTCACCCAATCTAACCTACCTTAAGGTCAATTACGGGTTGATTTCAGCACAATTCAACATTTTTCTCACTCTTGGTTCTTCTTACTTCTTATTCAACCTTTATTCTGCCCTGGCCTACTATCCATTATCTCCTTGTTTGATGATCCCTTTCGCAGCGCGTGTTTGGAATATGGTGGCGGGAGACTATTTGGGTGGTGAGTAAATTGGGGTTTGGTAGATAAAACGATGTTCCAAGTTGGTAATGTTCGGCTCATGGATGTTAGCGGAACACGTGATATAAACGGGTCCCACTGTGTCGGAGGTATACCGCGCGTAATGCATGCAGAATACCAGGGTAACAAGAGGCGTGGGTTTGCAGGTGTTGTTGTTGATACTTTGCCGTGGGAGCTGGCATAAGATTGGTCTGCCGGCTGCTTTGACACAGGCTTTTAAACACTTGTAAATCAGACATGTATCTTGGTCTATAGCATGTAGTGGACAATCGGCCCAACTTTGCTCACGCGACCTAAACTTCTAATGGAATCCCAAACAGTATATGCAATGAATCGAAAGTACACAGGAAAATACAATGACGCAAGCATTAATTGGAGAATCTCTGTGTGTCAGTGATAACGTTATCGGAATCCGCTAAGCACTGGAGCGTCGGAGGTTATACAGGTTTATAAAATATGAAGAGCACGGATAGGATGAAAAGCCAAGGCCTTTTTCCCAGTGAGGAAAGTCTAAACGAGAGGGCACAGATTTACGGTGAGAGGGAAAAGATTTAAGACGGACATTAGAAGTAACTTTTTCACGCAGAGTGTAGTGTATATACCGAATGCACTGCCACAGGATGTAGTGGTGGCTGGTACAATTACAACATTTAAAAGGCAGTTGGATGGGTACATGAATAGAAAGTGTTTAGAGGGATATAGGCCAAATGCTTCCAAATGGAACGAGGCTAATTTATGGTATCTGGTCAGCATAGACGAGTTGGACCGGTTTCCATTCTGTCGATCTCTATGACGCTATAACTTATGCACAAGAACAGCTAAACCTAATGTAACATTTCGAAGAAAAATGGAGACAGGCAAACCAAAGCTTGACATCAAAATGGCAAACACTTCTACAGCCACCGTGTACTTTCCTGGAGAGCTGATATAAGCCGGAATAAAAATGATCCAAAGAGCACAGAAAATCAGCATACTGAAAGTTATGTACTTCACATCGTTGAAATTATGCGGAGGATTCCGGGTAGGAAAAGCAAGCCGGAAGCATTCAGTGGACAGAAGACCAATAAAACTGGACACAAAATAAAAGGCTATTAAAGAACACACATTGCATTCCAAAATTATGATGTCTATTTTCATTGGATAGGGAGGTGATACAATGCGCCAATTCGTGCAAATTAAACCTTGAAGAACTGTAAGGACGAATACGCCTAACCGATGCTGCATCGTTCCAAACCAATTCAGCAAATTTTTTTTGGAGGAGTTGATTTAAAAGCGAATACAACAAGAACGGTTTTCCCTGAAATACAGGAAACACAGAGAACAAAAACAATTCCAAATGCAGTCCGCTGCAATGTGCAGGAGCATCTGGTCTGTTTCCCAATGAAGGTAAGTGAGCACAGGAAACAAAGCGTTAGCGCAAAGAGAAGGAGGAAGATCAGCTCTAAATTGTTTTCTCGTACAATCGGAATTTCCCGATACCGGAAAAATGCAGCAGCTGTGACCTGTGAAAGACATATTCCCACGACAGCAAGCGCCACGAAGACGTAGCCCAGAAACTCTTGGAAGGAAGGAAATTCAATGTTTTTGGGAAGACAACGATCTTTTTGCTGATTGGACCAATATTCCAAAGGAGACTTCACGCAGTCGGTGGAATCTGTAAGAATAAAATAATACTTTTAATACGCAAATACTTTTTCCACGAGATAGCATAGTGTGGGCCCTATGTTTGTACATACCCGTAAGTGTTGTTAATCTCAACATCGGCGCACTCTGCGCAGTCAAAACAGCACATTGGCTGACCTTTCCCGCTGACTTTCTTGTACCGGCAGGACACGGTTCTAAGAAAAGGGCACACGGAATCTAAGAGAAAGTAAAGGATACCTGTGTTATCCATATATTGGATTCATAGGGTAACATATATGGAGATGTTCGTATTTTGTCATTGGCTGAAGTATATTGTCAGGCCTGAAATCTAACTCTGCTACTGTCCCCTATATTTTTCCCTTCAGAGATTAAGCCAATAATGTTTCGAATGTCGACTTATCGATGCTTTGTTTTCACCTTCTCAGGCAGTGCATTGCAGGTCATGACAATTCTCTGTATTATATTTTGCATCTGTGGCCTTAGTTCTATGAGTGACCAATCCTCTGCCACTGGAAACTGTGATTCCCTCATTTTCTCTTTGCCACATCCAGTCGTATATGGTGGTGCTCAAATATCATGTCAAAGGAGATAGGTGATCCCTGAACTTGTCCGACTTCAATGGAAGTGGAACAGATCACATTTGCGCTCAAGTGCTTTTAAACACTTTATATCAGGAGAGCTAACAAGAAAACCAACACCACGAGCCCGTCCCGGGACTCTAGATCCCGGCCATTCTAGATGTCAACTTTCAATTGAGTTATCCATCCCACACGATATCGAGAAGCGGCTGAGCCCAGCGGGTGCAATGGAAACTCCAAACTGTCCGGTGCAGGTACGACGCTTCTTGAAAATTAGCGAAGTATGCCCTGCCCGTCACGCATGGAAATTTCACTTCCGATCCATCCACATACCATCCCTCATCCACACTCCATATCCGCAAAATCGTGATATCAATAGTGCTGTGAAACACTACATGCTGAACAGTGCCACATAATTTGGAATATTAGGATTAGAATTAGAATGAGATTTTATTGTCGCGTTTATGCAAGTGCAGGGATAAAGGAGTACAGTGAAAAGTGAACAATGTCGCCATTCCCGGAACTTTCTTAGTTCCACTGGTACCTGGGTGCAAAGTCTTAAGTACAAAACAGAGACATAAGGAATATAGTAAAAAGTTAAACAATAACGTCCCGAGAATAAAGTAGAAAAATAAAGAAATAAAGATAACGATTCATGACTGCAGTCCTTCTTAAGTGATTAGCCATACTGCGCTCGCTGTCCCCGCATGGGTTCGACCTCCTCCCTGTTGGGGTCGATCCCCTCCTCGTTAGGCTCGATCTCCCCGTATTCGAAGCGGCCGCACATGCCGAGACACCGCAGGCTGCCTGCTCTCGCCGCCGCAGATGCCCGCTGCCGCGAAGGGCTCGCTGTCTCCATTGGGTTCGTTGTCTGTCACTTCCCCACACTGGATCGCTATCCTCCGCGCTCGGCTGCTCCCTCTCCCTCTCTCACTCCCCCGCGCTCTCTCACTGTCCCTCACGCAGTCTCGGTCTCCCCACAAAAGGCAAGAAGATTAAAGTAAGAAAAAAAAAAACTCGCTCATCAATGTCGCATAATTTTCTGAAACTGAATTGTGTTTGGTTCAATTTGCTATTGCTCAAATAATGAAGCAGTCTCACCTACATGGACAAAGACTTGGATAACATCCAGGCTTAAAAATATTGCCAGTAAGTAACATATATGTCATGCAAATGCCAGGCTATCATTTGCCATTAGAAAGAATAAAAATGCGCAATTGCACTCCATGACAGGCAAATCTTTTGTTTGACAGTTTATTGCTCTTATTTTATTCACATTGAATCGATGTTCTTCAACTTCCTGCCAACAACACTGGAGATGGGCCACGACGCGACGATTGTGGTGTTTGTGGAAGAAGGTTCACCAACGTGTTCTCGGCAGTAATTTTGAATAAATCCCTTTCTTGCTAGCGACTCACACGGACCATCTCAAAATAAAACGATGCTACAAAGACAACTACTGTTTTAATTAACACGTACTTTGTTGATAAAATATGAAGTTGTGTAATTAAATATATATCTTTTTACATGATTAACATTTGGCAAAACGCCAACAATATTGCTTTGCCTGTTAAAATCGTTGTCTGTGCAAGGAATGGTTAGTACTTTCAAGTGAATATATGGAACATAATTTTGACAAATACTGTTTTAATAAATTGCGTATTTGACACCCAGGAAACCGACGAGAAAAATCAGAGAAAAGGAACTGCTAGATAAATGCATTGTCACCACTGATTCCTTCCAGTACACGGATCAAATTCGAAGCTGTGATCAACGAAATAAAAGTAACCCCAAGTTTAAAGATTGCTTCGGAAGCTGTAGGTCATCAATTGCTGGCTGTGAACACATATTGCATTCATTAAAATGCATTTTAATTTGTCGATCAGGTTTCGCGAAATGTCAGTGAGGACGAGTGTTGATAATGTAATGGAGGTGCAGTTTCACTTTCTTCAAACTGATATGATATTTATCAGAGAAGGCGATGCCTCTTGGTATTATCGCTGGACTGTTATTCCAGAGAGCCAACTAATGTTCGAGGGACGCTGGTTCGTATCCTATCATAGCAGGTGGTTGAACTTGAATTCAATAAAAATCGGAATTAAGAGTCTCACGATAACCATGGGAACATTGCCGATTATCAGAATAAGCCATCTGGTTCATTAACGGACTTCAGGGAAGGAAACTGCCATCCTTTCCTGATCTAGTCTACATGTGACTCCAGACCCACAACAATGTGTGGTTGACTCTCAACTTCCCGCTGGGTAATTAGTGATGAGCAACAAATGCTAGCATAGACAACGACATCCACATTCTCCAAGTGAATGAAAAAAATGTCGTCTGTCAGCTCTGAATGTTTTGCGCGGGTCCATGAACCAACCTTAACTACAACTGGTACAAAGTAATCATCCTTTTTCTGCATAAAAGCATTGCCAACAAGAGGGAACGTCGCAAACTTGCATTCATGTAATGTTATTTACATACATGACACAACGTACAGCGCAGTCACGAACTGCTCCATGTCTCTTATAGTACTCCATGAAAACTTACACCAACATTCTTTATTTACAATCAGCACTGTAAACGTCAGTAACTTTCTCTCTGGGCAGTTGCCGTACCTGTCTGTCAAATCCACTTTATTATTCCATTCAAGATCATTTTTGAGATTACATTGAATTATTCTCAGGTAACTTAACGTGACTGAAGAACAAACACTTTCCCTGCGTCTATTCTGTAAGGTTCTCTCATAATCTCAAAATCCTCTGTCAGTTCACCGCTGCAAAAGAAAACAAACTTAACGATTTGCTACAACAAACAAAAATTGAAATTGCGAGATAAACTCAGCAGTATCGGCATCATCTGTGAATAGTAAAATGTACCAACATTCTGAGTCCGTAGACCCATCGCAAATCCGGCAAGAATCAAAAACAGCAAGAACTCAAAAGCTAATGTATAGATTTGTGACGATGCTGCCACTTTAAAAGGTGAATGTGTCCGTTTGTTTGGGAGGTTGTGAGACAGAGGCGCTCAGCATAAGCAATTTATGAGACCTTTGGGTTTTAAAACGTTGGAACAATGGAAGCAACCTGGATGTAGCTAACTCTCACAGGCCAGCCGTTCTAGGGTTTTTTTTTTGAGCTTTTATATCTAGTTTTAATGAGAAGCCTTTGGGTCTCAAAAGAGATGGAAGTGGCAGAGGATGCCTCCTAGATGCTCCACTCTGAATCTTCTCTTGATATTTTTACCCCTGTTCCCCCCCCCCCCCCCCCACCACTTCCTGGATTGGAGAACTGTATGAAAGAATCATTGTCTGAATTTGCCTTTTTTCCAAGGAGTGAGTACATGGGATGTTACTATATTAGAGCAATTAATTAGTTATAAGTACTGTATCTATTGTTCAGTAAATATTCGCAATACTTAAATTATTCTAAATTCCTCTTTGTTTTGTTTGTACATTACTTAAATTGTCTATGGGAAGGGCAATAATTAAGGATGGCCAATAAATGCTGCCTGGTCAGCGATGCCTTCATCCGTGAATGAATAAAGAAATAAAAGAGTGTTTTGGTTAACGTCGAGTGGTTTGACCAGTCACTTCGTATTCAGAAGATGGCACTTCACATCTACATTTAAAATAAGAAAAGGCTCGGGCCGAGGCTACCTTCTTTAAATATTTTGAGGGGATCTGGTCTGGTCCATTACAGATTCAATGTCAGCTGTTTTGTAACAAATGAAGATATTCGAAACGGAGAAAGGAAACTCAATTCCCAACTGTTGAATCGCATAGAAATACCTTGCAGTGAAGAGGAACAAAATATTAGGATTTAAAGGGTTAAAAAAGAAGTGAAAATGGGAACAAGTGCCCCAGAAAACTACTGAGTTGTGTGTAAAACTAGGTCTGTAAGAAAGGACAATAAATAACGGCCTTGACAGTGACACTCGGGGTCTATTGGTTCGCAAAAACACTTGAGTTTCTTTTCCATTTTTTCCCATCAAAATGTCACTTTTTTCCACCATGGTTTCTCAGTTCATTCCTTAGGAAAATGTCTGCTTTCCAGTGGAGCACCAAGTGATATCTCTCATATTCAGGACAAGCTCTCCTCCCTCCAGCGCTGAAACTTTATCATATTTAATTTTTGCAATTTCAAGTCTACTTTCCAAATTCGTTAGTAAATTTACTAAGTCATACTTTGGGCCTGGATCACCATTTTAGTCAAAATACATGCTATCCCCTGTGCGAGCAGTGAAATTTATTCAGTGTAGGTAGTGCAGAAGCTACAGGAGAACAACGCAAGACATGTAAATTTTTGGTTCTCATTTGGATATATGCATTAAAATTAAATTTTGGAAATGAGTATCGATAATTTAGAAATGAATAGTATCAGAAATTCACATTTGGAGAGGAGCATATGAAGTTTGGAGATCCATCTGGTCTTCCGTCTCATTAAAATGTCAATATTAGCTGGAAATACGCTTTTTGAGAATGTATGGAGTCTGGTCCCACTACAGAGATTTGACTGATAGTCCAGAGTAGCTCCCAGTGAGTGCCCAATTGTCAGAATGGCAGGCTTAAAATTCAACATTCAGTGAGACCCAAGGCCTGTCAATCAATGAAAGATGAAGCTCGCGAATACCTATCACACAACAAAAACTAACACATACTCTGAGCGTTTAGCACATCGTCATTCGTGCATGTCCTTGGCTAGAATTTAGCTTTGCAGTTTTCTACATCACAACAGTGACTAAACGTCGGAAGTACTGAACATTCGAGATACCACACATGCCCTCCACCTCCTCCAAGACTTTCAATTCCTCAGCCCTCAAAATCTCATCTCCACCATGGACATCCAGTCCCTGTATGCTTGTATCCCCCTTCTAGATGGCCTAAAAGCCCTCTGCTTCTTTCTCTCCCGCAGGCCCAAACATTTTCCTTCCACCGACACCCTCATCCGCCTAAAAGAACTTGTCCTTAAACCTGAATATCTTCTCCTTTAACTCCTACCACTTCCTATGAACTAAGGGGTTGGCTATGGGCATCCTTGTGGGTCTGAGCTTGTCTGCATCTTCTTAGGATACGTGGAACAGCCCCTCTTCCACTGTTATACCGACATCATTCCTCACCTCTTCCTCAGCTACATTGACGATTATATCGGCGCTGCCTCATGCATGAGGAGTTTGAACAGTTCATCAAATTTACTAACACCTATCAGCCCAATCTCAAATTCACCTTTACCACTTCCAATACCTCCCTCTCCTTCCTGTACCTCTATCGATCTCTGGTAACCGTCTCAGCACCGCCATCTACTTCAAGCTCACGCACGATCGTAGTTAACTGAACTACACACTCTCTAACCCAGCCTCCTGCAAGAATGCGATCCGTTACTCCCAATTCCTCTTCCTCCACCACATTTGTTCCCAAGATAGATTCCACTTCCAGACATCCCAGACATCCTCCTATTTCAAGAACAGCAACTAACCACCCCAACTCCGTGATCAAAAATACCCTCAACTGCATCACTTGCATTTCCCACACTTCTGTCCTCAAACCCCCTCCCCCTACCAAAAACAAGACAGAGCCCCCCTCGTCCTCACATACCACTCCGCTAACCTCCTCATCCAGTATCAACCTCCGCCACTCCGCCACTTGTAATTCGACCCCACCACCAAATAGATATTTCCCCCCTCACCCCTATCTTCCTTTCATAGGGACCGCTCATTCCGCAACTCCGTCTTCCGCCCCATACTCCCCACTAACCCCACTAACCCCACCACACCCAGCACCTTTCCTTGCAAGCAAGGGAGGTGCTACAACTGCCTTTATACCTCCCCTCTCACCTCCATCCAAGACCCAAAACAAATTTTCCAAATCTGACAGAGATTCACCTGTATATCCTCCAAACTCGTCTACTGTATCCGCTGCTCCTGATGTGGCCATCTTTATATTGGCAGACCAAGCACAGACTCAGTGACCATTTCACGGAGCATCTGCGCACTTTACACTATAATCAAAAACACCTGCTGTTTAGGAACCATTTTAACTCCTCATCCCACTTCGTTGATGACTTATCCTTCCTGGGCCTCCTCCAGCGTCACAATCTTACCACATGCAAACTGGAGGAGCCACACCTCATATTCCGCCTGGGGAGCCCAGCCCAACAGCCTGAACACAGAATTCACCAGTTTCAAAATTTCCCCATCCCTGGCCTCCAACCATGTCCAACGCCGCACCCCCCCCGCCCCCCCACCAACCCCTGTCATCCACACCTCCTTGACCTGACACAACCTGCCCATCATTTTCCCCACTTATCCACCCCACCCTTCCTACTGACCAATTCCCACACCGCCTAACAGCATCCACCTATCAACACACCACCTATCTTCCCCCCTCACCCTTCTCCCTCTAGCCTCCTGACCTGACACAAACAGTCCATCTTCTCCACCTATCTGCTCGAACCTTCCCAATGACCATTTCCCACTAACCCCCTGCCTGCATCCACCAATCACCATCCCACCTGCCATTCCCAAGCCCCACTCCTCTCCCTCTACTTATTCCCCAGCTCCCTTCTCCCTCCCCAGTCCTAATGAAGGGTCGCGACCCGAAACGTCGACTTTCCTGCTCCTCTGATGCTGTCTGACCTGTTGCTTTCGTCCAGCTCCACACTGCGTTAAATCTCCCTGAAGGACTCTACCAGTCAAATGTTCTATTGAAATCTACAAGATAGCCTGAAATCACGTTTTCTTTACGATTGCAGTGTATCTATGCGTTGCGCCAGCGCCTTCAGAAACAAACGGACTCTATGACGAGGGAGATGGTGGCATACCATTGGATCATAACCTAAAACAGAAGGATTTGTGGGAATATCAGGACAAATTGCCCAATGATAGATAGCAAACTTTCAATAAAAGTAAAAACTGTATTCAACAAAAAAAGCTACAATGATGAAATTTTCGGTGACACGGTGACTCAGTGTTTCATGCTGCTGCTTCACAGTGCTAAAGTCCCGTTTTCAATGCCATCCTTGGGAAAATGTGTGGTGATTGTATGTTCTCGACTTGTCTGCGTGCGTTTCCTTTCGGTGCTCCTCTTTCCTTCCACAGTAGAAAGCTGTGCATGTTAGGTGGATTGGCCGTGCAAGATTGCCCCATAGTATCCAGAGATATGCCGGCGACGTGGATTCGCCACGGTAAGTGGAGCGTTACGGGGATAGGGTGGGAAGTTCTTCGGTGAGTCGCGACTGACCCGATGGGCCAAATAGCCGCTATCCTTGGATTCGATTAATCTATCTGCATTTTGAAAATGCTGTCAAATATTGCCATCGCAATTCCGAATGTTCCAACGGTCCTTGCGTTTGCAATGGAGTTCGTGGATATATCACAGCCAATAATGGCTACAACATTAGTGTAACCTTTACATTCATAGTACTCAATTAGTTCTTGCTCTCCATTCACCAAAGCCAGCGCTGCTTTCGACGTTATCGCTGAGGTGTAGCAGTCATCGTAGATCTCATATCCCAGAGTGATATTCGGAAGTAGAGTTTTGTTCCGGTTCATTTCTTCAAGAGCAAATACCATTGCCTACATCAGGCGAAAGCTTACGATGTGAAAACTGCAGGGTATATGCGAAAAGAAAATGATTGCATAATTAAGTCACTATCCAATTCTGCGGATTTCACTCACCAAGACCTTTCAACACCACTGAGACGCTCACCTCAACTGAAACCCGCAATGGAAACGCAAATCCCTAACAACCGACTTATGCTCGAATTAGTGGTTTGCCAGGAAGGCCTGCTTAGGAAGACATGATCGTGATCCCGATGGAGCACACCGATGGACAAAATTGGGTCGAATGTTCGCGACATGCTCAGCCAAGTACCCTGACTTATGTCGTGTGCACAAGTATTTTTAAACCTGTACGACAGCAGTCGTGTCAAATGCGCACCAGCATCCTCAAACTCATGTCGGCTCCCTTGGTAACCTATCGGCAACACCCTCTGCAGATCCACCCCTCTGGTTACCTCGGCATTCAATACGCATTAAGCGCGGTGTACGTCCGACAAGCTGGGATCTGTTTACATTCGGGCTCCGCCAATATCCACTCCCACAGCTTTACCAACATCCAGCATCCCATTATCTATCAACCCCCAATCTGCTCACGACCGACTCCCCCCTCCAACGAACCCCAAAGCAAGCGCTGCTCATGTCTGGACCACCCTGCTCATGGCCTTTTCTCTGGTTGACTGGTCAAAGGAGCTACAATTAAGTCGTTGAATGAATTAAACCTTGCTAACATCTGTTAATACCTTGGGGCACACAAAACGTCTGAAAACACGTACACCCCCTGTACGCAAGAAATATTTAAAACAAAACAATTAAAACGCTTAAAAACATATATAATACAAACAACTATAGACACTCTTCGCCAGAAGACTGGAATACTGCTCGACCTATATCTTCGTGCCCTCATCCAATGACCTCGAAGGGAACGCAGCTCCGTAACCTCCCTGTCCAACTACAAGCCCTGGCCCATTCCTTTGAATATCACTGAGCACACAGAAAGGAATTCCAAAACCGCAGTAAAGTAAAACAAAAATCACGGAGCAGTTTTAAACGCGCAACAGCACCAGTCTCTTTGTTTCTCCTGACCGAAGGTCCGCGCATTTATCGGCAGTATTGATGACTCGATGGCATTTCGTGATGGTCTTCCCCATAAAATGAGACATTCTCTCTTTCGGAGTCTTCTATGATGTTAAATATCCCTGCTAAGTCACGCTGACTTTCATTATCCACCAGAAAAGAAACCGAGCCTCTGAATTATTTTCTGATATACAAACCCACACGTTTCCGACATCATCTTCGTAAATCATCTCTGCACCATCTCCACGGTCTCTTCTGTCCAAGAAGTGGGCCAGAATGCATGTAGCAGACTTAGTGCGCTCTAACCAGTGTTAAATCTGCAATTTCATACTTATCTGAGTTGAAAGGTAGTTCTGTCGTTAACACTGCTCCCTCACAGCGCCTTCGACGACTGTCTGCGTGGAGTTTGCACATTCCCGCTGTGTCTACGGGTGTTTCCTCAACCAGTCCAAAAATGCGCAGCTTTGATGGATTCACCATACTAAGTTCCCCCATTGTGTCCTGGAACCTGCAGGCTAGGTGGATTAGCAATGGGAAATGCAGGATTGTGGGGAGGGGGGCGGGTCCATGTTGACTCAATCGGTCTAATTGCCAGCTTCCTCACTGTAGGAATTCTATGATTCAAGCTCTACTACATAACAATGTTCAACGGATTGCAATAATTTCACCTCTGGCACACGGAGTATTTCTGACTAATATCAACGTCGTATACATTCAGTGTACTTTCGATGGATTGCATATGCTATTCGGGATTCCTTTAGAGAATATTGACGAGTGCATTACTATTTTTACAATGTAGGGACAATAAAAAATATTCGTCAACAATTCAATGTCGTTATAATAACCATTCTTCCCTTAAACACAAACATAGGAAATGCCGGAGAATCTCAGCATGTCCGGCAGTATGTGTGGACAGAGAAACAGAGTCAACATTTCGAGTTTTATTTGATATTTGACTTTGCTTGAGCACTGAGTTTGTCCCTCCGTCCTTTGTTAAATCAAATTGAAATTCGACATTATAATCTAAATTAAATAATTCAGAATGATCATCACTCTGCGGAAATAATTGTCCCATCCAAATATCAGAACATAAACACGTAAAAGACAAAGACAAAACAGTTTAAATACTGCAACTGATGATTCTCCACAGAATTGAGAAAACTATTCCGGGCGTATGGTTACGCAAAATCAGGATTTCTTTATCGCGTACTGCTCTATCTAAACATGTACAAGTTAGATGCATTGACAATACTAGCGGAGTCAGATTGCAAGTGGCGGAAGTTGGGGAGGATGATACATTGAATCGGAGGTTCGTGTGGTGGTACGTGAGGACGAGGGGGATTCTGTCTTTGTTGTTACTGCAGGGAGAGGGTGTGAGGGATGAGTTACGGGAAACGTGAGAGATGCGGTCAAGTGCGTTTTCGACAACGGCGGAGGGGAAATTGCAGTCCTTGAAAAACGAAGACATCTGGGATGTCCGGGAGTGGAATGCCTCATCCCCCAGCAGCCGATGCGGCGAAGGCGAAGGAATTGGGAATAGGGGATGGCATTCTTGCAGGAAGGTGGGTGAGAGGAGGTGTATTCTAGGTAGCTGTGGGAGTCGGTAGGCTTCAAATAGATATCGATTTCCAGGTGGTTGCCAGAGGTGGAAACAGAGAAGTCCAGGAAGGAGAGACAGGTATTTTAGCTGGTCCAGGTGAACTTAAGGTAGGGGTGGAAGGTGTTGGTGAGGTGGATGAACTGTTCGAGCTCCTCGTGGGAGCATGAGGCGGCGCCCATACAGTCATCGATATAACAGAGGAAGACGTGGGGGCTGGGGCCAGTGTAACTGCGGAATCCGACTGTTCCACGTATCCTACAAAGAGGCAGGCACAGCTTGGGCCCATGCGGGTACCCATGGCCACCGCTTTTGTAGGAAGTGGGAGGAGTTGAAGGAGAAGTTGTTAAGGGAGAGGACAAGTTCGGCTAAGCGGATAAGGGTGTCAGTGGAGGGTGACTGGTCGGGCCTGCGGGAGAGGAAAAAGTGGAGGGCCTTTAGGCCATCTGCATGGGGAATGTAAGTATATAGGGACTGGACGTCCATGACGAAGATGACGTGTTGAGGACCAGGGAATCGAAAGTTTTGGAGGAGGTGGAGGTGTAGGTCGGAAGTTCCTGAACCAGGGGAGAGAAAATGGAGTCCAGATAAATGGAGATAAGTTTAGTGGGGCAGGAGCAGGCAGAGACAATTTGTCGACCAGGGCAGTCCGGTCTGTGGATTTTGGGAAGGAGATAGAAACGGGTTGTGCAGGGTTGGGGAACAATGAGGTTGGAGGCTGTGGGTGGGAGTTCACCTGAGGTGATGAAGTTGTGGATGGTCTTGGAGATGATGTTTCGGTGGCCGCGGTAGGAGGAGGTGTCAGAGAGCTGGCGCCTGGCCTCGGCGATGTAGAGGTCAGTGCGCCATACTACAACTGCGCCTCCCTTGTCCGCAGGTTTTATGGTGAGGTTGGGATTGGAGCGGAGGGAGCGGAGGGCTGCACGTTCTGTGGGGGAGAGTTTGGAGTGGGTGAGAGGGGTGGAAAGGTTGAGGCGATTGATGTCTCCAATGCAGTTGGAGATGAAGAGGTCGAGGGAGGGTACGATGCCTTGGGGTGGTATCCAGGAGGATGGGATGTGTTGGAGGCGGGAGAAGGTGTCAGTAGAGGGAGGGTTAGGCTCTCGATTAAAGAAGTAAGGGCGGAGGCGGAGGCAGCAGAAAAACTGTTCGACGTCCAGGCGTGAGCGGTATTCGTTGATGTTCGGGTGGAGGGGGATAAATGTGAGTCCTTTACTGAGGACTGACCGTTCATCCTCAGCGAGGGGGAGGTCTGGGGGGATGGTGAAGATACGGCAGGGCTGGGTGCTAGTGTATGCTCTGGAGCTGCTGGCTATGGAGGTGGTGGGCGGAGCGGCGTCGGAGGTGGGCAGAACGGCGTCGGCGGCGGCGGTGGACGGAGCGGCATCGGGATGGGCGGAGAAGCGTCGTCGCTGGGCGGAGCAGCGTCGGTGGTGGGCGGAGCGGCGTCGGTGTCGGCGGTGGGCAGAGGGGTGTCGGGCGGCGCAGCGTCGGCAGGTAAGTCCTCGATGTTGGCGGCGGCGGCGGCGAAATTAAAGTAAGCGAACTTTAAAATCCCACGTCGGTTAACATTTTCCATTCAGACGAAAGGAAGGTAGTAAGTCTTACACCTGGTAATGATTATTGCACAGACTATAGCGAAAGTAGAGCATTCAGCCCATCGAGTCTGATCATGGTCCATCTGATCATCTTCAACTCCAATTTCCTTCCTTTTTCCCTGAAACTCTTGATTCCTTGATTAATTAAAAATCTATCTCATATACTCGAATATACTTAACGATCAACCTCTATGACGCTGTGTGGTGAAGAATTCCATAAATTCATTGCCCGAGATGATAAGAAATGAATAGAAACAGAGAAATCTACCTCATGGACTTTGACTATTCAACACATTGCATCCGTTCCGGTCAAAAACAAACACCTAATTATTCTAACACATTAACCAACACGTGATCCATAGCCTTAGTATTGCAAGGGCACATGTGGATTTTTTTTCAATATTCTGAAGATTTCTACCACAACCACCCTTACAGGCAGTGAGTTCCAGATCACCTTATTACAGAAGTCTTTCTTCACATCTCCTCTGAGCCTTCTGCCTCTTACTTCAAATATCTGTCCTTGGGCATTGATTCCTCCATCAATGAGAACGTATCTTCCCATCTACCCTATCCATACTCCTCATAATTTTATAAATCTCCATCATGTCCCCTATGAGTTGCTTGTGTTCTGAGGAAAACAAATTTAGTCTGTGCAATCTCTCTTCAGTTCTTTTACAGTTCATTTCTCTCTTCACTGGGTGACCACTTAGCCTGAAATTAAGCTTCTACTCTATATTTCGCACAAAGTAAAATAGCCTTTCTGGATTTACCATCATGTTCCCTAAGAATTTTGAATGTTTCAATAAGGTCATCTTAAATTTTCTAAGCTTTATGAGTGCAAACTGAATATATTCCATTCCCTTTGAAATGAAGGACAACTTTCCATTTGACTTTCATTTACCTGCTGACTTTTTTTTCTACCTTCTGCACAAGAACTCCAAAATATCATTTTCAGCTACGGAACCCTGCAGCTTCTGGCACTTGTCATCGGGTTCAGTAACTTTAGAGCCTAAATAATTCCTTCCACGTTTTGTACCCACTCCACACCACATCCTGGATTCACGGAGTCATGGAGTCATACACCATGGAAACAGACCTTTCCGTCCGACTCGTCTGCACTGACCAGACATCCCAATCTGATCTTTCCCTATTGTACAACATTTAGCATGCATCCCTCTGAACTCCTCGTTTTCGTGCACCCATCCAACTGCCTCTTAAATGTTGAATTTGTATCTGCCTCTCCTACTTCTTCTGGCAGCTCCTCAAAACACAGCCACCAACATCGGTGAGAAAACAATTACCCCTCACATCATTTTTCAATTTCTCCCCTCCTACCTTAAACGTTTGACCTCTAGGTTTGGGCTCCACAACCCTAGGAAAAAGACCTTGGCTATTCACCACTTTCTGTTTTTGTTTCAGTTCTCCAGCATCTGCAGTTCTTTGTTTTACTGTAGATTAATGGACTTCATTCTATGTGGAAAATATGTATCTACAAATTGTAAATGAGCAGACTGGGAAGAAAATTACCACAGCCAAAGAGCTAAAGGAATATCAACACGAACAGATAGAAAGGCTAACTTAGTAAAAGTACAGCATGCTCGTGGAATTCATATCTGCACCAACATAACACGTCTGTGCCAATGCATTGAAATGTAGGCGACAAAATAGTCTTCACAGATAACACGACACCTGAAACCACATCTAATTTTTCCTTTACGTATGACAACAAAACCACAAACGCTTCAAAAGTGATTGTAAATTTTATAATCAGCAAGAAATTTTAGCATTCGAGTCATAGGACTGTACAGCATGGAAACAGACACGTCCATGCTGACCAGATATCCTGAATAAATCTAGTCCCATTTGGCCCATTTCCCTTTAAACCCTTCCTATTCATATGCCCATCTAGATGACTTTTAAATGTTCTAACTGTAACAGCCTCCATGGTCTCCTCTGCGAGCTCATTCTATACATGCACCAGCCTCGGCGTGTAAAAGTTGCACCCTCAGTTCCCATTTAAATCGTTTCCCTGTTACCTTAAACCTATACCTTCCAGTTTTGGACTCCCTCACCCTCAAAAAAAAAGACCTCGAAGGGTCTAGGCCCGAAACGTCAGCCTCTCTGCTCCTATGATGCTGATTGGCCTGCTGTGTTCATCCAGCCCTACACCTTGTTGTCTCGGATTCACCAGCATCTGCAGTTCCTACTATCTCTGACTCAACTCACCTCGACTATTCACCCTATCCAAGCCCCTCATGATTTTATAAACATCTCCCAGGTTACTCCTCACCCTCTGACGGTCCAGGGAAAAGAGCTGCAGCCGATTCAGCCTCTCCCTATTGCTAAAACCCTCCAGTCCTGGAAATATCCCTGTAAATCTTGTCTGCACGCCCTCAACTTTCACAACTTTCTTCTTGAAAAAAGGGTACCAGATTATACACAGTATTCCAAAAGTGGCCTCATAAATGTCCTGTACAGATGCAACGTAACGTCCAACCCCTATAATCGATGTATTGGCAAGTGTGACAAACTATTTTCTCCACTACCTTGTCTACCCGCAAATCTACTTTCAAGGAGCAATGCACCCGCACCATCGGTCTCGTTGCTTAGCAACACTTCTTAGGGCCCCGCTAGTAACTGTATAAGATCTACTGTGGTTTCACTTAACAAAATCAAACACGTTGTATTTATCTGAATTGAACTCTGTCCGCCACTCCTCGGCCCATTGACCCATCTGATCAAGATCCACTTTTACTTTGACATAATCATCTTCACTCTCCACTACACCAACTACTTTGTGTCATCTCCAAACTTGTTAACCATGCCGCCTATATTCACTACAAAACATTTGCATTAATGATGAAAAGCAGTGGACCTGGCGCTGATCCCTGTGACAAACAGTTGGTCACATGCCTCCAGTCGGAAAAGCAGCCTTCTGTCACCACTCTCTCTCTCCTACCTTCAAGCCTGTTATGGCATGGATTGCTTTGGCACATTTGACCATTCACTCCTACTTCTAAACAAATTAACTCATTCTATGCGCTGTATTCAGCATAGCTCACCAATTTTCTCATGCTTAGCTCTACTTATCTCTTATTCAGTTATTTTTCTTCTCTGGCTCCGGTACGTTATGTCCTTTTTTACTATCTAGGTTGATATCTATCAGTGTATTTTCTCTGTCTTCACCTATCCAGTCACTTCTATCCAATTCGGCTTTGGCATAAATATCAAGTTTGCCTGGCTAATACCAATTCGCATGAAGCGTCATTGGACTTAAAATATTAACTCTGGCTTCTTCCCATACGTGCTTCCAGACTTGCTAAGTTTATGCAGCACGTTCTGTTTTTTGCTTCAGTTCTCCAGCACTTGCAGTTCTTTGCTTTATTATTGTAGAATAATGGACTCCATTCTATGCAGATCATATGAATCTACAAATCGTAAATAAGCAGACTGAGAAGAAAATTACCCCAGGCAAAGAGCTAAATGAAAACCAATACTAATGAGCAGAAAGGCTAACTTAGTAAAAGTACGATATATTCATGGAATTCATATCCACACCAACATAACGCCAATGTGTTTAAATGTAGGCTACAAAATAGTCTTCACAAATAACAAGAAACATAAAACAAAATAGATTTTTTTTACTCATGACAGCAAAAACACAAATCCATCGAAAGTGTATGAAAATTGTTTAATCAGCAAGAAATATCAGTATTAGCGTCATAGCGACAGACAGCTGTATAGTATGGAGACGGACACTTAGGACCAATTCATCCATGGTGAACAGGTATTCTTAATAAATCTAGTCCCATTTTCCAGCATTTGGCCCATATCCCTCTCAACCCTTCCTATTCATACACATCCAGATGCTTTTGAAATGCTGTAATTGTACCATCTTCCACCATCTCCTCTGGCAGCTCATTCCATACATGCAGCACCCTCTGCGTGAGAAGTTGCCCCTTAGGTTACTTTAAATCTTTCTGCTCTCACCTTAAACCCATGCCATCTAGTTTTGGGCTTCCCCATCCATGGGAAGTGATCCTGCATATTCACCCCATCCATCCGCCTCATACTTTTACGAACCTCTATAAGGTAACCCTTCGGCCACTAATGCTCCAGGGAAAATAGCCCGAGCATATTCAGCCTCTCCTGAGAGCTCAAACCCTGCAACCCTGACGACATCCTTGTAAATCTTTTTTGAATGCTTTCTAGTTTCACAACATCTTTTCTGCAGCAGGGAGACAAGAATTGAACGCAGTATTCTAAAAGTGGTGTAACCAATATCCTGCACAATCGCACATGACCTCCCAACTCTTGTACTCTGTCCAACAAAGGATTGTACACCAAAAGCTTTTTTAACTATCGTGTCTACCTGGGACTCCAGTTTCAAAGAACTATGTACCTGGACTCCAAGGTCTCTTTTTTCAGCAACAGTCCCCAGGATATTACTATTTAGTGTATAAGTCCTGCCCTGATTTGCCTTTCCAAAATGTAGCACCTTACATTTATCAAAGTTAAACCTAATCTGCCACTGCTCAGCCCATTAGCCACATGAACAAGATCCCGTTATACTCTGAGATAGTACGAACTGCCGATGCTGGAGTCTGAGAAAACAAATTGTAGAGCTGGATGAATGCAGCAGATCAGGCAGCATCAGCGGAGCAGGAAAGCTGGCGTTTCGGGTCTGGGCCCTTTTCTGAAGAAGGATCCAAACCCGAAACGTCAGCTTTCCTGCTCCTCTGATGCTGCCTGGCCTGTTGTGTTCATTCAGCTCTACACCCCGTTGTGCTCTGACGTAACCTTCTTCACTCTCCACCATATCTCCATCTTGGTGTCATCTGCAAATTTATTAACCATACCTCCTGTGTTCGCATCCAAATTATTTATATAAATGACGAAAAGCAGTGGACCCGGTAGTGATCCTTGTGGCACATCACTGGGCACTGGCCCCCAGTCTGAAAAGCAACACTCCACCCCCACCTTCTATCATCTACCTTCGAACCCTTTCTTTATCCAAATAGCTACCGTTCCCTCTAGTCTATGTGATGAAACCTTGCTAACTAGTCTGCCGTGAGAACATTGTCGAACGCCACACTGAAGTCCATATAAATCACGTTCACCGCTCTTGCCTCATCAATTCTCTTTGTTCCTTCTTCAAAAAACTCAATCAAGTGAGTGACACGATTTCCCACGTACAAAGCCATGTTGACTATCCCTGATCAGGCTTACCATTTCCAAAGGCATGTAAATCCTGTCCCTCAGGATTCCCTCCAAAATCGTGACCACCACTGATGTCAAGTTCACCGGACTATAGTTCCCTGGCTTGTCCTTATGACCTTTCTTAAATAGTGGCATCATGTTAGCCAACCTCCAGTCTTCCGGCACCTCACTGTGGCTATTGATGAAACAAATATCTCAGCAAGGGGCCCTGCAGTCACTTCCCTGGCTTCCCACTAGAGTTCTAGTCTCGGGTATTTATCCACCTTTATGTGTTTTAAGATATCCAGCACCTCCTCCTCTGAAATATGGACATTTTTCAAGATGTCGATGTTTACTTCCCCGCATTCCCTATTTTTCACATCCTTCTCCACAGTAAACACTGATGCAAAATACGCGTTAGTATCTTCCCCTTCTCATGCGGCTTCACAAATCGGCTTCGTTCATGAACTTTCTTTTTATTAATTCGCAGGATGTAAACATTACTGGCTAGGCTGGCATTTATTGCCCATCCCCAATTGCACAGAGGGCAGTTAAGAGTCAATCACAATGCTGTGGGACTGGAGGGGTAGCAATGGCCTATTTAAGTGCTCTATTGTCTCCCTAGTTACTATGTTGTCCTTAATGTACTTGTAGAATCTGTTTGGATTTTCTTAATCCTATTTGCCAACGATATCTCGTACCCTTTGTACCCTCTTCAATTCACTCTTAAGTAAACTTCTACTGCCTTTACATTCTTCTATCGATTCAGTTGATCCCTGATGTTAATACCTGACATATATTTCATTCTTATTCTTGACCAAAGCCTCAATTTCTTAGCCATCCAGCATTCCCTACACCTACCAAGCTTGTTCTTCACCCTGACGGGAAGATATTGTCTCTGAACTCTCGTCATTTCACTATTGAAGGCTTCACATTTTCCAGTCGTCCCTTTACCTGCAAACATCCACCACTAATCAACTTTTGAAAGTCTTGATGAGTACTGTCAAAATTGGCATTCTTCCAATTTAGAACTTTAAGTTTTAGATCCAGACTATTTTTTTTTCATCACTGTTTTAAAACTAATAGAATTATGGTCACTGGGCCCAGAGTGCTCCCCAACTGGTACCCCAGTCACCTGCCCTGCCTTATTCCCCAAGAGAAGATCAAGTTTTGCAACTTCCCTCGTAGGTACATCCACGTACAGAATTATAACATTTTCTTGTAGACACTTAACAAATTCCTCTCCATCCAAGCCCTTAATACTATGGCAGTCCCAGGCTATGTTTGGAAAGTTTGGAAATCGCCTACCATGGCCACCCTATTATTCTTACAGATAACTGAAATTTCCTTACAAATTTGTTTCTCAATTTTTCCCTGTATGTACAATCCCAATAAGTTGATTAACCCTTTGTTATTTCTCAGCTCCTCTCAAATAATTTCCCTGGACATATTCCCAGGAATATCCTCCCTAAATACAGCTGTAATGTTATCCCGAACCAAAAACGTCACACCCCCTCCTCTCTTGCCCCCCCTCCACCCCCTTTCTACCCCTCCTATAGCATCTGTACTCTGGAACATTAATCTGCCCGTCCTGTCCTGTCCTGTCCATCCGTGAGTCACGTCTCTATAATCGCGTTTGCTATCCCAGTCCCATGTTCCCAGCCACGCCCAGAGTTCATCTGCCTGACCTGTTACGCCTCTTGCATTGAAATAAATGCAATGTAATTTAACTCGCTTTCTGCTTTATTCCTAACTGCCATGACTGTTGGACTTGCTCTTTTTCCAAACTACACCAGTCTCAGATTGATATCTTTGCACATTATCTCACTGTCTCCCTTGGTCCCACGCACAAACTACAACCTACCCTCTGGTCAATAGCCAAGTGGTATTATCTCTGGACTGTTAATCTAGAGACCCAGATAACGTTCTGGGGACCTAGGTTCGAATCCCGCCACGGTAGGTGGTGGAATTCGAATTCAATAAAAAAAATCTGGAATTAAGAATCTAATGATGACCATGAATCCAGTGTTGATTGTCAGGAAAAACCCATCTGGTTCACCAATGTCCTTTAGGGAAGGAAACTGCCATCCTTACCTGGTCTGGCCTACTTGTGACTCCAGACCCACAGCAATGTGGTTGACTCTGAACTGCCCTCTGGGCAATTAGGGATAAGTATTAAATGCTGCCGAGCCAGCAACGCCCTCGTCCCATGAATGAATAAAGAAAAGAAACATATGCAGTTCTTTGATTTCCTGTAGAATAATGGACGCCATTGTATGCGGAGAATATGCATCTACAAATTGTGAATGAGCAAACTAAGAAGAAAATTCAAACGTCCGTTAGCCACCATTTCCAGTGGGGTACAATCACCAGATTTCTTCAACAGAAATTTACCCTAGTCAAAGAGCTAAACGAAAACCAATACAAAATGTTACAACGACCAACTTAATGAAAGTGCAGCACGTGCGCAGAATTCAAATTCACACCAACATAAAATGTCAGCACCAGTAAGTTTAAAGTTAGGCTACAAAATTGTCTTCGCAAATAGTAACCTCGCCTTCTCAGTCAATAATCTGCAAGGACCGTTCCCACTGGGGGACCATTGGTTTCCTCCTACATCGGCACCAACGCCATCTCACACCCCCATGCCACCTTCCCGTGTAACCGCAAAAGGTATCACACCTGCCCATTTATTTCCTCCCGTTTTAGCACATAAGGGTCCAAACAAAACTTCCAGGTGAAGCAGCACATTATCTTCAATTCACTCAATGTAGTCTCCTGCATTCACCGCTCACAATGTGGTCTCCTCTACACTGAGGAAACGAAGCCGAGATTGGATGACGGCTTCACAGAACACCTATGTTCTCTACAGTTGCCTGCTTCTTCAACTCACCACCTTGGTCCCTGGCCAACATCTCTGTCTTATGTTTGCTGTAGTGCTTCAGTGCAGCTCAACATAAGCTGGAAGAACAACGTCTCTTTTTCTGCTTGCGAGCAATATGGCCTTAAGGACTCAATATCGAGTTCAACAATTTTAAGGCTTTGGGTACCTCCTGCTATGTCCTGCCCCCAAATTCCAAATACGAGGCCATGTTATCACTTGGTTGGCTATTGCACACAACCCATTATTAGCCACTAATTGTCCCCATGAATAGCTGTTCATTCTCCCAAGCTGGTCGTTATCTACTCCTGTGTCTGCTCAACTGTTTTTTTCTCTCGTTTGGCTCTATCTCCGCCTGTTATTCAGTCCTTATCCCCTCCTCCACTTTATGCACTACAAAAGTAAGACATTTTCTGAGTTACCAGCAGTTCTGAAGAAGGGTCATTGGACCTGAAAGGTAAATTCGAAATTCTCCCCACGAATACTGCCAGACCTGCTGAGATCTTCCATCATTATCTCCCTTCGATTCTGGTTTCCAGCATTCACAATTATTTCCATTTTTAGGAGGAAAATTGCTCCAGTCAAAGAGCTAAACGAAAACCAATACGGAAGGATACAAAAGTCAACCAGATTAAAGTGCTGCGTGTGCACGGAATTAATTTGCATACCAACATAAGATATCAGTGTCAATATTTTAAACTTAGCCTACGAAAATGTCTTCACAAATAAGTAGAAGTTTGACACGACATCGAATTAAATTGTTTTACCATTTATTACAACACAAATAAATTTTGAAAGTACCGCGAATTGTTTAATCAGCAAGACATGTTAATTTTGGAACAACTCCAGACTGAACATTTTGCGGGTAGAAATACAGGAAGCTTAGAACTACAGTGAAGAGCCTTTGCCCATCACATTTTTCTTTGTGTTATTCTCCGGTTTCAATAAAATGATATAACATTTCGGAGCAAAAATGCAAATAAGCAAACCGAAGCTTGACGCCCAAATAGCAAACACTTCGACAGCCACCGTGTACTTTCCTGGAGAGCTGACATAAGCCGGAATAAAAGTGATCCAAACAGCACAGAAGATCAGCATACTGAAAGTTATATACTTCGCGTCATTGAAATTGTCAGGAAGTTTCCGGGCAAGAAAAGCTAGCAGGAAACAAACAGTAGACAGTGTACCAATATAGCTGGACACAAAATAAAAGGCTTTTAAAGAGCCCATATCACATTCCAAAATTATGACGTTTCTATAATACGTCATATTTTTCATTGGATGGGGAGGTGATACAATGAGCCAGATCGTGCAAATTAAACCTTGAAGAAATGTGAGGCCGAACACTCCTAACCGTTGCTGCATCGGGCCAAACCAGTTCATCAAATTGTTGTTGGGAAGACTTGCTTTAAAAGCAATCACGACAAGAATGGTTTTCCCTAAAATGCAGGAAATACAGAGAACAAACACAATTCCAAACGCAGTCCGCCGCAACATGCAGGACCATCCGGTTGGTTTCCCAATGAAGATAAGTGAGCACAGGAAGCAAAGAGTTAGCGCAAAGAGAAGGAGGAAGCTCAGCTCCGAATTGTTCGCTCGAACGATAGGAGTTTCCCGAAACTGGAAAAAGACAGCAGCTGCACCCAGTGCAAGGCACACTCCCACTAAAGCAAGGGCCACTAAGACGTAGCCGAGAACCTCTTGGAAGGAAAGAAATTCAATCTTTTTGGGAATACATCGATCTTTTTGCTGATTGGACCAGTATTCCAAAGGACACTTCACGCAATCGGTGGAATCTGAAACGATGAAGGATTTTTTTTTAATACAAGATTGATTGTTGCCACAAACTGACATGGTATTCGGCTCCATGTTTGTGTGTACCTGTGATGTTGCTGATCTCACCATCGGCGCACTCTGCGCAGTCGAAACAACAAGTTGGCTGACCTTTCCTGCTGACCTTTCTTGTCCCGGGAGGACAAGGTTCAGAACAAAGGGCACGTGGAATCTAAAACAGAGGAAACGATGAGTGTGCTGTTCATATTATTGACTCAGAGCGAAACACACAGAATTGTTAGCATTTTGTCATTGCTAGAGTGATTCCCTATGGCCGGGTAGTCTGGTCTGCCACTGTGATCTGTCATGTTTTCCTTTCTAATATTGCACCAATCATCTTTTGAATTTTGACTGCCCCGTGCATTGCTACCTCCAGGCGGTGCATTCTAGATCATGTCAATTCTTTGGCTATTTTCTGTTGCATCTGAGACCTTAGTTGTATGCTTGGTCAATTTTCTGCCACTGGAATATGGGTGTCCATAATTCTCTATTTGCCACGTCTCATCGTTTGTGATTGTGGTGAAGTATGCACTTCAAACAAGGTCGAGGATTCAGTAACCTACCCTTCCGCAATGATAGTGGAACACAGCCATTACGCTCTCAAATGTTTTCAAAGGCCTTTAGCCCAAGACAGCCAACAAGTAACCCAACACCACGTGATTTTTCGATCCCTACTATTACAGACGTGAGACGTCAGCAACACAGCAATCCACCCCAAATGATATCAAAAAATGCCCGAGTGCATTGGATAGAGCAGAAACTCCAGACATGACAATTCCAGTTCCAATCCAGATAAATATCACTCAGGAGTCAGCAAGATGGTAATATTAATAATGCTGTTAAATACTACTGGCTCATCAATATATCGTAATCTACTGAAACTGAAGTGTTTGGTTCAAAATTTACTGTTGCTTGGACAATGCAGAAGTCTCACTCACATGCACAAAGACCTGGACAGCATCTGGGCATAAAATGATTACTGGTGAGTAATACACACGTGCCAGGCGCTGGTCATTTCTTAAAAGAAAGCACAGAGTCCTACAAGTTGCCCTCCAAGTCACACATAGCTTTGATTTGAGGATTTATTGTTATAATTTAATTCACGTTGAATCAAATGATATTCAACTTTCTGCCAACAGCACTAGAAATGGACCAGCACCAGATGATCGAGATGTTTGTGGAAGAAGGGTCACCAATGTTTCCTTAGCAGTAATTAGGAAAAAAATTCTTTTCTCATCAAAGCCTCACAGGGACTATTGCCAAATTAACTATGCTATACCACAACTGTCTGTTTAATCAAGAGGTAATTTGTTTTTAAAACAATTAAGTAATATGCAATAAAATATGTATTTTTTTTAAAATGGATAACACTGCTCAAAATATTGACAATGTTGCTCTGCCTGTTAAAATCAGTATTAGTTCAGAGACATGTAGTACTTACAAGCGAATTCATCGAACATCGTTTTGACAAAATCTCTTAATAAATTAGGCATTTGACAATCTAGATTTTCTTAATATGACTGTACGAAATTGAACAAAGAACTGAGAGATATGTGTCTGTGAGATGATTGACATCATCAGTGATTCGCTTCGAGTGCGCGCATCAACGTCGACACTGTGGTCGACGAGAAAAGAATATTGATTTTAAAGATTGCTTCGGAGATCGTGGGTGAGGAATTGGTCGCATAAACACAGTTTGCATACAGTAAAATACATTGCTAACGTAAAGAACACGTGTTGTTACATGATGGTGGTAGTGGTGGGGTGGGGGGGGTGTAGTCTCGATAACATCAAGTTGAGACTTATCGGTGAAACTTTCGTATATATTCATTGAGGGCACGGATTTCTTTCCTTCGATCTAATAATAGTAATTATCATCTGTCAGCTCAGAACGCTTTGCACGGTTCACTGAATGAATTCTGTCTGCAGCTGGAATAATCCCACCAAAAGCAGCGATATTCTATCTGTATAGGAGTGTTGCCACCAGAAATAACATCACAAGCTTGCATTCATGTGACGTTATTTACATAATTGATCTAGAATCGACAGCAGAGAAACGAACTGCTCCTTGCTTCTTATGATAATCCATGAAAACTTATTCCAACACTCTACATTCATAATGAGTTGATTAAATGTCAATTATTTTCTCTCTTGGGAGTTTCCGCATGTTCCCATTAAATCCACCTATATCATTTGTTTCAAGAGCATTTTGGGGGTACTATGCAAGTTTTGTCTGGTGAGGTAACCACATTTATGCTGCAGGAATTTGTACTTTCAATTCATCTATTCAATCAAGACCTTTCGTAATCTTAAAATCCTACAACAGCTCACGGCTTGAAAGAAAAACTTGCCGATTGGCTATAACAGACAAATACAGGAATTCCTGGACAAAATCAGCGGGTCAGGCAGCATCTACGAAGATAAAACAAAGCGGACATTTTGAGTCCAGAGGCCTTTCGTCTTGAAGCCTAACTTTCCGGACATATACAAACAATGCAAACAAAAATATTCAAACTCACTGAAGAATTAAAAGCAGATGACTTCGAAAACTAATGAATCAATTTCATGTCGGCTGCCTTGAATAAAAATGCAATTACAATGAGAATGCAAACAGCAATTCCCAGCTGTTGAACAGCACAGAATATTCGCAGTGCGAAGGAGCCACAAAATGTAATGCTTTGACAGGTGAAGAGAGGCTAAAATGGAAGGGAGTGACAGAGAAAATTCGTTAGTTGTGTATAAAACTAGCGCTGTAAGAAAGGACAATAAATAACGACCTTAAGAGTGACGGCCACAGTCTAAGGATTCATTAAATCACATGTTAGCTTTCCTTTTTTGGGTCTAAATGTCAATTTTTAACCATAGTTTCTCAAAGCGTCGTCAGGATCATACCTGCTTTCCAGTGGAGCTCCACACAATATCTCCGATGTTCAGGACAAGTTCTTGTCCCTCCGGTGCGGAACCTTCATAATATCCAATATTTACAATTGCAATTGATCCTTCCAAATTCATTTGTAAATTTACTAATTCATACGTTGGGACTGGATCGCCATTTGCGTCGAAATGCACGATTTCCCCATTCTTAGCAGTGAAATTTACCGACTGTAGGTAATGCAGCAACTACAGGAGAACGATGCAAGGCGGGTAAATATTAGACTGTCATTGGGGCACATACATTAAAATTAATTGAAACAAATGAACACTCGCATGTTAGAAATGCACAATATCACAAATCAACATCTGGAAAGTATCAAATAGCGTTTGGGGATCCATCTTGCATTTTTGCAAGATTCTTATCTTGCTTTCAGCTTAAAATGGGATGTTAGACGGAATGGCTCTGATTGAGAAAGTATGGAGACTTTTCCACTACAAATATTTGACTATCTGACACCACGGTGCAGTTCTCAATGAGTGCTGAACTGTCGAAGTGACATGTTTCAAATGAAACATGCCACTGAGAATGCGGCACCTGCAGGATGCTGCAAAGAGAAATCTCGCCACTATCTACCTCACAAAAAAAAACTAACATCGAAATTCCGACCGTTTGTCACATTGTTATTTGTGGCAAGCTTTTGGATACCATTTGGCTTTTCTGTTTTATATATCACAACAGTGTCGAAAGTTTGTAAGCACTTCACTGATAATAGAATGTTGCTGAAGAGCTTCAGGCCTTGGCGGTCTTTTTTAAAAATGCTCCTTTTGGGCCTAATATCCAACTGTCTACTGTGAGTAAATTTCCAATATTTTGTGTATTCAATTTTTATTTTGATACATACTTATCAAATTAGCATGTTTTTTTTCTCTCATTCTCTGAGGAAAATATTGGATTCTTCTAAATAAGATTGGTTGTTACAACGGAGATTGTTGGAACTAGAATAGTACGCACGTCGACGTTTGATGGCGTCAATGGGATTTATCTGGAACAAACTGAAATATCTTCCTACCTGCCAGGGCTCAAAGCTCAAAATATGAGCACAAGTATTATTCATAAAGGGGCCATTGCCTTCTTCACAGGACAGCATATCATCAAGTGCATGAGCGACAGCATATACCGCTTTATACACGTGGTAGGAACTTCCGTCCATTATCGCTGGAAGATAGGCATTTTCTAACCCATCTAAATGTTCATTCCCTGTGCATGGTTGCACTTGAAAAGCAGAACTTCCAGTCATTGTCGTCTCGCCGTTTGTTAAAGTGCACGAGAATACAGTTTCCCAAAACTTCTTCACAAATATGCTGTCAGGAAACCTCGAAGGGTGAATTTTCACAAGATAATCTCTGAGGCCGTCTATTTCCGTTCTACGGGTTGTTGGACCGATGGCCCCAATAAGAAACCTTCCTCTTTCTTCAGGTGAGAAAATATCTTCTGTAACCCAACCTTCACTTCCAATCCATTGTATTCCCGTTATATTTTGGCGCAAAATTTCTTTAATTAACACTCGCATGTCTCCGCCATGCAGAAATCCAACTACAACCTTGGTAGTTGCCTCTTTGATCACCTGAACAATTTTCCTGATTTTCTCAGCGGGATCGGTTCTGTAAAACGATTCAGAGTACGCGATGCAAATCCCATGTTTTTGGGCCTCTTCGATAAATGTTCTCATTCCAAAGTTCCCATAATCTGTGTTGCTTCTAATAGTCCCAATCCAATTCCAGCCAAAAGTATTCACAAGATCAGCAAGAAGTTTGGACTGATATTTGTCGCTTGGTATCATTCTAAAGAAAGTCGGATACTCCTGCTTGTCGCTCAGACAGGAGCAAGTGGAGAAGTAACTAACCTGCAGAAAAAATAGTAAATGTGTGAAAACATACAGCGTTTATGGAATCATTTAAAAATGTTTTATTCCAGGATCTTCAGGACGAATGACTTTTTTTTTATTTTTGCACATAAGTGCAATATTAAATCTTAAAACTTGCGATTGGAAGGTAATCGACCGAATTAATCAAAGGTATATGGCAGGTTGTGGCACACTGGTGGCAAAGGTAATTTCACTGGATAAGTAATCCACAACATAAGGTTCTAAGGGATGTTGGATCAAATCCCACAAAGACAGTAAGTAAAATTTTAATTCAAAAAAATCTTAATAAATAGAAACTCTAACCTAATGGAAATTCCGGCGGCACAGCGGCTCAGTGGTCAGCAGTCACAGCGTCGGGGATCACAGTTGCATTCCAGTCTTTGGTGAATGAATGGAGTTTGCACGTTCTCCCCTTGTCTGCGTGGGATTCTGCCGGTTGCTGCTGATTTGTTCCACTGGCCAGAGATATGCCGATAAGGTGGAATGTCTATGTTAAATTGCACCACTGTGAACAGGAATATGAGAGCTATGTGGAATGCCACTGTAATGCGGGGTTTCCAGAACAGGGTGGGATGCACTTCGAAGTGTCGGTACCAACTCGATGGACCAAATGACCTTTATCACCATTAACTTGATCCTATTCTTATAACGGCGTTGAATAAAAAACAGCCAACTATTTGACACATTACCATTGGGATTCTGAACGTTCCAATTGTCGTTGCGGCTGCAATTGAGGATGTGGATATATCACAGCCAATAATAGCTGCAACATTGGAGGAACCTTTACATTCAGGATGCTCAATTCTTTCTTCCTTTCCATTCAATAAAGCCAGCGCTGCTTTCAATGCTATCGCGGACGTCGAGCAGTCGTCGTAGATCTCATATCCCAGAGTGATATTCGGAAGTAGAGTTTTACTGCGGTTTATTTCTTCAATAGCAAATATCATGGTCTGCATCAGGCGAAACTTCGTCATGTCAAAGCTGTGGGTAGATGCGAAGGGAAATGAAATACATGTTTAGTTCACCATGCAATTATGCAGATCTCATTCACACAGATCTTCCAGCCCCGTTGAGGCGCTCACCTCAATTCAGATCAGCTATGGCAATGCAAATTTCGGTCAACCGACTTACCCTGGATTTGGCGGTTTGGCAAAAAGACCTCCTTGGGAACCCAAGATCATGATCCAGACAGATCACATCAGTCAGCAAAACTGGGTGGATTGTCCGCCACATGTCCTGCTGCATACATTGATGTATGTCAGTTTTACAAGTAATGTGGAGGTGCCGATATTCGACTGGGGTGGGCAAAGTCAGAAGTCACACAACACCAGGTTGTAATTCGAACAGGTATTTTTTGAAATCGCAAGCTTTCAGATCGGTGCTCCTTCATCAAGTGAAGTGACTTCTGACTGGTTTTACAAATGTTTAACAGCCTGGACACAAGCGGGAATGTCAAAGCATCCCGGCACCCCAACCTCATGTTGGATCCCACAGCAAGCTGTTGGCAACAGCACCTGCAGACCTACACCTCTCGTTGCCCAAGCATTCTGCATTCATTAAGCGCGGTACACGTCTGATACACTGGTGCCCTTTTATAATCCAGTGTCCACTAAGAACCAGGACACCAGCATTACCAACATCCAGCATCCCTTTATCTATCAAATCCCAATCTACTCAATACCCGACCTACTTCCCACCACCCTATCCGAAAACAAACGCTGCTCATCTCCACCCCACCCTGCTTTGCCCTTTTCTCTGAATGAGAGATCTGAGGAGTTAAATTAAATCAATGAACGAATAAACCCTTGAAAGTGTCTGAAAATATCAAGAGGCGCACAAAGTATCTGGGAAGACGTAAAACTCCAGAAAACATTTGCAAACAGATATCAGCAACTAGGAAAACTTAAAACACTGTAAAAACATATATTATATAAACAGTTAAAAATATTAGCTGCCAGAAGACCGTAAACCGCGCGACCATGCCATTAGCCTCAAATGTCGTCCAATGACCTCAACCGGAACGGAGATCCGCGACAAGTATGTCTCGCTACTGGCCCTTGCCAATTCCTTCCAATATTACTGAGTGCGCAGAGATAAAATTCCAAGACCGCACCAAAGTCAAAAAGTTATAGGAACAGTTGTAAAAATGTTCAGCTTTGCATGCTTTCACTGTGCTCCTCACTGGAAGTTGGATATATTAGAAATATTGATAACTTGATGGCCTCTCGTGATGCTGTTCCGCATAAAATGAGACATTCTTTCGCTTTCCTGACTTTCCGAGATTTTCATGATATTCCGAACTTTTCATAGTGTCGGCTGTATGTGCCGAATGGCCTGCTTCCACACAATAGGGATCTAGTTCATGCAAACAGTATTGATACCCGGGTGGATACGAATGGAAAATCTCTTCCCACTTTGAATAACGTCTTCTTTGTCAATCTCTGTTTTCTGACTTGAAGATAATTTGCAATCCATTCTGTCACTTTCCTCTGATCCATATGGTCTGATCTTATTCCTTCGTCTATTTTGATGCACCTTATCGACAGGCTTTTCAAAGTCCACAAAAGGTGCATTCACTTTTCTTCTATTTCCTTCGTAACAAATCAAGATAATTAGACAGCAAATTTTATCTTTCGTAAATCAGTTCTAGCGTTTTGATAGTATATTTCTGATTTCTAAATGTTTTAATTTCCACTTACATCAGGTTTCCATTTCATTTCCTGTCCCTGATGTTCGGCTGGCTGGTTTGTCATTTCCTTTCCCCGTTAAATGGCTTACATGAACCACTCACCAGCCCTCTACTAATGTATCTGTTTTTTTTTGTTTGAGGTGAAATATCTCGAGTAAAGCTCTCTGCTATGTCGCCCCCACATGCTTTTAAAATATGTGGCTGCAATCAACCTGGAATTGGTTTAGCGTATCTTGTAGATCCTTTTTAACTTCAGTCGCACATGTCACATTGCTCGTCTCATTCTGTAAATGTATGCCTGCTTGCTCTAGCTCCCTGCTAGAGAACTAATCAAGTAAGTATTTCTCTCTATCTTTAGGGGAAATTCTTTTCCCAGCAAAGCCTTCTCATCTATTGATGTATCTGCAAAATATTTTAGAGGTTTTATAATGCTGCTTGGGTAATTTAATCTCTTAGCTCCTCTTTATCTTCCTGTTTGTCCTTCAGAGTTTTCTTACTCATCTCGTCTTATTCTCTCTGATCATGCATTTCTCTTCTGTGTAGTTAACTTTTGCCTCTTTCCTGGAACGCACATGTCCCCTTATATAAATACATAGACCAGCAGTCTGACCAGTATTCAGTTCATTCCTTCTTTTTAACAGAATGTATTTTCCAGCACTTTGAGCATCGTTTTACCTGTTTCCCATGGTGTCCTACATAGTCTATTCTACATCGTCAATGGTTGTCCAGTTAACTTGCACAAGTTCTAATCTCGCAAGATTGTTCCCGACGTATGGTGATGTGAAATCGGGATTTCTTAGCGTTTATTGCACTGACCTATCTTACGCAATACGAGTCTGTTGGACTAATGGCAACTGATGAAACATCATGATTCACACCGCAAAATCAAATTTCCCTAAATCTTTTTCCTGATTTCCTTCATAAATATGCCAGTCTTCATTCTCATTTTCCATTATCATAAAGTATACGATCACTGTTACTTAGGTGTTGCTTATTGTTACTTCTCTGCTCCTCTCCTCACTACGAGATTCCACAGCGAATCCTCACCTGTTGGGTTTTTTTTTATATCCTCATACTTATCAAGTCCATACTTAACTGACAAATAAAACTGAAAGAGAAGGAGATTTAAAGAGTAATATATCGAGAAATGGGACACAACTATCTAGCCAAAATAGTTTATAAATTTGTGGGATCATTGTATTTGTGTTTAGTCCCAACGTCTTTCAGTAATTTAGCCATCTCGTCACTTATCTCGAAAAGAGTATTGTGCATCAGTAAGAACACAAGGATTCAAATTGTCACACAGTGCACGCAGCAAATTGATGTCAGGCTAACCGCGCACGACTTTTCGGCAATTTAATACGTCTTTGCCAAATATTATGCAGACATTATGCGCAGATAAACACAGTACACTGGTTAACTGATCCAATAAAATTACCACTGGCAAACAAAGTGTGTTTTGAATTCATATCCACGTAATATGTATGCTTTGATGCATCATAAATCATTTTCGGACTCCTTTAGAAGTTTTTGTCCAGTTTTTACAATGGAAGGACAATTTTTTAAAACAAGTTCGTCAACAATTCCGTGTCATTACAAGTAACCAGTTACCCTTAAACAAACACAAATATAGATATTGCCAGAAGAACCCAGCACGTCTGGCAGCATCTGTGGAGAGAGAAACAAAATAAACCTTTCGACTCTGATATGACTCTTGAGAACTCATTTTGCCCTTTCGTCGTATGCAATACTGAATTGCAATTGGACTTTGTCGCATTGTTTAGAGAGCTAAGAACGAACATTATTCACAATGTTGTTAAGAACAAAGACAAAACTGTTTAAATGTTTCAGTTGATGATTACCCAGAAAATTAATCCAGATGTACGTTTACGTGAAATCAGAATCTTATTATCGTTTACTGCACTGACCTACCTTTCGCAATGCATGTCTTTTGGTTTAATAGCAAATGATGGAACATCATGTTTCACATCTAAATGCGCTGAAAATATGCCGCCCAGAATAATATCACCACCTTTAGACAAATTCGGCAAGTCATCTTTTGCTCGAGGTCTGCAGATCATTCCGAGTGATTCCCATGTAGGCAAAACAGATAGCAACAGGAATATCTGAAACAAACCCATCGCTTTCTTGCAAGGAAGCTAACACTGGGTTAAATGGAATAAAGAAAAACGTGGAGTTATATAACATCCGTAACAACCCGAGGACATCCCACAGCGCTTCACAGCGAATGAGTCATCTTACACCTGATGAAATGGATCAAATCTCGGAGACACTGCACAATCAACTTGCCTGCCTGGCACAGTCATTCATATCGGCAATTATAAATAAAAGGTCGTTACTGCTGCAGATATAACTCACGTGAAATAACAACAAATGAACTTAAAAACCCAGAATTAGTCAACATTTTCCAAAATAGAAAACAAGATTGTAAGAAGGATTAATCCTGCTAACGGTCATCACTAGGTCCATAACAAAAGGAGGCCATTTACCCCATCGAGTCTGCCAATCAATTAGATCATGGCTGATCTGATAATTCTCAACTCCAGTTTCCTGCTTCTTTCCTCAAAACCCTTGATTCCCGTCATAAGTAAACACCCGTCTATCTCATACGGAGTCATAGAGTCATACAGCACGGAAACATGCTCTTTGGTCCAACCAGTGCATGGCAAACATAAACCCAAACTAAACTAGTTTCAACTGCCCGCTCATGCCCCAGACCCCTCCAAACCTTTCCTATTCCTATACTTATCCAAATGGGTTACATTCAGCGCACCTCAACCATTTTCTAACTTACCTCTTGCCTCTTATTCAGCTCTTCTCTCCTGGTGTACTATCCATTGTCTCATTGTTCACCACCCTCATTCAAATTTCTCTCTGTCTCTGTTGGATGTCCGCCTACGCACTCACTCCTCCCCCACTTCGGCTTTGACATAAATACCAGATTTTCCTGCCGGCTGATATTTCTGATGAAGAGTCACCAGACTCGAAACGTTAATTCAGTATTTTCTCCAAAGAAGCTGCCAGACTTGCTGACTTTCTTCAGAACTTTCTGTTTGTGTTCAGATGTCCATCATCCGAAGTTATTTGTTTGATACTAGAATAATGGGCTTCGACCTATGCGAAGAATATGCATCTACATATCATAAATGAGCAGACTGAAGAGAAAATTACCTCAGCCAGTGGGCGAAATGAGCAGAATCTAAGATGGCGGCGGAGTAGGATGTTTCAGCTGGGGCTCGTCCGCTCCGTCCATTTTTTACTTATTTCAACTTTTGTGTTTTTTTCTGTCTTCTTCCTTCTCGGCAATGCCCAGAAATCCTGGCCTCAGCACAGGCAGCCTCCAGACCTCAACATGCTTTCGGACTCTCGGTCTCAGAGAGGACCCAGAGAAGCGTCCTCTGGGTCTGGTGTGGTTGCCTTTCGGCCCGGCACGATGGTCTCTCGGCTTAGCATGGCGTCCTCTCCGCTTCGGGTAGCAGTTGCCCTTGTATCTAAAATGGTGCCATAAGCGGTGTCTTGCAAATTTTGACTATACTCATTTGAGTACATGTGACAGTGAAGATAATTCAATACATGAAAATCATTACGAACCGACAGAAAGGCCAACTTAATACAAATGCAGCATGGCACGGAATTCATATCCAGACCAAAATAAAATGTTGACGGCGGTGCACCAGGCTACCAAATCGTCTTCACATAGGTTTAATTTGCACGAATTGGCTCATTGTATCACCTCGCTTCACATATAACAAGAAATATGAAATAAGATAGGACTTTATTGCTGTTTCATTTATTGGAACAAAGACACAAATGTATCGAAAATGAATACAAAATGTTTAATCAGCAAGGGATATTTATATTCGACCAATAATCTCGAGACTCTAACATTGTGCGGGCAGAAATAGAGGAAGCTTAGAACTACAGTGAAGACCTTTTACCCATCATGTTTTCTTTTACGTAATTCTGCGGTTTCGGTAAGGTAATGTAACATTTCGAAGAAAAATGCAGACAAGGAAACCAAAGCTTGACACCCAAATGGCAAACACTTCTACAGGCACTGTATACTTTCCTGGAGAGCTGATATAAGCCGGAATAAAAGTTATCCAAACAACACAGAAAATCAGCATACTGAAAGTTATATACATCATATTGAAATTATGCGGAAGTTTCCGGGCAAGAAAAGCAAGCAGGAAGCATCCAGTGGACAGAAGACCAATATAGCTGGACACAAAATACAAGACTTTTAAAGAACACACATTGCATTCCAAAATTATGATGTCTCTATGATAGGCTGTGTTTTTCATTATCTGGAAGTTTCCGGGCAAGAAAAGCTAGCAGGAAGCAAACAGTGGACAGAAAACCAATATAGCTGGACACAAAATAAAAGGCTTTTAAAGAGCTCACATCACATTCCAAAATTATGATGTCTCTGTGTAGGTCATGTTTTTCACTGGATAAAGAGGTGATACAATGAGCCAATTCATGCAAATTAAACCTTGAAGAAATGTAAGGAAAATACGATTAACCGTTGCTGCATCGGTCCAAACCAATTCATCAGATTGTTGTTAGCAAGAGTTGACTTAAAAGCGATTACAACAAGAACGGTTTTCCCCAAAATACCGGAAATACAGATAACAAATACAATTCCAAATGCAGTCCGCTGCATTATGCAGGAGCATCTGGCCTGTTTCCCAATGAAGGTAAGTGAGCACAGGAAACAAAGCGTTAGCACAAAGAGAAGGAGGAAGCTCAGCTCCAAATTGATCTCTCGAACAAAAGGAGTTTCCCGATACCAGAAAAAAGTAGCAGCTGTGACCCGTGAAAGACACATTCCCACGACAGCAAGTGTCACTAAGACATGGCCGAGAACCTCTTGGAAGGAAAGAAATTCAATGCTTTTGAGAACACGTTCATCCTTTTGCTGCTTGGACCATATTCCAAAGGAAATTTCATGCAATCGGCGGAATCTGAAAGATTGGAGCTACCTTTCCTTTTAATACACAAGGGTTTATTTTCCACGAGATGACATATTATTCGATTCCTTATCCGTACACTACCGTGGTGATAGTAATCTCACCATCGGCGCTCTCTGTGCAGTGAAAAACAGCATAATTTTTCCTGCTGACCTTTCTTCTTCCAAGAGGACAAGGTTCTGAGTAAAGGTTCTGAGCACGTGGATCTAAAAAATACCTGCATTATCCATATAGTAACATCATAGCGTAAAACAGATGGAGATGATAGTGTTTTGTCATTGCGATTCTGATACCTGTTCGTGTTATTCCAGCCAATTTGTTTGTCATTAGTACCACCTTACTTTTCATTATTTGCAATTATCTCTCTGTTTTACTTAATCGGTTCATGGGTCATCACTTCACTTGTTTTTCAGCTGTGGACACTTCACGTACAACGTTGTCGTAATCTGTTGACACAGTTGATTACCCACAAAATGTTATTATTCAGCCTGTACACTTTCTACTCACACTATTTGTACTTATCTGTTGACATTCTCTTAATTACCTGGAATTCTCTTGCCATTATCTCGCTGCCCATATATTCTGTGCCTGCGCGCCTCTTTCCAGTTCATCTGACGAAATAACAGTCCTCCAAAAGATTGCCCTTTTAACTAAATCAGTTGGAAGAATATAACAGCAGCACCTAGTGCAGGACACACTTCCAATAAAGCAAGTGTCACGAAGACGTAGCCCAGAAACTCTTGGAAGGAAGGAAATTCAATCTTTTTGGGAAGACAACGATCTTTTTGCTGATTGGATCAATATTCCAAAGGACATATCACGCAGTCGGTGGAATTTGCAAGAATAGAATAATACTTTTAATACGCAAATACTTTTTCCACGAGATAGCATAATGTGGGCCCCATGTTTGTACATACATGAAGTGTTTTTATCTCAACATCGGCGCACTGGGCGCAGTCAAAACATTGGCTGACCTTTCCTGCTGACTTTCTTGTACCGGCAGGACACGGTTCTAAGAAAAGGGCACACGGAATCTAAGAGAATGTAAAGGATACCTGTGTTATCCATATATTGGATTCATAGGGTAACATATATGGAGATGTTCGTATTTTGTCATTGGCTGAAGTATATTGTCAGGCCTGAAATCTAACTCTGCTACTGTCCCCTGTATTTTTCCCTTCAGAGATTAAGCCAATAATGTTTCGAATGTCGGCTTATCGATGCTTTGTTTCCACCTTCTCTCAGGCAGTGCATTGCAGGTCATGACAATTCTCTGTATTATATTTTGCATCTGTGGCCTTAGTTCTATGAGTGACCAATCCTCTGCCACTGGAAACTGTGATTCCCTCATTTTCTCTTTGCCACATCCAGTCGTGTATGGTGGTGCTCAAATATCATGTCAACGGAGATAGGTGATCCCTGAACTTGTCCGACTTCAATGGAAGTGGAACAGATCACATTTGAGCTCAAGTGCTTTCAAACATTTTACATCAGGAGAGATAACAAGAAAACCAACACCACGAGCCCGTCCCGGGACTCTAGATCCCGGCCGTTCTAGATGTCAACCTGCAACTAAGTTATCCAACCCACACGATATCGAGAAGAGGCTGAGCGCAGTGGGTGCAACAGAAACTCCAAACTGTCCGGTGCAGGTACGACGCTTCTTGAAAATTAGCGAAGTATGCCCTGCCCGTCACGCATGGAAATTTCACTTCCGATCCATCCACATACCATCCCTCATCCACACTCCACAGCCGCAAAATCGTGATATCAATAGTGCTGTGAAACACTACATGCTGAACAGTGCCACATAATTTGGAATATTAGAATTAGAATGAGATTTTATTTTCACGTTTATGTAAGTGCAGGGATAAAGGAGTACAGTGAAAAGTGAACAATGTCGCCAGTCCCGGAACCGTCTTAAGTCCAAAGGTACCTGTGTGCAAAGTCTTAAGTACAAAGCAGAAAAATAAGGAACATAGTAAAAAGTTGAACAATAACGTCCCGAGAATAAAGTAGAAAAATAAAGATAACGATTCAAGACTGCAGTCCTTCTTAAGTGATTAGCCATACTGCGCTCGCTGTCCCCGCATGGGTTTGACCTCCTCCCTGTTGGGATCGATCCCCTCCTCATGAGGCTCGATCTCTCCGAATTCGACGCGGCCGCAAATGCCGAGACACCGCAGGCTGCCTGCTCTCGCCGCCACAGATATCCGCTGCCGCGATGGGCTCGCTGTCTGCATTGGATTCGTTGTCTGTCACTTCCCCAACCCGGCTCGCTATCCTCCGCAGTCGGCTCGGTCCCTCCCTCTCTCTCACTCCCCCGCGCTCTCTCACTGTCCCTCACGCAGTCTTGGTCTCCCCACAAAAGGCAAGAAGGTTAAAGTAAGAAAAAAAAACTCGCTCATCAATGTCGCACAATTTACTGAAACGGAATTGTGTTTGTTTCAATTTGCTATTGCTCAAATAATGAAGCAGTCTCACCTCCATGGACAAAGACTTGGATAACATCCAGGCTTAAAAGCATTGCCAGTAAGTAATACATATGTCATGCAAATGCCAGGCTATCATTTGCCATTAGAAAGAATAGAAAATCGCAATTGCACTCCAAGACAGACAAAGTTTTTGTTTGACAGTTTATTGCTCTTATTTTGTTCACATTGAATCGATGTTCTTCAACTTGTTGCCAACAACACTGGAGATGGGCCACTACGAGATGATTGTGGTGTCTGTGGAAGAAGGTTCACCAACGTGTTCTCGGCAGTAATTTTGAATAAATCTCTTTCTTCCTAACGACTCACACGGACCATCTCAAACTAAAACGAAGCTACAAAGACAACTGCTGTTTTAATTAACACGTATTTTGTTGATAAAATATGAAGTTGTATAATTAAATATATATGTTTGAAGATTATTTTTACATGATTAACATTTGGCAAAACGCCAACAATATTGCTTTGCCTGTTAAAATCTTTGCGTGTGCAAGGACAGGTTAGTACTTTCAAGTGACTATATGGAACATAATTTTGACAAATACTGTTTTAATAAATTGCGTACTTGACATCCAGGAAACCGACAAGAAAAATCAGAGAAAAGTAACTGCTAGATAAGTGCATTGTCACCACTGATTCCTTCAAGAACGCAGATCAAACTCGAAGCTGTGGTCAACGAAATAAAAACAACACCAAGTTTAAAGATTGCTTCGGAAGCTGTAGGTCAGCAATTGCTGACTGTGAACACATATTGCATTCATTAAAATGCATATTAATTTCGCGAAATGTGAGTGGGGACGATTGTTGATAATGTAATGATGAGAACTATCAGTGAAACCTCTTATACATTCAATGGAGGTGCAGTTTTTTTTCTTTCTTCAAACTGAAATGATACTTATCAGAGAAGGCGATGCCTCTTGGTATTATCGCTGGACTGTCATTCCAGAGAACGAGCTAATGTTCTCAGGACGCTGGTTCGTATTCTCCCATGGCAGGTGTTTGAACCTGAATTGAATAAAAATCCGGAATTAAGAGTCTTATGATGACCATGAAAACATTGTCAATTATCGGAATAAGCCATCTGGTTCATTAATGTCCTTCAGTGAAGGAAACTGCCATCCTTACCTGATCTAATCTGCATGTGACTCCAGACCCACAGCAATGTGTGGTTGAATCTCAACTTCTCGCTGGGTAATTAGGGAAGAGCAACAAATGCTAGCATAGTCAACAACATTCACATTCTCCAAGTGAATGAAAAAAAAGCCGTCTGTGAGCTCTGAATATTTTGCGCGTGTCCCTAAACCAACCTTAACTACAACTGGTATAAAGTAATCATGATTTTTCTGCATAAAAGCATTGCCACCAAGAGGGAACGTCGCAAACTGGCATTCATGTGATGTGAGTTACATACATGGCACAATCTACAGCGCAGTCACGAACTGCTCCATGTCTCTTATAATACTCCATGAAAACTTACTCCAACATTCTTTATTTACAATCAACACTGTAAACGTCACTTTCTTTCTCTCTCGGCAGTTGCCGTACCTGCCTGTCAAATCCACTTATATCATTCCATTCAAGATCATTTTTGAGATTACATTGAATTGTTCTCTGGTCAGTTAACGACATTCGTGACTGAAGAACAAACACTTTCCCTGCGTCTATTCTATAAAGTTCTTTCATAATCTCAAAATCCTCTGCCAGTTCACCGCTGCAAAAGAAAACAAACTTAACGATTTGTTACAACAAACAAAAATTGAAATTGCGAGATAAACTCAGCAGTATCGGCATCATCAGAAGAGTCGAATGTACCAACATTCTGAGTCCGCAGACCCATCGCAAATCCGGCAAGAATCAAAAGCAAGAAGACTTCAAAAGCTCATGTATTGATTTGTGATGATGCTGTCACTTTAAAAGGTGATTGTGTACGTTTCTTTGGGAGGTTATGAGACAGAGGCGCTGAGCATAAGCAATTTATGAGAATTTTGGGTTTTAAAAATTTGCAACAATGGAAGCAGCCTGAATGTAGCTAACTATCACAGACCAGACGTTCTAGGTTTTTTTTTTAACGTTTTGTGTCCAGTTTTAATGAGAAGCCTTTGGGTCTCAAAAGAGATGGAAGTGACAGAGGATGCCTCCTGGATGCTCCACTCTGAATCTTCTCTTGATGTTCTTATCCCCGTTCCCCCCACCACCTCCTGGATTGGAGAACTGTATGAAAGAATCATTGTCTGAATTTACTATTTTTCCAAGGAGTGAGTACATGGGATGTTACTATATTAGAACAATTAATTAGTTGTATGTACTGTATCTATTGTTCAGTAAATATTCGCAATACTTAAATTATTCTACGTTCCTCTTTGTTCTGTTTGTACATTACTTAAATTGTGTATGGGAAGGCCAATAATTAAGGATGGCCAATAAATGCTGCCTGGTCAGCGATGCCTTCATCCGTGAATGAATAAAGAAATAAAATTGTGTTTTGGTTAACCGTCGAGTAGTTTGACCAGTCACATCGTATTCAGAAGACGGCACTTCACATCTACATTTAAATTAAGAAAAGGCTCGGGCCGAGGCTACCTTCTTTAAATATTTTGAGGGGATCTGGTCTGGTCCATTGCAGATTCAATGTCGGTTGTTTTGTAACAAATGAAGATATTCGAAACGGAGAAAGGAAACTGCATTCCCAACTGTTGAATCGCACAGAAATACCTTGCAGTGAAGAGGAACAAAATCTTAGGCTTTAAGGGGTTAAAGCAAGAAGTGAAAATAGAAACAAGTGACCAAGAAAACGACTGAGTCGTGTGTAAAACTAGGTCTGTAAGAAAGGATAATAAATAACGGCCTTAACAGTGACACTCGGGGTCTATTGGTTCGCAAAAACACTTCTGCTTCTTTTCAATTTTTTCTCGTCTAAAGGTCACTTCTTTTAACCATGGGCTCTCAGTCCATTCGTAAGGAAAATGTCTGCTTTCCAGTGGAGCTCCAAATGATATCTCTCATATTCAGGATAAGTTCTCCTCCCTCCAGTGCTGAAACTTTACAATATTCAATTTTTACAGTTTCAGGTCTACTTTCCAAATTCGTTAGTAAATTTACTAAGTCATACTTTGGGCCTGGATCACCATTTTAGTCAAAACACATGATTTCCTCTGTGCGAGCAGTGAAATTTATTGTGTGTAATTCGTGCAGCAGCTATATGAGAACAATGCAAGACATGTAAATCGTTGGTTGTCATTTGGATATATGCATTAAAATTAATTTTTGGAAATGAATACCGATTATCTAACAATGAATAATATCACAAATTCACATCCGGGTTGGAACATATAACGTTTGGAGAACCATCTCCTAGTTTTGCAAGTATCTGGTCTTCCGTCTCATTAAAATGTCAATATTGGCTGGAAATACTCTTTTTGAGAGTGTATGGAGTCTCGTCCCACTACAGAGATTTGACTGATAGTCCAAAGTAGCTCCCAGTGAGTGCCCAATTGTCAGAATGGCAGGCTTTAAATTAAACATTCAGTGAGAACCAAGGCCGGTCAAATCATGAAAATATAAAGCTCGCCAATAACTATCACACAACAAAAATTAGCACTGATATTCTCAGCTTTTAGCACGTCATTGTTAATGGCATGTCCTTGGCTAGAATTTATCTTTTCAGTTTTCTACATCACAACAGTGACTAAACGGCGCAAGTGTTGAACATTCGGGACACCACACATGCCCTCCACCTCCTCCAAGACTTTCAATTCCCCAGCCCTCAAAATCTCATCTCCACCATGGACGTCCAGTCCATGTATGTTTGTATCCCCCTTAGAGACAGCTTAAAAGCCCTCTGTTTCTTTCTCTCCCGCAGGCCCAACCATTTCCCTTCCACCGACACCCTCATCCGCCGAAAATAACTTGTCCTTAAAGCTGAACATATTCTCCTTTAACTCCTTCCACTTCCTATGAAGTAAAGGTTGGCAATGGGCATCGGTGTGGTTCTGCGCTTGGTCTGCATCTTCTTAGGAGACGCGGAACTGCCCCTCTTCCGCTGTTATACCGATTATACCGGCGCGGCCTCATGCGTGAGGAACTTGAACAGTTCATCAACTTTACTAACACCTATCAGCCCAATCTCAAATTCACCTGTACCATCTCCAATACCTCCCTGCCCTTAATGAGCCTCTCCGTTTCGATCTCCGGTAACCGTTTCAGCACAGACATCTACTTCAAACTCACCCACTACCATAACTAACTGAACTACACATTCTTTCACTCAGCCTCCTGCAAGAATGCGATCCATTACTCCCAATTCCTCTTTCTCCACCACATTTGTTCCCAAGATAGATCCCATTTCCAGACATCCCAGACATCCTCCTATTTCAAGATCAACAACTTACCCCCTCCGGTGATCAAAAATGCCCTCAACTGCAGCGCTTGCATTTCCCGCACTTCTGCCCTCAAACTCCACCCCCTCCAAACAAAAATAAAGACATAACCCCCCTGGTCCTCACATAACAATCCACCACACTCCTCACCCAGTATCATCCTCCTCTACTCCGCCACTTGCAATCCGACCACACCACCAAAGAGATATTTCCCTCCTCACCCTTATCTTCCTTTCATGGGGTCCGCTCACTCCGCAACTCCGTCGTCCGCTCCATACTCTCCACTAATCGCACCATACCCAGGACCTTTCCTTGCAACCGCAAGAGGTGCTACACCTGCCCATACATCTTCCCTATCACCTCCATTCAAGGCCCAAAACAAATTTTCCAAATCCTACAGGGATTCACCTGTATATTCTCCAAACTGGTCAACTGTATCCGGTGCTCCTGATGTGGCCATCGTTCTATTGGCAGACCAAGCACAGACTCAGTGACCAAGTCACGGAGGAGCTGCGCACTTTACACTATAATCAAATACACCTACTGTTTGCCAAACACTTTAACTCCTCCTCTCTCCGTTGATGACATATCCATCCTGGGCCTCCTCCAGGGTCACAAACATGCCACATGCAAACTGGAGGAGCAAATCCTTGAATTGGTCACCTCATATTCCGCCTCGGGAGCCTACAGCCCAACAGCCTGAACTCAGAATTCACCAGTTTCTAATTCTCCCTATCCCTGGCCTCCACCCATGTCTAAACCTCCCTCACATCCCAACCTCCTTAAACTGACACAACCTGTGCATCATCTTCCCCACCTATCCGCCTCACCCTTCCCACTGACCAATTCCTATACTCCCTGACAGCATCCACCTATCAACACACCACCAATTTTACCCCCCACCCTTCTCCCTCTAGTCTCCTGACCTGACACAAACAGTCCATCTTCTTCTCTACCTATCTGCTCAAACCTTCCCAATGACCAATTCCCACTAACGCCAACTAAAGCCGATAATGGCTGCAACGTTAGAGAAACCTTTACATACATGGTACTCAATTAGTACCTGCAACATAGAACATAGAACAGTGCAGCACAGTAGAGGCCCTTCGGCCCACGATGTTATGCCGACCTCTTATCCTACTAAGATCAATCTACCTTGCATACCCTACATTTTACTGCCTGCATCCACCAATCCCCATCCTACCTACCATCCCCTAGCTCCACCCCTCCTCCCTCTATTTATTCCCCAGCTCGCTGCCCCCTCCTCAGTCCTGATGAAGGGTTGCGACCCGAAACGTCGACTTTCCTGCTCCTCTGGTGCTGTCTGACCTGTTGCATTCGTCCAGCTCCACACTGCTTTAAATCACCCTGAAGAGCTCTACCAGTCGAATGTTCCAGTGAAATCACGTTTTTGTTACGATTGCAGTGTATCCATGCCTTGCGCCAGTGCCTTCATGAGCAAACGCACTCTATGATGTGGGTGATGGTGGCATACCATTGGATCATAACCTAAAACAAAAGGATTTGTGGGAATATCAGGACAAATTCCCAATGACAGATAGCAAAAATTCAATAAAAGTAAAAACTGTATTGAACAAAAGAAGCTATAATGATGAATTTTTCGGTGACACTGTGACTCAGTGTTTCATGCTCCTGATTCACAGTGCTAGAGCCCCGGTTTCAATTCCATCCTTGGGAAAATATGTGGAGATTGTACGTTCTCAACTTGTCTGCGTGGGTTTCAACTCAGTGCTTCTGGTTCCTTCCACAGTACAAAACTGTGCAGGTTAGGTGGATTGGCCGTGCAAGATTGCCCCATAGTATCCAGAGATATGCAGGTGAGGTGAATTCGCCACGGTAAGTGCAGCGTTACGGGGATAGGGTGGGATGTTCTTTGGTGAGTCGCGACTAACCTGATGGGCCATATAGCCGCTATCCTTGGATTCGATGAATCTATCTGCATTTTGAAAATGCAGTCAAATATTTGATCTGTTGCCATCACAATTCCAAATGTTCCAACGGTCCTTGCGTTTGTAACGGAGGGCGTGGATATATCACAGTCAATAATGGCTGCAACATTAGAGAAATCTTTACATACATGGTACTAAATTAGTCCCTGCAACATAGAACATAGAACAGTACAGCACAGTACAGGCCCTTCGGCCCACGATGTTGTGCCGACCTCTTATCCTACTAAGATCAACCTACCCTGCATACCCTACATTTTACTATCCTCCATGTGCCTATCCAACAGTCCTTTAAATGTCTCTAAATTATCTGACTCAACTACCACAGCCGGAGGCGCATTCCACACGCCCACCACTCTCTGTGTGAAGAACCGACCTCTGACATCTCCCCTATACCTGCCTCCAATCACCTTAAAATTATGCCTCCTCGTAATATTCATTTCCGCCCTGGGAAAAAGTCTCCCACTATCCATTCTATCCATGCCTGTCATCATCTTGTAAACTTCTATCAAGTCACCTCTCATCCTTCTTCACTCCAATGAAAAAAGCCCGAGCTCACTCAACCTTTTCTCATAATACCTGACCTCCAGTCCAGGCAACATCCTGGTAAATTTCCTCTGCACCCTTTCTAAAGCTTCCACATCTTTCCTATAATGAGGTGACCAGAAATGTACACAATATTGCAAGTGTGGTCTAACCAGAGTTTTATAGAGCTGCAACATAACCTTGCGGCTCTGAAACTCAACTCCCCTGTCAATGAAAGCCAACACACCACATGCCTTCTTTACAACCGTATCAACTTGGGTCGCAACTTTGAGGAATCTATGGACGTGCCACCCAATATTCCTCTGTTCCTCCACACTGTCGAGAATCCTGTCTTTAACCCTGTATTCTGCATCCAAATTTGACCTTCCAAAATAAACCCGTTCACACTTTTCTGGGTTAAATTCCATCTGCCACTTCTTTGCCCAGCTCTGCATCCTGTCAATGTCCTGCTGCAACCCACAACAGCCCTCCACGCTGTCCACAACTCCACCAACCTTAGTGTCATCGGCAAGCTTACTAACCCACGATTCCACTTCCTCATCCAAGTCATTTATGAAGATCACAAAGAGCAGAGGTCCCAGAACAGATCCCTGCGGCACACCAATCGTCACCAAGTTTCAGGCTGACCATCTACTACCACCCTCTGTCTTCTATTAGACAGCCAGTTTTTTATCCAGACGCTAAATCTCCCTGAATCCCATGCCTATTTACTTTCTGAATAAGCCGACCATGTTATTGAATGCCTTGCTAAAATCCATATTAAACTACATCCACTGCTCTACCTTCATCGATATGTTTTGTCACACCCTCAAAGAATTCAATAAGGGTTGTGAGGCATGGTCTGTCCCTCACAAAACCATGCTGACTATTTCTAATAAAACTGTGCTTTTCCAAATAATCATAAATACTATCTCTCAGAATCCTCTCCAATAATTTGCCCACCATAGAAGTAAGACTGACTGGTCTGTAATTTCCAGGATGATTCCTATTCCCTTTCTTGAACAAGGGAATGACATTTGACACCCTCCAACCTTCTGGTACTGCTCCAGTGGACAGTGAGGACGCAATGATCACTGCCAAAGGTGCAGCAATCTCTTCCCTTGCTTCCTGAGGAAACCTTGGGTATATCCCGTCTGGCTCAGGGGACTTATCTATCCTCATGATTTTCAAAATTTCTCGCACATCTCCTTCCTAACAACAACCTGTTCGAGCATATCTGCCTGTTTCATGCTGTCCTCACAAATGTCAAGGTCTCTCTCACTGGTGAATACTGAAGCAAAGTATTCATTAAGGACCACACCTACCTTCTCTGACTCCACACACAAGTCCCCTTCACTATCCCTGATTGGCCCTACCCTCACTCTGGCCATCCTCTTGTTCCTCACATAAGTATAGAAATCCTTGGTGTTTTCCTCGATCCTACCCGCCAAGGTTTTCTCATACTCCTCATAGCTCTCCTATGTCCATTCTTCAGTTCCTTCCTGGCTACCTTGTAGACCTCTAGAGCCCTGTCCGATCCTTGGTTCCTCAACCTGAAGTAAGCTTCCTTCTTCCTCTTGACTAGGTGTTCAACATGTCTTGTCATCCAAGGTTCCTTCACCTTACCATCCTTTCCTTGCCTCAGTGGGACAAACCCATCCAGTACCTGTAGCAACTGCTCCCTACACAGCCTCCACATTTCTACCATGCATTTCCCTGGGAACATCTTATCCCAGTTGGTGCTCTGTAGTTCTTGCACAATAGCATTGTAATTCCCCCTCCCCCAATTAAATACTTTCCCATACCGTCTGTTCCTATCCTTCTTCATGCCTATAGTAAAAGGCAGGGAGTTGTGATCACTATCACCGAAATGCTCTCCCACTGAGAGATCTAACACCTGAACTGGTTCGTTGCCAAGCACCAAATCGAATGTGGCCTCCCCTCTAGTCGGCCTATCTACACATTGAGTCAGAAATCCTTCGGGACACACCTGACAAAATCTGCTCCATCCAAACTATTTGCACTTACCAGATTCCAGTCTATAGTAGGGAAGTCGAAGTCGCCTATGACAACAATCCTATTACTTCTGCACCTTTCCAAAATCTGTCTACCGATCTGTCGCTCAGATTCCCTGTTGCTGTGTGTGTGTGTGGGGGGGGGGGGGGGGGGGGGGGGGGGGGGGGGGGGAGGGTGGGGGGAGGTGGTGCGTGGTCTATAGAAAACTCCCAATAAAGTGACTGCTCGTTTCCTGTTTCTGACTTCCACACATACTGACTCAGTGGAGAAACCCACGCCCACGGCTTCCCTTTCTGCAGCTGTGATACCATCTCCATTCACCAAAGCCAACTCTGCTTTCGACGCTATCGCTGAGGTGTAGCAGCATCGTAGATCTCACATCCCAGAGTGATTAGCGGAAGTAGAGTTTTGCTCCGATTTATTTCTTCAAGAGCAAATACCATCGTCTGCATCAGGCGAAAGCTGAAGGCATCAAAACTGCAGGGTATATGCCAAAAGTAAATGATTGCGTAATTAATTCACCATCCAATTCTGCGGATTTCACTCACCAAGACCTTCCAATACCACTGAGACACTCACCTCAACTGAAACCCGCAATGGAAACGCAAATCCCTAGCAACCGACTTAAGCTCGAACTAATGGTTTGCCAGGAAGGCCTGCTTGGGAACACACGACCTTGATCCCGACGGAGCACACCAATAGGCAAAATTGGGTCGAATAGTCACGACTTGCTCAGCCAAGTACTCTGATTTATGTCGGGTGTACAAGTATTTTTAAACCTGTACGACAGCGGTCGCGTCAAATGCACACCAGCATCCCCAAACTCATGTCAGCTCCCATGGTAACCTATCGGCAACATCCTCTGCAGATTCACCACCCCACCTACCCTCCCACCCAATCCGTTACCTCGGCATTCAGTACGCATTAAGCGCGGTCTACGTCCGGCACGCTGGGATCTGGTTACATTCCGGGCTCCGCCAATATCCATTCCCACAGCTTTACCAACATCCAGCATCCCATTATCTATCAACCCCAAATCTGTCACGACCGCTGTCCCCCCTCCACCACACCCCAAAGCAAACGTTGCTCATGTCTACACCACCTTGCTCTTGGCCTTTTCTCTGGTTGGCAAGTCTAAGGAGCTACAATTAAATCGTTGAATGTATTAACCCGTGATAACATCTGTTAATACCTTGGGGCACACAAAACATCTGGAAACACGTACAACCCTTGTACCTTCGAAATCTTTAAAAGAAAACAACTAAAACGCTTAAAAACATGTGTGACACAAACAATTATAGACACCCTTCGCCAGAAGACAGGAATACTGCTCGACCTTTATCTTCATGCCCTCATCCAATGACGTCGAAGGGAACGCAGCTCCGCAACCTCCCTGTCCAGCTACAGGCCCTGGCCCTTTCCTTTGAATATCACTGAGCACACAGAAAGGAATTCCAAAACCGCAGCAAAGTAAAAAAAAAATCGCGGAGCAATTTTAAACGCGCAACAGCTCCAGTCTCTGAGTTTCTCCTGATCGAAGTCCGTGCATTGATCGGCAGTATTGATGACTTGATGGCATTTCGTGACAGTCTTCTGCATAAAATGAGACATTCTCTCTTTCGGAATCTTCCATGATGTTAAATATCCCTGTTAAGTCACGCTGACTTTTCTTTTCCACAAGAAAAGAAACCGAGCCTCTGAATTCTTTTCTGATATACAAACCCACGCGTTTCCGACATCATCTTCGTAAATCATCTCTGCACCATCTCCACGTTTTCCGTTGTCCAAGAGATTGAGCAGAATGCATGCAGCAAATCTTTTGCGGTCTACCCAGTGTGAAAGCTACTGTTTCACGTTTACCTGAGTTGAAAGGTAGCTCAGTCGTTAACACTGCTGCCTCACAGAGCCACGGATCCCAGTTCGATCTCGCCCTTGGGCGACTGTCTGCGTGGTGTTTGCACATTCCCCCTGTGTCTGCGGGCGTTTCCTCTTACAGTCCAAAGATGCGCAGCTTTGATGGATTCACCATTCTAACTACCCCCAGAGTGTCTTGGAACCTGCAGGCTAGGTGGATTAGCAATGGGAAATGTAGGATTGTGGGGAGGGCACGGGTCCGTGTCGACACAATTGGCCTAATCGCCTGCTTCCTCGCTGCAGGGATTTTATGGTCCAAACTCAACTACATAACAACGCTTAATGGATTGCAAGAATTTCACCTCTGGCACACGGAGTATTTCTAACTAATACCAACGTGGTATACGTTCAATGTACTTTCGGTGGATTGCATCTGCTATTCGGGATTCCTTTAGAGAGTACTAACGATTGCATTACTATTTTTACAGTGTAGGGACAATAAAAAATATTCGTCAACAATTCAATGCCGTTATAATAACCATTCTTCCCTTAAACACAAACATAGGAAACGCCGGAGAATCTCAGCATGTCCGGCAGTATGTGTGGGCAGAGAAACAGAGTCAACATTTCGAGTTTTATTTGATTTTGACTCTGCTTGAGAACTCAATTTGTCCCTCCGTTCTTTGCAAAATCAAATTGAAATTCGATATTATAGGCTAATTTAAATAATTCAGAATGATCATTACTCTGCGGAAATAATTATCTCATTCAAATATCAGAACATAAACACGTCAAAGACAAAGACAAAACAGTTTAAGTACTGCAACTGATGATTCTCCACAGAATTCAGAAAACTATTCCGGGCGTGTGGTTACGTGAAATCAGGATTTCTTTATCGCTTACAGCTCTAACTAAACATGTACAGGTTAGATGCATTGACAATACTCAATTCCCTTGTACTGTCTAGCAGGTTGTTGGGGGGGGGGGGGGGGGTGGTGTGGTGGCGGACGTGGGGTTGTTAGCCATGCTAAATGCGAGATTACGGGGATACAGAGAAGTCGTCAGAGACGTCAAATTCCTTATATCCGCACTGTAGGGATTGTACGATTCTATGATTGTTTGAACTTCCTTTCGCAATGCATGTCTGTTGAACGAACGGCAAATGAAGTAACATCGTGAATTATATTTAGATATGCTGAAAATATCCCGCCCAGTATAATATCACGATCCTCAGACAAATTCGACGATTGATATTTTACTCGAGGCTTGCAAACTATTCCGTGTGATTCCCGCGGAGACACAACAGCTGGCAACAAGAATATCAGAAACAAAGCCATCGCTTTTTTGCAAGAAACCTACACACTCGGTTAAACGGAATAAGAACGAAAGTGGAATATTTAGCGTCCGTTATGGTCCGAGGATGTCCCACAGCGCTCACAGCCGACGAAACACCTTAGACATTGTATACTCAATTTGTCTGTGTGATACTTTCATTGATGCGGCCAATCATGATTAGTGGATCGCTAATTCTGCAGATAGATTCCACGTGAAGTTAAAGTAAGCGAACTTGAAAACGCCAAGTCAGTTAACATGTCCCATTCAGACAATAGGAAGGTAGTAATGTTTACACCTGGTAATGAGCATTGAACAGACTATAACAAATGAGGAACATTCAGCCCATCGAGTCTGATCATGGTCCATTTGATCATCTTCAACTCCAATTTCCTTCCTTTTTCTCCGAAACTCCTAATTCCTTGATTAATTAAAAATCTATCTCATATACTCGAATATACTTAACGATCAACCTCTATGACGCAGTGTGGTGAAGAATTCCACAAATTCATTACCCGGAGATAACTTGCCCCATAGCCTTAGTATTGCAAGGGCATATCTAGATTTTTCTTTCAATATTCTAAGGGTTTGTGCCTGTACCACCCTTACAGACAATGAGTTGCAGATCACCTGAGTAAAGAAGTAATTCTTCACATTTCCTCCGAACCTTCTGCCCCTTACTTTAAATATCTGTCCTTGGGCATTGATCCCTCCGTCAATGAGAACGTATCTTCCCATCTACCCTATCTACACTCCTCATAATTTTATACATCTCCATCATGTCCCCTATGAGTTGCCTGTGTTTAGAGGAAAACAAATTTAGTTTGTGCAATCTCTCTTCAGCTCTTATACAGCTCATTTCTCACTTCACTGGGTGACTGCTTAGCCTGAGATTAAACCTCTACTCTGTATTTCCCACAAGGCGAAATGGTTTTTCTGGATTTAGCATCATGTTCCCTAAGAATTTTGAATGTTTCAATAAGGTCACCTGAAACTTTCTAAGCTTTATGAGTGCAAGATGAATATATTCCATTCCCTTTGAAATGAAGGACAACTTTCCATTTGAGTTCCAATTACCTGCTGATATTTTTCTTTGTTTGTACCTTATGCACAAGAACACCTAAATATCATTTCCTGCTATGGAACCCTGCAGTCTCTTGCACTTGGCATCGGACTCAGTAACTTTAGAGCCTAATTAATTCCTTCCATATTTTGTACCCACTCCACACCACGTCCTGGAGTCATGGAGTCATGAAATCAGACCGTTCCGTCCGACTCGTCTGCACTGACCAATCATCCAAGTCTGATCTTGCCGTATTTTCCAGCATTTAGCATGCACCCCTCTGAACTCCTCGTTTCCATGCACCTATCCAACTGCCTCTTAAATGTTGAATTTGTATCTGCCTCTCCTACTTCTGCTGGCAGCTCATTCCATACAGCCACCAACATCGGCGTGAAAACATTTACCCCTCAGGTCATTTTTCAATCTTACGCCTCACACCTTAAACGTTTGCCCTCTAGTTTTGGACTCCTCAACAGTAGGAAAAAGACCTTGGCTATTCACCACTTTCTGTTTTTGTTTCAGATCTCCAGCATCTGCGGGTCTTTATTTTATTGTAGATTAATAGACTTCATTCTATGCGGAGAGTATTCATCTACAAATTGTAAACGAGCAGACTGAGAAGAAAATTACCACAGCCAAAGAGCTAAAGGAATATCAATAGGAACAGATAGAAAGGCTAACTTATTAAAAGTACAGCGTGTGCACGGAATTCATATCAACAACAACATAAAACGTCTGTGCCATGCTTTTAAATTGAGGCAACAAAATTGTCTTCATAGATAACACGACACCTGAAACCAAATTGGATTTTCTCTTTACTTATGACAACAAAACCGCAAACGCTTCGAAAGTAATTGTAAATTGTACAATCAGCAAGACATTTTAGTATTAGAATCATAGAGCTGTACAGCATGGAAACAGACCCTTTGGTCCGATTCATCCATGCTAACCAGATATCCTGAATAAATCTAGTCCCATTTGGCAGCATTTGGCATATATCCCTTTAAACGCGTCCTATTCCCATTTGGGTGACTTTTAAATGTTCTAATTGTAACAGCCCCCACGGCCTCCTCTGGTAGCTCATTCTATGCATGCACCAGCTTCTTCGTGAAAAGGTTGCACGCTTCGTTCTCAATTAAACCGTTTCCCTGTCACCTTAAACCTGTACCCTCTAGTTTTGGACTCCCTCACCCTCAAAAAACACCCGGGCTATTCACCCAATCCTTGCCCCTCGTGATTTTAAAGAGCCCATATCACATTCCAAAATTATGAAATGTCTATAATAGGTTATGTTTTTCACTGGATGGGGAGGTGATACAATGAGCCAGATCGTGCAAATTAAACCTTGAAGAAATGTAAGGGCAAACACGCATAACCGTTGCTGCATCGGTCCAAACCAGTTTATCACGTTGTTGTTGGGAAGAGTTGCTTTAAAAGCGATCACAACAAGAATGGTTTTCCCCAAAATACAGGAACAAATACAATTCCAAACGCAGTCCGCCGCAACATGCAGGACAATCCGGTCGGTTTCCCAATGAAGGTTACTGAGCAAAGGAAGCAAAGCGTTAGCGCAAAGAGAAGTAGGAAGCTCAACACCGAATTGTTCGCTCGAACGATAGGCGTCTCCCGAAACTGGAAGAATACAGCAGCTGTACCCATTGCAAAACACACTCCCACGAAAGCAAGGGCCACTAAGACGTAGCCGAGAACCTCTTGGAAGGAAAGAAATTCAATCTTTTTGGGAATACATCGATCTTTTTGCTGATTGGATCATTATTCCAAAGGACACTTCATGCAATCGGTGGAATCTGAAAGGATGAAGGATTTTTTTAAAAATACAAGATTAATTGTCGCCACAAACTGGCATGGTATTCAGCACCATGTTTGTACAAGCCTGTGATGTTGCTGATCTCACCATCGGCGCACTCTGCGCAGTTGAAACAACATATAGGCTGACCTTTCCTGCTGATCTTTCCTGTCCCGGGAGGACAACGTTCTGAACAAGTGGCACGTGGAATCTAAAACAAGAGAAATGAAGAGTGTGCTATCCATATAATTGACACATAGCGCAACACACAGGATTATTAGCATTTTGTCATTGATCGAGTTATTCCACTAGTACAGGAAGCCTGGTCTACCACTGTGGCCTGTCACGTTTTCCTTTCTAATATTACATCAACCATCTTTTGAATTTTGACTGCTCCGTGCATTGCTACCACCACCCAAGCAGTGCATTCTAGATGACGACAATTCTCTGGATATTTTATCTTGCATCTGAGGCCTTAATCGTATGTGTGGTCAATTTTCTGCCACTGGAAACTCTGTCCATAATTTTCTATTTGCCACGTCTAATCGCTTGTGATTGTGGTGAAGTATGCATTTCAAACAATGTCGAGGATTCATGAACCTACCCGTCCGCAATGATAGTGGAACATAGCCATTACGCTGTCAAATGTTTTCAAGCGTCCTTAACCCCAAGGCAGTTAATCGGTAACCCAACACCACCTGATTTTTCGATCGCTACCATCACAGACGTGAGACTTCAGCAACACAGCAATCCATCCCACATGAGATCAAGAAATGGCTGAGTGCACTGGATAGAGCAGAGTCTAGACATGACAATTCCAGTTCCAATCCAGACAAAATCACTCAAGAGTCAACAAAATGGTAATATCAATAATGCTGTTAAATACTACTGGCTCATCAAAAATCGGAATCTACCGAAACTGGTGTTTGATTCAAAATTTGCTGTTGCTCAGACAATGTAGAAGTCTCACTCACATGCACGAAAACCTGGAAAGCATCGAGGCATAAAATGCTTACTGGTGCGTAAAACTCATGTCACACATGTGCCAGGCACTGATCATTTCCCAAAAGAAAGCACAGAGTCCTACAAGTTGCCCTCCAAGTCACACATAGCTTTGATTTGAAATTTATTGCTACTATATCGTTCACATTGAATCAATGATCTTCAACTTTCTGCCAACAACACTCGAAATGGACCAGCACCAGGTATTGAGTTGTTTGTGGAAGAACGGTCACCAATGTTTTCTCAGCAGTAATTAGGAAAAAGTCATTTCCACCAAAACCTCACAGAGACGACTGCCAAATTAACTATGCTCCGCCACAACTGTCGTTTTAATGAACAGGTATTTCGTTTTTAAAAAAATAAGTAATGTGCAATAAAATATATGCTTTTTATTATTCCTTTTAAATGGATAACACTGCTCAAAATATTGACAATATTGCTCTGCCTGTTAAAATCGTTACTAGTTCAGAGACATGTAGCACATACAAGCGAATACATCGAACATCATTTTGACAAAACCTCATAATAAATTAGGCACTTGACAATCTGGATTTTGTTTAAAAATAGGATTGTACGAAATTGAAGAAATTGAAGAAATGAGAGAGACGCGTCTCAGAGATGATTGATATCAGACGATTGATATCACCAGTAATTCGCTTCCGGTGCGCAGATCAACTTTGACACTATGGTCAACGAGAAGAGAACATTGATGTTAAAGACTGTTTCGGAGGTCATGGGTGAGGAATTGGTCGCACATAAGCACAGGTTGCACACAGTAAAATATAATGCTAATGTGAAGAACACGTGTAAAACGTTGATGTTGGGAGCCTCGATAATGTAAAATTCAGACATATCGGTGAAACTTTCATATATATTCCGTCGAGGTACGGATTTATTTTCTTCAATCTAATAATAGTAATTATCATCTGTTAGCTCAGAACGCTTTGCACGGTTCGCTGAGTAAATTCTGTCTGTAACTGGAACAATCCCACCAAAAGCAGGCATGCTGTATCTTCACAGGAAACCATATCATCAAGTGCATGAGCGACAGCACATACCGCTTTATACACATGGTAGGAACTTCCGTCCATTATGGCTGGAAGAAAGGCATTTTCTAACCCATCTAAATGTTCATTCCCTGTGCATGGCCGCACTTTACTTGCAGAACTTCCACTGACTGTCGTGTCGCCGTTTGTTAAAGTGCACGAGAATACAGTTTCCCAAAACTTCTTCACAAATATGCTGTCAGAAAACCTGGAAGGGTGAATTTTCGCAAGCTAATGTCTGAGGCCGTCTATTTCCGTTCTACGAGTTGTTGAACTGATGGCCCCAATAAGAAACCTTCCCCTTTCTTCAGTTGAGAAAATATCTTCTGTAACCCAACCTTCACTTCCAATCCACTGTATTCCCGTTATATTTTGGCGCAAAATTTCTTTAATGAACACTCGCATATCTCCGCCATGCAGAAATCCAACCACAACCTTTGTGGTAGCCTCTTTGATCACCTGAACAATTTTCCTGATTTTCTCAGCGGGATCGGTTCTGTAAAACGATTCAGAGTACGCGATGCAAATCCCATGTTTTTGGGCCTCTTCGATAAATTTTCTCATACCAAAGTTCCCATAATATGTGTTGCTTCTAATAGTCCCAATCCAATTCCAGCCAAACGTTTTCACAAGTTCAGCAAGAAGTTTGGACTGATATTTGTCGCTTGGTATCGTTCTAAAGAAAGTCGGATACTCCTGCTTGTCGCTCAGACAGGTGCAAGTGGAGAAGTAACTAACCTGCAGAGAAAATAGTAAATATGTGAAAGCATTCAGCGTTAATGGAATCTTTTAAAAATGTTTTAGTACAGGATCTTCAGGATGAATGATTTTCATTTTTGCACATAAGTGCAATATTAAATCAAAACAATTGCGATTGGAATGTAATCGACCGAAGTAATCAAAGTTATGTGGGAGGTTGTGGCACACTGGTGGCAATGATAATTTCACTAGATATGTAATCCACAACATAAGGTTCTACAGGATGTTGGATCAAATCCCACAAAGGCAGAAAGTAAAATTTTAATTCAACAGAACTTTAAAAAACAAAAACGCTAACCTAAATGAAATTCCGTTTGCACAGCAACTCAGCGGTTAGCAGTCACAGCGCAGGGGATCAGAGTTGCATTCCAGCCTTTGGTGACTGAGTGGAGTTTGTGCGTTCTCTCTTTGTCTGCGTGGGATTCTGCCGGTTGCTGCTGTTATGCAGCTGAGGTGGAAAGGCTATCTTAAATTGCACCATTGTGAGCAGGAATATGAGAGCTGTGTGGAGTGCCACGGTAATGCGGGGTTACCAGAATATGGTGGGATGCACTTCGACTTGTCGGTACCAACTCGATGGACCAAATGACCTTTATCACCATTAAATTGATCTTATTCTTATAACGGCGTTGAAAAAACAGCCAACTATTTAACACATTACCATTGGGATTCTGAATGTTCCAATTGTCGTTGCGGCTGCAATGGAGGACGTGGATATATCACAGCCAATAATAGCTGCAACATTAGAGGAACCTTTACATTCAGGATGCTCAATTCGTTCTTGCTTTCCATTCACCAAAGCCAGCGCTGCTTTCAATGCTATCGCGGACTTCGAGCAGTCGTCGTAGATCTCATATCCCAGAGTGATATTCGGAAGTAGAGTTTTACTCCGGTTTATTTCTTCAATAGCAAATATCATGGTCTGCATCAGGCGAAACTTTGTAATATCAAAGCTGTGGGTAGATGTGAAAGGAAAGGATATGCATATTTAGTTCACCATCCAATTATGCGGATCTCATTCACACAGATCTTCCAGCCCCGTTGAGGCGCTCACCTCAATTCAGATCAGCTATGGCAATGCAAATTTCGGTCAACCGACTTACCCTGGATTTAGCGGTTTGGCAAAAAGACCTGCTTGGGAACCCAAAATCATGATTCAGACAGATCACGTCAGTGAGCAAAGCTGGGTGGTTTTTCCGCCACATGTCCTGCTGCATACATTGATGTATGTCGGTTCTACAAGTAATGTGGAGGTGCCGATATTCGACTGGGGTGGGCAAAGTCAGAAGTCACACAACACCAGGTTGTAATTCGAACAGGTTTATTTGAAATTGCAAGCTTTCAGATCGGTGCTCCTTCATCAAGTGAAGTGACTTCTGACTGGTTTTACAAATGTTTAACAGCCTGGACACCAGCGGGAGTGTCAAAGCATCCCGGCACCCCAACCTCATGTTGGATCCCACAGCAAGCTGTTGGCAACAGCACCTGCAGACCGACACCTCTCGTTGCCCAAGCATTCTGCAATCATTAAGCGCGGTACACGTCTGACACACTGGTGCCCTTTTATATTCTAGTATTCACTAAGAGCCAGGACACCAGCATTACCAACATCCAGCATCCCCTTATCTATCAAATGCAAACCACTCATTACACGACCTACTTCCCACCACCCTATCCGAAAACAAGCGCTGCTCATCTTTACCCTACCTTGCTTTGCCCTTTTCTCTGAATGAGAGATCTGAGGAGCTAAATTAAATCAATGAACGAATGAACCCTTGAAAGTGTCTGAAAATATCAGGAGGCGTACAAAACATCTGGAAAGACGTAAAACTCCAGGAAACATGTACAAACAGATGTCAGCAGCTAGGAAAACGTAAACGAGCTTAAAACACTGTAAAAACATATATTACATAAATAGTTAAAAACATTAGCCGCCAGAAGACAGTAAAACTGCGCGACCATGCCCTTAGCCGCATACGTCCTCCAATGACTTCAACCGGAACGGAGATCCGCGACATCCATGTCCCGCTTCTGGCCCTTGCCAATTCCTTCCAATATTACTAAGCGCACAGAGGGGAAATTCCGAGACCGCACCATTGTGAAGAAGTTAATGGAAGAGTTGTTAAAATGTTCAGCGTTTCATGCCTCTGATGTGCTCCTCACTGGAAGGTGGATATATTAGAAATGTTGATGACTTGATGGCCTGTCGTGATGTTCTTCCGCATAAAATGGGACATTCTTTCGCTATCCTGCCTTTTCGAACTTTTCATGATATTCGGAACTTTTCATGGTGTCGACTGCATGGGCCGAATGGCCTGCTTTCACACAATAGGGGCCCTATTCATGCAAACAATATTGATACTGCACTGACATGAATGGAATATAATTTCCCTGCGCCTAGTTTGAACAACACGTCTTTCTTTCAATCTCTGTTTTCCGACTTAAAGATAATTTGCAATCCATTCTGTCACTTTTCTCTCAATCCGTATTATCTGACTTTATTCCTTCGTCTATTTTGAAGCACCTCATCGAAAGGCTTTTTAAAGTCCACAAAAATTGTCATCACTGTTTTTTTTTCTATTTCCCGCGTAATAAATCAAATAATTGAAAAAACAAATTTTATCTTTCTTAAATTAATGCTAGCGTTTTGATCGTATATTTCTCATTTCTAAATGTTTTAGTCTCTACTTATTTCAGGTTTCCGTGTCATTTCCTGTCCCTGATGTTCGGCTGGTAGGCTTGTCATCTCCCTTCCCCTTTACATGTCTTATATGATCCACTCACCGGTCCTCTACCAATGTTCATCCACTTCACTAACTCCTTCCACCCCAACCTTAAGTTCACCTGGGCCATCTCCGATACCTCTCTCTCCTTCCTGGACCTCTCTGTTTCCATCTCTGGCAACCACCAGGAAACCGATATCCATTTCATGCCTACCGACTCCCACAGCTACCTAGAATACACCTCCTCTCAACCACCTTCCTGCAAAATGCCATCCCCTATTCCCAATTCCTTCGCCTCCACCGCATCTGCTCCCGAGATGAGGCATTCCACTCCCGGACATCCCAGATGTCCTCGTTTTTCAAGGACCGCAACATCCCCTCCACAGTTTTCGAAAACGCCCTCGACCGTGTCTCTCGCATTTCTCACAGCACATCCCTCACACCCCCTCCCCGCAATAACAACCAAAACAGAATCCCCCTCGTCCTCACGTACCACCCCACCAACCTCCGGATCCAACGCATCATCCTCCGGCACTTCGGCCATCTGCAATCTGACCCCACGACCAAAGACATTTTTCCCTCCCCACCCTTATCTGCTTTCCGGAGGGACCACTCTCTCCGTGACTCCCTTGTCTGCTCCACACTCCCCACCAGCCCCACCACTCCCGGCACTTTTCCCTGCAACCGCAGGAAGTGCTACACCTGCCCCTGTATCTCCCTCCTCACCCCCATCGCAGGCCCCAAGAAGACCTTCCACATCAAACACTTGTTCACCTGCACATCTGCTAATGTGGTATACTGTATCCGCTGTTCCCGTTGTGGCTTCCTCGGCATCGGGGAAACCAAGCGGAGACTTGGGGAACCACTTTGTGGAACACCTACGCTCGGTTCGCGACAAATGACTGCACCTCCCAGTCGTGAACCATTTCAACTGCCCCTCCCACTCCTTGGACGACATGTCTATCCTGGGCCTCTTGCCGTGCCACAACGATGCCAAACGAAGGTTGCAGGAACAGCACCCCATATTTCGCTTGGGAACCCTGCAGCTCAATGGTGTAATTGTGGACTTCACAAGTTTCAAAATCTCCCCTCCCCCGACCGCATCCCAAAACCAGTCCAGCTTGTCCCCGCCTCCCTAACCTGTCCTTCCTCCTACCTATCCACTCCTCCCACCTCAAGCCCCACCCCATCTCCTACCTACCAGCCTCATCCCGCCTCCTTGACCTGCCCGTCTTCTCTGGGCTGACCTAACCCCTCCCTAACTCCCCACCTACACTCACCTTTACTGGCTCCATCCCCGCCTGTTTGACCTGTCTGTCTCCTCTCCACCTATCTTCTCCTCTATCCATCTTCTATCCGCCTCCCCCTCTCTCCCTACATATTTCAGAATCCCCTTCCCCTCCCCCATTTCTGAAGAAGGGTCTAGACCCGAAACGTCAGCTTTCCTGCTCCTGTGATGCTGCTTGGCCTGCTGTGTTCATCCAGTTCTACACCTTGTTACCTCTACCAATGTATCTGTTTTTTTTTGTTGAAAGCTAAATACCTGGACTAAAACGTGTGGCTGCAATTAAACTGGAATTGGTTTAGTATATCTTGTAGATCCTTATTAATTTCAGTTGTACATGTCGCATTGCTCGTCTCATTCTGTAAATGTATGCCTGCTTGCTCTAGCTTCCTGCTAGAGAACTAATCAAGTAAGTATTTCTCTCTATCTTTTGGGGAAATTCTTTTCCCAGCAAAACCTTCTCATTTATTGATTTATCTGCAAAATATTTTGGAGGTTTTGCAATGCTGCTTGGGTAATTTAATCCCTTAGCTCCTCTTTCGCTTCCTGTTTGCCCTTCAGAGTTTTTTACTCATATGTTCTTATTCTCTCTGATCATGCATCTCTCTGCTGTGTAGTTAACGTTTGCCTCTTTCCTAGAACTCACTTCTGCCCTGATATAATTACACATCCAAGCAGTATGGCCAGTATTCAGTTCATTCCCTCTTTTTAAAAGAATGTATTTTCCAGCACTTTGAGCATCGTTTTACCTTATTCCCATGCTGTCCTGCATCGTCTATTCTACATCGTCAGTGGTTGCCCAGTTTGCTTGCAGAAGCTCTGATCTCAAAAGATTATTTCCGATATATGGTGACGTGGAATCGCGATGTCTTGGCTTTTACTGCACTGACCTATCTTACACAACACATGTCTGTTGGACTTATGGCAAATGATGAAACATCATGATTCGCACCGCAAAATCAAATTTCCTCGAATCTTTTTTCCTGATTTCCTCTATAATTATGTCTTCATTCTCATTCTCCATTATCTTAAAATGTACGATCACTGTTTCCTAGATGTCGCTTATTGTTATTTCTCCGCTTCTTTCCTCACAACTGGATCCCATAGCGAATCCTCACCTGTGTTTTTTTTTGCATCCTCACACGTTTAAAGTCCATACTTAGCTGACAAATAAAACTGAAAGAGAAGGAGATTTCAAGTGTGATATATCGAGAAACGGGGCACAACTATCCAGCCAAAATAGTTTATAAATCCGTGTTTCTGTTTGGTCCCAATGTATTTCAGTAATTTAGCCATCTCGTCACCAATCTTGAAAAGAGTATTGGTGCATCAATAAGAACACAAGGATTCAGACTGTCACACAGTGACGCAGGAAATTGATGTCAGGGTAATCGCAGACGACTTTTCGGCAATTTAATACGTCTTTGCCAAATATTATGCAGACATCATGCGCAGATAAACACAGAACACTGTTTAATTGATCTAATAAAATTGCCACTGGCAAGAAGAAGGTATTTTGAATTAATATCCATGTCATGTATATGCTTCAATACATCATACATAATGTTTCGGACTCCTTTGGAGGTTTTTGTCGAGTACATCATCGTTTTTACAATGGAAGGACATCTTTTAAAAACTTCGTCAACAATTTCGTGTCATTACAAGTAACCAGTTACCCTTAAATAAACAGAAATATAGATATTGCCAGAAGAACTCAGCAAGTCTGGTAGCATCTGTGGAGAGAGAAACAGAATAAACTTTTCCACTCTGATATGACTCTTGAGAACCCATTTTGCCCTTTCGTCGTATGCAATACTAAATTGAAATTGGACTTTGTCGCATTATTTAGAGAGCTAAGAATGATCATTATTCACAATGATGTTAAGAACAAAGACAAAACTGTTTAAATGTTGCAGTTGATGATTACGCACTGAGTCCAGAAAATTAATCCAGATGTATGGTTACGTGAAATCAGGATCTCATTATTGTTTACTGCACTGACCTACTTTTCGCAATGCATGTCTGTTGGTCTAATAGCAAATAATGAAACATCATGATTCACATATATATGTGCTGAAAATGTGCCGCCCAGAATAACATCACCACCTTCAGATAAATTCGGCAAGTCATCTTTTGCTCGAGGCTGGCAGACCATTCCAAGTGATTCCAATGTACGCACAACAGATAGCAACAGGAATATCAGAAACAAATCCATCGCTTTCTCGCAAGGAATCTAACACCAGGTTAAAATGAAAAAAAAATGTGGAGTTATATAGCATCCGTAACGACCCGACGACATCCCACAGCGCTTCACAGCGATTGAATCCCTAATGAAATGGATCAAATCTCGGAGACACTGCACAATCAACTTGCCTGCCTGGCACATTCATTGATGTTGGCAATCATAATTAATGGGTCGTTATTTCTGCAAATAGAATTTATGTGAAATAAAAACAAATGAACTTAAGTACCCAGAATTAATCAATATTTTCCAATTAGAAAACAAAATTGCAAGAAGGATTAATGTGGCTAATGATCATCACTAAGTCCGTAGCAAAAGGAGGCCATTTACTCCCATTGAGTCTACCATTCAATTAGATCATGGCTAATCTGATAATCCTAAACTCCAATTTCGTGCCCCTTTCCCTAAAACTCTTGATTCCCGTAATAAGTAAACACCTGTCTATCTCATAGAGAGTCACAGAGTCATACAGCACGGAAACAGACACTTTGGTCCAACCAGTGCATTTTAAACACAATCCTAAACTAACCAAGTCTCAACTGCCTGCTCGTGGCCCAGATCCCCCCAAACCTTTCCTACTCCTATACTTATCCAAATGTCTTTTAAACTTTGTAAGTGTACTTACATCCACCGCTTCCTCAGGAACTTCCTTACACTCGTGAATCATGTCTGTGTAAAATGTTTGCCCCCACGTCGTTTTTAAATATCTCTCCTCCCAGCTAAAAATCTGGCCCAGTCTTGAGTTCCCCATCGTAGGGAAAAGACAACTATCATTGACTCTATCTATACCTCTCATCATTTTATAAACTTCTGTAAGGTCGACTTTCAACTTCCTACCCTCCAGCGAAAAAAATGTCCCAGCCTTTGCAGCCTTTCTTTCTTTCTCAAACCTTCCATAGCCAGCAATATACTGGTAAAAACTGAAAGAAATGCAGATACTGTAAAACAGGAACAAAAACAGAAATTACTGGAAAAGCTCAGAAATGACTAACAGTCACCGGGCCCGAAGCATTAACTCTGGTCATTTCTTCACAGACGCGGCCAAATCTGCTGAGCTTTTGCAGCAATTCCTGTTTTTGCATCATCCTGGTAAATCTCTTCTGAACCCTCTTCAGCTTAATAATATTCTTCCTACAACTGGGCGACCAGAACTGGACACAATATTCCAGAAGAGGCCTCACCAATGTCCTGTACAACCTCAACATGACTTCCCAACTCCTGAACTCAAAGGACTGAGCAATGAAGGCAAGCGTGCCAAACGCCGTTTTTAACCATCCTGTAATATGTGTGACATAAACTTCAAAGAATTGCGTATCTGCACCCCTAGATCACTCTGGTTTACAACACTACACAAGGCCATATTGTTAATTGCATTTATCCAGATTGAGCTCCATCTGCCATTTTCCAGCCCGTTGACGCATTTCATCAAGAAACCTTTGTAATCTTAGAAAACCTTCTTCACTGTCTAGTATGCCATATCCTCGAATATACTTAATGATCAACCTCTTCAACTGTCTGTGGTAAAGATTTCCATAGACTCATTACCCTCTCAGTGAAGACATTCATAGAGCCAAACAGATCAACAGTGCATAAAATGGTCTTCAAGCTGTTACACCCGTGCTGGTCAACCAGGCGTACTTGACTACATTATCCAGCGCTTGACTCATAGCCTTGTATACCTTGCCAATGTTAGTGCATATCCAAATAACTGTCAAATTTTCTGAGGGTTTCTACCTCTGCCACCCTTAGAGACATTGAGTTCCAGATTCCTACCATCATCAGGCGTAGGTGTCCAGGTGTTTCTCCTTATATTTCCTCTGTACCTTCTGCCTCTTATCTTATATCTATAGCCTTTGTCATTGAATTGTCTATCAAGGGGGAAAGTTTCTTCCTATCTGCACGATCTGTACCTCTCGTAATTTCATATATCTCAATTATGCCCACGCTCAACATCCATGTTCTGAGGGAAACAACTCGAGTCTGTCCAATCTCTCTTCAGCTCTTCTGTGCCTCATCTCTGTCTTAAATGGGTGACCATTTATCCTAACAGTGAGGCCTCTGCTCCAATATTCTCGAACATGGGTAAATAATCTTTCTGCATTTGTCCTGTCAATTTCCCTAACAATCTTGTATGCTTCAGTAAGGTCGCATTCTTCTAAGCTCTTTGTGCAGGCCCAACATATTCAATTCCCTTCGAAATAAAGGCCAGTTTTCCATTTGACTTCCTATTAACCTCAGTCATGTCTTCGTTCTTGTGACTAATGCACGAGATTGGCTAAATCTCATCTCCTGCTTCATAACCGTGCTGTTTCTAGGACTCAACATCATGTTCAATAACGTTAGAGCCTGATTACATCCCTCCAAGTTTATTCACCCCCCACCACCCCCAACACACAGGGTCTTGTATAACATGGGTTACTTTTCGCACCATCACATATTCCCACCTAAGTCTAGGCCCGTCATCACAATATCCAGTCCTGAAGAAGGGTAATACCCGAAACATTAACTTAAGACCATAAGACCATAAGACATAGGAGCAGAAATTAGGCCAATTCGGTCCATGGAGTCTGCTCTGCCATTCAATCATGGCTGATAAGTTCCTCAACCCCATTCTCCCGCTTTCTCCCCGTGACCTTTGATCTTCTTGATAATCAAGAACCTATCTATCTCAGTCTTAAAGGTACTCAATGACCTGGCCTCCACAGCCTTCTGTGGCAGTGAATTCCATAGATTCACCACTCTCGGGCTGAAGAAGTTTCTCCTTATATCCGTTCTAAAAGGTCTTCCCATTGCTGTAAGGCTGTGCCCTCGTGTCGTAGTGTCTCCTGCATGGAAACATCTTCCCAACATCCACTCTGTCCAGGCCTTTCAGCATTCTGTAAGTTTCGATTAGATCCCCCCTCATCCTTCTCAACTCCAATGAGTCTCGTCCCAGAGCCCTCAAACTTTCCTCATATATTAAGCTTTTCATTCTTGGGACCATTCTCGTGAACCTCCTCTGAACCTGCTCCAGTGCCAGTACATCTTTCCTGAGATATGGGGCCCAAAACTGCACACAATACTCCAGATAGGGCCTGACCAGAGCCTTATAAAGCCTCAGTAGTACATCCCTGCTTTTATATTCAAATCCTTTCAAAATAAATGTCAACATTGCATTTGCCTTCCTGACTACCGACTCAACCTGCAAGTTTACCTTGAGAGAATCCTGGACTAGGTCTCCCGAGTCTCTTTGCACTTCAGAGTTCTGAATTTTCTCCCCATTTAGAAAATAGCCCGTGCTTTTATTCTTCTTATCAAAGTGCATGACGTCACTCTTTCCCATGGTGTGCTCCATCTGCAGCATCTTTGCCCACTCTCCAAACCTGTCCAAAGCCTTCTGCATCCTCCTCACCTCTTCAATACTACCTGTCCCTCCACCTATCTTTGTATCACCTGCATACTTAGCCAAATACCCACAGTTCTTTCATCCAGATCATTAATGTATAAAGTTAAAAGTTGTGGTCCCAACACCGACCCCTGCCGAACACCACTCCTCACCAGCTACCATCCTGAGAAAAACCCTATTATCCCCACTCTCTGCTTTCTGCCAGACAGCCAATCTTCTATCTTCACTAGCACCTTGCCTTTAACACTATGTGCCCTTATCCTACTCAGCAGCTTCCTGTGCAGCACCTTGTCAAAGGCCTTCTTGAAGTCCAGGTAGATAACAACCATTAGCTCTCTTTGGTCTACCCTACTCGTTACTTCCTCAAAGAATTCTGGCAGATTTGCCAGTCATGACCTCCACTTGATGAAACCATGCTGACTTTGCCCTATTTTAACATACACTTCCAGATATTCAGAAATCTCATCCTTTACAATGGACTCCAAAATCTTACCCATAGCCAAAGTGAGGCTAGTCGGCCTGTAATTTTCCTTCTTTTGTCTTACTCCCTTTTTAAACAGGGGTGTCACGTTAGCGATTTTCCAGTCCTCTGGGACCCTCCCTGACTCTAGTGATTCCTAAAGATCACCACTAACGCTTCCATTATCTCTTCAACTATCTCCTTTAGACCTCTGAGGTGTAGTCCATCTGGTCTAGGTGATATATCCACCTTCAGGCCAATCAGTTTTACTGGCACCTTTTCCTTGTTGATGGCCACCATACTCAGCTCTGCCCCCTGACTCTCTTGAATTTTTGGGAGATTATTCGTATCTTCCACCGTGAAGACTGATGCAAAGTAATTATTCAGTTCCTCAGCCATTTCCTTGTTCCCCACTACTATCTCTCCACTGCCATTTTCCAGTGGTCCAATGTCCACTTTTGCCTCTCTTTTGCCCTTTATATATCTAATGAAACTCTTACAACCTTCATTTATATTACTGGCTAGCTTGCCCTCATATTTAATCTTCTCCCTCCTTATTTCTTTTTTTTGTTGCCCTCTGTTGGTCTTTGTAAGCTTCCCAGCCCTCTGGTTTCGCACTGCTGTTCACCACATTATATGCGTTCTCTTTTGCTTTTATGCTATCCCTGACTTCCTTAGTCAGCCATGGATGCCTCATCCTCCCTGCACCATGCTTCTTTTCTCAAGGGATGATTTTTTTGCTGCGTCTCCTGAATTACTCCCAGAAATTCCTGCCATTGCTGTTCCACTGTCTTTCCTGCTAGGCTCCTCTTCCAATCAATTCTGCCCAGCTCCTCCCTCTTACCTCTGCAGTCGCCTTTATTCTGCTGTAATACGATTACATCTGATTCTATCTTCTCCCTCTCAAATTGCAGAGTAAATCCTATCATCTTATGATCACTGACTCCAAAGGATTCCCATGCCTTAAGCTCCCTTATCAAGTCTGCCTCATTGCACAACACTAAATCCAGTATTGCCTGTTCCCCTGTGGGCTCCACTTGTCCTTTCCTCCAGATGCTGACCTAGCTTGCTGTGTTGTTCCAGCCTCCTGTTTATCAACTCCTCACATTATCAGTTGCATTTAGCATAGCTCACCCATTTTCTCACATCACTCTTTTTCATCTGTCCTGGCCTACTATCCAATATCTCATTCATTTCCGACATCTTTCAAATCTCTCTGTGACTCAGGCGGTCTTCACCTACACACTCACATCACCCAACTTGGGCTTTGATATAAATGTCAGGTTTTCCTAGCTACATTATTACTATTGAAGACTAAGTGGATTCGAAACGTTAAATCTATATTCTCTCCTCAGAGGCTGCCAGACTTGCTGAGTTTCTCCAGTACTTTCTATTTCTGTTTCAGATCTCCAGCACTCGTAATTTTTTTTTATTGATTGTAGAATAATGGAAAACATTCTTTGCAGAAAACGTGCTTTTACAAATCGTAATTGAGCAGACTGAGAAGAAAAAGTACCTAGCCAATGAGCGAAATGAAAAACATTGTGAACAGACAAAAAGGCCACATCAGTAAAAGTGCAGCTTGTGCATAGAATTCATATCCAGACCAACACAAGACGTCGGTGCCAATGCCAGCTACGTTAGGCTACAAAACAGCCTTCAAAATTACCAAGAAACATGAAACAAAATCGAAGTATGTCTTTTTTAAAAGAACATAAACACAAATAAATCGGAAGTAAATGCTAATTGTTTAATCATAAAGAAATATCAACGTTGGACCAACAATCTCAAAACTGAACGTTTTGCGAGGAGACATAGAGAAAGCTTAGAACTACAGCGAAGACCTTTTGCCCATCACGTTTTTCTTTGTGTTATTCTCCGGTTTTAGTAAGTTAATATAACATTTCGGAGCAAAGCTCCAAACAAGCAAACAGAAGCTTGACGCCCAAATAGCAAACACCTCTACAACCACTGTGTACTTTTCAGGAGAGCTGACATAAGCCGGAACCAAAGTGTTCCAAACAGCACAGAAGATCAGCATACTGAAAGTTATAAACTTCGCGTCGTTGAAATTATCAGGAAGTTTCCGGGCAAGAAAAACGATCAGGACAAGAATGTTTTCCCCCAAACGACAGGAAATGCAGATATCAAGTATAATTCCAAACGCAGTACGCCACAACATGCGGGAACATCTGGTGGGTTTCTCAATGAAGGTTAGTGAGCACAGGAAAAAATAAAACGTTTCAGCGCAAAAAGAAAGAGAAAGCTTAGCTCCGAATTGTTTGCTCGAACGATAGGAGTTTCCCGATATCGGAAGAATACAGCAGCTGTACTCAGTGAAACGCATACTCCCACCAAAGCAAGTGCCACTAAGATGGAGCCTCGAAACTCTTGAAAAGAATAAATTCAATCTGTTTGGGAACACAACGTTGTTTTTGCTGATTGGACCAATGTTGCAAAGGACACTTCACGCAATTGGTGGAATCTGAAAGAATGAATGAATCTTGTTGTAATACGCAAGCGATTTTGTTCACAAAAGTGTGGGCACCATGTTTGTACATATCTGTTGCTAATCTCACCATCAGCACACACTACGCTCTCAAAACAACATATTGCTGACCTTTCCCATGACCTTTATTGTTCCGGAGGACAAGATTCTGAGCAAAGGGCACGTGGAATCTAAAACAAAATGAAGGATATTTGCGTTATCCAAATATTGGATTCATAGTGTGGCACACATGGAGACGTTCGTATTTTGTCATCGGCACAAGGATGTTGTAAGGCCTGGAATCTGACTCTGCCACAGTGGCCGGTAAGTCCTCCCCTTCAAATATTAAGCCAATTGTGTTTTGAATGTTGACTGTTCGATGCCTTCCTTCCACCCCATCAAGAAACGCGTTGCAGATCATGACTGTTCGCTGGGTATCATGTTTTGCATTTGGAGTATTAGTTCTCTGAGCGACCAATCTTCTGCCACTGGAAAGTGTATGCCCCTAATTTTCCGTTTACCACAGCTATTCCTGTGTGTTGGCGGTCAATTATTAGGTCAAAGGACCTCGACGATCTATGCACATCATGTGTGTGCTCAAGTGTTTTCAAACATCTTCAGCCCAGCAAAGCTATTTAGTGAACCAACACCACCAGCCTCTCTCCAGACATTAGAGCCCGACGATTCTAGCTGTCAGCTCAGCCAGCAGTCCCTCAAGACTTGGTGAACCGGCTGAGCTTAGTGGACACCACATAAACTCCAAATTTCCCGGTGCAGGTAGGACAGTTCTTGAAAATTAGCTAAATATGTCCTGCCCCTCAAACGTGACAATTTCATTCCACTACAATTCTCTCCACAGCTGCTGTCAGACCTGCGGAGCTTTTCCAGCAATTTCTGTTTGTGTTTCTAATTTACAGCATCCAGAGTGCTTTCGGTTTCGATGACAATTTCACTCTTTGTCTAACCAAATACCATCGCTAGTTCATACTCCATAGTCAGCAAAATCGTAATATCAGTAGTGCTGTCAAACACTACTCGTTCAACAGTACCACACAACTTAGAACTTCAGAATAAGAATTAGAATGAGATTTATTGTCACGTGTACTCAACAACAGGGATACAGGGGTACAGTGAAAAGCGTACCATGTCGCCATTCCAGGCGCCATCTTCGATTCAAACGTACCGAGGTACAAAATCTTAGGTACGAAGTAGGAAAAATCAGGAAATATAGTTAAACGTTCAACATAAATGTCCTTCCTAGCATAAAGTAGAAAAATAACGAAATAAAGATTTAACGTTGCAGTCCTCCTTAAGCGCTTAGCCATGCTGGTCTCACTCTTTCTACATGGGTTCAATATCCTCCCTGCTGGGCCCGATCTCCCTGACGCCGCCACAGATGCTGAGACTCGTCGGGCTGCCTCCTTTCGCCACAGCTGCAGATTCCGAGAGACCTCGGGCTGCCTGCTTTTTTCGCCGATGCAGATGCCCGGGGGCCTCTAGGGGTACCGCGATAGGCTTGCTGACTGCGTTGGGTTCGCTTTCTGCCTCTTCCCCGAGCTGACTCATTCCCTTCCGAATTGGGCTCGCGCTCACTCTCACTACCGCACTATCTCAACGTGACCCGCGCAGTCTTGATCTCTTCATAAAAGGTAACTAGGTTAAAGTAAGAAGAAAAAAAAATCGCTCACCAATATCTCATAATTTCCTGAAACTAAATAGAGATTGGTTCAATTTGCTATTGCTCATTTAATGAAGACCTGGACAGCATCCAGGCTTGAAAAGATTACTGGTGAGTAATGTACATTTCACGCAAGTGCCAGGCGCTGATTATTTGCCAAAAGAAGCAATTGACTTACAAGTAGTGCACAGCTTTGTTTTGACAATTTATTGCTCTTATTTCACTCACATTGAACTGCCGTCCTTCAACTTCCTGCCAAAAACACTGGAACCGGACCACCTCAAGGTGATGGTAGTGTTTGCAGAAGAAGGGTCATCAACGTTTTCTCATCAGTAATTAGGAATAAATCCTTTGCTTGCCAAAGACTCACACGGACCATCCGAAAATAAAATAATGCTGCAAAGACAAGTGCTATTTTAATTAACAGATACTTTGCTGAAAGAGGTGAAGTTATGCGTAATGAAATATGGATCTTTATATTATTGTTTTTAAATCACTAACATTAGGAAAATATCAATAATATGACAATGCCTGTTAACATCATTATGAGTGCAGAGGCAGGTTAGTACTTTCAAGTGAATCTATGGAACAAATAACTGAATAATGCTGTTTTAATGAATAGCACATCTGACTTTCTGAATATTCTTATTACATTTGTGGGAAAGTGGCGAGAAAGATTAGATGAAAGCAAAGGGACAGCCAGATAAATGCATTATCACTAGTGATTCCCTTCCAGTATACACATCAACCTCGAAGGTTTTGGTCAATAAAAAAAGCAGCAAACATTTGGTAGATTGCTTCAGAAGTCGTAGGCGTGGAATTGGTCGTTCTGAACACTGGTTGCATTCAGTAAAATGCATCACTAATTTCTAGTTCAGGTTTCGCAAGATGTGAGCTAGGAGGAGTCTCGATAATGTAAAGCTGAGACCTATCGGTAAAACTCTCATACGTTCAATGGATGTGTGACTTTTCTTCTCTCAAACTGATAATGGTAATTATCAGTTGCATTACACAAAAGTAAATCAATCGTTGGCTTTGAAGACTTTGCGCTCTTCCCTGACTATACCTGGTCTAGTCCCATCCAAAGTAGTCATCCTCTTCCCGCATGAGTGTTGCCAACAAGAGGAAGCAACGCAAACTTGCATTCATGTAACATTTTTTACATTAATGACATAACATTTACAGCACAGGCACAACCTGTTCCTTGTCTCCATGAAAACATAATCCAACATGCTATATTCGCAATCAGCACCATAAACGTCAATTATTTCTCTCCTGGGAGTTTCCATACCTTTCCAGCCATCCTAACCCCATTGATGATATTCCATTCATGAGCATATTTTGTACTTTACATGTGAGCATTCTTTGGGTAAGTTAACAAGATTTAAGACTGAAAACATTCATGTTCGATGAAGAAGTAACAGCAGGAAGAATTCAAAACCTAAACTATAAATTCATTCGATAGAACACAGTGTGGAGCTAGAGGAGCACAGCAGGCCAGGCAGCGTCAGAGGAGCAGGAAAGTTGACGTTTCGGGTCGGGACCCTTCTTTAGCATCGGCAGTTCTTACTGTCTCTGTATAAATTCATCTGGCTGTTTTGCAACAAATAAAGCCACTAGAAATGGAAAATGGAAACTGCATTCCCAACTGTTGAATCGAAGAGAAATACTCGCAGTGAGAAGAAGGAACAAAATCTTACACTTTAAGAGGTTAAGCAAAGATATGAAAATGGGATCAAATGCCGTGGAAAACCAATCAGTTGTGTATGAAACCAGAGCTGCAAGAAAGGGCAATAAGTAGCGGCCTTACCAGTGATAGTACCACCTGCAGATGGCGGAGTCAGAGATAACACAGTGTGGAGCTGGAGAAACACGGTAGGCCAGGCAGCATGACAGCAGCAGGAAGATTGACGTTTCGGGTCGGGACCCTTCTTCAGAAATGGGGAGGGGGAAGGGAGCTCAGAAATAAATAGAGAGAGGAGGGTTGGGGCTGGGGAAGGCAGGTTCGATGGTGATAGGTGAGTGCAGGTAGGAATTGGTGGGGATTGGTCAGTGAGGTGCGCATAAGTGGGAGAGAAGATGGACAGATTGTGTCAGGTCAAGGAGGTGAGGATGAAAGGGACGGTTGATCATGGGATGAGGTCGGGGTGGGGAGATTTTGAAACTGATAAAATCCATCTTTAGGCCATTGGGCTGTAAGCTCTTGAGGCGGAACATGAGATGCTGCTCCTCCAGTTTGCGGGTGGCGTCTCCTTCCTAGACTTCTCTGTCTCCACTTCTGGTGACCGCCTCGAAACCGACATCTATTTCAAGCCCGAATCAGAGATAGTAGGAACTGCAGATGCTGGAGAATCCGAGACAACAAGGTGCAGGGCTGGATGAACACAGCAGGCCAAGCAGCATCATAGGAGCAGAGAGGCTGACGTTTCGGGCCTAGACCCTTCATCAGAAAAGGGGGAGGGGAAGGGGGTTTTGAAATAAAT
>NC_063344.1:16227500-16253306 GCF_021869965.1 Rhincodon typus | reverse complement strand
TTGGCCTGCTGTGTTCATCCAGCCCTGCACCTTGCTGTCTCAGATTCTCCAGCATCTGCAGTTCCTACTATCTCTGACCTAATTATTCTAAGCCGATTATCTAATACTTGATTCATAGCCTTGGCATTGCAAGTAATTTTTTTTTCAATGTTCTGTGTGTTTGTGATACCAATGATCATCTGAGTAAAGAAGTTTTCATGCACATCTTCCCTGAACCTTCTGTCCTTCACCTTAAGTATCTGTCCTTGGTCGTCATTCCTCCATCAAGGAGATCGACTCTTCCCGTCTACCCTATTTATGCCCCTCGTAATTTTAAATCTCTCAATCATGTCCAATCTGAATCTCCTGTATTTTAATGAAAACAAACCTTGTCGATGTAATCTCTATTCAGCTCTCGTACTGCTCATTTCTCTCTTAAATGGCTGACCACTTAGCCTGAGATTAAGCCCTCTACACTGTATTTCCCACAAGGCTAAATAACTTTTCCGGATTTACCATCAGGCTCCCTGAGAATTTTGAATGTTTCACTAAGGTCACCTCAAAACTTCTAAGGTTTTTGACTGCAGGCCTAAGATATTGCATTCCCTTTGAAATAAAGGCCAACTTTGCATGTGACTTCCTATTACCTACTGGACTTCTTTTTGTTTGTAACTAATGCACAAGAACACTTTAATCTCATTTTCTCCAAAGAAACCCTGCACCCTCTTGGACTCGACATCGGGTTCAATAAATTTAGAGCCTGATTCCTTCCTTCCATGTTTATTACCCACAATATCTCAGAGTCCTGGAGGTATCGAGTCATACAGCACAGAAATGAACCGTTGGGTCCAACGCGGCTGTACTGAGCAGACATCCTAATCTGATCCTGCCATATTTTCCATCATTTGGCATATATTCCTCTGAATCCTCCATTTCTATGCACCCATCCAGCTGTATTTTCAAAGCTATAATTGTACCTGCCTATCCCACATATTCTATCAGCTCATTCCATACACGTACCACCTTCCGTGCACAAAAAATTACCCCTCAGGTTCTTTTCCAATCTTTCCCCTCTCACCTTAAACCTATGCCCTCAAGGTTTGCACTTCAAAACACCGCAGCGAAAAGACCTTGGCTATTCACATTATCTATGCTTTTCATGATTTTATAACCGTCTCTCAGGCTACCCCTCAGCCTTCGCCTCTCCAAGGAAAGAAGCTGCAAACCATTCAGCCTCTCCCTATAGCTCATATCCTCCAGTCCCGGAGACATCCTTATAAATCTTTTTTCCACGATCTCAAGTTTAACACGTTCCTTTCTGTTCATGCAGTATTCTAAACAGTGGCCTCATCAATGTCTTGTACAGACGTAACATGATGTCCCAACTCCTATGATCCATGCATTGCCCAATGCAGGCAGTATGCCAAACGCCTTCTTCAACACACAGTCTATCTGCGGTTCCACTTTCAAGGAATTATGCACTTGCACCCCTACATCTCTGTACGGCAATACTCCTCAGGGCTCTAACATTAACTGAATAAGTCCTGCAGTTGTTTCCCTTAATAAAGTGCAACACATTGCATTATCTGAATTGAACACGATCGGACACTCCTCGGCCCATTGAACCATCTGATCAAGATCCAGATGTACTCTGACATAATTGTCTTCAATGTCTGCTGCCCCACCTATTTTGGTGTCATCTGCAAACACATTAACCATGCCTCCTGTATTCACAGCCGATCATTTGTATCAATGATTAAAAGCAGTGGATCCAGCACGGATCCTTGTTCTACATAGCTGATCACAAGCCTTGAGTCCAAAAAACAACCTTCTATCATCACTCTCAGTCTCATACTTTCAAGTCTTAAATGGCACGAGTTGCTTTTGCCACACTCGCCCATTCTCGCCTCCTTGTAGACAAATTATATGGATCGTATTCAGGACTGCTCACCTATTTTATCATGCTTAGTTCTTATTATCTCTTATACAGTGTTTTTTTTTTCCTCTGGCCTGTTAACCATTATATCCTTGTTTACCAACACCTTTCATATGTCTTTGTGTCTCGGCTCTGTCTCCACCTGTTCGTTCTCCTCTCCCCAGCTTTGACATAGGCCTCTTCTTCGACATAAATACCAGGTTTTATATCTACTAAAAGTTCTGATGAAGAGTTATTGGACTCAAAACGTTAACTCTGGTTTCTTCCCATAGATGTTGCCAGACCTGCTGAGTTTTTTAGCTTCACTTTCTGTTTTTGTTTCAGATCCCCAGTATGAGTAGTTCTTTGTTTTATTGCAGAATAATGGATTCCGTTCTATGCGGAGTATGTGCATCTACAAATCGTATATGAGCAGACTGAGAAAAATATTACCCCAGCCAAGTAGCTAAAGGAAAACCAATAGGAACGGACAGGAAGGCCAACTTATTCGAAGTGCAGCGTGCACGTTGAATTCATTTCCACACCAGCATAAGGTGTTTGCACAAATGCATTTTGTCTTAGGCTACAAAACAGTCTTCAAATAGGCTACAAATAACAAGAAACGTGGAACAAAAGCAGTCTTTTTAATTTTATTAAAACAAAAACACAATTGCATCGAAAGTAAATGTAAATTGTTAAGTCAGTGAAAAAAATTAACATTGGACCAACTATCTCAGAAATAAGGTCATCAACATCTTAAAAATCAAAGTAATCAGTCATTATTCCTCAGCATTATCAAAGGTTAATCAGTAATTACTTTTATTAAATTGCCCCTGCTTTATTATTTTAAAAGGAGCAAAATACGGGATACCCAGAGGATTTTCATGGCAACCAACAGGAATGTGACACTGGTATAATGGAAAAAAAGCATAAATTAATGATGAAATTCAGCAGATCTTGCAGCATCTTTCGGAAGAAAGAACAGTTAAAATTTTGGGTCCAATGACTCTTCAGAACTGTTAATAACAAGGAAAATGTGTTGTTTGTGCTGAAGGCAATGTGGCATAGAGGGCGGTTGGGCGGGGATGGGATTGATGAACAGTGTAGATGGAAACCAGAGAGAAAGAGATATGAAGGGGATGTTGCAGTGACCCCCTGACTAAATTTAAACTAAAATAGCTGTCCAGGGCTTTTTACTGAGATAAGGTTGAACATAGAGGAATTTAATCAGATTTCTGTGACAGGCAGCTCTAATCACATAAGAATTTTACTAAGTGGCATCTTTGAAAACTTTAGTAATCTACTGTAACAAATTTGTTATTTGGGAAAATATACAAGTAGAAACCTGAACTTACAGTATTCTAAACGTTTTAGGTAATTGTAAGTTATAAATGCAAACAACAAACGAGTATGAAGGGGTGAGCTAGATTCCTTGAGTAAATGCCTGTAGTCAGCAAAAAACGCCCACTTTATTAGCAAGAAAGATAAAGCAAATAATGGTACAAACAGAACCTCTAACAGAGCACCATAACATAGTAGAAGGTAAGAAAAGATTGTAAAAGCACAGTCATTAGGCCTGCTGAGAGATAAACAGTTCAGGCTAAAGTACAGATGTAGACAAGTTGAACAAATCCGTACATCCAAATGTCAAGGCAAGAGTAACAGAGACAGATTACAATATATAGGGTAAAGATGAGGTTATGTCTTCAAGTCATTTGAAGAATAGAGACAAGTTCCTTTTAATGACTTGGTAAAGCTGTAAATGGATTCAATTTCACCTTCATCGGTGGAATTCGAACAGATGATGTCTTGTTAAGTAAAGAAAGTTAGTAACTGGAAGTATTTAGAGTAGAGATGGTAAAGAATTATCCAAGAATTAAAACTTGTTTTAACTCCACTTGCAGCATGTGGGTGGCGGTGTTGTTATTTTAGCCGCAAGACGGAGAGACCGTTTGTCTGACCTCGTGGTGCCCTGTGAGAGAGATGTTCCCCTTTGCTTTCATTGATTTGATTTGATTTATTATCACATGTACCTAAATAAAGCGAAAAACTTTGTTTACGAGCAGTACAAGCAGATCATACGCAAGGACACACAGATCATTGGTAAATAAAATAGAAAATGAAATTTGGACAGCGGCATGCAGGTTACACTGCACAGGGCGAGCGCTAGTTAAAACCAACATTAACAAAATTATTTGAAGCTGGAGAGTCCATTCATCAGTCTAACCATGGCAGGGAAGAAGCTGTTCTTGAATCTGTTGGTGTGTGTGTGTGTGTGTGTGTGTGTGTGTGTGTGTTTGTGTGTGTGTGTGTGTGTGTGTTTAAGCTTCTGTATCTTCAGCCTGACAGAAAACGTTGTCAAAGAACATTAACGGAGTGGGATGGGTCTTTCATGATGTTGGCAGCTTTTCCGCAGCAATGAACCATGTAAATGGAGTCAATGGCTTCCTGATGGTCTGAGCAGTGCACGCAACTTTCTGTAGTTTCTTACGGAACTGGACAGAGCAGTTGCTATACGAGGATGTTATGAACCCGGGCATCGCCAGCAGGCGACGGCCTTGTGGTATTATTGCTGGACTGTCAATCTAAAGACCAAGGTGATGCTCTGGGGACCTGGGTTCAAATCACGCCATGGCAGATGGTGGAATTTGATTTCAATAAATATCTGGAATTAAGAATCTCATGATGACCATGAATCCATTGTTGATTGTTGGAAGAAACCACCTGATTCATTAATGTCCTTTAGGGAAGGAAACTGCGATCCCGACCTGTTCTGGCCGACATGTGACTCCAGACCCTCAGCAATGTGGTTGACTCTTAACTGCCCTCTGAGCAATTAGGGGTGGGTGATAAATACTGCCTAAACAGTGATGCCCTTATCCTTTGAATGAATAAAGAAAAACAGTATGGTTTCTATGGTGCATCTGTAAAAGTTAGTGAAGGTCCTCATAGACATACCAAACTTCCTGAACCGTCTGAGGAAGAAGGTGTTGTCGTGCCTTCTTGACCGTCGCATCTACATAGGAAGTCCGGCACAGGTTAGTGTCACTCATAGAAACTTAATGCCTTCAACCCGCTCAACCTGCGTTCCATTGAGGGAGGTAGGGGCGTCTTCTCCTCCTGCCTTTCTTGTCATTTCTTACTGAGCTGTGCCACAGAATTGTCGTAACGTAATATTAGAGTTGACCTTAAAGACGTTATAACAACAGCTAGAAGTTAACATGTTTTTGAATCTTCTGACCTAACGTTAGTAGGACATAAAAACAGCAAGAAAGAATTTGGAAGAATCTTTAGTGATAAGCAAGTATCCAGGTATCGGCAATTAATACGGGGCAACTGGCACATATCCCAAAGGAGTATAAAACTGTCAATTTTGAAATGTGGTTTAACAACATGTATTGCGAGACAAATGGTAAGTGTATCTGGTGAACGTTATGAGATTATAGGGATTCTTCGGGCTGTCCATAGAATTGTCCAAAATTGATCGTGTGTTCACAGGATTGGATGTATAGATTTGCATTGGTCACGATTTAAAGTTTTCTAGAAGATGTGTAACTCGAGTTGTGGATGACTTTGTACTCATGCTCGCCGAGCCGATGGGTTCGGTTGCAAACGCTTCTGCTCGGTAATATCGTCAGTGCGCCTCCGGTGAAGAGTCGGTGTTCTGACCTGCTTGTTATTTATCTGCTTCGGGTTTTCGGGGTGTTTGGTACCATTTCCGGTTATGTTTCTCATTGGTTTGTCCGCAGGGTCTAATTCAATGTGTTTGTTGATGGAGTTCAGGTTAGAATACCAGGCCTCCCGTAATTCCCTGGCGTGTCTCAGTTTGGCTTGTGCGATTATGATGTGTTTTCCCAGTCGAATTGGTGTCCCTCGTTGTCCGTGCGTAGTGAGACAAGTGGGAATTTGTCGTGTCTCTTGGTGGTTAGTTGGTGCTCGTGTATTTGTGTTATCAATTTTCTTCCAGTTTGGCCTATGTAGTGTTTCGCACAGTCCTTGCATGGTATTTTGTATGTTACACTGGTTTTGCTGGTTTTGGGTGTAGGATCCTTTACATTCCTTAGTAGCGGTCATAGGATGGTTCTTGGCTTTTGGGCCACCCTGATACCTAGGGGTCTGAGTCGTCTTGTGGTCATCTCTGAAATGTCCTTGATGTACGGTAGGGTGATTAGTGAGTATGGTTGTGTTGTGTCTTCCTGTTGTGTTCTGTCTCGGAGGTATCGGCGGACTGTGCCATTCAGGTATCCATTGCTTTTGAAGACTCCACACAGGTGCTCTTATTTTCTGCTTCACCCAAATTAATGGCAAAAATCATAAATAACAAGAAAAAAAAGTAAAAGGTCACCACTGTTGAATTAATGCCTGCCGGGATCGGGGTATGCTGGAAATCTGGGCCGAACATGCCGGACAGTGCCAGGCAAGGACAGCCACGCCGTGCTGCGACGACCCGGCTACGTCGACACGAGACGTCTACATCGGGACGAGGCCTTCATAATAGGGTGCTTGAAGACTCGGAAGCTGCATCCGAGGCATGAATGAGACCTCCACGTAAGTTGGCACCTCCATGCCATGATGAGTGGTTCACGTTGGGTTGCTGGATTGCCTGAAAGCCGCTGAAGAAGACCTCCAAACGTCCACAACACTTCCACACCGGACAAGCCCGTCATGCCATGCTGACAGCGTCCCTCATGGATAAGACCGTCACACTGGGAGAGCCCGCCAGGCTCCAGGCCTATATCGCCTTCCGGGCTGCTGGAAGACACCTTGTCACTGGGCCTGGGCCGGAAGAAGACATGTCCGCTCACATCATTAAAAATAGGCAAGGTACCATAATAAATGGAATTTTCTTAAAAAAAGATTTTAGGGGGAAAGACGTAAAGCAGGTGGAGGAGACGAACTCCGGGTTCCTAGAATGAGAATCCTGTAATTCCCTGTTTCTGTGCCAGGAACTTGGAAAGATAGTTTTCCCATCTACAGTCGACAAGGAGATAATGGTTCGCAGGCCAGGGCAGAAGAAAAACTGGAAAAGAGATAACAAAGTGCTAAATATGGGAATGTATGTTAGTTGTACGATCCATATCATTTGATAACGGATCTACCAGTACTTGACAATGGATGGGTGTGATAAAAGCACATATTCTCTTTCCCTCCATCGAGCTTGCAGTGAGGTTCACGGGAACATTGCAGCAGACCTGCAATTGAAATAGTGGCATGGGAACAAGTGTTGTGTTGAAGTGGCAGGCAACTGGAATCTCAGGGTCATTTTTATGGACAGTACATAAGTGTTCTGAGATAGATCGCTGAGTCTTTTTTCTCCCCAGAGTCATGGAGACCATATTATGAACAGGGAATACAATATGCTACATTGAATGAAATACAGATGAATCATTGTTTCACTAGGCAGGTATGTCTCGGGCCTCAGATAGTGAGGAGGGATGAGGTAAACGGGTGATTACTACTCTTCCTGCAATTCCATGTGAAGATGCCTTGGGAATGTGAGGAGATTTTGGGAATGAAGGGGGTAATTGCCAGTGTCCCAGAGGGAACGATCCCTCCATAATGCTGATAAAGGAGGCGCGGAGAATATGTGCTTACAGCACAGTCACCCCTTCTCACCGACATCCCGGCCTATTTGACCTATTATGGATTACATTCCGCAAAGCTCACCTATTTCTTCAGGGTTAACTCTTCTTATCTCGAATTCAGCTTTTCTTCTGTCCTGGCCTAAGATCCATTGACGCCATGTTTTCTGAAACTTTCTTATCTCTGTCTGTCTGGGATAAAGCTCCACCTATTTGTTCGCCTCTCATCCAACTCGGATTCAGCCTGAACGTGTGTTTTCATAGCTACAAACAGTTCTGATGAAGTGTCACTGGACTCAAAACATTAACTCTGCTTTATTCACACAGTAGCTGCCAGACCTGCAGAGTTTACCGAGCGCTTTCCATTTTCGTTCCGGATGTCCAAAATATGCAGTTCTTTTGCTTAAATGTTGAAAGAATGGTCTCCGTCGTATACGGAAATAATGCATCCATAAATTGTAAATGAGCAGATTCAGAAGAAAATTCAGAGGTCATTACCCCTCACCATTCCCGTCACTTCCAGTGCGATGAAGCTATCAGACGTTGTCAAAAGAAAATTATCCTAATCAAACAACAAAACGAAAAGCAATACGAAAGTATACAATGGCAAATTAATGAAAGGACAGCTTGTGCACAGAATTCGGATGCACACCAACATGACACGTGGCCGACAATAATTTTAAACTTTCGCGACGAAATTGTCTTTCCAAATAATAAGCTTTGCACAAAAATCGTATTAAATTTCTTTATTATTTATTAGAACAAAAACACAAATATATCGAAAGGAAATGCGAATGGTTTAATCAGCAAGAAGTATTATTATTAGAACAAAAATCTCCAGACTAATAATTTTGCGGGCAGAAAGAGAGGAAGCTTAAACTACGGCGAAGACCCTTTGCCCATTATGTTTTCCTTTGTGTTATTCTCCGGTTTCAGTAAGATAATATAACATTTCGGAGCAAAAATGCAGACAAGCAAACCAAAGCTTGACGCCCAAATAGCAAACGCTTCGACAGCCACCGTGTACTTTCCAGGAGAGCTGACATAAGCCGGAATAAAAGTGATCCAAACAGCACAGAAGATCAGCATACTGAAAGTTATATACTTCGCGTCGTTGAAATTATCAGGAAGTTTCCGGGCAAGAAACGCTAGCAGGAAGCACACTGTGGATAAAAGACCAATATAGCTGGACACAAAATAAAAGGCTTTCAAAGAGCCGACGTCACATTCCAAAATTATGATATCTCTGTAATAGGTCATGTTTTTCACTGGATAGGGAGGTGATACAATGAGCCAGATTGTGCAAATTAAACCTTGAAGAAATGTAAGGCCGAACACTCCTAACCGTTGCTGCATCGGCCCAAACCAGCTCATCAAATTGTTGTTGGGAAGAGTTGCTTTAAAAGCGATCACGACAAGAATGGTTTTCCCCAAAATACAGGAAATACCGAGAACAAACACAATTCCAAACGCAGTCCGCCGCAACATGCAGGACCATCCGATCGGTTTCCCAATGAAGGCAAGTGGGCACAAGAAGCAAAGCGTTAGCGCAAATAGAAGGAGGAAGCTCAGCTCCGAATTGTTCGCTCGAACGATAGGCGTCTCCCGAAACTGGAAGAATACAGCAGCGGTACACAGTGCAAGGCACACTCCCATTATAGCAAGTGCCACCAATACATAGCCAAGAACCTCCCGGAAGGAAAGAAACTCAGTCTTTTTGGGAAGACAACGATCTTTTTGCTGATTCGACCAGTATTCCAAAGGACACTTAACGCAATCGGTGGAATCTGAAAGAAAGAAAAAAATATTTTTGATGTGCAAACGGCTATTGTCCATGAGATAACGGAGTCTTTGGCCGGATGTTTGTACATACCTGTCGTGTTGCTAATCTCACCATCTGCGCACTCTGCGCAGTCAAAACAACATATTGGCTGACCTTTCCTGCTGACTTTTCTTGTTCCGGGAGGACAAGGTTCTGAGCAAAGGGCACGTGGAATCGAAAACAAAGAAATGATAAGTGTGCTGTACATATAATTGACTCATAGCGCAACACACGTACTTGTCAGCATTTTGTCTTTGGTAGAGTTATTCTGTAAGGCCGGGTCGCCTGGTGATCTGTCCGGTTTTCCTTTTTATTATTTAACCAATCTTGTTTTGAATGTTGATTTCTCCGTGCATTGCTGCCACCCCAGGTAATGCATTCCAGATCATGGCAATTGTCTTTTTTTTAATCTTGCATCTGTATATGCTTGGTCAATTTTCTTACGCAGGAAACTATGTGTCCATAAGTCACTATTTGTCACATCCAATTGTGTGTGATTGCGGTGAAGTATGCGCGTCAATGAAGATAGAGGATCCATTAACCTACCCGTCCTCAATGATAGTGGAACAGAGCAATTACGCTCTCAAACGTTTTCAAGCGTCTTCAGCCCAGGACAGCTAACAAGTAACCCAATCCTGCCTGATTTCCCGATCCCTACCATCACAGATGTCAGACTTCAGCAACACAGCAATCCATTCCACATGATATCAAGAAATGGCTGAGTGCATTGGATACAGCAGAAACTTCAGATATGTCAATTCCAGTTCAAATCCAGCCAAATGCCGCCCAGGATTCAAGAAAGTGATAATATCAATAATGCTGTTAACTTCTACTGGTTCATCAATGTATCATAATCTACCGAAACTGAAGTGTTGTTTCAATTTGCTGTTGCTCAAACAATGCAGAAGTCCCAATCACATGCACGAAAACCAGGATTACATCTGGGCAAAAAATGACTAATGGTGAGTAATATCCACGTCACACATGTGCCAGGCACTTGTGATTTCCCAAAAGAAGCACAGAGTCCTACAAGTTGCTCTACAAGTCACATTCAGCTTTAATTTGATGACTTTTTGTTCTTATTTCATTCACATTGAGTCAATAATATTCAACATCCTGCCAACAATACTAGAAATGGAGCAGCAGCAGGTGATTCAGGTGTTTGTCGAAGAATGTTTTCTCAACAGTAATTATGAATCAATCCTTTTCTCAACAAAGCCTCACACGGACAATTTCCAAATTCACTGCACTGCAACCACAACTGTCCTTTTAATTAACAGATATTTTGCGAAAAAAAAGTTATGTGCAATAAAAAGTGCATACTTTTATTATTCCTTTTAAATGGATAACACAGCTCAAAGTATTGACAATATTGCTATGCCTGTTCAAATCATTATTTGTGCAGTGACAGGTAGCACTTACAAGCGAATATATCGAACATAATTTTGACTAAACTTCTTAATAAGTTAGGCGCATAACAATCTGGATTTTCTGAATACGATTGTACGAAATTGAAGAAAGAAATGAGAGAGGAGTGTCTGCGAGATGATTTATTATCACCAGTCATTCGCTTGCAATGCACACATCAACCTCGACACTGTGGTGAAAGGGAAAAGAATATCGAATTTAAAGATTACTTCGTAGGTCGTGGGTGAGGAACTGGTCGCATAAGCACAGTTTGCATACAGTAAAATGTATCGCTAACGAGAAGAGCATGTGTCGTTACATGTTGGTAGGGGGGTCTCGATAATGTAAAGTTCAGACTTATTGGTGAAACCTTTTTATATATTCAGTGGAGGTACTGATTTCTGTTATTCAATCTAATAGTAATTATCGTCTGTTAGCTCAGAACGCTTTGCACGGTTCACTGAATGAATTCTGTCTGCAGCTGGAACAATCCTACCAAAAGCAGCCATCCTCTATCCACATAGGAGTGTTGCCAAAAAGGTAACATCACAAACTTGCATTCACGTCACGTTATTTACATAAATGATCTGGAATCGATAGTACTGAAACGAACTGCTCCTTGCCTCTAACGATAATCCATGAAAACTTATTCCAACACTCTATATGCGCAATGAGTTAATTATATGCCAATCATTTTCTCTCTCGAAAGTTTCCATATCTTCCCATTAAATCCACCTATATCATTCGCTTCCAGAGCACTTGGGGGTAAAATCTAAGTATTGCCTGGTGAGTTAACAACATTTATGAATTCAAGAGCTTGTACTTTCACTCCGTCTATTCAATCAAGGCCTTTCATAATCTTAAAATCCTCCATCAGCTCACCGCTCTGAAAGAAAACAAATTTGACGATTGGCTATAACAAACAAATACAGAAATTCATAGACAATCTCTGCGAGTCAGGCAGTATCTGCGAAGAAGCGACATTTTGAGTTCAGAGACCTATCGTCTTGATGCTTAGCTTTACGGATATATACAAAAAATGCAAACAAAAATGTTCCAACTCCCTGATGAATTGAAATCAGATTAATTCAAAAACTGATAGATCGATTTCATGTCGGCTGCCTTGCAATAAAAATGCAAATTAAAAATGAGAATGGAAACAACATTCCCAGCTGTTGACCTGCAAAGAATACTCGCAGTGCGAAGAAGGAACAAAATGATTTGCTTTGACAAGTTAAGCGAAACTAAAATGGAAGGAAGTGGCCGAGAAAAATAATCAGTTGTGTATAAATTGAGGTCTGTAAGAAAGGACAATAAATAACGGTCTTAACAGTGACGCCACGGTCTGAAGATACATAAAATCACATGTATTTGTTTGCATTTTTTGCGTCTAAATGTCAATTTTTAACCATGGTTTCTCGAAGCCTCCTCAGGATCATACCTGTTTTCCAGTCGAGCTCCACACGACATCTCCGATGTTCATGACAAGTTCTTGTCCCTCCGGCGCTGAACCTTCGTAATATCCAATGTTTACAATTTCGACTGATCCTTCCAAACTCATTTGTAAATTTACTAATTCATACGTTGGGACTGGATCGCCATTTGAGTCAAAATATACGATTTCCCCATTCTGAGCAGTGAAATTGACGGACTGTAGGTAGTGCAGCAGCTACAGGAGAACAATGCAAGGCATGTAAATATTTGGCTGTCATTGGGATACATGCATTAAAACTAATTGAAACAAATAAACACCCATATGTTAGAAATGCACAATATCACAAATTAGTATCCGGACTATAACAAATAGCGTTGGGGGATCAATCTTCGATTTTTGCAAGATTCTCACCTGGGAGTCAGCAGAAGCTGGGGATATTAGCTGGAATGACTCGGATTGAGAAAATGTGGAGTTTTTTTTTGCACGACAAAGGTTTCACTATCTGACGCCAAGGCGAAGCTCTCAATGAGTGCTGAATTGCTGGAGTGACTTGTTTCAAATGAAACATTCCACTGATAATGCAGCACCTGCAGTATGCTGAAAAGAGAGAACTCTCCTATATCTACCCCACAACAAAACAAACATCGATACTCTGAGCATTTGTCACATTGTTATCAGCGGCAAGTCCTTAGGTACCGTTTAGATTTTCAACTTTATACATCACAAGTTTGTATCCACTTTACTGTCTATCGAATGCTGCTGAACACCTTCAGGAATTGGCGGTCTTTTAAAAACTGCTCATTTTAGTTTAATATCACCTGTCTACTGTGAGTGAAGGTCCAATATTTCGTGAATTCAATTTTTAATTTGTTGCATACTTATCATATTAACATGCTTTTCTCTCATTTTCTGAGGTAAATACTTCCAAATAAGACTGGTGGTTAAAAGGGAGACGTGGCAAAGGCTACAAGTGGAATAAGAACAGTATTTACGTCGAAGTTTGATGGCAACAATGGGATTTATCTGGAACAAAATGAAATACTTTCCTACCTGCCAAGGCTCAAAGCTTCAAATGTGAGCACAGCTGTTATTCATAAAGGGACCATTGCCTTCTTCACAGGACAGCATATCATCAAGTGCATGAGCGACAGCATATACCGCTTTGTACACATGGTAGGAACTTCCGTCCATTATCGCTGGAAGATAGGCATTTTCTAACCCATCTAAATGTTCATTCCCTGTGCATGGCCGCACTTGAAACGCAGAACTTCCAGCCATCGTTGTGTCGCCGTTTGTTAAACTGCAGAAGAATAGAGATTCCCAAAACTCCTTCACAAAAATGCTGTCAGGAAACCTGGAAGGGTGAATTTTCAGAAGATAATCTCTGAGGCCGGAAATTTCTGTCCTCTGTGTTGTTGGACCAATGGCCCCAATGAGAAACCTTCCTCTTTCTTCAGGTGTGAATATATCTTCTGTAACCCAACCTTCACTTCCAATCCATTGTATTCCCGTTATATTTTGGCGCAAAATTTCTTTAATTAACACTCGCATATCTCCGCCATGCAGAAATCCAACCACAACCTTTGTGGTAGCCTCTTTGATCACCTGAACAATTTTCCTGATTTTCTCAGCGGGATCGGTTCTGTAAAACGATTCAGAGTACGCGATGCAAATCCCTTTTTTTTGGGCCTCTTCGATAAAGGTTCTCATCCCAAAATTTCCATAGTCTGTGTTGCTCCTAACCGTCCCAATCCAATTCCAACCAAACATTTTCACAAGTTCCGCCAGAAGTTTGGACTGATATTTGTCGCTTGGTATCGTTCTAAAGAAAGTCGGATATTCTTGCTTATCGCTCAGACAAGAGCAAGTAGAGAAGTAACTAACCTGCAGAGAGAAGAGTAAATATGTGAAAACATGCTTTCAGCGTTTTTTGGAATTATTTGAAAATGTTTTACACCACGTTCTTCGGGATGAACGACTTTTTTTTTATTTTTGCACATAGGTACAACATTAATTCTTAACACTTATGATTGGAAGTAATCGACCAAAGTAATCGAAGGTATGTAGGAGGTCGTGGCACACTGGTGGCGGTGTTAATTTCACTGGATAAGTAATCCATAACATGTGGTTCTTGGGGATTGTGGATCAAATCCCATAATCACAGACAGTAAAATTTTAATTCGCCAAAATCTTAATAAACAGAAACGCTAATCTAATGGAAATTCAGGCGGCACAGCGACTCAGTGGTTAGCAGTCACAGCGGCAGGGATCACAGTTGCATTCCAGCCATTGGTGACTGAGTGGGGTTTGTACGTTCTCCCCGTAACTGCGCGGGATTCTGTCGGGTGCTGCGGTTTTCGCCCACTGGCCAGAGATATGCAAATTAGCTGGAATGGCCATGGTAAATTGTACCGTTGTGAACAGGAATATTCGGGCTATGTGGAGAACCACTGCAATGCGGGGTTAGCAGAATAGGGTGTGATGCACTTCGAAGGGTCGGTACCACCTCGACGGACCAAATGACAGCTATCACCATTATATGGATCTTATTCTTATAACGGCGTTTAAAAATACAGTCAACTACTTAATAGGTTACGGTTGGCTTTCTGAACGTTCCAATTGTCGTTGCGGCTGCAATGGTGTATGTGGATATATCACAGCTAATAATAGCGACAACATTAGAGGAGCCTTTACATTCAGAGTACTTAATTCGCTCTCGTTTTCCATTCACCAAAACCAGCGCTGCTTTCGATGCTATCGCGGACATCGAGCAGTCATTGTAGATCTCATATCCCAGAGTAATATTCGGAAGTAGAGTTTTACTCTTCAATAGTAAATATCATGGTCTGCATCAGGCGAAGGCTTGAGATATCAAAGCTGTGAACCAGATGTAAATATGCATAATTACTTCACCATCCAAATAACCGGATCTCATTCACCGAGATCACTTAGCCACACTGAGACGCCCACCTCAATTCAGATCAGCCATGGCAATGCAAATTTCGAGCAACCGATTACTCTGGATTTTGCGGTTTGCCGAAAAGACCTCCTTGGGAACCCAAGATCATGATCCAGACAGATCACGCCAGTGAGCAAAGCTGGGTGGATTGTCCGCCGCCTGTCCTGCTACATACTCTCGTTCATGTCGGGTTTACAATTGATGTACAGGTGCTGCTGTTGGACTGGGGTGGACAAAGTCATAAGTCACTCGAGACAAAGTTATAACTCGAACAGGTTTATTTGAAACCGCAAGCTTTCATTGCGCTGCTCCTTCGTCACGTGAAGTGAGTTCTGACTGGTTTTACAAATGGTTGAAAGCCTGACCACCAACGGGAGTGTCAAACTAGCCCGGGACCCGGACCCCATGCTGGCTCCCACGGCAAGCTGTTGGCAATAGCACCGGCAGACTCACACTCATCGTTATCCTGCCATTCTGCATGCATTGAGTACAATACACGTGTGACACACTGTTAACCTTTCATATCACGGGCTCCGCTAACAATCACAACCCCGGCAGTACCAACACCCAGCATTCGTTTATCTGTCAAATCCCAATCTACACAACACCCGACCTACCTCCCGGCACCGAATCCAAAAACAAGCGCTGCTCATCTCTATCCCTCACAGCTTTGACGTTTTCTCTGAACGATAGGGCTGCGGAGCTAAAACAAGTCACTGAACGAATGAACACTTGAAAGTACCTGAAAACATCAAGAGGTGCACAAAATACCTGGAAACACGTAAAACCCCAGGGAACACTTGCAAATACATATCAGCAACCAGGAAATCTTAAATAGGCTTAAAACACTGTCAAAAAATACATCATACAAGCAGTTAAAACATTAGCCGCCAGGAGACCGGAAAACGGCGGGAATATACCCTTAGTCTCATATGACCTCCAATGACCTCAAAGGGAAAGGAGATCCGCGACATCCGTGTCCCGATCCTGATCCTTGCTAATTCCTTCCAGTATTACTGAGCGCACAGAGAGGAAATTCCGAGACCACACCAAAGTCAAAAAGTTAGAGGAAGAGTTCTTAAAATGTTCAGCATTGCATTTCTCTGCTGTGCTCCGGACTGGAAGATGCATATATCAGAAATGTTGATAACTTGATGTTCTCTCGTGATGTTCTTCCGCATGAAATGGGACATTCTTTGGCTAACCTTTCTTTTTATAATATTTAGGACATCTGTTAGGTCACCCTTAGCTTTCTTTTCGACTAGAAAATAAAACTAGCGGCTCAATCGTTTTCTGATATATAAACCCATACCTTTCCAGCATTATCCTTGTGAATCATCTCTGCATCATCTCTACTGTCTCCGTTGTTTCAGTAGATGAACAGAACTGCATGAAACAAACTTTGAGAAGTCTAACTAACGTTCGATGCAGACTTATCAGAATCTCCGCAAATTGTTGTTTTAACGCTTTTGTTTCAGTAATGGCTTGCTAAGTTATTACATTGAATTTAATAATTGGCCGAATTGTAATTCAATATCATCTTATATTCCTCTACTTCAACTATGCATTCTCATTCAAAATGAGCAGTGACCCCTCTATCCTTCCTCGCAAAATGTACTACTTCATATTAATCCATGTTGAACTTCATTGACACTTATTGGGCCATTTTGCAAATTTACTAATCTGTCCTCGATCTGTTGCAGTCTGCTCAACATCCATTACCGTCAGGTTTACGTCCTCTGCACTTTTATACATTGTATTTTCGATTCTAGCGTACAAATTATTGGCATGGCACGGTGGCTCTGTGGTTAGCACTGCTGCCTCACAGTGCCAGGTACCCTGGCATGATTGCAGCCTCAACTGACAGTCTGTGTGGTGTTTGCACATTCTCTTTGTGTCTGCGTGGCTTTCGCCGGGTGCGCCAGTTTCCATCAACAGTTTATAGATGTGCACATTGGGTAGATTGGCCATGCTAAATTGCCCCATTGTGACCAGGTATGTATAGGCCAGATGTAGGATTGAATGCTGGGATAAGGTGGGATGCTCTTTGGAGGAGTCGTGTCGACTGTAAAGGCTGAATGGCCTACTTCCATACAGTAGGGATTACATGATTCTATTCACGAAAATAACATTGATACCTGAATTGATATGAACGGAAAATCACTTTCCTCCTCCAATTTTGAATAAAAAATCTTTCTTCTAATTCTCTGCTTTCTGACTTGGAGATAATTTGCAATACATTCTGTCACTCTCCTCTGACTCCATCTTGTCTGATCTTATTCTTCAAGCGACTTGGAGGCACCTTATCGAAAGGCTTTTCAAAGTCCACAAAAGTTGCTTTCACTTTTTTTTTCTATTTCGTTCATAATAATTCGACAAGCAAATTTTACCTTTCTTAAATTAATGCTAGTATTTTGCTATTATATTTCTCATTTTTTTATTGATTTTAATGTCCACTTTGTCAGGCTTCCGTTTAGTTTCCTGTCCCTGACGTTCGACTGGCTGGTTTGTCATTTCCTTTCCCCTTTACATGACTTACACGAACTAGTCGCTCGTCCTCTAGCAATGTGTCTGTTTTTTGTTTAAAATTGAATATCTGCTGTAAAGCTCTCTGCAATGTCGCCCGCGCGTGCATTTTAAATATGTGGTCGTTATCAAACGGGAGTTGCTTTAGTGTATCTTGTAGATCTTTATTCATTCGTCTCCTTCTGTAAATGTATGCCTGCTTGCTCTAGCTCCCTGCTAGATAACTAATCAAGTATGTATTTATGTCTATATTTAGGGGAGATTCTTGTCCCAGCAATGCCTTCTTATTTTTTGACGTATCTGCAAAATATTTTGGGGTTTTGCAAGGCTACTTAGGTAACTTAATCTCTCAGGTCCTCTTTCGCTTCCTGTTTATCCTTCAGGGTTCTTCACTCATCTGTTCTTATTCTCTCTGATCATGCATTTCTGTTCAATGTAGTTAACGCGCGTCTCGTTTCTAGAACTCACTTATCCCCTTATATAATTACACAGACCAGCAGTCTAACCAATCTTCAGTTCGTTCCTTCCTTTTAACACAATGTCTTTTCCAGCACTTCTTTGAGCATCGTTCTACCTCTTTCCCATGCTGTTCTACGTCGTCTATTCTACGTCGTCTATTGTTGCCCAGTTTACTTGCACAAGAACTAATCTCAGAATATTATTCCAATTGTATGATGACGTGAAAACAGGAATTTTTAGCGTTTACTGCGCTGACCTATCTTACACAATACATGTCTGTTGGACTAATAGTAAATGATGAAACATCATGATTCATACCGCAAAATCGAATTCCCCGAATCTTTTTCCTGATTTCCTCCATAAATATGTAGTCTTCATTCTCATTCGCCATTATCATAAAGTGTACGATCACTGTTACCTAGATGTTGCTTATTGTTACTTCTTCTCGTCTTTCCTCACAACTAGATCCAAAAGCGAATCCTCACCTACTGGGGTTTTCTTTTTGTATCCTCACACTCATCAAGTCCACACTTAGCTGACAAGCATAACTAAAAGAGAAGGGGATTTAAAACGTAATATATTGAGAAACGGGGCATAAGTATCCAGCCAAAATAGTTTATAAATTCGTGGCATCCTTGCATTTGTGATTAATCCAAATGTATTTCAGTGATTTAGCCATCTCGTCATCTAACACGAAAATAGTATGGTTGCATCAATAAGAACATAAGGATTCAGACTGTCGCAGAGCGCATGCAGGAAATTGAAGTCAGGCTAAGCGTACAAGACTTTTTGGCAATTTAATGCATCTTTGTCAAGTATAATGGAGATATTATGCGCAGAAAAACACAGAACACTGTTTGACTGGATCCAAAAAATTGCCGGAAGAACTCAGCAAGTCTGACAGAATCTGTGGAGAAACACACAAAATAAACTTTTCGACTCTGATATGACTCTTGAGAACTCATTTTGCCCTTTCATCGTATGCAATACTAAATTGAAATTGGACTTTGTCGCATTATTTAGAGAGCTAAGAATAATCATTATTCACAATCATGTTAAGAACAAGGACAAAATTGTTTAAATGTTGCAGTTGTGGATTACCCACTGAATCCAGATGTATGGTTACTTGAAATCAGGATTTCTTTATCGTTTACTGCACTGACCTACCTTTCGCAATATGTGGCTGTTGGACTGATGGCAAATGATGAAACATCATGATTCACACCTAAATGTGCTGAAAATATGCCGCCCAGAATGATATCACCACCTTCAGACAAATTCGGCAAGTCAACTTTTGCTCGAGGTTTGCAGACCATTCCAAGTGATTCCCATGTAGGCACAACAGATATCAACAGAAATATCATATACAAACCCATCGCTTTCTTGTAAGGTACCTAACACGAGGTTGAATGGAATAAAGAAAAACGTGGAGTTATATAGCATCTGTCACTACGTGAGGACATCCCACAGCGCCTCATAGCGAATGAATCACCTTACACCTGATGAAACGGATCAATTCTCTGAGACACTGCACATTCAACTTGCCTGCCGGGCACATCCATTGATATCAGCAATAATAATTAATGGATCGTTATTTCTGCAGATAAAATTCATGCGAAATCAAAATAAGTGAACTTAAACACCCAGGATGAATCAACGTTTTCCAAAAGACAACAAGGTTGTAAGAAGGTTTAATCCTGCTAATGATCATCACGAAGGCGATAGCAAAAGTAGGCCACTTACCCCATCGAGTCTGCTCTGCCTTTCAAAGAGATCATGGCTGATCTGATAACCCTCAAATCCAATTTCTGTCTCTTTCCTTAAAACCCTGGATTCCCGTAATAAGTAAACACCTGTCGATCTCATACAGAGTCATAGAGTCGTAGAGCACGGAAACAGACTCTTTGGTCCAGACAGTCCATGCCAAACATAAACCCAAACGAAACTAGTCTCAACTGCCTGCTCATGGCACAGATCCCAGCAAACCGTTCCTATTTCTATATTTATCCAAATGTCGTTTAAACTTTGTAATTGTCCCTACATCGCTACTCCCTCGGGAAGTTCATTCTACCCGCGATCCATGTCTGTGCAAAATGTTTGCCCCCATGTCTTTTTAAAATCTCTCTCCGCTCACCTAACAATCTTCCCCAGTCTTGAGTCCCCCATTCTAGGGAAAAGACAGGTACCATTAACTCAATCTATACCTCTCGTTATTTGATAAACCTCTATAAGGTTGCCTCTCAACTTCCTACCCTCCAGTGAAATAAAGTCCCAGCCTGTACAGCCTTTCTTTAAAGCTCAAACCTTCCACACCCCGCAACATCCTGGTAAAATCCGAAAGAACTGTGGATGCTGTAAATCAGGAACAAAAGCAGAAATTGCTGGAAAAGATCAGCAGGTCTGGCAGCATCTGTGAAGAAAAAAAATCAGAGTTAACGTTTTGGGTCCGGTGACCCTTCCTCAGAACCGTTCTGAGGAAGCGTCACAGGACACCAAACGTTAACTCTGATTCTTTCTTCACAGATGCTACACTTGCTGAGCTTTGCCAGAAATTTCTGTTTTTGTAATATCCTGGTAAATCCCTTCTGAACCCTCTCCAGCTTAATAATATTCTTCCTATAATTAGCGAACAGAACTGGACACAATATTCCAGAAGAGGCCTCACCAATGTTCTGTACAACCTCAACATGAGTTCCCAACTCCTATACTCAAAGGACTGAGCAATGAAGACAAACATACCAAACGCCTTTTTAACCATCCTGTCATATGTGTGACACAAACTTCAAAGAATTATGTACCTGCACCACTAGATCCCTCTGGTCTACAACACTACATAAGGCCCTATTATTAATTGTATTTATCAGGATTGATCTCCATCTGTCATTTTTTCAGCACGTTTACCTATTTCATCAACAAATGTTTGTAATCCTAGAAAACGTTCTTCACTGCCTACTATGCCGTATCCCCGAATATACTTAATGATTAACCTCTTCAACTGTCTGTTGTCAAGAATTCCGTAAATTAATTACCCGCTCAGTGAAAACATTCATGGAGCCAAACAGATCGACAGTGCATAAAATGGCCTTCAACCTATTGCGTCCATGCCGGTCAAACGCACCTACCTGACTATGTTATCCAACGCTTGACTCATGGCCTTGTATACCTTGCCATGTTACCGCATATCTAAATACCTATTAAACGTTCTGAGGGTTTCTGCATCTGCCACTCTTAGAGACATTGAGTTCCAGATTCCTACGACCATCTGAGTACAGGTGGTTTTTCTTACATTTCCTCTGTACCTTCTGCCTCTTATCTGAAATCTATAGCTTTTGTCATTGATTCCTCCATGAAGGGGGTAAGGTTTCTTCCTATCTACACAATCTACGCCGCTCGGAATTTCATATATCTTAATTATGTACACTCTCAACATCCTTGTTCTGAGGGAAACAACTTGAGTCTGTCCAATCTCTCTTCAGCTCTTTGGCTCCTCCTCTCTGTGTCTTAAATGGATGACCACTTATCCTGATAGTAAGGCCTCTGCTCCTATTTTCTCGAACATGTGTAAATAATCTTTCTGCATTTATCATGTCAAGTTCCCTAACAATCGTGTCTGCTTCAGGAAGGTCGCATTCTTCTCAGTTCTATGTGCAGGCCCAGCATAATCCATTCCCTTTGCAATAAAGGCCAGTTTTCTATTTGACTTCCAATTACCTGCTGAACATGTCTTCGTTTCTGTAACTAATGCACGAGAATGGCTAAATCTCATTTTCTGCTTCGTGACCCTGCTGTTTCCAGGACTCGACATCATGTTCATTAACTTTCTAATCTGATTTCATCCTTCCATGTTTGTTGTCCACCCCACATAGGGTCTTGAGTGACATGGATTACTTTTAGCGCCATTACACATTCTCGCCTGCTTTTGAGTCCGTTATCACATTATCTAGTCCTGAGGGACGTAATCCCAGAAGGGTTGACTTGTCCTTTCCTCCAGATGCTGACCTGGATCGCTGTATTCTTCCAGCACTCTATTTATCTGCCCATTACATTATCAGTTGCATTCAGCACAGCTCACTCATTTGCTCACTTTACTCTTCTTATTTCTTTTTCATCTCTGCTGGCCTACTATCCATTATCTCATTGTTCATTGACATCTGTCAAATCTCTCTGTGTCTCAGTTCGATCTCCATCTAAAAACTCAACTCCCCCAACTTGGGCTTTGACATACATTCCAGGTTTGCCTAGCTACAATATTTCTACTGAAGACTAACTGGATTCGAATTGTTAACTCTGTATTCTCTCCACAGATACTGCCAGAATTGCTGAGTTCCTCCAGCACTTTCCACTTCTGTTTCAGACCTCCAGCGCACGTAGATTATTTTTAAACTGATTGCAGAATAACAGAAACTGTTCTTTGCGGAAAAAACGCATCAATAATCCGTAAATGAGCAGACTGAGAAGAAAATGTTCCCAGCCAATGAGTTAAATGAAAACCATTGTGAACTGACACAAAGGCCACAACAGTAAAACTGCGGCTTGCGCATAAAATTCATATCCATACCAATATAAAGCATCGGCGCCAACGCATGCTACGTTACTCTACAAAAAAACCCTACAAAGTTAACAAGAAACATGAACCAAAATCGAAATTTTTTTTTATTGGAACATATACACACATGTATCGAAAGTAAATGCCAATTGTTTAATCATACAGAAATATCAATGTTAGACTAACAATCTCAAAACTGAACATTTTGCGGGTAGACATAGAGAAAGCTTACGGCTACAGCTAAGACTCTTTGTCTGTCATGCTCTCTTTGTGTTATTTTCCTGTTTCAGTAAGATGATATAACATTTCGGAGCAAAACTGCACATAAGCAAACTGGCGCTTGACGCCCAAATAGCAAACACCTCTACAACCATCGTGTACTTTCCAGGAGAGCTGACATAAGCTGCGATAAAAGTGATCCAAACAGCACAGAAGAACAGCATAATGAAAGTGATGTACTTCGCATTGTTGAATTTATCAAGACGTTTCCGGGCAAGAAAAACTAGCAGGTAGCACACAGTGGATAGTATATCAATATAGGTGGAGACAAAATAAACGGCTTTTGAAGAGCGCACCTCACATTTCAAAATAATGATATCTCTGCAATACGTCAATTTTTTTTTCAGTGTAGTGGGAGATGATACAATGAGCCAGATCGTGCAAATTAAACATTGAAGAAATGTAAGGCCGAACATACTTAACCATTGCTGCATCGGTCCAAACCAGTTCATCAAGTTGTTGTTGGGAAGAGTTGCTGTAAAAGCGAGCACAACAGAAAAAGTTTCAGCGCAAAGAGAAAGCAACATGCGGGAACATCTGGTGGGTTTCTCAATGAAGGTTAGTGAGCACAGGGAAAAGAAAACGTTTCAGCGCAAAGAGAAAGAGAAAGCTTAGCTCCGAATTGTTCGCTCGAACGATAGGAGTTTCCCGATATCGGAAGAATGCAGCAGCTGTACACATTAAAACGCGCACTACCACTAAAGCAGGGGCCACGATGACGTAGCCCACAAACTGTTGAAAGGAAAGAAATTCAATCTTTTTGAGAAGACAACGATCTTTTCGCTGATTGGACCAATATTGCAAGGGACACTTCACGTATTCGGTGGAAACTGAAAGAATGAATTAATCCTTCTGTAATACGCAAACGATTTTGTTCACAAAAGTGTGGGCGCCATGTTTGTACATATCTGTGGTGTTGCTAATCTCCCTATCAGCACACTCTGCACTGTCAAAACAACATATTACTGACCTCTCCTGCCGAACTTTATTGTTCCGGAGGACAAGATTCTGAGCAAAGGGCACGTGGAATCTAAACCAAAGTGAAGGATACTTGTGTTATGCATATATTGGATTCATTGCGCAACACACATGGAGACGTTCGTATTTTGTCATCGGCACATGTTATAAGGCCTGAAACCTGACTCTGCCACAATCACCTGTGAGTTTTACCCTTCAAATATTAAGCCAATAACATTTTCAATGCTGACTATTCGATGCCTTCCTTCCACACCCACAGGCAGTGCATTTCAGATCATGACAATTCTCTGGACATTACATTTTTCATCTGGAACCTCAGTCCTCTGAGTGACCAATCTTCTGCCATTGCAAACTGTATGTCCCTTATTTTCCCTTTGCCACAACTAGTCTTGTGTGTTGGTGGTCAAGTATCAGGTTAAAGGACCTAGAGGATCTATGAACCTGTTGGACTTCAATGATAGTGGAACACATAACGTATGCGCTCAAGTGTTTTCAAATATCTTCAGCCCAGGAGAGCTAATTGGTAAACCAACACCATCAGCGTCACCAAAGCCTTTAGATCCTGATCATTCTAGATGTCAAACTTCAGAACAGCCAGAAGTCCCTCATGACTTGGTGAACCCGCCGAGCTTAGCGAGCACTCCAAGTTTCCCGGTGCAGGTAACACATCTCTTTAACATTAACTAATTATATCCTGCTCGTCAAACGTGACAATTTCATTCCACTTCAATTCTCTCCACCGATGCTACCAGACGTACCGCGCTTTACCAGCAATTTCTTTTTGTGTTTCTAATTTACAGCATCTAGCGTTCTTTCAGCTTCTATAGCAATTTCACTCTCTGTCAGGCCACATACCATCCCTAGTTCACACTCCATAATAAGCAAAATCATAATGTCAGTATTGCTGACAAACACTGCTCGCTCAACAGTACCACACAACTTAGAATTTTAGAATGAGAATTAGAATGAGATTTATTCGCATGTGCACTCAATTACAGGGATACAGGAGTACAGTGAAAAGTGTACAGTTTCGCCATTCCAGGTGCCACCTTGGATTAAAATGTACTTAGATACAAAATCTTAGGTACGAATTAGAAAAAAATAAGGAAATATACTTAAAAGTTCAACATTAACGTCCTTCTGAGCATTAAGTTGAAAAGTAATGAAGTAAAGATTTCAGGCTGCAGTCCTCCTTAAGTGCTTAACCATGCTGGGCTCACACTTCGTATATGGGTTCAATCTCCTCTCCGCTGGGCTCGATCTCCCTGACGCCATCACGGATGCTGAGAAACCTCGGGCTGCCTGCCTCCGCCACCGCTGCAAATTCCGAGACATCTCGGGCTGCCTGCTCTTGCTACCACTGCAGATGCCTGGGGACCTCTTCTACTGCCGCGACAGGCCCATTGACTGTGTTGGTTTCGCTTTCTGCCTCCTCCCTACGTTGTCTCATTCCCCTGCGCGTTGGGCTCGTTCTCTTACTATTCCGCGCTACATCATGGTCCTCGGCGCAGTCTCGATTTTTCTAGAGAAGGTAACTGGATTAAAGCAAGTAAAAAAAGGCACATTAATATCCCGTAATTTACTGAAACTAAATAGAGACAGGTTCAATTCTCCACTGCTCATTTAATGACGAATTCTCACCCATGTGCACGAAGACCTCGATACCATCCAGGCTTGAAAAGATTACTGGTGAGTAATGTGTATATCACGCAAGTGTCAGGCACTGAACATTTGTCAAAAAAAGCAATTGAATTCCAAGTAATGCACAGCTTTGTTTTGACAATTTATTGCTCTTATTTCATTCACATTGAGTTCCCGAGCTTCAACTTCCTGCCAAAAACACTGGAACCAGACCACCTAAAGGTTATTATTGAATCAGAGATCTGCAGATGCTGGAGAATCCGAGACAACAAGGTGCA
>NC_063344.1:16177847-16207500 GCF_021869965.1 Rhincodon typus | reverse complement strand
TCTTTGAAGGATACTTGTGTTATGCATATATCGGATTCAAAGCGCAACACATATGGAGACGTTCGTATTTTGTCATCGGCAGGTATGTTGTAAGGCCTGTAACCTGACTCTGCCACAGTTACCTATGAGTTTTCCCCTTCAAATATTAAGCCAATAATATTTTCAATGTTGGCTGTTCGATGCCTTCCTTCCACACCCTCAGGCAGTGCATTTCAGATCATGACAATTCTCTGGGTATTATATTTTGCATCTGGAACATTAGTCCTCTGAATGACCAATCTTCTGTCACTGAAAACTGTATGTCCCTAATATTCCGTTTGCCACATCTAGTCGGGTGAGTTGGTGGTCAAGTATCAGGTCAACTTCAATGATCGTGGAACACATCACGTATGCGCCCAGTACTAAGGATATCTTTCCCTCCCCACCCTTATCTGCCTTCCGGAGGGACCGCTCTCTCCGTGACTCCCTCGTCCGCTCCACACTCCCACTCCTTGGACGACGTGTCCAACCTGGGCCTCCTCCAGTGGAAAAACGATGCCACCCGAAGGCTGGAGGAACAGCACCTCATGTTCCGCTTGGGAACCCTGCAGCCTAATGGTCTCAAAGTGGACTTCACCAGCTTCAAAATCTCCCCACCCCCGACCTCATCCTAAGACCAGCCCATCTCGTCCCAGCCTCCCACCTATTCGTTCCTCCCACCTCACTGACCAACCCCCACCCCACTTCCTACCTACGAGCCTCATCCTCGCCTTCTTGACCTGTCCTTCTTCCCTCCCACCTACCCGCCCCTCCCTCCTCACTGACCAAACCCCATCCAAACTCCCTACCTACACTCACCTTTACCGGCTTCATCCCCGCCTCCTTGACCTTTCCGTCTTCTTTCCACCTATCTGCTCCTGTATCCACCTTCTATCATCGCCTCTCCCTCTCTCTATTTATTTCAGAACCTCCATCCCCTCCCCCATTTCCGAAGAAGGATCCAGACCCGAAACGTTAGCTTTCCTGCACCACTGTTGCTGCCTGGCTTGTTGTGTTCATCCAGCTGTACACCTTGTTATTGACGTATGCTCTCAAGTTTTATCAAACATCTGCAGCCCAGCAGAGCTAATTGGTAAACCAACACCACCAGCCTCACCAAAGCCTTTAGGTCCCGACCATTCTGGATGTCAAACTTCAGCTCAGCCAGCAATCCCTCATGACTCGGTGAATAGACTGACCTTAGTGGACACCACAGAAACTCCAAACTTCCCGATGCAGGGAGGACATTTCTTGAAAATTTGCACAGTATGTCCTGCCCGTCAAACGTGACAATTTCATTCCACTCCACTTCTCTCCACAGATGCTACCCGACGTACCGCGCTTTTCCAGCAATTTCTTTTTGTGTTTCTAATTTACAGCATCCAGAGTTCTTTCGCCTTCTGTAACAATTTCACTCTCTGTCAGGCCACATACCATTCCCGGTTCACAATCCATAATCAGCAAAATCGTAATGTCACTAGTGCTTACAAACACTACTCGCTCAACAGTACCACAGATCTTAGAAATTTAGAATGACAATTAGAATGAGATTTTTTGTCACGTGTACTCAATTACAGGGATAGAGGAGTACCGTGAAAAGTGTACAATTTCCCCATTCCAGGCGCCGTCTTGGATTAAAATGTACCTAGGTGCAAAATCTTAGGTACGAATTAGAAAAAAATCAGGAAATGTTGTTAAAAGTTCAACATTAATGTCTTTCTGAGCATTAAGTTGAACAGTAATTAAATAAAGATTTAAGGCTGCAGTCCTCCTTAAGTGCTTAGCCATGTTGGGCTCACTCTTCCGAAATGGGTTCAATCTCCTCTCCGCTGGGCTTGATTCCCCTGACGGCATCACAGATGCTGAGAAACCTCGGGCTGCCTGCTTTCGTCACCGCTGCAAATTCCGAGACACCTCGGGCGGCCTGCTCTTGCTGTCGTTGCAGATGCCTGGGGACCTCTACTGCTGCCGCGATGGGCTCGTTGACTGTGTTGGGTTCGTTTTCTGCCTCTTTCCTTCGTTGTCTCACTCCCCTCCGCGTTGGGCACGTTCTCTCATTCCTCCGCGCTAACTCAAGGACCTCCGCGATGTCTCGATTTCTCCAGAGACGGTAACTCAATTAAAGCAAGAAGAAAAAAAACGCACATTAATATCCCGTAATTTACTGAAACTAAATAGAGATTGGTTCAATTTTCTATTGCTCATTTAATGAAGAAGTCTCGCCCTTATGCACGAAGAAGTGGATCGCATCCAGGCTTGAAAAGATTACTGCTGAGTAATGTATAAATCACGCAAGTGCCAGGCACTGATCATTTGTCAAAAGAAACAATTGATTTACAAGTAATGCACAGCTTTGTTTTGACAATTTATTGCTCTTATTTTATTCACATTGATTTGCCGTCCTTCAACTTCCTGCCAAAAACACTGGAACCGGGCCACCTCAAGGTGATTGTAGTGTTTGCAGAAGAAGGGTCATCAACGTTTTCTCAGCAGTAATTCGGAATAAATCTCTTGCTTGCCAACGACTCACTCGGACCATCCGAAAATAAAATAATGCTGCAAATGCAAGTGCTATTTTAATTACCAGATACTTTGTTGAAAGAGGTGAAGTTATGCGTGATGAAATATCGATCTTTATATTATTGCGTTTAAATTACTAACATTGAGCAAAATGTCAATGATATTACACTGCCTGTTAACATCATTATGAGTGCAGAGGCAGGTTCATACATTCAAGGGAATCTGTGGAACAAATAATTTTGAATAATGCTGTTTTAATGAATAGCACATTTGCCTTTCTGAATCTTCTTATTGCACTTGTAGGAAAGCGGCGAGAAAGATGAGATGAGAGAAAAGGGACAGCCAGATAAATGCATTATAACTAGTGATTCCCTTCCAGTGTACACGTCAACCTCGAAGGTTTTGGTCAATTAAAAAACACAACATCCAGTTTGAAGATTGCTTCAGAAGACGTGGGCCAGGAATTGGTCGCTCTAAAAACTGGTTGCTTTCAGTAAAATGCATCACTCATTTCTAGATCAGGTTTCGTAAGATGTGAGATAGGAGGAGTCTCGATAATGTAAAGCTGAGATCTATGGCTAAAACTCTCCTGCGTTCAATGGATGTTCGGCTTTTCTTCTCTCAAACTGATAATGGTAATTATCAGTTCCATCCCATAAAAGTAAACAAAAGCTTTGAAGGCTTTGCGCGCTTCCCCGAATGAACTCTGACTATATCTGGTATAGTCCCACCCAAAGTAGTCATCCTGTAACCGCAAGAGTGTTGGCAACAAGAGATAGCAACGCAAGCTTGCATTCATGCAACATTGTTTGCATTAATGACACAGAATTTACAGCACAGGCACAAACTGCTCCTTGTCTCCACGAAAACCTAATCTAACACGCTATATCCGCAATCAGCACCATAAACATTAATTAATTCTCTTTCGGGAGTTTCCGTACCTTTCCAGCCATCCTAAATCCGTCTAGGTTATTACATTCATGGGCATTTTTTTTTTTTACTTTACATGTAAACATTCTTCGGTTAAGTTAACAAGATTTAAGACTGAAAAGCATTTACTTCCTCTACATTTATTCCAGCAAAAGTCTTCACAATCTCAAGATCCTCTGTCGGTTCACCGCTGTGGAAGAAAACAAACTTGACGATTGGTTACAACAAACAAAAACGGAAATTGCTGCAGAAATCCAGTAGGTCCGGCAGCAGCCGATAAGACAAAAGAAAGACATTTTGAGTCCTGAGACCCATCGTCTTGGCTCAGAACTTGCCAGGTACATATAAATAACGCGAATAGAAAATCCAAATTCGATGAAGAATTAAAAGCAAGAAGAATTCAAAACCTAAGGTGTAACTTCATCCGATGTAACACAGTGTGGAGCTGTAGCAGCACAGCAAGCCAGACAGCATCAGAGGAGCGGGAATGTTGACGTTTCGTGTCGGGATCCTGCTTCAGCATTGGCAGTTCTTACTGTCTCTGTATAAATTCATCCGGCTGTTTTGCAACAAATAAAGTAATTAGAAATGGAAAATGGAAGCTGCATTCCCAAATGCTGAATCGCAGTTATCGTTATTCTAGTACTAATCCGATTTAGTCAACAGTTCATTCCATACACATACCACCTTCTGCGTAAAAACAATTACCCCTCAGGTTCTTTTCCAATCTTTCCCCTCTCACCTTAAACCTATGCCCTCATGTTTTCCACTTCAAAACACGATCGGAAAAAGACCTTGGCTATTCACCCTATCTATGCTTTTCATCATTTTATCACCGTCTCTCAGGTTACCCCTCAGCCTCCGCCTCTCCAAGGAAGGGAGCTGAACCCATGCAGCCCCTTCCTTTCGGTCAAACACTCCAGTCCCGGCAACATCCTTATAAATCTTTGTTCCACGATCTCAAGTTTAACAATTTCCTTTCTATTGAAGGGAGACTAGAATTTCACGCAGTATTCTAAATGTGGCCTCATCAATGTCATGTCCAGGTTTAACATGACGTCCCAACTCCTATGATCCTTGTATTCACCAATGCAGGCAAGTATGCCAAACGCCTTCTTCAACACACAGTATATCTGCGATACAACGTTTAAGGAATTATGCACTTGCACCCTTACGTCTCTCTACAGCAACACTCCTCAGGGCGCTAACATAAACTGTATAAGTCCTGCTGTTGTTTCCCTTAATAAAATGCAACACATTGCATTTATCTGAATTGAACACGTTCAGACACTCCTCGGCCCATTGGACCATCTGATCAAGATCCAGATGTACTTTGACATAATTGACTTTAATGTCTGCTGCCCCACCTATTTTGGTGTCATCTGCAAACATATTAACCTTGTCTCCCGTATTCACAACAGATAATTTGTATCAGTGATGCAAAGCAGCGGATCCAGCACGGATCCTTGTTCTATACAGCTGGTCACAGGCCTCGAGTCCAAAACCCAACCCTCTATCATCACTCTCCGTCTCATACCTTCAAGTCTGAAATGGCATGAGATGCTTTTGCACATTCGCCCATTCTCATCTACTTGTAGACAAATTATATGGGTTGTACTCAGGACAGCTCACCGATTTTCTCATGCTTAGCTCTTAATTTCTCTTATTGAGTGTTTTTTTTAAATCTCTGGCCTGTTATCCATTATGTCCTTGTTCACCAGCTCCGTTCATATGTCTTTGTGTCTCGGCTCTGTCTCTACCAGTTCACTCGCCTCTCCCCAACTTTGACATTGGCCTCTGCTTCGTCATAAATACCAGGTTTTCATACCTACTAAAAGTTCTGATGAAGAGTCATCGGACTCAAAACGTTAACTCTGGTTTCTTCCCATTGATGCTGCCAGACGTACTGAGATTTTTGTTTCACTTTCTGCTTTTGTTTCAGATCCCCAGTATCTGCAGTTCTTTGTTTTATTGCAGAATAATGGATTTGAATCTATGCGGAGAGTGTGCTTCTGCGAATCATGAATGAGCAGGCTGAGAAGAAAATTACCCCAGCCAAGTAGCAAAAGTCAAACCAATAGGAACGGAATGGAAGGCCAACTTAACAGAGGTGCAGCCTGTGCATGGAATTCAGTTCCACACCAACATAAGACGTCTGTACAAATGCATTTTGTCTTAGGCTGCAAAATAGTCTTCAAATAGGCTACGAATAACAAGAAGCATAGAACAAAAGCACTTTTGAAAAATTTATTGCAACAAAAACACAAATGCATCATAAGTAAATATAAATTGTTTAATCAACGAGAAAAAATAACATTGGACTAACTATCTTCAGAAATAAGCTCATCAACATCTTAAAAATCAAAGTAATCAGTAATTATTCCTCAGTAATATCAATTATTAATCGCTAAATACTTTTATTAAATTGTCTCTTCGTTATTGTTTTTAATGGAGCAAAATACGGGATACCCAGAGGTTCTTCATGGCAACCAACAAGGAATGTGACAGTGGTATAATGGGAAAAAAACATAAATTTGTGAAGAAATTCAGCCGGCCTGGCAGCATCTTTCGGAACAAAGTACAGTTAAAGTTTTGAGTCTAATGACTCTTCTTCTAAACTGTTAATAACAATGAAAATGTGGTGTTTGTGCTGAAAGCAATGTGGTGTAGAGGGCGACTGGGAGGGGAGGGGATTGATGAACAGTGCAGATGGAGCCCAGGGTGAAAGAGATATGAAGGGGATGTTGCAGTGACCCCTGACTAAAGTTAAACTAAAATGGCTGTCCATGGCTTTTTGCTGAGATAAAGTGGCAGTGAATTAATTTCCAGGTGCACATTATCGATTTTCACAGTCAGACTTACGGTCTGCATCCAGAGGAACAGGCAAAGATAATGAAAGGTATCGTGAGTGTCAGAATAAGTTTTTTGTAAAAAGGAACATAAAGGAATTTAAACAGATTTCTGTGACAGGCAGCTCTAAACACATAATAATTTTATTAAGTGCCATCTTTGAAAGCCTTAGTAATTTGTTGTAACAAATTTGGTATTTGGGAAAATGTAGAAGGAGAAACCTGATCGTACAGCACTCTAAACGTTTTAGGCAATCGTAAATTAGAAATGGAAACAACAAACTATTATGAAGGGGTTAGCTAGATTCCTTGAGTAAATACCTGTAGTCAGAAAAAAGACACATACTTTATTAGCAAGGAAGATAAAGCAATAAATGGTGCAAACAGAACTTTTAAAAGAGCAGCATTGTATAATAGAGGGCAGGAAGAGGTTATAAAACGACAGTCATTAGGACTGCTGAGACATAAACAGTTCAGGTTAAAGTACAGATGTAGACTGGTTGAACAAATCCTTACATTCAAATATCAAGGCAAGAGTGACAGAAACAGAATATAATACACAGGGCAGAGATGAGGTTATGTCTCATATCATTTGAAGAATATAGATAAGTTTCTTTTAATGAGTTGGTAAAGCTATAAATTGATTGAATTTCGCATTCATCGTTGGAATTCGAACACATGTCTTGTTAAGTAAAGAAAATTAGTAACTGGAAGCACTTGGAGTAGAGATAGTAAAGGTTTATCCAAGAATTAAATTTTGTTTTTAACCCCACTTGCAGCATATGGGTGGCGGGGTTATTACTTCAGCTGCAAGACAGAGAGACCGTTCGTCTAACCTCGCAGGACCGTGTGAGATAGGAGATGTCCCCCTTTGCTTTGATTGATTTGATTTGATTTATTCTCACATTACCTAAATACGGTGAAAAAACTTTGTTTACGAGCAGTACAGGCAGATCATAGTAAACAAGGACACACAGATCATCGGTGAAAAAAGAATAGAAAAAGAAACTCGGACAGGGGCACACAGGTTACACTGCAAAGGGCATGCGCTCGTTAAAATCACCATTAACAACATTATTTGAAGAAGTCCATTTATCAGTCTAATAATGGCAGGGATGAAGCTGTTCTTGAATCTGCTGGTGTGTGTGTGTCTGTGTGTGTGTTCAAGCTTCTGTATCTTCGGCCTGACGGAAAATGTTGTCAGAGAGCATTAACGGAGTGGGATGGGTTTTTCGTGATGTTGGCAGCATTTCCGCAGCATGAGCCATGCAAACGGTGTTCATGGCTTCCGTGCTGTTTTGGGCTGTGCACACAACCTTCTGTAGTTTCTTACGCAACTGGACAGAGCAGTTGCTATACGAGGACGTTAAAAACCCGCACATCGCTGGGAGGCGATGACCTATTGATATTATCGATGGACTGTTAATCCAGAGACCCAGATAATGCTCTGGGGACCTGGATTCAAATCACGCCATGGCAGATGGTAAAATTTGAATTCAATAAATATCTGGAATTGAGAATCTCTTGATGACCGTTATTTCATTGTCAATTGTTGGAAAAATCCATCTGGTTCGCTAATGTCCTTTAGGGAGGGAAACTACCATCCTTAACTGGTCTGGTCTACACGTGACTACAGACCCGCAGCAATGTGATTGACTCTTAACTGCCTTCTGGGCAATTGGTGGTGGGCAATACATGCTGCCTAGATAGTGACTCCCTTATCCTGTGAATGAATAAAGGAAAATAAAGTATGGTTTCTATGGTGTTTCTGTTAACATATTTTTGAATCTTCTGACCTAAGGTTAGTACGGCATAAAAACTGCACGACAGAGTTTGGAAGAATCTTTAGTAATAAGCAAGTATTCAGGTTATCTGCAATTAATGTGGGGCAGCTGGCAAAAAAAAGGAGTATAAAACTGCCAATTTTAAAATGTGCTTTAACAGTATGCATTGCGAGATAAACGATAGATGTACGTGGTGAACATCATGAGATCATAAGGGTTCATCGGGCTGTCCATACAGTTGTCCAAAATTGATCGTGTGTTTACAGGACTGGAAAAATAGATTGGGGGAATGCGGTTAACAATGATATCAAAGTTTAATGTAATTACTGTAAGACAAAATGTATAAACCGGCTGTACTTTATTGGGATGAGACTGAGAGGTCCAGAGAGGGACCTTTCCCATTCTACATTGGGAAGGATTTACAGTTTTCGAGAAGATTTGTCGCTCGAGTTGTGGATGATGTCATCGACATGCTCGCCGAGCAGATGAGTTTGATAATTGTTCGCAGGTCAGGACCGTAGAAAAGCTGGAAAAGAGATTTTAAAAAGTGCTAAAAGTAAAAATGTATGTTAGTAGTACGATCCATACCATGTGATAATGGATCTACCAGTACTTGACAATGGGTGGCTGTGATGAAAGCATATATTCTCTTACCATCCTTCGAGCTTGCACCGAGGTTCACTGGAACATTGCAGCAGACCTGCAATTGAAATATTGGCATGGGAACAAGTGTTGTGTGAAGTGGCAGGCAATTGAAATCTCAGGGTCATTTTTATGGATTGCACAAAAGTGTTCTGAGATTGGTCGCTTAGTCTTTGTCCTCCCCAGGGTCGTGGAGACCATATTATGAACATCAAATAAAATAGGCTACATGGAATGAAGTACACATGAATCATTGCTTCACCTGGCAGGTATGTCTCGGGCCTCGGATAGTTAGGAAGGAGGAGGCAAACGGGCAAGTATTACTCTCACTACAATTCCAGGTGAAGGAGCCATGGGAATGTGAGGAGATCTTGAGAATGGAGGTGGAGATTACCAAAGTCCAGAGGGAACGGTCCCTCCATAATCCTGACAAAGGAGACTTGGGGAATATGTGCTTTCAGCACAGTGAACCCTTCTCGCCGACCTCTAGGCCTGTTTCACCTTTTGTGGGTTACATTCCGCAAAGCTCACCTATTTCCTCACGCTTCGCCCTAGAATTCAGCTTTTCCTCTGTCCTGGCCTAAGATCCATTATCGCCATGTTTTCTGAAACTTTCATGTCTCTGTCTACCTGGGAACCGTCTCCACCTATTTGCTCACCTCTCACCCACGTCGGATTCGGCTTGAACGTGTGTTTTCTGAGCTACAAACAATTCTGTTGAAGAGTCACTGGACTCGAAACGTTAACGTTGCTTTCTTCCCACAAAAGCTGCCAGACCTGCTCAGTTCCATTTGTGTCTCAGATCTCTAAAATATGAAGTTCTTTTGATTTAATGTAGAAATAATGGTTTCCGTCGTATACGGAATTTAAGCATCTACAAATTGTAAATGAGCAGACTAAGAAGAAAATTCAGAGGACATTTCCCGCCATTTCCGTCACTTCTAGTGGGATGAAGCCACCAGACATTTTCCTAATCAAACAACAAAACGAAAACCAATATGAAAGGATACAATGACAAATTAATAAACCGGCAGCATGTGCACAGAATTCGTATGCACACCACATGACACGTAGCCGCCAATAATTTTAAACTTACGCGACGAAATTGTCTTCACAAGTAATGAGCTTTACACAAAAATCGTATTAAATTGCTTTACTATTTATTATAACAAAAACACAAATATATCGAAAGGAAATGCAAATTGTTTAATCAGCAAAATTATTATTAGAACAATAATTTCCAGACTGAATATTTTATGGGCAGAAATAGAGGAAGTTTAGGATTACAGTGAAGACCCTTTGCCCATCAAGTTTTTCTTTGTGTTATTCTCCGGTTTCAGTAAGATAATATAACATTTCGGAGCAAAAATGCAGACAAGCAAACCAAACCTTGACGCCCAAATAGCAAATGCTTCGACAGCCACCGTGTACTTTCCAGGAGAGGTTATATAAGCCGGAATAAAAGTGATCCAAACAGCACAGAAGATCAGCATACTGAAAGTTATATACTTCGCGTCGTTGAAATTATCAGGAAGTTTCCGGGCAAGAAAAGCTAGCAGGAAGCACACTGTGGATAAAAGACCAATATAGCTGGACACAAAATAAAAGGCTTCTAAAGAGCCCACGTCACATTCCAAAATTATGATTTCTCTATAATAGGTCATATTTTTAACTGGATAGGGAGGTGATACAATGAGCCAGATTGTGCAAATTAAAACTTGAAGGAATGTGAGGCCGAACACTCCTAATCTTTGCTACATCGGGCCAAACCAATTCATCAAATTGTTGTTGGGGAGAGTTGCTTTAAAAGCGATCACGACAAGAACGGTTTTTCCCAAAATACAGGAAATACAGAGAACAAATACAATTCCAAACGCAGTCCGCCGCAACATGCAGGACCATCCGGTCGGTTTTCCAATGAAGGTAAGTGAGCACAGGAAGCAAAGTGTTAGAGCAAAGAGAAGGAGGAAGCTTAGCTCCGAATTGTTCGCTCGAACGATAGGCGTTTCCCGAAACTGGAACAATACAGCAGCGGTACCCAGTGCAAGGCACACTCCCACTACAGCAAGTGCCACCAATACATAGCCAAGAACCTCCTGGAAGGAAAGAGATTCAATCTTTTTGGGAAGACAACGATCTTTTTGCTCATTCGACCAGTATTCCAAAGGACACCTCGCGCAATTGGTGGAATCTGAAAGAAATAAATAATCTTTTTGATATGCAAAAGGTTATTGTCCACGAGATAACGGAGTCTTTGGTCTGATGTTTGTGCATACCTGTCGTGTTGCTTATCTCACCATCTGCGCACTCTGCGCAGTCGAAACAACATATTGGCTGACCTTTCCTGCTGACCTTTCTTGTTCCGGGTGGACAAGGCTCCGAGCAAAGAGCACGTGGAATCTAAAACAAAATTAAGGATATTTGTGTTATTTATATATTGAATTCATAGCGGAACTCACATGGAGATGTTATTATTTTGGCATTGAGAGAGGTGTATTATAAGTCCCAGTAGCCGAATCTTCCTCTGTAATCTGTAAGCTTTTTTCTCTTCAAATAATAAACCAACAGTCTTTTGAATGTTGACTGTTCAATGCCTTGCTTCTATCCTCTCAGGCAGTGGATTGTAGATTATGATAATTCTATGGGTATTATATTTTGCAACTGAGCCTTATCGTATTAAAGGCCAACCTTCTGCCACTGGAAATTGTGCGTCCCTAATTTTGTTTTGCCACATCCAGTCGTGTCTGGTGGTGATCAAGTATCAGATGAAACGAGGTGGAAGATCCATGAACCTAATTGATTTCGCTGACAGTAGAACACATCATGAATGCGCTCAAGTGTTTTCAAACCTCTTTAGATCAATAGACTTAACCAGTAAACTAACACCACCACCGCGTCCTCAGACTCTCGATCTCGACTATCACAGATGTCAGACTTCATCAACTCAGCTATCCATGTCACACGATATCGAGAATGGCTGAGCACAGTGGATATAAGAAAAAGTCCAAACTGTCCGGTGCAGGCACGACATTTTTTTGGAATATTAGTTAAGTATGTCCTGTCCGTCAAATTTGACAATTTTAATTCCCATGCTGTGAAATGTCATCCCACTCACGCTTGATAGTCAGAAAAGTCATAGACTCAACAAGGTTAGAGTTCTGAGGAAGGGTCACTCGACCCAAAATGTGAACTCTGATTTCTCTCCACAGATGCTGCCAGACCTGCTGAGTTTTTCCAGCAATTTCCATTTTTTGTCTCTGAGTTAAAGCATCCGTAGTCCTTTCGGTTTTTATTTCGTATTTTCAACAGTGTGGTCAAACACCACTCGCTCAATCACACCACGTAATTTAGAATTTTAGAATTAAAACTAGACTATATTGTCATGTATACTCAAGTACAGGAGTAAAGCGAAAAGTGTACAACGTCGGCATTCGAGGCGCCATCTTTGGTTCAAAACTACCTAGGTACAAATTCTGAGATACAAAGTAGAAAAATAAGGAAGTATAGTTAAAAGTTCAACATTAAAATTATTTTAGTTTAAAAGTAGAAAAATAAAGAGAAAAGTTAAAAGTTCAACATTGCGCTCCTTCCGTACTAAACCATGCTGTGCTCGCTCTCCAGTTCGATCTCTCCAGTGCTGGACTCGATCTCGTCCGCGTTGGGCTTAATCTCCCCACGCTCAGCTCCACCGCAGATATCGGGTTGCCTGCTCTCGCCTCGGCTGCGGATGCCGACAGACATCGAGCTGTATTCTCTCACCAGCGCAGATGTACCGAGACCGGTATAACCGCCGCGCTCGGTTCGATCTCACCCGCGCTGGGCTCGTTCTCCCCCGCGTTGGACTCGCTGTCTCTTCTTCTCCCGCGCTCTCTCACTGTCTTCCGCGCTGGCACGATCTTTCCGCAGAAGGTAAGTAGATTCAAGTAATAAAATACAGTCTAAATGAAGCCAAAAATGTAAAACGGACGAACTGCCACTCCGCCGCCATCTTGGAGATCAAAACTGAAACTGATGTACTGCAACTGAATAGTGTTTGGTTCAATTTGCTGCTGCTTGGGTAACGAAGAAGTCTCTCCATTGTGCACGCAGTCCTGGATAGCACCCAGGCTTAAAAGAATTACTGGTGAATGATGCATATATCAGGCAAGTGCCAGGCACTGATCATTTGCCAAAAGAAAGCGTAGAAATAAGCGATTGATTCCAAGTAATGCGCAGCTTTGTTTGGACATTTGATTGCTCTTATTTCATTCACATTGAATCGCTGTCTTTCAGCTTGCGGCCAACAATTCTGGAAATGGACTACCAGCAGGTGATTGTGGTGTTTTCAAAAGAACGTTCGCAAACGTTTTTTTTTCCAACAGTAATTAGGAATACATGCCTTTTTTGTCAACGACTCAAACGAATCATTTAAAACATAACTATGCTACAAAGATACCTGCTGTATTAATTAACAGATAGCTTGTTGAAAATAATGAAGTTATGTGCAATGCAATATGCATCTTTTCACGATTGCTTTTAAATGAGTAACATTGGACAAAATATCATCAATGTTGCTGGGGCTGTTAAAATCTTTATTTTATATTTTTACTTTATTTGTTCACGGTGTGAGGGCGTCGCTGGCTAGGCAGCATTTATTGCCCATCCCTAATTGCCCAGAGGGCAGTTAAGTGTCAACCACGTTGCAGTGGGCCTGGAGCCACATGTAGACTAGACCCGGTAAAGATGGCAGTTTCGTTCCCGAAAGGACATTAGAGAACCAGATGGATTTTTCCGATAATCGACAATGGATTCATAGTCATCTTTAGATTGTTAATTCCAGATATTTATTGAATTCAAATCCCACCATTTTCTACGGCGGGATTCGAACCCAGGTCCCCAAAACATTATCTGGTGTCTGGATTACAGTCCAGCGATAATCCCACGAGACCATCGCCTCCCCTAAAATGAGTGTATGACGAGATATATGGAACATAATTTTAATCAACACTGTATTAATATATTGCGCATTTGACATTATGAATGTTCTTAAAATGCTTTTTTGGAAACCGACGAGAAATATGAGAAAGAAGTGACCCCGAGATAAATGCATTACCACCAGTGATTCCCCTCCAGTGTACACATCAATCTCGAAGCTGTGGTCAATGAAAAACAACGTCTAGTTGAAAGTTTGCGTCGAAAGCAGGAAGTGAGGAATTCGTAGCAGTGAACACATTGCATTAATTAAAACATAATGCTAATTTGTCGAACAGGTTTCAGAAAAATGAGGTAGGAGAAGTCCCGAAAATATGAGGTTGAGACCTATCGATAAAACTCCCTTATACATTAGAAGCAGGTCCGTTTTTTTCTCTCAAACTGACAAGGGTAATTGTCATTTCTTAGCTTCAAATGCTTTGCACGGTTCCCTGAACAAATTCTGACTACAGCTGGTGTAATCCCACCAAAAGCTGTCATCTTCTATCTGCATACGAGTGTTGCCAACAAGACGTAACAACGCAAACTTGCATTCATGTGACAATATTTGCAGGATAGCTAGGGAGAAGATAGGACAACTCAGGGATAAGGGAGAGAGCTTGGGCCTGGAGGTAGAGAATGTAAGTGAGATCCTAAATGAGTACTTTGCATCGGTATTCACCCAGGAAAAGGATACTGAGGATGGGGAGATTTGTGTGGAGAATGCTAATATGCTGGGGCATTTTAAGATCAAGAAAGAAATGGTGTTGAATATCTTGATGAGCGCCAAGGTGAATAAGTCCCCGGGGCCCAATGGTATCTACCCCAGGTTGCTGACAGAGCCAAGAGAGGAGTTTGCTCGGGCCTCGACCAATATCTTTGTATTCTTGCTAGCCACTGGAGAGTTTCCAGAGGACTGGCAATTAGCTAATGTTATTCTTCTGTTCAAGAAAGGAAATGAGGATAATCCAGGAAACTGTAGACCTGTGAATCTCACATCGGTGGTTGGAAGGGTTTGGAGAGGATTCTTCGGGGTAGGATTTATGCAAAATTGGAAAACATGGCCTAATTAGGGACGGTCAGCATGGCTTTGTGCAGAACAGTTCATGTCTTACTAACCTGACTATATATTTCGAGGAATTGACAAAGGTGATCAATGAGGATAGAGCTTTGGAAATTACCTACATGGATTTTAGTGAAGCTTTCAACAGGTCCCTCATGATAGGCTCATCCAGAAGATTAAGATGCATAGGTTCCACGATGGCTTGGCCACATGAATTCAGAATTGGCTTGCCCGCAGAAGACGGAGGGTAGTGGTGGGAGGGTGTCTTTCAAGCTGGAAATCCCTGACTAGTGGTGTTCCACAAGGATCTGCTCTGGGACCTCTGCTATTTGTGATATATATAAATGACTTAAATAAAAACGTGGATGGGTGGGTTAGTAATTTTGCACATGAGACAAAGATTGGTGGAGTTTTCGATAGTGAGAATGTTGTCAAAGGACACAGCAGGATATAGGTCAGTTGCAGATATGGCTGGGGAAATGGCAGATGGAGTTAAATCAGGGTAAGTGTGAGATATTGCACTTTGGGAGCTGAATTGTCATGGAAAAGTGTATAGTTAATGGCAGGACTCTGAACAGCGTTGGTATGCAGAAGAATCTTGGGATTCAAATCCAAAGCTCCCTGAAAGTGGCCAAGAAAACAGATAGGGTGATAAAGAAGATGTATGGCATGCTTGCCTTTTTTGGTCAGGGAATTGAGTGCAAGAATCAGGGTGTCATGTTGCAGCTTTATAAGACTTTGGTTAGGTCACACTCAGAGTATTGCATTCAATTCCGATCACCGCATTACAGGAAAGATGTCGAGGCTTTGAAAAGGATGCAGAGGAGGATTACCAGCATGTGGCCTGGATTAGAGGGCACGAGTTGTAAGGAGAGGCTAAAAAAAACTCGGATTGTTCTCTCTTGACTGGCAAATGCTGAGGGAAGCTTGGTAGAGGTCAATAAAATTATGAGATGCATAGGTAGGGTTGATGGTCAGAAGCTTTTTCCCAGAATTCCCTAATACTAGAGAGCATATTTTTAAGGGGAAGAGTACAAAGGAGACGTGAGGGGCATGTTTTTTTTTACACAGAGAGTGGTAGGAGCCTGGGCCGCACCGCTGGGGTGATGGTTGAGGCAGATAAAGACATTTAAAGACATTTTAAATAACCATATGAATATAGGGAAGAGTATCGGCCAAGGGCTGGCAGTAGGGATTAGTGCCATTTGTAGTTATGTTCAGCACAACATCGTGGACCGAAGTGTTCGTTGCTATGCTGTACAGTTCAATGATCTATGTTCTATAAATGACACAGAATACGCAGCACAGCCACACACTGCTCCTTCCCTCGTATAATACTCCAACAATACTTAATCCAGCACTCTATATTCACCACCAGGAGTAAAATGTTTTTTTTTTGTTTCTCCTGGGAGTTCCGTATCTTTCCGGTGAATCCGTCCATATCATTCCATTCAAGGGCATTTTTGAGGTTGCATGTAAGTACACTCTGGGTAAATTCATAACATTTATGAGTGAAGAGTAAGTTCGTTCCTTACGTTTATTCTATCAAGACCTTTCATAATCTCAAATTCCTCTACCGGTTGACCGCACTGAAAGAAAACAAGCTTGACCATCGTCTTCAACAAACAAAATTAGAATTTGCTGGAGAAACTCATCCCGTCCGGCAGCATCTCCGAAAAGAAAACAGAGCCAAGATGTTGAATCCAGAGATCCATCTTCTTGGTTCTAGAACTTTCCAGATACACGTAAATAAGGCATACAAAACTGTAGTAATTTCAAGAAGAATTAAAAGCAGGAAGAATTCAAAAACTAACGTAAATTCTCAGTTCGGCTACTTCGCAATAAAAATAGCGTTTTGAAATGACAAATGAAAACGGCATTCCCACCTGTTGAACCGTACAGAAATACTTGCAATAAAAACGACATACAAAGTCTTCAGCTTTAAGGGTTAAAGGGGACACTGAAAATGGGACATGCCCTCGAAAATTACTTGGTGATGTGTAGAACCAGCACCCTAAGGAATGAAAATAAATAACGACCTTGCCAGTGATGCCAAGGGTTGAAGGGTTCACAAAAACAATTGCGCTTCTTTTGAAGTATAAATGTCACTTTTTTTAACCATGGTTACTCAGTGCCAATCGCAAGGAAAATACCTGCTTTCCAGTGGAGCTCCACACGATATTTCCGATATTCAGGACAAGTTCTTGTCCCTCCGGCGCTGAACCTTCGTAATATCCAATGTTTACAAATTCAAGTGAACCGTCCAAATTCACTTGTAAATTTACTAAGTCATACGTTGGGACTGGATCACCATTTTCGTCAAAATACACGATTTCTCCAGTGTGAGCACTGAAATTTACAGAGTGTAGGTAGTGCAGCAGCTAAAGCAGAACAATGCCAGGCATGTAAACCGTTCCCTGTGATTTTGACACTTAAATTAAAATTCACTTAAGCAAATGAACATCGATAATTTAGAAGAGAATGGTACTATAATTTAACATCAGGAGAGGAACAAATAACGTTTGGAGATCATCATCTTCCATTTTTGTAAATTTCTGATCATCTGTCCGACATTCAACTCTCAATTTTAGCCCGAATGACTCTGATTGAGAATACGTAGAGTCCAGTCCCACAACAGAGATTTGACTGACAGGTAGAATAGCTCAAAGAGAGTGCTGAATTTTCGGAGTGACGTTTTAAATTGAACGTTCCACTGGAACTATGGCCCGGTAATACTGTGAAAAGGTAAAGCTCGCCAATGCCTATCCGACAACAAAAATTAACATTGATGCTCTGAGCATTTAGCACATTGTTATTATTAGCACGCCCTTGGCTTCAATTTAGATTTTCTGCTTTCTACAACGCAACAATGACTAAACTTCGTAAACACTTTTCTGTGTATACGAAACTGCTGAATGGCTTGAGGCTTTGGAGGTGCTCACAATAATATATTTAGGTGTGATATCCACCTTTCTGTGTGAGTGAATTTCGAATACTTCTTACAATCAATTTTTATTTTGATACACACTTGTCCATTTGGACAGCTTCTCTCTCATTTTCTAGAGAAATATTGAATTCTACTAAATAAGATTGCTTATGAATAGGGTCACTTGAAAAAGGTGGCAAAAGGACTTCAAAGGTTGTTGGCGTCAATGGGATCTACCTGAAACAAAAGGAAATATTTTCCTACCTGCCAGGGTTCAAAGCCGGAAATCTGGGCGTATGTTTTATGCATGAAGGGGCCATTGCCTTCTTCACAGGACAGCATATCGTGAAGTGCATGAGCGACAGCATAGACCGCTTTGTACACATGGTAGGAACTTCCGTCCGTTATCGCTGGAAGGTAGGCATTTTCTAACCCATTTAAACGTTCATTTCCTGTACATGGCCGCATTTGGACTGCAGAACTTCCAGTCTTTGTCGAGTCGTCCATAGTTAAAGAGCACGAGAATACAGTTTCCCAAAACTTCTTCACAAAAACGCTGTCAGGAAAACTAGAAGGACGAATTTTAAGAAGATAATCTCTGAGGCCGTCTATTTCTGTCCTCCGGGTTGTTAGACCGATGACCCCAATTAGAACCCTTGCTCTTTCTTCAGGTGACAATACATCTTCTGTAAGCCACCCTTCGCTTCCAATCCATTGTATACCCGTTACATTTTGGCGCAATATCTCCTTAATTAAAACTCGCATATCTCCGCTTTGCAGGAATCCAATCACAACCTTTGTCGTCGCCTTTCTCATCACCTGCACTGCTTTGCTTATTTTCTTGGCGGGATCGGTTCTGTAAAACGATTCAGAATACGCAATGCAAACCCCAAATTTTTGGGCCTCTTCGATAAATGTTCTCATGCCAAAATTCCCATAATCTGTGTTGCTTCTAACTGTCCCAATCCAATTCCAGCCAAATGTTTTCACGAGTTCAGCAAGGCGTTTGGACTGATATTTGTCACTTGGTCTTGTTCTAAAGAAAGTCGGATATTCGTGCTTATCGCTGAGACAGGAGCAAGTTGAGAAGTAACTGACCTGCAGAGAAAAGAGTAAATATATCAAAATATGCATTCATTGTTTTTGGAATCATTTTCAGGATGTCTCGCTTCAAGATCATCAGTATGACCGAATTGTATTTATGAATTTCAGTAAGTGAAGTTAAATATAAACGCCTATAATTAGAAGTAATGGAACAAAATAAATCATTTACAAAGTTTAAAATAACACAAATGGCAAGCTGAAATTTGGATATGGTCAACATATGTGGTTGCATGAGAACTATCCTCCTGAAAGAACCAGTTGAATGTTCTACTGGAACGTCAAAGATTGTCTGAGTCTGAGATAACCCTTTTGTTAGTAATGGCAGTGTCGCCGTACGTAGTATCTTTGTACTCAGAACATACGGACTGTATGTGGGAGATGGTGGCACAGTGGATCTATCATTGGATAAGTAATCCAAAACACAAGGTTGTGGAGATTTGCGTTTAAATACCACGATGGCAGACAACAAAACTGGATTTCAATAAAATCCGGAAGGAACAAAGAAAGCTACCATGCTGAAATATGGTGCGGCACGGTCCTCAGTGGTTAGCACTCATGGCGGTAGAGAACCGGTGCTGATGACACCGTTAGGTGACTGTGTGAAGTTCACACGTCCTCCCCGTGTCTGCGTGGGTTTACTTCGGTTGTTCTGCTGTCCTCTTACAGTGCAAAGATGTACAGCTTAGGTGGATTGGTCATGCTACATTGGCCCATCGTGTCCAGATATGTTCAGGTTTGGTGGTAGGTATTGTAAATGCTGCGATAGGATGGAATGCTGTTCGGAGTGTCGGTGCCCACTCCATGGCTCAAATGGCATCTATCCGCATTGTCGGGACGCTAAGGTTCTAACGTCGATGTAAATATGCAGTCAAATATTTGACACGTTACCATTGGAATTCCGAACGTTCCAACTGTCCTTGCGGCTGCTATGGAGGACGTGGATATATCACAGCCAATAATGGCTGCGACATTGGAGGAACCTTTACATTCAGGGTACTCAATTAGTTCTTGCTCTCCATTCACCAAAGCCAGCGCTACTTTCGACGCTATTGCGGAGATCGAGCAGTCATCGTAGATCTCATACCCCAGGGTGATATTCGGAAGTAGAGTTTGACTCCCGTTTATTTCTTCAATAGCAAAAATCATGGTCTGCATCAGGCGAAAGCTTGAGATATCAAAACTGCGAAGTAGATGTGAGCATGCATACTTAATTCACTATCCAATTATACGGCTTTCATTCACCGAGATCACTCAACCTCGCTGGGACGCTCACATCAAGTCAAAACTGCAATAGAAACGTAAATTCCTGCAACCGACTGAGGCTGGAACTTGCGGTTTGCCAGAAAGGCCTTCTGGGGAAACCATCATCACAATCCCGACGGATCATATCAGTTAACAAAGTTGGGCGGATTATCTCCTACTTGCCGATCTATAAATCTTGTTTCATGACCTGTTCCCAACTACTGAAACGACTGTACGCGAGCGGAAGTGTCAAATCGTTCCGGCATCCCAAACTCATACCGGTTCCCACGGCTAGCGATTGGCAAAGCCGCTGCAGACCCACACCTCTCGTTACCTTGGTATTCTGCACGCATTAAGCGCGGTTTACATCCGACGCTCTGCGATCTGTTTAAATCCCGGGCTTCACTAACACCCACGTCCCCAGCATGAAAAACTTCCAGCATCCCTTTATCTATCAATCCCCAATCCACTCGCCAACCGACTTCCTCTCCTTGCCACGGCCCTTTCCACTGATTGACAAGTCTGAGAAGCTACAATTAAATTGTTGAATGAATGAATTCTTGCAGATACCTAGAGGCATACAATACATCTGGAAAACCGTAAGAACCTATGGAAACATTTCGCAAACAACTATCAGTATCTTAGGAAACATAAAAATGCTTTACACACTTTTAAAAAATACACAAAACGTTAACAGCTATAAACACTACCAACAGAGGACTGGAACACGGCGTGATCTTTACCAACATGGCTTTTTCCAATGACCTCAAAGGAAACACAGCTCCATGACCTCTGCGTCCCGCTACTGGCCCTTGCAAATTCCTTCGAATATTACTGAGCGCTCTAAGAGGAAGTTCCAAGGCCGAACCAAAGAATTAAATTGAAGGTGTAGTTTTAAATGCTTCCAACAGAGTATGCCACTGCTTTGCTCCTGACCAGAAAGCGAATATCTATAGCGTCAATGTTGATGACTTGTTGGCCTTTAGTGATGTTCTTCCACATAAAATGGGACATTCTGTCTCTATCCGCTCTTTCAAAGCGTTTCATGGCATTTAAGACCTCTTGAGGTCACCCTCAACTTACTTTTCCACGAGAAAAATAAACCACCCGGTCAATCACTTTTCTGATATATAAACCAACACATCGTTCTGCATGAACTCGGTAGACCAGAAGGGTCTATTTCCGTACTGTAAGACTCTATGATTTCCAGCCTCATTATTGTCAATCATCTCTGCAGCGTCTCGTTTGTCCAAAAACATGAACAGAACTGCACGTATCATACTTAGTGCAGTGTAACCAATGTTCAATGCAGGTTTACCAGAATCTTCCTGCGATTCAGTTTTAAATCTCTTCAAATGAAAATTATTGCTTTCGTTTGCTTTCGTAATCACATTCCAGACAAGTGACATTGCAGTATAAAAACCGAAAGAACTGCGGATGCTGTAAATCAGGAGCAAAAACAAAGTTGCTGGAAAAGCTCAGCCGGTCTGGCAGCATTTGTGAAGAAAAAAACTGATGTGGCATTGCAGTTATTGACTGGCCTGATTGTAATTCAAGATCGGCTTTCTGTCCTCTACATAGACACGCACGTGTAAAGTAATCAGTGATCTCTCTATTCTTCGTAGATAAATATGCAATTTCATACATTTTCCGTTCAATTTGATTGCATTTACTTGCCCGTTTTGCAAATTTGTTAATCTCTCCTGCAATTTGTTGCAGTCTTTACGACATTCAAAATCTGCACCCCCCCCCCCCCCCCCCCCCCCCCCCCCCCCCCCCCCCCAACCAAGGCTTCTTTCATCCCCATCTTTAGAAATTGTGCTTTGGATTCTGTCCAAATCATAACACGTTTGCTGAGTATTGTTCAGATTTCATTTGTTGGGAAACATAGAATATTGCTTAACGGCTGGCAATAATGCTGCCACTGACAAACACAGTATTTCAAATTAATACCTACATCGTTCATATTCAGTGAACTTCCGATGCATTGCATGTAGTGTTTCCGATTCCTTTAGAAGATTCTGACACATACATTATTATTCTACAGTGCAAAGATAAAAGAAAGTTAATCAACAATTCTATGCCGTTACAATTAACTATTGTTTCCTTAAACAGACTGCCAGAATGCCAGGAAAACTCAGCAGCTCTGGCAGCATCTGTAGACAGAGAAACTGAGTCATCTTTTCTAGTCTTATATGACTCGTCTTGACAACGGTTTTTGTCCTTTCCTCCTGTGTAAAACTAAAGTGAAATTCGACATTGCAGAGTCAAGTAGATAGCTAAGAATGGTCATTATCTTGCCGATGTTGTTATCCCATTCAAGTATTAGAACATAACCATGTTCAGAACAAAGACAAAACTATTCAAGTACTGCAATTGATTCAGAAAACGATGCGGGACCCGTGGTTGCGTGAAATCAGTATTTCTTTATCGTTTACTTCTCTGCCCAAAAATGTGCAGGCTTGATTGGTCGGCCATGTTAAATTGCCCATACTGTCTAGGGTTCTGCAGATCGGGTGGGTGAGTCATTGGTAAATGCGGTGTTACTGAGTGGAGGTGAGGGTCTGGGTCTGGGTGGGATGCTCTTCAGTGAGGTCGAAAAAACTCTTTCCGCACTATAGGGATTCTATGTTTGTTTAACCTACCTTTCGCAATACATGTCTGATGGAATAACTGCAAACGAAGGAACATCATGAATCACGTATAAATGTGCTGAAAATATCCCGCCTAAGATAATATCAGCATCTTCAGACAACTTTGGCAAGTCATCTTTTGCTCGAGGCTTGCAGACCATTCCATGTGATTCCCGCGTAGGCACAGCAGCGAACAATAGGAATATCAGATATAAAGTCATCGTTTTCTTGCAAGGAATTTACCACCGTTAAATGGAATAAGAAAGAACGTAGGATTATATAGCATCTACTGCGACCTGAGGACATCCCACAGCGCCTCACAGCAATGAATCATGTAAAACCAGATGAAGTGGATTAAGTCTCTGAGACACTGCACAATTAAATTGTTTGCGGGACACCTTCATTGATGCGGGTAATCATAATTGATGGATCGCTATTTCTGCAGAGAGAAATGATCATGAAATAAATGTGAAATAAATATCAGTGAGGTTTAAAACCACATTTTCTAATCAGACAACAAGAATGTAAGAATGCTTAATCCTGCAAATGATCATCACGAAGAAATGTAAGACATTCATCCCATCGAGTCTGATCATCTCTGATCTGATAATCCTCAACTCTAATCTCCTTCCCTTTTCCACAAAACCCTTGATTCACTGATTAATTAAAAATCTGTCTATCTCGTATACTCGAACATACGTAATGATCAAATTGCACAAGTTCTATGGTAAAGAATTCCATAGATTCACTACTCTCCGAGGACGATATTTAGACAGAGCTACAGCACAGAACGTGGCCCTTCAGCCTATAATATCAGTGCTGGTCAATTACAAGCACCAAAATTTTTTTTCTTTCTTTACTCATTCTCGGAATGAGGGCGTCAATGGCCAGGCAGCATTTATTGTCCATCCCTAATTGCCCAGATGGTAGTTAAAAGGCAACCACATTGGTGTGGTCTTGGAGTCACGTGAAGGCCAGACCAGGTAAGGATGGCAGTTTCCTTCCCTAAAGGACATTAGTGATCCAAATGTGTTTTTCCTGACAATCAACAATGGATTCATAGTCATCACTAGATCCCTAAAAACAGACACTTATTGGATTTAAATTCTACAATCTGCTGTGGTGGGATTCGAAACCAGGTCTCAAGAACAATACCTGTGCTTCCTGGATTAACAGCCTAGCGATAGCACCACTAGGCCATCATCTCCCCCATTCTAGGCTCAGCAACCAAAACTTGCCTCATAGCCTTAATATCGTAAATGCACATCTAAATAAAAGTTGTGAGGCTTTCTGCCTTTACCACCCTGACAGGCAGTGAGTTCCAAATTCGCACAACCATCTGAGTGATGACGTTTTTCCTCATATCATCTCTGAATCTTTTGCCCCTTCCCATCAATCTATGCCGTTGGTCATTGATTCAACCACCAAGAAGAAAAGTTTTTTTTTCAGTCTACTCTATCTACCCCTTCGTATTTCTATATATCTCAATCATGTACTCTCTCAATTTCTTCTGTTCTAAGGAGAGTGACCTCAGTCTGTTCAATCTATCTTCATCTCTCATACTCCATATCTCTCTTAAATGGGTGAGAAGTTCAGTTCACGCCCTCTGCTTCCATATTTTGTGGAATGGCAAATAGCCGTACTTCATTTTCCCTGTCAGGTTCCATAAGAATGTTGTATGGTCTTAATTACATGTCATTGATGAGTTCTGTTGCGGCTGATGCTGCCAGGCCTGCTGAGTTTCACATGGGACAGAAGGAGAGCAAAGTATTTGAGTACAATACTGGCTCGAAGGTGAAAGACAGAGGGTGGTGGTGGAGGGTTTGATTTTCAGACCGGAAGCTTGCGATCAGTGGTGTGCCACAAAAATCGGTGCTGAGTCTACTGCTTTTTATCATTTATGTGAATGATTTGGATGTAAACATAGGAGGTATGGTTCGTAAGTTTCAGATGACGCCAAAATTGGAATTGTAGTGGACAGCGAAGAAGGTTACCTTAGAGTACTGCGGCATCGGCGACAGCAAGCAGGCCCAGTGCGATATCATCATGGTCAATGCGTGGCCGCAGTGTGAACTCGTGGCAGTCGACAAGTGTGGACAAAAACTGGAACAAAAATCTAGAGTAATAAACTCCTCAACATCTTAACAATCAAAGTAACCAGAGTAATTATTTCTCAAAGTTGTTACCTTTATTAACTTATCGTGCTTTGTTTTTGAAAGCAAAGAAATGCAATACTCGTAGGTTTTTAATGGCAACCACTAAAGTTATAGAGTCATAGAGATATTCAGCGCAGAAACGGACCCTTCGGTCCAACTCTTCCATGCAGACCAAATATCCAAAATAAATGTAGTCCCATTTGCCAGCATTTAGCCCATATCCCTCAAAACCCTACCTATTCATAAACACATCCAGATGCCTTTTAAATGTTGTAATTGTACCAGCCTCCACCACTTCTTCCGGCAGCTCATTCCATACACACACTACCATCTGCGTGAGAATGTTGCCACTTTGGTCCCTTTTAGATCTATCCCCTGTCGCTTTAAATCGATGCACCCTAGTTATGGACTCCCTCACCCGGGGGAAAAGACCTTGTCTATTTACCTTATCCATGCCCCTCATGGTTTTACAAACCTCGATAAGGTCACCCCTCAGCCTCCAATGTTCTAGGGAAAATAGCTCCAGTCTATTCAGCTTCTCCCTATAAGTCAAACCCTCCAACCCTGGCAACATATTTGTAAATCTTTTCTGAACCCTTTCGAGTTTCACAGCATCGTTCCTGTAGCAGGGGGACCTGAATTGCATGCAATGTTCCAAAAGTGGCCTAAGCAATGTATTTTGCAGCAGCAACAGGACATCCCAATTCCCATATGCAATGCACTGACCAATAAAGGCAAGCATACCAAACGCTTTCTTCACTATCCTATCTACCTGCAACTCCATTTTCCAGGGAATATGAACCTGCATTCCAAGATCTCTTTGTTCAGCAACACTCCCCGGGACCTTACCATTAAGTGTATATGTCCTGCCCTGAATTGCCTTTCCAAAATTCAGCACTTCACATTCATCGAAATTGAACTCTATCTGCCACTACTTGGCCCATTGGCCTGTCTGATAAATATCCCGTAGTAATCTGAGGTAACCTTCTTCGCTGTCCACTACACTTCAAATTTTGATGTCATCTGCAAACTTACTAACCATACCTCCTACAATCACATCCAAATCCTTCATATAAATGATGAAAAGCAGTTGAACCAGCACCGAATTTTGTGGCACACCACTGGTCACAGGCCTCCAGTCTGAAAATAACCGTCCACCACCTCCTTCTGTCTTCTACCTTCGAGCCAGTATTGTACTCAAATACCTTGTTCTCCCTCTATTCCCTGTGATCCAACCTTGCTAACCAATCTTCCATGAGGAATCTTGTCAAGCACCTTACTGAAGTCCATATAGATCATGTCCACTGCTCCGCCCTCATCAATCCTCTTTCTAGGGAATATAACTGTGGAATAATGGAACAAAAGCAGAAAGTGGTGGAGAAACTCATCAGCCTGTGAAGAAAGTAGAGTTAAAGTTTCGAGTCTGTTGATTATTCACCAAACTATTAGTAAATATGAAAAACTGCTTTCTATGCTGAAGCCAATGCGTGTGAAGCGGGCAGAGGGTGGAGAGAGGATTGTTGGGCAGTTAGATGAAAACAGAGCCCAGAGAGAAAGAGATATGGAAGGAATGTTTGGCCAAGAAGATAATGGATAGCAGGCCAGGACAGAAGAAAAGCTGAATAGGCGATAGTAAGAACTAAGAGTAAGAAAGTAGGTATTCATTGCAACAAACATAATGTGATAATGGGCCAGAAGGTGGCGAGAATGGATGACTGTGATAAAAGCAACACATGCCATAACTGGACACGATGTGCATTGTGTACTGAACATGGAAGGATCTAAACAGGCTCGAAAGTTATTGAACTCAATGTTGAGGCCCAGAGGCTGTAGGGAATCCCGCAACCTAAAATATGAGATGTTTTTCTTCAAACTTGCACTCAAGCACCCTGGTACACAGCAGCAGGCCTGCCACTGTGTGTTGGTGTGGTTACATGTTGTGTTGACGCGGCAGAGTTATTATTGTGGACAGAGCAGAGGTGCTGTGCAGATCGATCGCCCAGTCTGTGGTTTGATTCCACAAAGTGGAGAAGACCACACTGTGAACAGCAAATACTGTAAACTAGATTGAATGAAGTACATATGAATCACTTCTTCATCTGGCAGTTTTGTGTCGGGCCTTGGATAGTGAGCAGAGGGTGAAGGCCAAAATGTGGGAGATGGGTAGAACATGTCTCAAGGCCCTTTCGCTCTTGGTGACGGGAATGCTCAATTAAGGATGCAAGTGGACATTTCTGAGGCAGCCTTGTGGAAAGTAGCATCATCAGAATGCATGAGATTGAGAAACTGGGAGAATGAGATTGCCACTTCAACACACTAATGTGTTCCCACGCCAACATCTTTGTCACACGCCTGCTGCAGTGCTCAAGTGATCCTCAGCGCACGCTCGCATTATCTGCTTGAAGACCCTGGAGACTCCAAGACTCGACATTGAGCTCAAGAACTTTAGAGCCTGATTCCATCTTTCCGTGATTTGTGCCCACTCCCCAGCGGGTCCTGTTATGAAATGGCTTGATTTTAGCAGTCACCCATTTTCACTTACTTGTAGGCCATTATCACATAAAATGTGTGCATTCAGTACAGCCCATCTATTTTCTCAGTTTACGTTCTTTTTAATCTTTTATTCAACTTTTCTTCTGTCCTGACCTATTATCCGTTACCTTATTTTTTTCACCGACCCCTGTCATATCTCTCTGCCTTGGCTCAGTCTCCATCTGTACGCTCACTTCTCCCCTCCCCACCACCTCCTCCCCCACCACCACCCCACCTCCCCCCGCCCCGCGTCACCCCAACCCCATACTCGATACTTTCACTCTGCTTTCTTCCCACAGAGGCTGCCAGTCCTGCTAAGTTTCTCCAGGACTTTCCGTTTCTGTTTCAGATCTCCAGCTACCGCGGTTCTTTGTTTTATTGAAGAATAACGGGCTCCGTTTTACGCGGAGAATTTGCAAATCGCAAATGAGTAGAATGAGAAGAATATTAACCTAGCCAAAGACCTAAAGGATAGGAATAACCGAAAAGGAACGGATCGAAAGTTCAACTGCATAAAAATGCAACAAAAACAGAAATTTCTGGAAAACTTGAGAAGGTATTGCACCATCTGTGGAGGAATATCAGCGATAATGTTTCGGATCGGAACAGTTCTGAACAAACGTCACTAGACCTAAATCGGTAACTCTGATTTCTGCCCACAGATGCTGCCAGACCTGTTGAGTTGTTAAAACAATTTCTGTTTGGGTTTCTGATTTCTAGCATCCGCAGTTCTTCGGTTTGTGTTTAATTAACATCAGTGCAGGTTGTGCATGGAATTCATATCCAGACCAGCATAATACGTCAGCGCCACTGTGTTCCAATATACACAACAAAATACTCTACAAGAATAACAAGAAACTTAATACAAAATCGAAGCAAAGTGATTTTTATTTATTAGGACAAATACACTCATGTATCGAAAGTGAATGCAAATTGTTTAATCAGCAAGAGGTATTAATGTTGGAACAACGACCTCCAGATTGAACACTTTGCGGGCAGAAATAGAGGAAGTTTAGAACTACAGTGAAGTCCACTTGCCCATCATGTTTTTCTTTGTGTTATTCTCCGGTTTCAGTAAGATAATGTAACATTTTGGAGCAAAAATGCAGACAAGCAAACCAAAGCTTGACGCCCAAATAGCAAACACTTCGACAGCCACCGTGTACTTTCCAGGAGAGCTGACATAAGCCGGAATAAAAGTGATCCAAACAGCACAGAAAATCAGCATGCTGAAAGTTATATACTTCGCGTCGTTGAAATTATCAGGAAGTTTCCGGGCAAGAAAAGCTAGCAGGAAGCATACAGTGGACAGAAGACCAATATAGCTGGACACAAAATAAAAGGCTTTTAAAGAGCCGACGTCACATTCCAAAATTATGATATCTCTATAATAGGTCATGTTTTTCACTGGATAAGGAGGTGATACAATGAGCCAGATAGTGCAAATTAAACCTTGAAGAAATGTGAGGACGAACACGCTTAAACGTTGCTGCATCGGTCCGAACCAATTCATCAAATTGTTGGTGGGAAGAGTTGCTTTAAAAGCGATCACAACAAGAACGGTTTTCCCCAAAATGCAGGAAATACAGAGAACAAATACAATTCCAAACGCAGTCCGCCGCAACATGCAGGACCATCTGGTCGGTTTCCCAATGAAGGTAAGTGAGCACAGGAAGCAAAGCATTAACGCAAATAGAAGGAGGAAGCTCAGCTCCGAATTGTTCGCTCGAACGATAGGGGTTTCCCGATACCGGAAGAACACAGCAACTGTACCCAGTGCAAGACACGCTCCCACTGAAGCAAGTGCTACTAAGACGTAGCCCAGAACCTCTTGGAAGGATAGAAATTCAATCTTTTTGGGAATGCACCGATCCTTTTGCTGATTCGACCAGTAATCCAAAGGACACTTGATACAATCAGCGGAATCTGAAAGGATGAAAGAATCAGTTTTTGAATATGAAAATGATATTGTCAACAAAATAACATTGCATTGGGCCCCATATTTTTACATACCTGTTGTGTTGCTCATCTCACCATCGGCGCATTCCGCACAGTCAAAACAACATATTGGCTGACCATTCCTGCTGACCTTTCTTGTTCCGCGAGAACAAGGCTCTGAGCAAACAGCACGTGGAATCTAAAACAAAGGAAATAACACCTGTGTCATCCATATAATGGCACCACAGCATAACACGCATGGACATGTTAGTATAACAAGGTGTAGAGCTGGATGAACACAGCAGGCCAAGCAGCATCAGAGGAGCAGGAAAGCTGACGTTTCGGGCCTAGACCCTTCTTCAGAAA
>NC_063344.1:16143657-16177447 GCF_021869965.1 Rhincodon typus | reverse complement strand
TTTCCTGCTCCTCTGATGCTGCTTGGCCTGCTGTGTTCATCCAGCTCTACACCTTGTTATCTCAGATTCTCCAGCATCTGCAGTTCCTACTATCTCTGGACATGTTAGTGTTTTGTCATTGGGAGAGGTGTACTAAAAGGCCGGTAATCCGTCACTTTTTCCCTTCCAATTTTTACCCAAATGTCTTTTGAATGTCGACTGTTCAATGCGTTGCTACCAACCCCTCAGGCAGTGCATCGAAGATCATGCCAGTTCTCTGGCTATTATATTTTGCACCTGAGGCCTTAGTGCCATAGCGACCAATATTCTGCCACGAGAAACGGTGTCCTAATTTCCTCTTTGCCGCATCCAATCGTGCTTGGTGGTGGTCAAGTATCAGGCCAAAGGATTGAGAGGATCCATGACCTCAATGATAGTGGAATACATCGTGTATGAGCTCAACTGGTCTTCAAACATCTCCAGCCCAGCAAAGCAAAGCAGAAAACAAACACCGTCATTCACTCCCCGGATTTCAGATCCCGACCATCACAGATGTCAGACTTCAGGAACTCAGCTATCCGTCTCACGTTAAATCGAGAAATGGCTGAGCTCAGTAGATGCATCAGAAACTCCAAATTGTCGGTTGCAGATAGTACATTTCTTGAAGATTTGCTAAGTATGTCTTGCCTATCAAACATGTGAATTTCACTTCCAATCCAGCCAAATATTATCCCTAGTTGACACTCGATAGTCAGCAAAATCGTAATATCAACAGCGCTGTCAACCCCCACTCGCTCAAAACTACTGCGTAATTTGGAATTTTAGAATTCGAATTCGAGTTAGATTTTATTGCCATGCGTACTCAGGTACAAGGTTACAGGAGTACAGTAATAAGAGCACAGCGTCGCCATTCCTGGGGCCACCTTAGGTGCAAAAACACCTCGGTACAAGACCTTAATTACAAAGTAGAAAAACAAAGGAATATAGATAAATGTACAACACTGCTTCAACAGTTCTTCTTCAGTGATGCGCCGTTCTGCGCTCGCACTCCCCACAATGGGTTCGATGTCCTCGGCGCTGGGATCGATCTCCTCCGCTTTGAGCTCGATCTCCCGTGCTTGTTGCTACTGCAGATGTCGGTAGAACTCAGGCTGCTTGCTCTCGACGGCATAGATACCGGGAGAGGGGGTAGGGAGGGGGGACATCTGTCGCTTCTGCGCTGGACTGGTTATTCGACGCGTTGAGCTCGCTCTCTCGCTCTCCCCCACCCTGGCTGTCTCACCTCCCTGTTGGGATCGCACTATCTCCAACCCCCCACCCGAAAACCCCTACCCCGCCCAAGCGCAATCTCACAGTCCCCCGCGCTGACTCGAAATCTCCACAAAAGGTAATTAGATTGAAACAAGAAAAAATAGTAAAAGCTGAGGATCGGCTCTGGTCAGGCGCCTGTACGCTACGCTACTAGTCATCCACTGTCTTGGAGATCAAAACTGAAACAGAATAGTGTTTCATTTAATTTGCTGTCGCTCAGATAATGAAGAAGTCTCACTCACATGCACGAATACCTGGATAGCATCCAGCCTTATTAGTATTACTATTGAGTAATGTACATGTCATGCAAGTGCCAGGTCCTGATCATTTGCCTAACGAAATACTAGAAATACACAACTGCCGTCCAAGACACGCACAGCTTAGGATTGTCGCTTAATTGCTCTTATTTCTTCAATTTTCTGCTTTCTACAACACTGGAGATGGACCACTACGAGGTGATTGTGGCGTTTGTAGAAGAACGTTCACAAACGTTTTCTCAGCAGTAATTAGGAATAAATCCTTTTCTTGCCTACTGCTCACACGGAACTCTCAAACTAAAATAATGCTACAAAGATATTTAAGTAATTAAATGCTGTTTAAATTTACAAATACTTCGCTGAAAAGTTATGTGCAATTAAATATGCATCCTTCTATGACGGCTTTTAAATGGGTAACATTGGGCAAAATATCAACAACATGGCTCTCCTTTTAAAATCTTAACGAATGCATAGTCAGGTTTCGTACTTTTAAAACAATGTATGAAACACAATTTTGACCAGCACTGTTTTAATAAAATGCATATTTGACATCCTGAATGTCCTTAATACATTTGTAGAAAACCGAAGAGCAATATGAGACAGCAGAGATTGCAATATAATTGCATTATCACCGGTGATTCTTTTCAAGTGTACACATCAACCTTGAAGTTGTGGTTAATGAAAACAAAAATAAACAAAAATAAAATTGCTGGAAAAGCTCAGCAGGTCTGGCAGCATCTGTGGGGACAATTTAGAGTTAACTTTTCCTGTCGATTGACCCTTCTTCAGAACTGATGGCAGTTAAGGAAAATGTCAGTTTACATGCAGAAGATAAGGTGGGAGGAGGAGGAACGGAGTAAATGATAGGTGGAGATAGAGCCCAAAGAAAGAGAAGAACGGTTGGACAGACAAAGGAGTGGATAAGGATCTGTCTAGAAGGGTGAATAGCTATTAGTGGGGACAACAAACTATGAGTTAACAAGGCCTGATGTGCGGGGGTTGAGGTAAAGACATGAGAGAGCTCAAGCCCGAAAGTCCAGGAGGCTGTCCCCAAGGGGAAAATGAGGTGCGTTGTGTTCTGGCTTGCACTGAACTTCGCTGGAGCACTGCAGCAAGCCTAAGACAGAGATGTTAGCCAGAGAACACGGTGTTGTGTTAAAGTTGCAGGCAACTGAAAGCTAAGGGTCTTTTTTGCGGACAGAATATAGGTGTTCAGCGAAGCGGACTCCCATTCGACACATTGTCTCCGCAATAAAGAGGAGACCATATTTTGAGCAGCAAATGCAGGAGATTAGATTGCGTGAAGGGCAGTTGAAATACTGTTTCACCTGAACAGTGTGTTTGTGCCTTGCATACTGAGGAGGGAAGAAATAAACAGACAAGTGTTACACCTTCTGTGGTTGCAGGAGAAAGTGTCGTCATGCTATGGGAGGAGGCGGTGTTCGGAGTGAAGAAAGAGTGGACCAAAATATCCCGGAGGGAATGGTCCCTGCGGACTGCTGACTAGGCAGAGGAGGGGAGTATGTACCTGGCTGTAGCATCTCGCTGAAGGTGGCGGAAATGGTGGCTAATAGTTCTCCGAATACGGATGCTGATGGGATTTTAGGTGAGGACAAGGGGATCCCATCGTTGTTGCGGAGAAGTGGGGTGGCGGGGGGAGCGGGTGGCGGTGGTGGTAACCGCAGAAGTGTGGGAGATAGGTCGGTCCCAGCTGAGGGCCCTGTAAACAACAATGCTGAGGAATCCTCGGTTAATAAAGTAGGTGGACATTTCGGAGGCTCCTTTGTTGAAGATTGCATCATAGTACAGATGGGATGGAAAAGTAAAAATATCCAGCTCAAAGATTACTGCGGAAGTCGTGGGTGCGGAATTAGTTGGCGTGAACACGTTGCATTAATTAAACTGTATGGCGAATTTGAAGAACATTTTTTGTAAAATGTGTGGGAGGAGTCCCCATAAGTGAGGTTAAGAAATATCAGTGAAAAGTGCTTGTAGATTCAATGGAGAAACGTTTGCTTTTATCTTAAAATGATAATGGAAATTATGGTCTTTCAGCTCCGAATACGTTGCACGGTTCTCTGAATGAACCCTGACTGCAGTTGGTATAATCCTCCAGCGGTCCTCCTCTATTTGTATGAGATTGTTGCCAACAAGACTAAATGCAAACTCGCATTCGCGTGACGTTCCTTACATAAATTATACAGAATCTACACTCCACAAAAGCTTAATCCAACACTCTATATTCAGCATCAGCATCATAAACATCATTTAATTTCTCTCTTGGCAGTTTCAGTATCGTCTCGTTAAATCCATCGATATCATTCCTTCAAGGGCATTTTTGAGGTTACATGTCGGTATTCTCTAAGTACGTTGACTACATTTATGATTGAATTGCATGTATTTTCTTTACGTCTATTCTGTGAAGGACTTCCATTTTCGCAAAATCGTCTATCAGCTCACAACTCTGAACAAAAACAAGCTTGACAATGAGCGACAACAAACTTGAACAGAAATTGCTGCACAAACGTAACAGGGCCAGCAGCATGCCCGAAAAGGAAATAGAGCCAACATTTCCAGACCAGAGACCAATTTTTTTGGCTCCAGACTTTTCAGATAGAAATAAATAATGCATGCAAAAATATCCCAATTCCATGAAAAATTAAAAGCAGGAAGAATTCAAAAACTAATGAATAGATTTCACTTTAAGTTAAGGAAAATTCGAAAGCCTTTTATTTGTACATAAGGAGCAAGAGGGTAACTGGAGAAAGGGTTGGCCCACTCAAGGACAAAGGAGGGAAGTTATGCGAGGAGTCAGAGAAAATGAGTGAGATTCTTAATGAGTACTTTGCGTCGCTATTCACCGAGGAGAGGGACATGATGGATGTTGAGGTGAGGGATAGATGTTTGATTACTCTCAGTCAAGTCAGCATAAGGAGGGGTGAAGTGTTGGGTATTCTAAAAGGCATTAGGGTGGACAAGTCCCCAGGTCTGGATGGGATCTATCCCAGGTTTCTGAGGGAAGCGAGAGAGGAAATTGCTGGGGCCTTAACAGATATCTTTGCAGCATCCTTGAGCATGGGTGAGGTCCCAGAGGACTGGAGAATTGCTAATGTTGTCGCCTTGTTTAAGAAGGGTAGCAAGGATAATCCAGGTAATTATAGGCTGGTGAGCCTGACGTCAGTGGTGGGGAAGCTGCTGGAGAAGATACTGAGGGATAGGATCTATTTACATTTGGAAGAAAATGAGCTTATTAGTGATAGGCAGCATGGTTTTGTGCAGGGAAGGTCATGTCTTACCAACTTGATAGAATTCTTTGAGGAAGTGACAAAGTTGATAGATGAGGGAAGGGCTGTGGATGTCATATACATGGACTTCAGTAAGGCGTTTGATAAGGTTCCCCATGGTAGGTTGATGGAGAAAGTGAAGTCACATGGGGTCCAGGGTGTACTAGCTAGATGGATAGAAAACGGGCTGAGGAACAGGAGACAGAAGAGACAGTGGAAGGGAGTTTCTCAAAATGGAGAACCGTGACCAGTGGTGTTCGACAGGGAACTGTGTTGGGACCACTATTGTTTGTCATATACATAAATGATCTGGAGGAAGGTATTGATGGTCTGATTAGCAAGTTTGCAGATGACACTAAGATTGGTGGAGTAGCAGATAGTGAGGGGGACTGTCGGAGAATGCAGCAGAATATAGATAGATTGGAGAGTTGGGTGGAGAAATGGCAGATGGAGTTCAATCCAGACAAATGCGAGGTGATGCATTTTGGAAGATCCAATTCAAGAGCGAAATATACGATAACTGGAAAAGCCCTGGGGAAATGGGCAGGGAGCAGAGGGATACAGATCCTTCGAAAATAGGTGACAGGTTTAGATAGAGGATCTGGATCGGCGCAGGCTTGGAGGGCCGAAGGGCCTGTTCCTGTGCTGTAATTTTCTTTGTTCTTTGTTCTTTATTCACTTCGGCTGCTTTGCAAAAAAGAAAGGCATTTCGAAATGGAGAATGAAAACTGCATTCTGACTATTGAATTGCATCGAAATAATAGCAGCGAGAGGAGAATCAAAATCTGAGGTTGAGGGGTTAAACGGAAGAAGTGAAAATAGGAACAGGTGCTCTGCAAAACGCCAAGGCTGCAAGAAAGGACAATACATAACGGCATTACCGATTAAACCAGTGGCCTAATGGCTCACAGAAACAATTGCGCTCCTTTTCAATTTTTCGCGTCTAAACGTAACATTTTTTTTAACCATGGTTTCTCTGTGACAATCGTAAGGGAAATACCTGTTTACTACTCGAGCTCCACACGATATCTCCGATATTCAGGACAAATTCTTGCCCCTCTGGTGCTGAACCGTCATAATATCCAACTTTTACAACTTCAAGTGATCCTTCTGCATTCATTTGTAAATTTATTAAGTCATACATTGGTACTGGATCGCCATTTTCGTCAAAATACACGATTTCCCCAGTGCGTGCAGTGAAATTTACCGAATGCAGATAGTGCAGCAGCTAAAGAAGAGCAATAAAAGGCATGTAAATCGTTCCCTGTCATTTGATACATACATTAAAATTCATTTAAATAATTGACAACGATAGTTTAGAAATGAATGATATCACAAATTAACATCCAGAGAGGAACAAATAAAGTTTGGAGATCACCATTTTCCATTTTTGCGAGTTTCGGTCATCAGTCCGACATGCAACTTTCAATATTAGCGCGAATGAGTCTAAGAATATGTGGAATCTAGTTCCACGACTGAGATTTGAGTGACAGTGCAGAGTAGCTCCCAGTGAATGTTGAATTGTCGGAGTGACATATTTTAAATTAAACATTCCAATGAAAGATAAGGCCCTATAATATAGTAAAAAAACTAAACTCGCCAATAGCCATCCAACAACAAAAACTAACACCAATACTCGGAGCATTTGTCACTTTGTTATTATTAATACCTCCTTGGCTACAACTTAGCTTTTCCGATTTCAACTCTAGAACAGTGACTAAACCTCGCAAGCACTTCACTGTCAATAGGATGCTGCTGAAGAGCTTCAGACTTGGGCGGTCTTTACAATAATGTATACATCTTTGTTCTCTAGCTTTCTGTGTGATTGAATTGGCAATATTTGATGTATTAAATTTTAATTTTGATACATAATTGTCTTATTGGCATACTTATCTCTCAATCTCTGAAGGGAACCTGGTTGTTACAATGGAGCTGTGATAAAAGCCCAAGTAGAAATAGAACAGTACACACTTCAAAGCTTGGTGGCGTCAATGCGATCGATCTGAAAATGAAATATTTTCCTACCTGCCAGGGTTGAAAACTTGAAATGTTGGCGCAGGTATTATTTATAAAGGGGCCATTGCCTTCTTCACAGGACAGCATATCATCAAGTGCATGAGCGACAGCATAGACTGCTTTGTACACATGGTAGGAACTTCCGTCCATTATCGCTGGAAGATAGGTATTTTCTAACCCATTTAAATGTTCACTCCCTGTACATGGCCGCTCTTGAAATGCAGAACTTCGGATCTCGGTCGTGTCGTCCGATGTTAAAGAGCACGAGAATAGACTTTCCCAAAACTCCTTCACAAAAATGCTGTCAGGAAACCTAGAAGGATGAATTTTCAGGAGATGATCTCTGAGGCCGGCTAATTCTATCCTACGGGTCGTTGGACCAATGGCTCCAACGCGAGCCTTCGCACCTTCTACAGATATCAATGTATCTCCTGTAAGCCATCCTTCAGTTCCGATCCACTGTATCCCCGTTACATTTTGGCGCAAAATCTCCTGAATTAACACTCGCATATCTCTTTTTTGCAAGAATCCAACCACAACCCTTGTGGTCGCCTCTTTCATCACCTGCACTATTTTGCTGATTTTGTCGGCAGAATCGGTTCTGTAAAACGATTCAGAGTACGCGATGCAAACCCCAATTTTTTGGGCCTCTTCGATAAATGTTCTCATCCCAAAATTCCCGTAATCGGTGTTGCTTCTAACTGTCCCAATCCAATTCCAACCAAAAGTTTTCACGAGTTCAGCAAGAAGCTTGGACTGATATTTGTCGCTTGGTATCGTTCTAAAAAAAGTCGGGTATTCTTGCTTATCGCTCAGGCAAGCGCAAGTGGCGAAATAACTAATCTGCAGAAAATGGGTAAATATATGTAAATATTCTTTTATTGTTTTTGGAAATAACTTTAAAAATTTACACACCTATTCCTTCAGTATGAATGTATTTTATTTGTTTGTGAATTTTATTAAATGTAATGTTAAGTATATACGCCTATGATTGGAAATAATCAAACAAAGTAAATAATTTGCCGAGTTAAAAAAAAAGACATGGCAAGCTGAAATTTGCCAATGGTTGCATGAGACCTACCTTCCTGAAGGAACCAGTCGAATGTGCTACTGGAATTATAAAGATTGTCTCAATCTGAAAAAAAGCCTTTCTTTTTACGATGGCAGTGTCTCTACACGTTGTGAATATGCCCTCATGAGCAAACCGAAGTTATGTGGCAGTGTTTGTATACTGGTAATATTAGATAAGTAAACTAAAACATAGGATTGTGGGGATTTGGGTTTAAATCCCGCCTGGTAGATGGGAAAATTTGAATTCAATGAAGTCTACAATAAACAAAAAGTTACCATGACGAAATTTTGGGCACCGTGGCTCAGTAGTTAGCACTGCTGCCTCACGGTGACAGGGAAGTGGTTTCGATTTCACCTTTGGGTGACTAACTGTGTAGAGGGTTTAAATTCTCTGCGTGTCTGTGTGGTTAGATGGATTGGCCACGCTAAATTGCCCCATAGTGTACAACAATGCAAGGGCAAGGTGGTAGACAGGATAAATGATGGGTTAGGGATGGAATGCTCTTCGGGGGGTGGGTGCCTACTCCATGGTTCAAATGGTCCCTATTTGGATGATAGAGTGTCTGTGATTCGAACGGTATTGGAAATATGCAGTCAATGCTAGACACTTTACCATCGGAATTCCGAACGTTCCAACTGTTGTTGCGGCTGCTATGGAGGACGTGGATGAATCACAGCCAATAATGGCTGCGACATTGGAAGAACCTTTACAATCAGGGTACTCAATTAGTTCTTGCTCTCCATTCACCAAAGCCAGCGCTGCTTTGGACGCTATTGCAGAGATCGAGCAGTCGTCGTGGATCTCATACCCCAGAGTGATATTCGGAAGTACCGTTTTACTCCTGTTTATTTCTTCGATAGCAAAAATCATGGTCTGCATCAGGCGAAAGCTTGCGATATCAAAACTGCGGGTGAGATGTGAGAGGAAATAATATGCATATCATATTCACCATCCAATTACGCGGTTTCTATTCACCCAGATCTACGACCCCAGCTGAGACGCTCACCTCAATTGAGAACCGCATGGCAAACGCAAATTCCAAGCAACCGACTTACACTGGACCTTACGGTTTGCCTGAAAGGCCTCCTTGGAAACCAATGATCACGATCCGGATGGATCAAATCAGTGAGCAAAGTTGGGCCGATTTTCCGCTACATGCTGAGCTATATACCCTGCTTCATATCAGGTTTACAAGTGTTTAAAAGCCTCTATGCCAGGGGGACTGTCAAATCAGCGCTGACACTCCCAACCTCAGGCCGGCACCCATGGCAACTGACCGGCAAAGCGGCTGCAGACCCACACCTTTCGTTACCATGGTATTCTACATGTATTAAGTGCGATATCCGGCCGACACACTGGGACCCGTTTGAGACCCAGACTCTGCTAACACCCACGACCCCAGCACTGCCAGTATCCATCATCCCATTATGCATCAACGTCCAATCTGTTCATCAGCCAACTTACCCCACACTACCCAAAACCAGAGCTGATCATCTCAACCCCACACTTCCCTGGCCCTTTTCTCCAATTGACAGGCGTGAAGAGCTACAATTGAATCGTTGAATGAATGAATGAATCCGTGCAAATGCCTGCAAATACGCAGAGACACAAGAGACAACTGGAAACGATTACAAACTCCTACAAATGTTTGCAAACAACTATTTGTACAACTGTACCTTAGAAAACTTAGAAATGCTTAAAACAATTTAACACGCCTACAACATCACAGAATTAAACACTACCCAGCGGAAGACTGAAAACTGCGCAATCCTTACATTCATGGCTTCCTCCAATGATCTGAAATGGAACGCAGCTCCGTGACTTCCGTGACCCGCTACCGCCCCCTGCCAATGCTTCGAATATTACTCAACACAGACAGGAAGTTCCAATGCCGAACCAAAATCACAAGCTGAGGGTGTAGTTTAGAACATGTTCAACAGTCTACGCCACTGCTTTGCTCCTGACCAAAAAGTGCGTATCTATATCGGTAATGTTGATGATTTGGTGGCCTCTAGTGATATATTCCCATGTAAAATGGGACATCTCTCTATCTACTCTTTCAAAGCCTCTCATCGCATTAAGTCCTCTGTTAGGTCACTCTCTGCTTTCTTTTCCAGAGGAAATAAACGCACTCGTCAATCTTTTTCTGATATATTTATCCAAACGTTTCCGGCATCATCCTTGTAATCATCTCAGCAGCATCCCCACTCTATCAAATGTCTAATAAATTGACAAGAACTGCACGAAGCACACTTAGTGCGGTCTAACCAGTGTTCAATGCGGATTTATCAGAATCTTCCCAAGAATCAGTTTTAACTCGATTGAAATGAAACTTATTGTTTTGGTTCGCTTTAGCAATCACATTCCAAACAAGTGACGTAGCATTTAGTCAGTCGTCTAATTGTAATTCAAAATTCTTTTCCTTTCCTTTACTCTACCTAGACAATAAACTGGAATGTCATCAGTGATCTCTCTTCGTAGCTAAATGTGCTATCTTACATTTCTTTGTTCAAAGTAATTGTACTTACTTGCCCGCTTTGCAATTTTTAAGATCTCTCTTGCAATCTGTTGCAATCGGCACAGCATACAAGCACTCTACCCGCAGGGTTATACGCATCTTTAGAAATTGTGTTTTGGATTCTGTCCAAATCATTACACTTTTGCTGAATATTGTTCAGATTCTATTTCCAGATAAACACAAAACATTGCTTAACGGATTCCAGTAACATCACCAATGGAACACAGAGTATTTCTAATTAATACCCAAGTCGTTTATATTCAGTATACTTCCGATGCATTGCATATAGAGTTTCACATTCCTTCATAGGTTTCTGTCGGCTACGTTACCATTTTTACAGAGCAAGGACGATAAAAACGAAGTCACCAACAATTCCATGTTGTTACAAGTGAACGTAGTTTCCTTAAACAAACATGAACAGAAAGATTACTGGAGAAACTCAGCAGCATCTGTGGAGAGAGAAGCAGAGTCAACATTTCAAGTCTGGTATGGCACTTCTTGAGATCTCATTTTGTCGGTACCTCGTGTGCAAAATCAAAGTGAAATTCGACATGGTAGAATAACGGATACAGCGAAGAATGGACATTATTCTGCAGAAGTACTTAACCCAATCAAAATATTAGACCATTATCATGTTAAGGACAAAGACAAAACTGTTTAACTACTGCAATTGGTGATTGCCCACTGAATTCAAAAAATTATTTGGAATGTGTGGTTACGTGAAATCAGGATTTCTTCATTGTTTACTGTTCTGTCCTAAGATGTGCAGGTTAAGTGGATTGATCATGCTAAATGCGGGGTTGCCGAGAGGAAGCGGGGCTCTTGATCTGGGTGGGCGGCTCTTCAGAGCGGTCGAATACCTCTTTCCGCATTGCAGGGATTCTGTAATTCTATGGTTCTTTGACATACCTTTCGCAATACGTGTCTGGTGGACTAACGGCAAATGAAGGAAAATCATGAATCACATCTAAATGTGCTGCGAAAATCCCGCCCACGATAATATCACCATCTTCAGACAAAGTTGGCAAGTCACCTTTTGCTCGAGGCGTGCAAACCATTCCAGGTGATTCCCGTGTAGGCACAACAGTTAGCAAAAGGAATACCAGAAACAAAGTCATCGCTCTCTTGCAAGGAAGTTATCACTAGATTAAATGAAGTGAGAAAGAACGTGGAGTTATATAGCGCCTAATATGACCTGAGGACATCCCACAGCGCCTCTCAGCTAATTACCTTAGACCTGATCAAATGGATTGCATCTGCGAGACACTGCGCAATCAAATTGTTTAGGGGACACTTTCTTTCATGTGGCCGATCATAATTAATGGATTGTTATTTCTGCAGATAGAATTAAAGTGAAATAAAAACAAGTCGAATTTTAAACACAAAAGGGTCACTATTTTCGATTCAGAAACAGGATTTTAAGAAGCCTTAATCCTGTTCATGATCATCATTAAGAATAGAGCAAAAAGGAGGCCATTCACTCCATCGATCTGATCATGGCTGATTTCATAATCCTCAACTCCAGTTTTCTTCCTCTTACCCAATCCTTTGATTCCCTTATTAATTCAAAATGGGTCTCTCTCATATACAAATATACTTCACGAGCAACCTCTACAAACCTCTGTGGTAAAGAATTCCATAGATTCACTACCCTCCAGGTGAAGACGTTTACAAAGCCAGGGAGATCTACAGCACAGAAAATGGCCGTTCAGCTCGTAACATCTGTGTTGGTTAAACATAAATGTATAACTATTTTACTCCCATTATTCAACACTTGGCCCAGAACTTCAGCATTTTAATTGCATATCTAAATACTTTTTAATGTTCTCAGGGTTTCTGCCTCTACCACCCTTACAGGCAGTGAGTTCCAGATATGCACCACCTGCTGCACAAAGACGTTTTCCTTCACATCTCCTCTAAAGCTTCTACGCTTATCTTACATCTACGATCTTGGTCATTGATTCCTCCAAAAGTTTCATCCTGTCTACTATAACTATGACCCTCGTTATTTTACATAAGTCAATCAGGTTCCGTTTCATCTCCTGTATTCTAAGGAAAACAACATTAGTCCGTCTAATTTCTCTTTAGCTCTTGTAAACATACTCTCTGTCTTAAATTGGTCACCACTTTTCCTGAGATTAAGCCCTCTGCTCCGATATTTCGCACGAAGGTAACTAACCTTTCTGTATTACCCTGTCAAGTTCCCTAAGAACTTTCCATATTTCAATAAGGTTCCCTCTCATTCTTCTACTTTCTATGAGTGCAGGCCCACAACATTCCATTCTCTTTGAAGTAAAGGACCACTTTCCATTAGTATTCCTACTACCTGCTAAACTTGTAAGTTTTGTTCATAACTTACGCACAAGAACTCCTAATGTAACTTTCCGCTTGTGCCCCCTGCAGCCACTCAGATTCAATATCGAATTCAATAACTTTAGAGCCCGAGTCTATCCTTCCAGGTTTTGTACTCATTCCACACCGCTTCCTGTTGTGACATGCATTGCCTTTAGCACAGTCACGAAGTGTCACCAAAGTTTCGGGCCATTATCACATTATAGGGGTTGGTTTAGCAGACCTACCCTATTTTCGCGCTCTCGACTCTTCGTATCTCTTATTCAGCTTTTCTTCTTTCCTAGTCTGCTATCCAATATATTTTGGTCACCGACCCTTTCATATTTGTGTCTGTCTCAAATCCATCTCCACCTATCGTCCCGTCTCTCCCTCACTTTGGCTTTGGGATAAATTCCAGGCTTTCCTAACTATGATGTGGAGGTGCTAGTGTTGGACTGCAGTGGAAAAAGTCAGACGTCACACAACATCAGGTTAAAGTACAACAGGGTTATTTGAAATCACAAGGTTTAAGAGCGTAGCTTCTTCTTCAACTAAAGTGAAAGACAACCATACAGAGCACAAAATTTATGGGCAGAGAGAGGACAAGGGTGGAGACATTAAAAGGCATACAAATGGTGGGACCAAAGTACCGAATAATAAGTCCCTGCAGGTGATCCAAAATGTTAGACGGTGTGAGTAAAGTGTCAACAGCTGAGTCACAAGCAACGGGATGACCTATAGTCCGATTAAATAACGTAGAGAGATAATTATACAAAAAAAGGTGGTCTTGGAGACAAACTAAATGACTGGAATAACAGGATAGGTGTAAGAGTTGCCAGCAAGGGTGTAACCAAAGTGTGCTGGCTTTGTGTATCTTCAGAAGGCGGTAGAAGCCTCCTATGCAGATGGAGAGTGCATAGGATACTCTGAAGGTCTTGATCAAAGGTCTTGATCAGTCTGATCAGTGATGGGCATATTCTTTGGTCAGATCGGCAGGCAGTTGTCTGTAATGTTCCAAGTTGTTCATTAATTGGTATGCTTCTTTGCAGTAGTTCGTTCTATTCTGTATGACAATCGCTCCTCCTTTGTCTGCTGGTTTGATGACTATGTTGCAATTGATCTTGAGAGTATGACTGGCATTGTGTTGTGCTTAAGTGGTGTTCTGCGCTATCTTGTGAGCGTGGCTGATGAATTTTGCATGAACGCATTTCCTGATGGCTTGGTCATATATGTCAAGCCTAGGGCAGCAGCCTTCTGAAGGGGTCCAATTCGACTCTTTCTTCTTTGGTGCCTGCACCACGGATCTCTCTGTCGACTGTTCTAGTTCATTGGTTGTCTCATTGGGCCCGCTGCTGACATCTTGGACTTTGTGCAAGAATTCCCAGAGCCTCATTTGTCTGATGAATTCCTCTGTCTTTGTCACCAGACCAAAATGCGGTCCATTTTGGTAGTGGGGCAGAAATTGAGCCCTCGGCTAAGAACTTCGATTTTGTCGGGATGAAGGGTGTGGTCAGACAAGTTGATGATGGATTTCCCTGTGGTGGTACTGGTTTCATCTGTGGTACCAGGGGATGCTTGGTTACTGCTGGTGGTGATGCCAAGTTTCTCCATTTTCTCGTTCTTGGCGTGCATGTAGGTGGTGTAATTCTATTGCCTCGTCTGCTTGGCAGTGTCTAGTAGCTGGTCCGTTGTACCCTGAGCTCAAGTTGGGAATATGGACGCTATCTCGATTTCAAGGTTGCAGCATCTGCTGTAGAGTTGGTGTACAAGATCATTGAGGAGTGTGTGAGAGATGCAACAGCAGAATCTCTCAGCGTAATCCCGTAAGGACTCAGGATCTACTCAGATGAGGAGGAATGCAACAGACAACTAAAGATTTTGAAGGACGCCCTCACAAGAACGGGATACGATTCTCAACTCATCGATTACCAGTTCCAACGTGCAACAGCGAAAAGCCACAACGAACTCCTCAGAAGACAAATACAGGATATGACCGAGAGAGTACCCTTTGTCGTCCAGTACTTCCACAGAGCGGAGAGACTACACCATGTTCTTCACAGCCTTCAACATGTCACCGATGACAACAAGTATCTCGCCAAGATCATCCCTAAGCCTCCACTTTTCGTCTTCAACAACCACCAAACCTCAACAGAACATCGTCCACAGCAAACTACCCAGCCTACAGGAGAACATTAATCACAACACCACACAATCCTGCCATGGCAACCCCTGTAAGACATGTCAGGTGATCGACGTGGATACTGCCATTACACCTGGGAACACCACCCACCATGTACAGGGCAGTTACTCATGCAACTCAGCCAATGTTTTCTATATCATATGCTGCAGGCAAGGATGCCACGAGGCATGGTATATTGGCAAGATCATGCTGACACAAGGACATTGGATGAATAGACACCACACAACAATCGCCAGACAGGAATGTTCCCTCCTAGTCAGAGAAAACTTCAGCGGTCAAGGACTTCAGCCTCTGATCTTTGGTAAGCGTTCTCCAAGGCAGCCTTTGAAATACACAACAATGCAGAATCGCCGAGCGGAAACTGATAGTTATATATCCATGAAGATGGCGTTAACCGTGATCTTGGGTTCATGTCACGCTACATGTGCCCCCCTACCCCCACCACACTGCTCTGTAACTGTAAAATCTTCCTTACTGTCCTGCTTTGTCACCATCACCTAGACAAATTGTTATGATCTCTCTACCTTAATTATTTTCCACAGCTTTTGATTATTTATGACTTTGGGCAGACCATCGGCATGCGACTCATACTTATTCTGTTATTCTAGTTATGTGCTTTGTCTGCAAGGCCACCTTGTTGCTTAATTTTTTTGTAGTTATCTCTCTACGTTATTTAATCGGATTATAGCTCATCCCTTTGCTTGTTATTCAGCTGTTGACATTTTACTCACACTAACACTTCGGATCACCTGCAGGGATTTATTGTTTGGCACTCCATCACCATTTGTATAGTCTTTTGATGTCTCCGCCCTTGATCTCTCCCTGTCCATAAGTTCTGTGTTCTGTGTACTTCTCTCTCACTTCACCTGACAAAAGGGCTACTCAGAAACCATGTGACTTCAAATAAACCTGCTGGACTTTAATAAGGTGTCCTGTGACCTTTGACATTTTTCCAACAATGAAGAGTTCTCACGAAGAGTCATCAGATTCGGAACGTGAACTCAAGGTTTTCTTCTTACACATGCTGCTGCATTTATTGAGTTTGCCCAGCAATTTCTGTTTTTGCTTCAGATCTTCAACGATCGCAGTTATTTGCTGACTGTAGAATAATAGACTCCGTTGTATGCAGAGAATATGCAGCTGCAAATCAAAGACGAACAGACGAGAAGAAAATTATCCCAGCCAATGCATTAAATGAAAACCATTGCGAACGAATAGAAATGACAACGTAAAGAAAATGCAGCTTGTGCATGGAATTTATGTCCAGATCCACATGAAACGTCGCCAATGCGCCAGACTACAAAATAGCCTTCATCATCTTGAAATAAAGTCGAATTGAATTGTTTTTATTCATTACAACAAAAGCACAAGTGTATCGAAAATTAATGCAAATTGATAATTCAGCAAGAAATATTAATATTGGAACAACGATTTCCAGGCTGAACAATGTGCGGACAGAAATAGAGAAAGCTTAGAACTACAGTGCCCTTTACCCATCTTTTTTTGCTTTGTATTATTCTCCCGTTTAAGATAACATAACATTTCGGAGCAAAAATGCCGACAAGCAAACCAAAGCTTGACGCCCAAATAGAAAACACATCGACAGCCACCGTGTACTTTACAGGAGAACTGACATGAGCCGCAATGAAAGTGATCTAAAGTTTTTGAGAAAACTTCCAGCTCGGGTTGTGAATAGGGTTGTTGATTTGTTCCCCGAGCTGATAGGTTGGTTTGCAGACGTTTCGTTACCATCCGAGGTAACATCATCAGTGTGCCTCCGATGAAACGTTGTTGGTCTGTCCCGCTTGTTATTTATGTGGTCCGGTCTGATGTGGTGGTTGGCCACATTTCGGGTTTTGCTTCGTAGTGGTTAGTATATGGGGTCTATTTCCACATGTTTGTCGATGGAGTTCCGGCTTGAGTACCAGACTTCTAGGAATTCCCGTGCGTGTCTTTGATTGGATTGTCCTAGGATGGTTACGTTGTCCCAATCGAATTGGCGGCCTTCTTTATTCGAGTGCATGGAAACGAGTGATGGTTGGTCTTGTCTCTTGGTGGTTCATGTACCCTGATGGCTAGTTTTCTCTCGGTCTGTCCGATGAAGTGGTTGTGCCAGTCCTTACATGGGATATTATATAATAAGTTGGTCCAGTTAGTTGTGGGTATGGGATCCTTTGTTCTTGATAATAATTGAGAGAGAGGAGCTGTCAGTTTGCGTGCTACCACGATTCCTACCAGTCGGAGTAGTTTGGTGGGCATCTCAGATACGTTCTTCATGTATGGCAGGGAGGCGAGTGTATTAGGGCGTGCTGTGTCTTCCTGTTGTTGTCTGTTGAGTAAGTATCGGCGGAGTACGCTTTTTGCAGGTGTTCTTCTTCGGCTTTGCGCAGTTCCGAGATGCTGCACTGTGTTATGGCTCTTTTGAAGATCCCTCAGAAGCGGAAATGAGGCCAACCGCCACATCAGACCAAACGGGACAGACCAACAACGCTTCATCAGAGACGCACTGGTGATGTTGCCTAGTGTAGTGACGAAACGTCTGCAAACCAACCTACCAGCTAGGCGAACAAACTAAAAACTCCATAAAAGTGATCGAAACAGCACAGAAGATCAGCATACTGAAAGTGATATACTTCGCGTCGTGGAACTTATCTGGGAGTTTCCGGGCAAGGAAAGCGAGCGGGAAACATACAGTGGACGGAAGATTAATATAGCTGGACACAAAATAAAAAGCTTTTAAAAAGCCCATGTCACATTCTAAAACAATGACGTCTCCATAATAGATCATGTTTTTCGGTGTTTAGGGAGGTGATACAATGAGCCAGATCGTGCAAGTTAAACCTTGAAGAAATGTAAGTTCGAACGCGCCTCATGAGTCCAAACCGGTTCATCATGTTGTTGTTCGGAAACATTGCTTTAAAAGTGATCACAACAGGAACGGTTTTTTCCGCAAAATACAAGAAATACAGAGAACAAATCCAATTCCAAACGCAGTCCTCCACAATGTGCAGGACCAACCGGTCGGTTTCCGAATGAAGATTAGTAAGCGCAGGAAGCAAAGCGTCAACGCAAAGAGTTCAGGAAGCTCAGCTTCGAATTGTTCGCTCAAACAATAGGAGTTTCCCGAAACCGGAAGAATACAACAGCTGTAACCAATGCAAGACGCGCTCCCATGAAGACATGTGCCACTAAGACGTAGCTCAGCACCGCTTGAAAGGGAAAAAAAAAATCAATCTTTTTGGAAACGCTTTGCTCTTTTTGCTGATTCTACCAATATTACAAAGGACAATTCACGCAATCGGCAGAATCTGAAAGAACGAAAGTTTTTTTATTACGAAAATTAAATGAGGAAAGAATCGTTTTTAATTTCGAAAATGCTATTGGCCACAAGATAACATGGTATTCGGCCCCATGCATGTACATACCTGCGGTGCTGCTAATCTCACCAATGTGCACTCTGCAGAGTCAAAAGAACACATTGCTGACGTTTCTTGCTCCGGGAGGACAAAGTTCTGAGAAAATAGCACGTGTTATCTAAATTAGAGGTAACAATGCCACGTTACCCATATGATGGATTCACAGTGTAACACGCATGGAAATGTTCGTATGTGTGATTGGGAGAAGTATACTACAAGGCTGGGTAGCTTACTCTTCCACTGCTATCTGTAAGTTTCCCGCTTCACATGGGGAACCAATAGTGTTGTGAATACTGACTGTTGAATGCGTTGCTACCATCCCCTCAAGCAGCGCATTTAAGATCATGAGAGTTCTCTGGCCGTCAATTTTTTGCATTTGGCGCGTTCGTCATAGGATTGGTCAATCTTGTGCCAGTGGAAGTTGCTCTCCAATCACGCACAGCTTTGGTTTGACAATGTATTGCTATTATTTCATTCGCGTTCAATCAAAGTCATTCAACTTCTTGCCAACAACACGGAAGATAGACCAGCACCAGTTGGTTGTGTTGTTTGTAGAAAAAGGTTCAACAACGTTTTCTCGGCAGTGATTCAGCATAAATTCTTTTCTGGGCAACAACCCATACAGACCAACACGGCGAAATTTCAGGAAATCCAGAAATGATAACCGCCGTTTTAATTAAAAGATACTTTGTTTAAAAATGAAGTTACATGCAATTAAATGGGCATTATTTTGTCATTGTTTTTAAATGCCTAAAAGTGGGCAAATAAATGTGTGTAACATAAATTTTGACTAACTGTTTTAATATATTGCACATTTAACATTCTGAATGTTCTTAATAAGATTGTAGAAAATCGAAGAGAAAACTACGAGAGTAGTGATTGCGAGACAGATCACATTATCACCAGTGATTCCCTTCAGGTGTAAATATCAACCTCGATGCTGTGGTCAATGATTAAAAAAATCAACTTAAAGATTGTTTTGGAAATTGTACTTGAATATCTGGTCGCTGTGAACACAGATTGCATTCAGTAAAATGTACCGCTCATTTGTAGACCATATTTCGTAGCATGGTAGGAGAAGTCTCAATAATGTAAAGTTGCGACCTTTTGTTGAAACTTGCTTGTACATCCAATTGAGATTTGGCTTCTTCTCAAACTTATCATGGTACTTATCCTCTGTTAGCTCCGAATGCTTTGCACGATCCTCTGAACGAACTTTGACTACAGCTGACATAATCCCACCTAAAGCAGTTATCCTCTCTCCACTCAGAGTGCAACTGGTAGGAGAGTGCAAACGCTTAGAATTGAGCTAAGTGTGGGAGTTTAAGAGTATAAATCTTCATCTTTTGCAATCTTATAATCTAAAACGGTAGTTAAGGAAAAGGTCGACATTTAAGGATTGTATTTTGTTTTCTTTCAGGCCTAAGGAAAGTTTAAACAAGCTCCTCCAGTGCTGTATCTACTTAATCTAATTAAGCTAATTCACTGAACTGGTTAGATCTTGGTTCTTGTAGCCAGGCAGAGTATACTATAAAAGATAGACCGAAAGCTCTCACAACACGAAGTGCGAGCAGCAAGAGAGTGCAAGCATTGGGAACTGTGTAACATGCGGGAGTTTAGTCAAGTCGGAAACTGGGGCATTGCGTTGTTCTGGCCATTTTTGCAAGGGACTGCTTTGTGGTGGACATGCTACTGGTTAGACCCAAGAAAGGGCCTAGGTGAAAATCAGGCTTTGTTGAGGAGGGTGAGCAACTACCAAGTAAAGTTTATGTCAGACATCTTTTTCTCCCTGAAACCTGCTAGTTGTTAAAGGGTTAGAGACGACAGTGAGTGGTATGCCCCACCTGTCAGATATGGGAAATTACAGAGGAGTCGACAGTCCCTGGTGATTGTCTGCAGAAAGTGTGTCTGGTTGCACTTCTTCTCAGACCGCATGGATTAGTTATAGCAGCAGTTCGAAGCACTGAGGAGCGTACAGGAGGCAGAAAGTGTGATAGATAGTAGGTTCAGAGAACTGGTCGCACCGAGGGTACAGTCAGGGAGACGGGTGACCACAAGGCAGGTAGTGCAAGAGTCTCCTTTGGCTATCCTCCTCTCAACCAAGTATACAGTCTTGGATACTGTTGGGATGGCAGTGGAGGGTGCGGAGTAGTATCAGGTGAAAATCGCTGCAGCTGCAGCCAAGTCTTTGGCACCATTACTGGATCTGCCGTAAAGCAGGGTATGACAAAGTCCAAGCAAGTAATTGTGATAGTCAACCTAGTCAGGGGTACAGTCAGGTATTCCTGTGGCCACCTGCAATATTCTACGATGGTGTGTTGCCTCGCTGGTGCCAGGGTCAAGAACATCTCAGAGCAGTTGCACAAAATACTCAAAGGACAGCATGAGCTGGTGGAAGTCATTGTAAACATTGGCAACAGTGACAGAGTTAGAAAAAAGGATGAGGTCCTGCACAGTGAATATAGGGAGTTAGGCAGGAGGTCATAAAACAGGACCTCAAGGGTAGTAATCTTTGATTTATTCCATGTGCCACGTACTAGTGAAAGTAGGAATAGGAGGATAGGGCAGATAAATGTGCGGCTGAGGAGCTGTTGCATGGGGAAGGGATTCACATTTTTGAAGCATTGGTATCTCTTCTGGGGCAGAAGTGACCTGTGCAAACTAGTCTGGTACAGAGACAGGACCTTAAGCAGTAGTGAGACAAGAGAGATAGGTGAGACTTGCACAGAAGTAAAAGACAGCGAGTTAAGTAGACAAGGCGGACAAGAGCATAGCAGAGAACGAGGGAAGATTGATGAATTAAAATGTATTTATTTTAATGCAAGAGGCCTAACAGGTAAGGTAGATAAATTCATGACGTGGTTGGAAATATGGGACTGGTGTGTCGTAGCTATTGCAGAAACATGGCTGAGGGAGGGACAGGAGTGGCAGCTCAATGTTTCAGGGTACAGATGCCATTGGAATGATAGAAAAAGAGGCACGAGAGGAAGATGAATGATGTTTTTGATTTGGGAAAACGTCACGGCAGTACTTAGACAGGATATTTCTGGAGTTTGTCCAATGAAGCTATTTGGGTTGACTGAGAAATAAGAAGGGGGTGATCACTTTGATGGGATTGTAATATAGGCCTCCCAGGATTCAGCAGGAAATTTAGGAGCAGATATGTAAGAATATTGCAGATAACTGCAAGAATAATAGGGTTCTAATATGAAGAGAATTTTAACTTCCCAAACAGACCAAGACTGCTATAATATTAAGGACTTGGATGGGGAAGAATCTGTTAAGTTTGTTCAAGAAAAAAAAATTTCAATTAATATTTAGATGGTCCCACTAGAGAAGGAGCAGACGTCTGCCTCCTTTTGCGAAATAAGGCAGGGCAAATGTCTCAGATATTGGTGGGAAACCACTTTGGAACCAGTGACTATAATTCAATTAGCTTTAAAATAGTTACGGGAAAGGATAGGCCGGGCCCACAAGTTAAAGTCCTAATTTGGGGTAAGACCAATTTTGATGGTATTAGGCAGGAACTTTGAAAAGTTGACTGGTGAGGCTGTTCGCAAGTAAAAGAATGCCTCGCAAGTGGGAGGCTTTCAAAGGTAAAGTATTGAGAGTTCAGAAACAGCATGTTCCTGTTAGTGTAAAGGACGATGCTGGCAGGAGTAAGGAACACTGGACGACTAGAGATATTGAGAGTCTAGTCAAGAAAAGGAAGGAGGCAAATGTCAGTTATAGTCAACTGAGATCATGTTAATCCTTTCAGGAATATAGGGGTGTAGGAGTACAATTAAGAGGGAAATCAAGAGGACAAAAAGGGGACCTGAGATTATCTTGGCAGATAAAGTAAAGAAGAATCCAAAGTCATTCTACAAGTACATTAAGGGCAAAAGAGTAACTAGGAAGAGAATATGGCCCCTTTAAGATCACCGAGGGCCGTCTTGGTGAAGAACTGCAGGACATGAGTGAGATACTAAATAAATATTTCATGCCAGTATTTACTGTGAAGAAAGACACGGAAGCTAAGGAATTTGGGGAAATAAATAGTGATGTCTTGCAAAGGACCCACATTGCAGAAGAAGAGATATTGGACGTCTTAAAACAAACAAATGCAGATAAACCCTGGGAAGCTGATAAAGCGTATCCAAGACATAGTGGGAAAAGAAGGAAGAAATTGCAGGGTCCCTAGCAGAGATATTTCTATCATTGACAGTCGAGAATACCGGAGGGGTGCTAACGTTGTGCCAATATTAAAGAAAGGCTAAGGAAAAGCCTAGGAACTGTATTCTGGCGACCATAACGACAGTGGTGAGTAACGTGTCGGAGGGGATTCTGAGAGACAGGACTCAAATGCATTTAGAAAAGCAAGGACTGATTAGGAGGAGCTTGGCGCTGCGCATGGGGAATCGCGTCTTACAAACGTGATTGAGTTTGTTTCGAAGAGATGACCAAGAAGATAGAAGAAGACAGAGCAGTAGACATTGACTACATAGGGTTTACCAAGGCCTTGAACAAGGTTCCACATGGTAGTCTGTTTAGTAAGGTTAGATTACATGGATCCAGGGAAATCTAGCCAACTGGATATAAAATTGGCCTGATGGTAGGGAACTGAGTCTGGAGCTAGAGGGTTGTTTTTCGGACTTGAGGCCTGTGACCAGCAATGTACAACAAAGATCGGCACTGGGACCACAGTTGTTTGTCATTTATATAAATGATTTGGGCAAGAATATAGGAGGCAGGGAAGCATTTATGACTCCAAGAGCATGTACTTTCTCTACTTTAAGTCCATCAAGGCATTTCATAAATTTAAAATCCTCTTACCAGTTCACCGTTCTGAAAGAAAACATACTTGACTATTGGCTATGACAAACAGATGCAGAACTTGCTGGAGAATCTCAGTAAGTCCGTCAGTATCTGTGATGACAAAACAGAGCAAATAGTTAGAGTCCAGGCACCTGTCTTCTTGGTTGTTAACTTTCTGAATAGATATACATAATATGCACAGAAAAATCCCAATTAACTGAAGAAATAAAAGCACAGAGAATTCATAAACTAATGGATCGAAACCATGTCGGCTGTTTTGGAACAAAAAGAGCAATTAGAAATGGAGAATGAAAACTGCATTCTCAACTGTTGAACCGCAGAGAAAACTCAGAGGGAGAAGGAGAAATTTCATGCATGCTTTGACAGGTTAAGAGAAGGGTTAAAATAGAAATAAGTTCCCCAGAAAACTATTCGGTTGTGTGCAAAACTGTAACAAAGGACAACAAATAACTGCCTTATCATCGATGCCCATGGTTTAACCATACATAAAAACATACAGCTTCTTTTTATTTTTATTCGTATATGAATCGCAATTTTTTACTATGATTTCTCAGTGCCAATCGTAAGGAACATATGTGCTGTCCAGTGGAGGTCCACACGATAAATTCGATATTCAGGACAAGTTCTTGTCCCTCCGACGCTGAACCTTCGTAATATCCAATGTTAACAATTTCAAATTAACCTTCAAATGCACTTGTAAATTTACTGTGTCATATGTTGGGACTGAAACGCCATTTTCGTCAAAATATGTGACGTCCCCAGTCTGTGCAGTGAAATTTACCAGGCGAAGTTAATGTAGCAGCTACAGAAGAACAATGAAAGACATAAATTTTTGGCTGCCGGTTGGTACATGCATTAAAATTCATTTAAACTCACTTCAGCAAATGAACACGATAAGTTAGCAATGAATGATATCACAAACTATCATCCAGAGAAGAACAAATAAAGCTTCATACATTTCTGTGTACAGCTTCATTGCATTTACTCGCCCGTTCGTTAATCTCTCCAGCAATTTGTTGGAGTCTGCTCAACATGCAAAATCTCGACACCCCAGGTTTCTATCAACCGTATCTTTGGAAACTGTGTTTTGTATTTTGCCCAAATCATTACACCCTTGCCGAATATTTTTCAGATTTTATTTCCAATTAAACACAAAACATTGCGTAATAAAAACCAAAAGAACTGCGGATGCTGTAAATCAGGAACAAAAACAAAGTTGCTGGAAAAGCTCAGCAGGTCTGGCAGCATCTGTGAAGGAGAAAACAGAGTTAACGTTTCGGGTCCGGTGACCCTTCCTCAGAATTGATGGTGGCTGGGAAAACGTAAGTTTAAATGCAGAAAATAGGGAGGTGGGTGAGGTAGGGAGTAAACGATAGGATAGAGTCCGAAGAGAGAGAAAGACAGTTGGACAGACAAAGGAGTTGCTAACGATCAGGCTGGGAGGGTGAACAGTTGTTAAGGGGGACGGTTAGTGACTAACAACAGGTGTGTAATGGCAGGCTATGTGGCAACAAAGCCTGGTGTGTGGGTTGGGGACTGGGACATAGGAGAGTTTAGGCCCTAAAATTATTGAACTCAATATTGAGTCTGGAGGGGTGTAGGGTCCCCAAGCGGAAAATGAGGTGTTGTTCCTCCAGCTTGCGTTGGGCTTCACTGGAACACTGTAGCAAGCCAGAGACAGAGATGTTGGCCAGGGAGCAGGATGGTGCATTGAAGAGGCAGACCCATTGTTTCAGCCTGCTCCTGCCCCACAGAACTCATCTCTTCCTACCTTGACTCAGTCTTCTCCCCGCTGGTCCAATCCCTACCCACATACATCCATGATTCATCTGACGCCTTACGCCGGTTTCAAAACTTCGAGTTTACTGGCTCCAGCCATCTCCTCTTCACCATGGATGTGCAATCCCTTTACACATCCATTCACGACCAGGACGGTCTTAGGGCTCTCTGCTTCTTCCTAGAGCAAAGACCTGAACCATCCCCACCCACCACCAGCTTCCTCCGCTTGGCCGAGCTTATCCTTACCCTCAACAACTTATCTTTCAACTCCTCTCATTTTTTTCAGGTAAGAGGGGTTGCCATGGGTACCCGCATCGGCCCTAGTTATGCCTGTCTCTTCGTGGGGTATGTGGAACATTCCTTGTTCCAGTCCTATTCCGGCCCCCACCCACAACTCTTTCTCCCATACATCGATAATATCGTCGGTGCTGCTTCCCTCTCTCGTCTGGAATTGGAAAACTTCATCAATTTCGCTTCCAATTTCCACCCTGCCCTCACTTTCACCTGGTCTATCTCTGACTCCTCCCCTCCCTTCCTCGACATTTCTGTTTCCATTTTGGGGATAGACTGGCCACTAATATCCATTACAAACCCACTGACTCCCACAGTGGACTATATATCCTCACACCCCACTTCCTGTAAAGACTCCGTCCCATTCTCTCAGTTCCTCCGTCTCCGTCGCATATGTTCAGATGAGGCCAACTTCGACAAGGGAGCTCCGAAATGTCCACCTTCTTCCTCAACCGAGGTTTCCCCAGCTCCGTTGTCCACAGAGCCCTCAACCAGGTCCGACCCATCTCCCGCACTTCCGCCCTCACCCCTTCTCTTCCCTCCCGCTACAGCGATAGGGTTCCCCTGATCCTTACCTACCGTCCCACCAGCATCCACATCCAGAAGATCATCAGACGCCATTTCCGCTACCTCCACCAAGATGCCACCACCAGACACATATTTCCCTCCCCTTCCTTGTCTGCCTTCCGCAGGGACCGTTCCCTCCGGGACTCACTGGTCCACACTTTCTTCACCTCCAACACCTTCCCACAGCCCTACGGCACCTTCCCCTGTAACCGGCGAAGGTGCAACACCTGCCCATTTATCTCCTCCCTCCCCAGTATCCAAGGGCTTAAACATACCTTCCAGGTGAAGCAACACTTCACCTGCACTTCCCAGAATCTAGTCTACCGCATTCGCTGCTCACAATGTGGTCTCCTCTACACTGGGGAAACGAAGCGTAGACTTGGCGACCGCTTTGCAGGACATCTACGTTCTACTCGCAAAAAAGACCCTGAACTAGCTGTTGCCTGCCACGTCAATGCACCACCCTGCTCCTTGGCCAGCATCTCTGTCTATGGCTTGCGACAGTGTTCCAGTGAAGCCCAACGCAAGCTGGAAGATCAACACCTCATTTTCCGCTTGGGGACCCTACAGCCCTCCGGACTCAATATTGAGTTCAATAATTTTAGGGCCTAAACTCTCCCATGTCCTAGCCCCCAACCCACACACCAGGCTTTGTTACCACATAGCCTGCCATTACACACTCTCTGATGTTAGTCACTAACAGTCCCCATTAACAACTATTCACTCTCCCAGCCTGATCGTTAGCAACTCCTTTGTCTGTCCAACTGTCTTCCTCTCTCTTCGGACTCTATCCTATCGTTTACTCCTTACCCCGCCTACCTCCCTATTTTCTGCATTTAAACTTACTTTTTCCCAGCCACTATCAATTCTGAGGAAGGGTCACCGGACCCGAAACGTTAACTCTGTTTTCTCCTTCACAGATGCTGCCAGACCTGCTGAGCTTTTCCAGCAACTTTGTTTTTGTACAAAACATTGCGTGACGGATTCCAATTAAATCACCACTGGCACACAGAGTATTTCTAATTAGTACCCACGTCGTTTATATTTAATGTACTTTCGATACATTGCACCTTCTGTTTTGGATTCCTTTAGAAGTTTCTGTCGCCTACACTACTATTTTTACAGAGTAAGGACAATAAAAATAGTCAACAACAATTCCACTTCGTTAGAAGTAAACATTGTTTCTTTAATCAAACAAACACAAAGACTACTGGAGAATCTCAGCAGCACTTGAGAAGAGAGAAACAGAGTCAACGTTTCGAGTCTGTTATGACTCTTGTTGAGATCTCATCTTGCCCCTTACATCATGTGCAATATCGAAGTGAAATTCGAATTTGTCGACCAACGTAGACAGCTAAGAATGACCATTATTCTGTGGAAGTACTTCTTCCAATCAAAATATCAGAACATAATCATGTTAAGGAGAAAGACAAAACTGTTTAAATACTGCAATTGATGATTACCCACTGAATTCAGTAAATTATTGGAGACGCGAGGTTACGTTAAATCAGGATTTGAGGATTATGCTGTCTTAATTGTTTACTTCTCTGCCCTAAGATAAGCAGGCTAGGTGGATTGGCCATGTAAAATTGCCCGTATTGTCTAGGAATGTGCAGTTTAGGTAGATTACCCATGCTAAATGCGAGGTTACGGAGACTAAGTAGGGTTCTTGGTCTGGGTTAAATGCTCCTCAAAGAAGCCGAATGGCCTCTTTCCGCATTGTAGGGATTCTATGATTGTTTGACCTACCTTTCGCAAAGCGTGTCTGATCGCCTGACGTTAAATTAAGGAACATCATGAATCATGTCTAAATGTGATGAAAATATCCCGCCTAGAATTATATCACGGTGTTCAGACAAATTCGGTAAATCGCCGTTTGCTCGAGGCGTGCAACCCATTCCAGGTGATTCCCCGAAAGGCGCAACGGCAAGCAACAGAACTATCAGAAACGAAGTCATCCCTTACTTGCAAGAAACCTATCACTACATTAAATAGAATGAGAAAGACATGGAGCTGTATAGCGCCTGTTATGACCTGAAGACACCTCACGGTGCCTCACAGCCGATGAACCACCATAGGCTGATCAAATAGATCGCATCTCTAAGACACTGTGCAATCAACTTGCTTACGGGACATTTTCAGTGGTGCGGCCAATCATAATTAATGAATCGCTATTTCTGCAGATGGTTTTCACGTGGAATAAAAGTGTGAACATTTAAACCCCAAGAAGGTTATATTTTCGATTCAGAAACAGGATTGTAGATAGCTTTATTCTTGCTCGTGATCAACACTAAGACTAGATCAAAGTAGACCATTCACCCCATCGATCTGATCATGGCTGATCTCATAATCCTCATATCCAGTTTCCTTCCTTTTACCCAAAACCTTTGATTCCTTCATTAATTCAAAATTGGTCTCTCTCATGTACTCAACTACACTTCACGAGCAACCTCAACAAACTTCTGCGGTAAAGAATTCTATAGATTCACTACTCTCCGAGTAAAGACATTCACAGAGTCTATTGTTCGCAGCTAAATGTATTACTTCACAGCACAGAAAATGGCGCTTCAGCTCATTACATCTGTGCTGGTCAAACATAAGCGTCTAATTATTCTAGTCCCATCACCAACTCTCGGCCCATAGCCTCAGTATTTTAAGTGCGCATCTGAATACTTGTTCAATGTTCTGATGGTTTCTACCTCTACAACCCTAACAGGCAGTGAATTCCAGATTTCCACCACCTGCTGGGCAAAGACGTTTTTCCTCACATCTCCTCTAAAGCTTCTGCCCCTTATCTTACATCTACACCCTTGTTTATTCATTCCTCCACCAAGGGAAACGTTTCTTCCTATCTAGCATATCTATGACCTTCGTTATTTCATATGACTCAATCAGGTCCAGTCTCAGCTCCCACGTTCTAGGGAAAACAACCCTTGTCTGTCTAATCTCTCTTCAGCTCTTATATACCTCATCTCTGTTAAATTGGTCACCTCTTATCCTGAGATTAAGCCCTCTGCTGCGATATTTTGCACAAGGGTAACTAAACTTTCTGTATTCACCCAATCAAGTTCACTAAGAATTTTGCATGTTTCAATAAGGTTCCCTCTCATTATTCTGCGCTCTATGAGTGCAGGCCTACATTATTCCATTCCTTTTGAAATAAACATATTTATCTTCCTATTACCTTCCAAATTTATATTTTTTTTTTTCTGTTAATAGCATTTGCACGAGAACTCCTAAATATAATTTTCCACTACGGGCCTGCAGCTTCTCGCACTCAACATCGAATTCAATAAGTTTAGAGCCTGATTCCATCATTCCATGTTTTGTACCCATTCCAAACCGCGTCTTCTTGTAATATCAGAGATAGTAAGAACTGCCGATGCTGGAGTCGGAGACAACGCAATGTGGAGCTGGAGGAACACAGCAGGCCAAGCAGCATCAGAGGAGCAGGAAAGCTGACGTTTCGGGTCGGCGTTGCCTTTGGCACAGTCACCCGGAGTCACCTACTTTTAAGCCTATTATCAATTCATAAGGGTTTCGTTCAGTAGAGCTAACCCATTATCTCTTATCCAGGTGTTCCTCCCCCTCAACCCTTGGTCTGCTATCCACTATCTCTTCTTCACCGATCCCTTCGTTTCTCTCTGACTCGACTGGGTCTCCGCCTGTCCGCTCACCTCGCCCCCATATCTGCTTCGACATAAATACCAGGCTTTCCTAGCTTTTAACTGTTCTCACGACGAGTCATCAGAATCGAAACGTGAGCTTTGTTTTCTTTCCACAGATGCTGTGGGATCTTCTGAGTTTGTCCAGCAATTTTGCTTCAGATCTTGTCCACTTCTGCTTCAGATCTTCAGCGTTCGCAGCTATTGGTTGATGGTAGAATAATAATTCGAGGCGGAGATTATGCATCGGTAACCTATAAACGAGTAGACTGAGCAGCAAATAACCCCAGTCAATGAGTTCAACGAAAACCATTACGAACGAATAGAAAGGCCAACGTAAACAAAGTGCACTTGTGCGTGGAATTCATAGCCAGATCAACATGAAACGTCGCCAATGCACCAGCCGACAAAACAGCCTTCATAAACTTGTTACAAAATCGAATTAAATTGCTTTTGTATTCATTAGAACAAACGCAAGAAGGTATCGAAAATGAATGCAAATTGATAATTTAGTAACAAATGTAAATATTGGAACAACAATCTCCAGACTGAGTATTTTGCGGGCAGAATTAGAGAAATCTTAGAATTACAGTGAAGACCCTTTGCCCATCATGTTTTTCTTTGTGTTATTCTCCGGTTTCAGTAAGATAATATAACATTTCGGAGCAAAAATGCAGACAAGCAAACCAAAGCTTGATGCCCAAATAGCAAACACTTCGACAGCCACCGTGTACTTTCCAGGTGAGCTGACATAAGCCGGAATAAAAGTGATCCAAACAGCACAGAAAATCAGCATACTGAAAGTTATATACTTCGCATCGTTGAAATTATCTGGAAGTTTCCGGGAAAGAAAAGCTAGCAGGAAGCATACAGTGGACAGAAGACCAATATAGCTGGACACAAAATAAAAGGCTTTTAAAGAACCCATGTCACATTCCAAAATTATCATATCTCTATAATAGGTCATGTTTTTCACTGGATATGGAGGTGATACAATGAGCCAGATCGTACAAATTAAACCTTGAAGAAATGTGAGGACGAATACGCTTAACCGTTGCTGCATCGGTCCGAACCAGTTCATCAAGTTGTTGTTGGGAAGAGTTGCTTTAAAAGCGATTACAACAAGAACGGTTTTCCCCAAAATGCAGGAAATACAGAGAACAAATACAATTCCAAACGCAGTCCGCCGCAACATGCAGGACCATCCGGTCGGTTTCCCAATGAAGGTAAGTGAGCACAGGAAGCAAAGCGTTAGCGCAAAGAGAAGGAGGAAGCTCAGCTCCGAATTGTTCGCTCGGACGATAGAGGTTTCCCGATACCGGAAGAATATCGTAGCTGCAGCCAGTGCAAGACACACTCCCACTAAAGCAAGTGCTACTAAGAAGTAGCCCAGAGCCTCTTGAAAAGAAAGAAATTCAATCTTTTTGGGGATACATTGATCTTTTTGCTGATTCGACCAGTATTCCAAAGGACATTTCATGCAATCGGTGGAATCTGAAACAATGAAAGTATCATTTTTTTTTAATTCGAAAATGATATTGTCCACAAGATAACATAGCATTCGGCTCCACGTTTGTACATACCTGTAGTGTTGCTAATCTCACCATCGGCGCACTCTGCGCAATCAAAACAACATACCGGCTGACCTTTCCTGCTGACCTTTCTTGTTCCGAGAGGACAAGGTTCTGAGCAAAGAGCATGTGGAATCTAAAACAAAGGAAATAATACTGTTATCTATTTAGATGGAAATGTTCACATTTTGTCATTGGGACAGCTAATACTACGTTTCCCCTTCAAATCTTAAACTAATAGTTTTTTGAATGTTGACTGTTCAATGCGTTACTACCAGCCGCTCAGCCAGCGTGTTCAAGATCATGACAATTCTCTGGGCGTTACATTTTGCTCTGAGGCATTCGTCCTACGATTGGTCAATCTTCTGATTGATTGATTGATTGATCGATCGATCATTTGATTTATTGTCACCTGTACCGAATACAGTGAAACGCTTTGTTTACGAGCAGCATATAAGCACGCATATGCAGATCAAAAGACTTATACAGAAACATAGAGGTTACACTGCACACGGCGTGCGCTGGGCGAGATCAACGTTAGCAAGATCAGCATTGTTTGAGGCTAGAGAGTCTATTCATCAATCTAATAACGGCCGAGAAGAAGCTGTTGCTCAACCTGCTGAAGCATGTGTTCAAAAATCTGTATCTTCTGCCTGGCGGACGAAGTTGTAGGAGAGCATTACCGCGTTGCGATGGGTTTTTAATAATGTTGGCAGGCTTTCAACGGCAGCGAGCCATTTAACTGGTGTCCAAGGATGAGAGGTTGGCTTCCGCGATGATTTTGGCTGTGTACACCACCTTCTGTAGCTTTTTTGGTCCTGGGCAGAGCAGTTGCCATACCAGGCCGTTATGCACCTGGACAGTATGTTTTCATTTGTGCATCTAACAAGACAGTGAGGTCCTTATGGACATGCCAAATTTCCTGAGCTGCCTGAAGAAGAGGCGTTGTTGTGCCTTCTTGACTGTCGCATCTTAGTGGAAAGTCCGGGGAAGATTGCCGATTATCGTCACTCCGAGGAGCTTTGACGCTCTTCACCCTCTCAACCTCAGTTCTGTTATTTAGACGGGGGCATGTTCTCCTCTTTTCTTTCGGAAGTCAATGGTGAGATCTTTAGTTTTGCTGACGTTGAGAGAGAGGTTGTTCTCATCTCACCACTCTATCTCCCTTCTGTATTTTGACTCGTCGTTGTTAAGTACCTGTCCCACCGCGTTGCTGTCGTCACGAACTTATAGATCGCTGCGAAAGTTGCCCTCCAAGTCGCACTCAGCTTTCGTTGCTTATTCCATTCGTGTTCAATCAATATCATTCAAATTCATGCCGACAGCACTGGAGGTGGACCAGCACCAGCTGGTTACGGTTTTTGTAGAAGAAGATTCAACAATATTTTCTCGGCAGTGACTAGGCATAAACCTTTTTCTCGCCAAAGACGCACATGGATCATAGCGAAATTTTACAAAATCCAACAATGACAACTGCCGTTTTAGTTAACATATACTTTGTTTAAAATAAAGTTATGTGCAGTTGAATATGCACTTTTGTATTAACACAGTGTGGAGCTGGAGGAGCACAGCAGGCCAGGCAGCATCAGAGGAGCAGGAAAGTTGACGCAAGCGTCCCGACCCTGTGCCCCTCCAGCTCCACACTGTGTTATTTTTGACTCCAGCATCTGCAGTTCTTACTATCTCTGTACTTTTGTATTGTCGTTTTTAAATGACTAACACTGGGCAACATATCAACAATATTGCTCTGCCATTCAAAATCATTACTGCAGAGACAGGTTAGTACTTGCAAGTGAATGTATCGAACAAAATTTTGACTAACACGGTTTTAATACAGTGCACATTTAACATTCTGAATGTTCTTCGTAAGATTGTAGAACTCAAAGCCAAAAATGAGAGCGAAGTGATTGCAAAATGGATTGCATTCTCACCAGTGATTACCTTCCAATATAAACATCAACCTCGATGCTGTGGTCAATGTTAAAAGCATATTCAACTTAAAGATTGCTTCGGAAGTTATAGTTCAGGAATTGGTCATTCAGAATACAGATTGCCTTCAGTAAAATGTATCGCTTATTTGCAGAACATATTTCATGACATGGCAGGAGGAGTCGCGATAATGTGAATTTGAGACCTATCGGTTTTGCTTATATATTCAATACAGGTTTAACTTTTTTCTCAAATTAAGAATACTAATTATTGTCTGTTAATGCTTTGCATCATTCTCTGAACGAACTCCGGCTACAGCTGACACAATCCCACCTAAAGCAGTTATCCTCTCTCCACACAAAGTGCGACCGGCAAGAAAGTGCAGACGCATGGAATTGAGCAAAGCGTGGGAGTTTAAGAGTATAAATTTTCACCTTTTGCTATCCTAAAATTTAAAACTGTGGATAAGGGAAGGGTAGGCATTTAAGGGTTGTATTTTGTTTCCTTTCACCCCTAAGGAAAGCTTAACCAAACTCTCCTAGTGCTGTAGCTACATAATCGAATTAAGATGTGGAGGTGACAGTATTGGACCGGGGTGGACAAGGTCAGAAATCATACGACACTGGCTTATAGTCCAACAGGTCTATTTGAAAATTTAAGGTTTCGGAGTCTTACTCCTTCTTCAGGTGTTAGTGGGCGAGCTAGTATCGGACGCAGAATTTATAAGTAAAAGATCAAAGGGTAACACCACTGATGGGGATGTACTAAACAAACCTAAGATGCTGT
>NC_063344.1:16023431-16133657 GCF_021869965.1 Rhincodon typus | reverse complement strand
TCATCAATGTAACGGAGGAAGAGGTGGGGTTTAGGGCCGGTGTAGGTGAGTGAGGGGAAGATGTGTTTGGTGGCAGCATTCTGCTGGAGTTGTATGAAATAGCAGAGAATGATCCTTTGCTTGCAAAGGCTGGTGGGATGAAAAGTGAGGACAAGAGGAATCGGATCACGGTTTTGTGAGTGATGAGAACTGGCAAGGTCAGAAGCATGAGTGATAGGTCGGATGCAGTTGAGGGCCGTGTCAACCACAGTGGATGGGAAACCACAGTTATGGAAGAAGCAAGCCATGTCAGCACGGCTGCTTTGGAAAGTGTCATCAACTGAACAGATGCAATGTAGGCGAAGGAACTGAGACAATGGGATTGAGTCCTTGCAGGACATGGGTGTGACGAGCTGTAGAGAAGATAGCTATGTGAGTCTGGCTTTGTAGTGGATGTAAATGGACAGTTGATTCCCCGAAATGGAGACAGAGTGGTCAAGGAAAGGAAGGGAAGTGCCAGAAATAGACCTTGTGAGAGGCATGGAAATTGGAGGCAAAATGAATGAAGTTCTTAAGACCCCGGCAGGAGCATGAAGCAGCACAGAAGCAGTCATCGATGTATCGAAGAAAGAGTTGTGGGAGGGATCCAATGCAAGACTGGAGTAAGGATCTTTCCACACACTCCATAAAGAGGCAGGCATAACTGGGCCTCATGCAGGTGCCCGTAGCCACTCCTTTGACCTGGCAGAAGTGACATGAATTAAAGGAGAAATTGTTCAGTGAAAGAACAAGTTCAGCCAGGTGGATTAGAATGGTGGTGGACGGGGACTGTTCAGATTACTTGATGAGGAAAAAGCTGAGAGCTCTCAGATATCCTGATGGCAAATGGAGATACAGAGGGATTGGACATCCATGGTGAACAAGAGGCAGTTAGAACCAGGGAACTGGAAATTGTCAATATGGTGAGGGAGCTATAACCCTGTGAGTTTGACGTCAGTGCTGGGTAAGTTGTTGGAGGGGATTCTAACAGACAGGATTTACATGCATTTGGAGAGGCAAGGACTGATTAGGGACAGCCGTCATGGCTTTGTGCATGGAAATCCGTCTCTCATGAACTTGATTGAGTTTTTTGAGGATGTAACCAAAAAATTGATGAGGGCAGAGTGCTGAACATTATCTACACAGACTTTAATAAAACCTTTGACAAGGTACCACATGGTAGACTAATTAATAAAGTTAGATCATATGCGATTTGGGGAAAGCTTGCCAGTTGGATGCAAAATTAGCCTGTTAGTAGGAAATAGAGAGTGGTGGTGGAGGGTTGTTTTTCAAACTGAAGGCCTGTGACCAGTAGCATTCCATAGGGATTGGTGTTGAGTCTACTTTTGTTTACAATTTATATAAACAGTTTGGATGAGAATTTAGGAGGCATGGTTGCTAAGTTTGTACATGACACCAAAGTTGGTGGTATAGTTGACAGTGATGATCGTTATCTAAGATTACAAAGGGATCTTGATCAACTGGGTCAATAGGCAGAGGAGTGGCAGATGGAGTTTAATTTGAATAAAGGCAAGGTATTGTATTTTGGGAAAGCTAACAAAGGCAGTACTTATACAGTTAATGGTAGGGTCATGCATGGTGTGGTTGAGCAGAGAGATCTAGGGCTCGGGTAAAAATTTCATTGGAAGTTGCATCAAATGCTTGCCAATCATTGCACAATGCTCAGCACAATTCGAAACTCTTCAGATACTGAAGCAGTCTATGTTCAAATGCAACAAGATCTGGATAATATCCAGGCTTGGCCTCACAAGTGGAAGTAATATTTATGCCACACAAATGCCAGGCTGTGATAATCACCAATAAAAGACAATCTAACCACCACCGCTTGATATTCAACGGTATTACCATCACTGAATCCCCCACTATCAATATCCTTTGGGTTATCATTGACCAGGAATTCAACTGGATTCGCCACATAAACACAATGGCTACAAAAGCAGATCAAAGGCTAGGAATACTGCAGTGAGTAACTCACATCCTGACTCCCCAAAGCCTGTCCATCATCTGCAAAGCACAAATCAGGTGTGTGATGGAATAGTCCCCACTTGCCTGGATGAGTGCAGCTCCAACAACACTGAAGAAGCTTGACGCTATCCAGGACAAAGCAGTCCACTTGATTAGCACTGCCTTCACAAGCATCCACTCCCTCCACCACTGAAGCTCAATAGCAGCAGTGTATACAATCTACAAGATGCACTGCAGAAATTCACCAAAGATCCTCAGACAGCACCTTCCAAACCCACGACGACTTCCGTCAGAAAGGACGAGGGCAGCAAATGCATGCCAACACACCACATTCAAGTTCTGCTCCAAGCCACTTGCCGTCCTGACTTGGAAATATATCATTGTTCCCTCACTGTTGCTGGGTCAAAAACCTGGAATTCCCTCCCCATTGGCATCATAAGTACCCACAGCAGGTGGACTGCAGCGGTTCAAGAAGGCAGCTCACCACCACCTTCTTAGGGGCAACCAGGGATGGGCAATGGCTGCTGGCCAGGCAGCAACACCCAGATCACACAAATGAATTTATAAAATTACAGATTGATAGAGTGGTTAAGAAGGTGTTTGGCATTCTTGTCTTCATTGCTTAGACCATAGGAGTTAGGATGTCATGTTGAGGTTGTATAGGACATTAGTGAGGCCACTTCTGTAGCACTCTGTACAATTCTGATAGCCCTGCTGTAGGAAGGATATTATTAAACTGGGGAGGGTTCAGAAAAGATTTACCAGGATGTTGCCAGGACTGGAGAGTTTAAGTTTTAAGGCTGGTCTGAATAGGCTGGGGCTTTTTTGCCCTAGAGCAGAGGAGAATGAGTGATGATCCTGTAGAGACTTATAAAATCTTGGCAGGCATAGATAAAGTGAATAGCCAAGGTCTTTTCCCCAGAGTAGGGGAATCCAAAACTGGAGAGCATAGGTTTAAGGTGAGAGGGAAAAATGTAAAAGGAACTTGTGGGACAACTTTTTCACACAGAGGGTAGCTCATGTGTTGAATGAACTGCCAGAGGAAGTGATAGATGCCGGTACAGTTACAATATTTAAAAGATATTTGGATAGGTACATTAATAGGAAATGTTTAGAAGGATATGGACCAAACGCAGGCAAGTGGGGCTACTTTAGTTTGGGAAACTTGGTCCACAGAGGTAAGTTGGTCTGCACTGTCTGTTTCCATCCTGTATAACTCTCTGAATCTATCTGCAAACTTAGGATATTAACCTAACATATTCAGCCTCCACATCAGTAATTTTATATAGTAAATAATTGTGATCCTAACACTGATCCCTGTGGTGCTCCACCAATTGTAGGCTGCTATCTTTTTAAACACCCACCTTATCCCAAGTTTCTGCCTTCTATCAGTTATCCAATCTTCTTTCCATACTGATATACTATCTCCAATACCATGCATTAAGTATTACCAAATAGTCTAAAATATGGTATCTCGTCAAATGTCTTCTGAAAATCCAAATATATCACATCTGTTGCTTTGCCTTTTTCTATTCTGTTTGCATCGGCATTTATATCATTGATTTTCCATCATTATCAAATATGATAGTCTTCGCACTATTCAGAGTCATCAGTGTGTGATGTAAAATGCCTGCGGACACCAATTGCAGACTTGTCTGACTTTCCACATTTAGGAGAATTGTGTGATTTTGTTGAGGACCACCAAGTCTTTTGTAAAGTGCCTAATGCCCATTAATGTCACTATCATTTGTTATTCACAGGAAACAAAATCATGCTTTGAGATTTTATACTAGGTAGTCCTTTCTTATGTTTTCGACACAGTACATGGTGGTTATGCCATGTAGATTCATATTGAAGGAGACCTCAAAGTATAATCTTGGTCTACTCAGCAGGCAATGTCCAAATGAATACATGACTGCTTTCATGATTTTCCAGTCAAGTATTAATGCTATATTTTCGATCTATCTTAACTGAATTCTGTTTTCTTCTTTTGTTGACACTTTAGCTCTTTGAAATATTTCAGTATTGAGCACTTCCCTTCCCATTTGAAACTCATAATGTTTCAAATGCATCTTTAGGTGAAAATGTCTAACAGCTTTCCATACCCAGAGAAGGTAGCCCAAAGTCATACAGAAGATTACATATGACCACAGCTTTGCACACAACCAGGGTTGTTATAAATTCAGCACACCAATTTCTCGGCGGCCTCTTGCGTAAATAGACAAGTACTAGTTAGATTAGACAAATATGATGCTTGCTCTGCCAATTCTATTTGCCTGTTTGTAGTCGATAGAGAGATTTCTAAAGATTGTGATTCTAGGATAGGTGAAGTTACATGCAATTTTCAATGTAAGTTAATTGGTGGCAATACCCGGGTGGGGGGAGGGGGGGAGCATAGTCAGAATTTGATTGTTCATTCTCCAATTGTTCTGATATTTTCATTCATACTCTATTGCTTTCACTAACATAAGTACAATGTTCCACTCATTATGCTACTTATCATAATATTCCTTGAACATGTTTATATGACACACTCACTTGTTTATCCTCCTGTAAGGAGTTATCATTAAGAAATTCAAAACACTGAGTCTGTTTTTGCTTTGATAAGGCACAACAAAGCTTGCTTTTAATGGTTTCCCAGAGATAGGCATTAATGCCAACACTTTACCTCCATTAACCTTTTTGTCTGCTGTAGCTTTCTCTATTTACTGAACATTTTTCAAATGTTGGCCAACTGTTGCACCTTGGTTAGATTTTTTGTCTCTCAGAAACTTGCCACATATCCTTGAGGTGTAGTCTCCATACATTAGCTTATATATTTTTTTCTTTCTCTAAATTAAGCGACTCACTTACATCATATCCAGTTAGCAATTCAAAAGGATTGAATCCTGTAGTTCCATGAGGATAATCACCCAAGACAAACAGTAACATTATCCCAATCATTAAGGGATTCCTGACAATAAGATCTGATCACAGTCTTCAAAACGTGAGGCCATCTTTCCAGTGGTTATTGAGATTTTGGGTGATAAGCTGAAGGCATAAATTGTTTTATTCCTAAATCATACATTATTTCCTTGAATCTTCATTCAATTGAATTTCTTTGGGAACCTTTATCTTATAAACTAAACTTGTACTAACATTATCACTACAATCTTTTATTTGTTTTTTGCAGTAATTTTCCCCAAATTGTCATCAAATCCATAATTCTAAACAAAACGTTTCCCAAACCTGGTTTTAGGTGCATTCCTATGCAATCTATTAAGACCCTGTTAAATGGGCCTTTGAAAGCTAGTATTGGAACTAAAAATGCAGGTTTAACTGATGTTTGGGGTATCTCCATTACCTAACTTTTATGGCATATCCATCAAAATTTGACCATAGCTTTATGTAACTCTGGTCAATAAAAATGTTTTAGTATTATACTTTGCATTTTCCTCATACTGAAGTGATGTGTCAATGGGATGTTTTGAACCATTTACAATAGTATGTACTGAGATGGGCCTGCACATTCCTCAAAAGCTCATATTTGAAGCCATTTCCATTTTTCATTTTTCATAATTGTTTTGTCTTTCAATTAATAACAGAAGTAGTTCTGATTAAATTTCTGAGCAGGCTGCTTGATATACCTCTCCCAGTTCTGAATCTATTTGTTATGTTTCTATTAAAGAAGAAGTATTCTCCTTTCCTTCACCCTTTCTTTTAAAGTCATCAAAATTTGTGCCCAATAACTGAACTACCAGGGTTTTTTTTCCTAGATGACTCCCCTTCAAGTCTAATTCTATGTGCCTGAAATCTAGTCACCTTATAGTTGGGAAATGATGAAGGCTGATCCTCACTAGCATCTCAGTTTCTTTTTCACCAACTGGTTGTTTCATGTTCCTCAGTAATGCCAGCATTTCTGAACCAGCAATTCATTTCTAAGATAAAATCAATAATTTCCGTAGGCACTGGCTTTACTGTTCAGTTTACAACTTTGGCATATAAGTCATTCTTCATTTAAAATATGCATAATGACCTTTTTTGTATTCTCCATGTATACCTCCAAATGAATATTTTCTTCATTAACCCATCTGGGAAGACGAATATCATCAGCCACATAAGTGACTGACTTGCTCCAATATCTTTCAATACTAAATTGATTTACCAATTTGATGTGAAGAATAAGAATAATATCTCTCCTTCTATCACAAAATATTTTGCTTCACCCGCACTCTATTTCTCTTTACCCATATTTAAATAAGAATTTTTTCAACTATCTCCACTCTTGAGGAGACTTTTGAAAACATATTATCAGTTTCTGCCACCTCAGTTTTAATACTTACCTCCTTTCCAGATACCCACTTTTTTTCCATTGGCTATCCAATATAGCAACCAATCTCTTATTAAACATCCAGCAACTGGCTTTCAAATGTCTGGAATTAATACAATGGAAAGTTATTATTTTCTTCTAATCAGCTTTAAGTTCCAGCCTTTCTTGATTATTATTTTGGTGCTGTTCTGTTTATTCTGTAAAACTAATTCTTCATATACTTATAGATTTTCTATTCCTCCAATTCCTTGGGGATATTCATGTGACCATATTCCCACACATAATTAACTGAAATATTCTAGGCATCTTTCAGAACAACTACTTCTTAGACCTTTTGATACTTGATATTGATGTAAAAAGTTTTAAGGTATTCTGGAATAATTTTTCTAAATTCGTCCAGAATATTTTTATATACTTTTCTTTAACTTTAGTAATTGAAACCATTGATTGCACAACATTCTTTTCTCTTGTAAATTTCATAAATGTCTTTCTTACAGTTCAAATTTGAATTGATAAGCTTTAGGAACAAGCTGATATTTATAAAGTATTATTTTTTGATAAAAACTTCATAGCTTGCAGATTTCTCTGTTGACAATTCCCATCAAACGTCTATGTAAAACTAAATATTGTCTGCCACTTCATCTGTCCAGCTACCTTCCCAAACTAAATGTCTTTCAACTCCAACCACTGCACATTAAGGCACTAAACATGGATTTCTAGTTAAATTGAATCCCTCATTGGAATCAGAATCATCTTCCGAGCTATGACTTTTTCTTACTTAATTCTAATTGTCTAACTTACATTGTGTTATCTCTTTCTCTCTCCTTGAAATCCAAGCTTTTTAAATTCAATTTTGATTGCCTCTTCCTTTTCCATTCCCTTGTCTAAGTCAAGCATTATTTGTTTTTATCTGAATTCAAGTTAATTCTAGCTGTGATATTTTGATGCCTCCTTTTCACTTAATTCTAAATTACGAGTAATTTAAGCATATCGTCCTTACAAGATTCTGCTTTTGTTTTCACATTCAATGAATTTGCTAACTCTTTCAGTTTACCTTTAAGTGATTACTTCTAGTCTTAGCAGCATTGAAAGTTTCAAGTGCCAATTTCTTGACAAGATACACAAACCTGATGAAACATAATGAATATCCTGCAAAGAGCCCACACTTGTTTTGATTACAGTTGAAGCTATTACTAGACAAGACAGATCTCATAATCTATCAATCCAGGTTTCATTATATCTGTCTTTCCTTAGTTAGTTAATGTGGTTAATCACTGAAACATATTCACATGAGGCCAGAGATGCTGTTTAGTAACAAAAGATAGGTTTACTATACAACAGAAAGAAACAAACCAAGCATACAGTTAGCATAATCTTAATACAAACATGTAAACAAAGTTAGGACTTGTTTCCAAAAGCTATATGTTATATATGCTCAAATCCAGATAATTTATTCTCCTACTTCAGCCCTTTAAAAGTTACCATTTAGTTGTCTTGGTCCAGTTTCTCTTTCTTGAATTGTCTAGGCATTTTTACAGCTCTTCTCTGATGACATAAGCCTCTCATAATTTTGACAGCCTAAACTTTTCAGTTGTAAGAATTTGGAGATTCCAATCCCAAACTCTCCTGTCTTGGAAACTGTGCCAACTATAGAAAGTATTGTGGTTGCAGTGAGTTTTTTGCCTCTGAAGTGAACTGAATTGAACTGTACAAATTTCTTTTAGCAGAGAAACTAAAATTGCTTCTGAACTCAACTTTTGATTCCTTTCAGCTGAAAATATGGCATTTTCTGAACTAAATTGAAAACAAAACTAATGTCTTAATGTGTTTATTGTAATTGTAGTTAATCAAAAGGTAAACACATCATATTCCATGAACGCTCCAGGGGATATCCCAGGTCATTTTTTGCAGTCACATGTCTTCTTGTAACTTGAGCATTTATGTTACTGTTTTAGAATGACTTTCTAATGTTTTTTGTTAAATCTTCAGGGAGCTAACTTACATCACAAATCTGTCTTCTTTTAAAGAGTGTAAATCCCAAAATGCGATAAGATATTTTACCCAACTTTAACTACAAATATTAGCTAACGTAAAACTTGATATTTTAATGCTTAATTTCACTATGTTTGATGAACAGGGATGCATATGACTTTGCGTCTTGAGCACTACAGATACAAGGCATCACTTGGACTCCTGCTGTGTTTTGTTTTGCATGATTGACACATTCAAGAAACCTTTAAGCAGATCATTATAAGTTGAACTTCATAGCCATCACCAATAGTTCTGTCAAATGTTAATTGTTTTTGCATTACATTATGTCCTTTTCTTATCAAGCAATCTAACTGACCAACTGCCCAAGCCTTTAATAAGTTATTGTGTTAAATGTCATAGCTGGTTATTTCTAAGTTTCACCTTTTAAGTAATCACTTCTTAGTCAAGCAAGAATCTTCACATTTAGTAAAGGCTCAAGTAACATCCTTTTACATTGACATTTTATGCTTTGATTTTAATCTTAAAGGCAGAATTATGGACAAATGCATTCCCCATGTTGTCCCACACTGGAAGCTATTGCCACTTCATATAACAGCACTCCCTCCTTTAAATGTATCATCATAAATTCACACTTTAAATCTTCCATCTTGCCACAATTGTCCTTACAAATGAGAGTCCTCCCTCCAATGTCATTTTTCATTCCAAAACCTTTAACATCTTGAGCCTCCCACTCTCATGTCCACCTTGTTTGCATTCCTTCATCTGTTATTCAACCCCACCATAGTGTTGAATCAACCTTAAACAAAGCTACAAATTACATATTGTGGCAATGATCAATTCCTTTATTCTTCTCAGCTTGTCTACAGCTTTTGACATGCTTGGCCATAACATCTTCAGGGCATCTTTATTGCTGAACAGATTTATGGAGATGTTCTTGCTTGATTTGTTTCTTACTTCTTTAATCATTGCCAGAATATCTAGTGTTATGGTTTATCTCCCTACTCCTCCAACATTACCTCAGCTGTTCTCAAGTGTCTATTCTTGACCCTTTCCTGTTTCTTGCCTGTATGCTGGCCCATGGTGGCAAATTGAAATACAGCTTTTTACTTGTATGTTGACCACACCCAGTTCCATCTCAATACCATCTCTCTTGACTCTTGCACTGAGATCATATTATCAGACTAAATTTTCAACATCAAGTCCTGGATTAGCAGAATTATTCTCCAAATAAATATTGGACCAACATATCTATTTAATTCATCTGTCCCTAGTTACAGCCTCAATGCTCTCCCTGTTACTTTTCATAGTCTGATCTTACTGTTTTCATCCTCTTGTCTCGTTTGACTCCAAAATAGGCTTCTTATATGGCTTTATGTGACTCAGTATCAAATTTTCTTGGTAACACACCTTTGAAGGACTTTCAGACATTCAGGTACATTGAGGCCACACTATGTGTGTGGATTTTGTTTGTTGATAGTGATGTATAAATATTGCTGAATGATTTTGGCAAAAATCCATCTTTTATTGATGATGATTTTAATTTTCTGAATGGGAAGACACTGAAATTAGTAGAAATGCGAAAGTTTTACTGAACTTTCGCTGGTTTTATTTGCTGCACTGTCATAGGAAAACTGTCCCACAGGAGCAACTTTGGGTCATTCCCACACATCTAATCAGACAAGGTGCAACATGAGCAAACATTGCACCATAGAGACATACAGCACAGACGCAGATGCTGTGGCCCAACCTGTCCATGCCAACCAGTTTTTATAAACTGAACTAGTCCCATTTGCCTGCATTTCATCCATATCCATCTAAACATTTCCTATTAATGTGCCTGGCCAAATATCTTTTTAAATGTTATAATTGTACCTGTCTCTACTACTTCCTCTGGCAGTTCATTCCGTAAATTTATCACTCTCTGAGTGAAAGTTGCCCCTCAGGTCCCTTTTTATATTTTTCCCCTCTCACCTTAAACCTATGCCCTCTAGTTTTGGATTCCCCACCCTGGAGAAAAGGCCTTATCTATGCCTTTGTGATTTTATAAACCTCTATATGATCTCCCCTCAGCCTCCTACACTCCAGGCAAAAATGTTCCAGTCTATCCACCTTCCCCTTATAACTCAAAGCGTCCAGTCTTGGTAACATGCTTGTAAATCTTTTTTGCACTCTTTCCAGTTTAATAACATCCTTCCCATAGCAGGTCAACGTTGGTGTAATATTCTATTTAAGGGAAGACACCAGTGACAAACCACACCAATGGTTAAATTTTAATCTGAGAATCAATCATTTGGGATCAGGATTGGCTCTCTGCCATAAGGGAATTGCAACAATATCGTTTGGGCTGGTGAAATAATTGCTTTTCCGCAGGCAGATAACGTTTACTTTTCTTTTGGGATTTTAAACACAAGAGTAGATCTCTTTACTCCCATTATACATGTATTGAGCCTGATTTTACCCATCAAACCCTCTTGTCGAAGCTATATAAAATATGCACATAAAAAACAATATTCCAATGAGTGATGCAGGAACAATTGAACCTTAAAGTCACAATGAAGGCTTTGCTTTGGGGTTTAGTGTTTGCCTTTCCTATTTTGTGTACTCACCAACAAATATGTAAACTTCGAGGAAAATTCAGCCTAAACCACTCAGCTGAGGAGGGTGAAGTCATTATAGGGGGAATGTTTAACGTACACTCCGACAGAATTGAAAGACTACATTCATTTACAAACGTGCCACAGGAGACACAATGTAGAAGGTAGGTTCAGGTTGTATGAGAAAATGTCACTTCAAGCATTTATTACCCAGTCAATATCCTAAAGATTGCGCGATACGCTGTAAGCATTCTTACAACTGGATTAAGCTTGGAGCCAATCAACTTTAAAGCAAGATTACTCATTCATTTTTGGTTGAGTACCATCTCTCTCATAGTTTGCACTGTAAAAGTATCTGCTTTCTAGAGTTATATTAATTGCTTGTACATATAGATGCTGTGGTGGTACTGTCACTGAATTCTGACAGGAAAGTTTTATTCCCCACAATCTGAAGTGTATTACTTATCGCAGGTTTGATTTCAGAGCGTTTCGCCTCGTGCAAACTATGATTTTTGCCATCGAAGAAATAAATAAGAATCCTGCCCTGCTTCCCAGTGTTTCGCTAGGCTACAGAATTTACGATGACTGTTCCTCGCCAACCATTGCAACGAAAGCAGCCTTGGCCCTTATCAATGGGAAGGGCCAATTCGTGGATGAAAAATGCAAACAACGGCCGCTGGTTTCAGCTCTAATTGGTGGCGGCTCATCTTCAGAGTCAATCGCGGTAACAAGATTGACTGGTCCTTTCAGAATCCCATTGGTAAGGAAGCATGTTTGGACAATGTAATATTTTAAGTATATTTCCTAAGTACAGCAAGGCATATGCACTGTTCATAGCAATCCTGAACAAAAATCTGTATACAATATCTACATGATATTGCATAGCATTTCCAGAATGTAAACTATGTGGTCTTTGGCGGTGTCTATGACCTTATGAGACCTCCACAAATAATTCATGTTACTGCATTACTCTAGACTGAAGAAGTCATGCCAGACTCAAAATGTTAACTCTGTTGACATGTTAACTCTTTTAGCAAAATATTAACTCTGGCAGGTGAATTGAGTTTGAGACCCGCAAGGTTATGCTGCAGCTCTATAAAACCCTGGATAGACCATCGTTGGATATTGTGTTCAGTTCTGCTCACCTCATAGGGAGGATGTGGAAGCTTTAGGGAGGGTGCAGAGGAGATTTATCAGGCTGCTGCCTGGACTGGAGGGCAGGTCTTATGAGAAAAGTTTGAGGGAGCTGGGGCTTTTTTCATTGGAGCGAAGAAGGATGAGAGGTGACTTGATAGAGGTTTACAAGATGATGAGAGACATAGATAGAGTGGATAGCCAGAGACTTTTCCCAGGGCAGAAATGACTGTTAGGGGGGGCCATAATTTTAAGGTGATTGGAGGAAGGTATAGGGGAGATGTCACATGTAGGTTCTTTACACAGAGAGTGGTGGGCGTGTGGAATGCGTTGCCGGCAGCGGTGGTGGAGTCAGACACTTTAGAGACTTGTAAGCGACTCTTGGAAAGACAGGTGGAATATAGTAAAATGTAGGGTATGCATGGTAGTTTGATCTTAGTAGGATAATAGGTCGGCACAACATCGAGGGCTGAAGGACCTGTACTGTGCTGCACTGTTCTATGTTCTATGTTTGTTTCCCTTTCCATGGATACTACCACACCTGATGAGCTTTTACAGCATTCGCTTTGTTTCCGATTTCCATCATCCGCAGTATTTTGCTTTGATTCAATTCTATGTTTTTTTCATGTACTGATCATGCCTCTCCTTAAATGTACATCTTATTATCCCCCTTGACTAAATGTCAAAATTTGTCATGTTCCATTATGTTTAGTTTTGATTTTGTGCTCGCCAATGTCTGAAATCGAAAGGACACTAACTTATTAGGTCGTCACTAGCTAGAGGTTGAAGTCAACCGAACGAAGGAACCTTCGATCAGTCTGTGGCTGATGAGACAGAACTCGTTGTTCCTCCCATAAGCATCCTGAACATGACAATGTCGAAGTTAAATGACACAATCAGACCTTCAGCTCGGCAAATTTCTACAACAGTTGTGAATTAAAATTGAGTCGTGCCGTTGAGTATAATCTTCTGAAACTGTGTTTTCTGTTCTTTTTAATACACATTTGACTGGGGGTAGGAATGCCAACCGTGGAATGAAAATCTATTGCGTAGGGCCAGTTCCAACAAGGAACAAATGAATGTTGACAGTGCATGTATTAACTCCCTACTTGACAGGAGAGGGTGTGGTACATGCTGTGGTCCTGGCTGTTAGATGAATGCCTGTAAAATTGCTTTCCTCCTCTGTTAACTAATGCCGGAACATTTACTGGAGCAGAGAGCTTGCAGACCATGGTGAAAGTCTGAACGTCATTTAAATTTCTAATAGTTGGCTAGATAGCAATAAAAGGGCAAGAGTGATGCAGTTGTGTATACTTCTTTTACGTTTTTTTGAACCGATCTCGTAGGTGTTAATAACGATTTCATTGTCCTAGATATTCTATATTCCATTTCTAAGACAGTTTCCAGTGAGGAAGTGTGAAGCTCTGAGTACAGGGCAATTCTTACCCCCTTAATGTATTTGGTGTCAAGTCAACAGCGTTGGGTGCTTGACAAGGGCGTTCAGAAGAGGCATATGGTAAGCAATGCTCATAAGCACCGATTTAAAACGTAAAAGTAAAATACTGCTGATGCTGGAGATCTGATACAAAAACAGAAAGTGCCAGAGAAATTCAGCAGGTCTAGTAGCATTAGTAGAGGGAGAAGTTCTGAAGAAGTCATACCGGACTCGAAATGTTAACTCTGTTTCTCTCTCCATAGATGCTGCCAGACGCGCTGATTTTCTCCAGCATTTTCTGCGCTCGAAGGAGAAGTAGAGTTAACCTTTCGAATCCATTACGATTCTTAGCAACTACAGGGGCGTCAGTTCTGGTTTCACAAATTGATTTTTCTGTCCGTAAAATCTTGCCTAAGAATCACTATAGTTCTGTAATGCAATCTTTCTTTCACTGTTCTGCAGGTTAGCTACTTTTCTACGTGCGCATGCCTTAGCAACAAAGACAACTTCCCAACGTTTTATAGAACGATACCAAGTGACTATCACCAGTCCAAATTTTTAGCTCACATTGTCAAGAAGTTTGGATGGACTTGGATTGGAACAGTTAGAGTCAACAACGACTACGGAAATTTTGGAACGCAAGCGTTCGTAGAAACAGTCGAGAAGTTGGGAGTCTGCATTGCCTTCTCCGAATCTTTTTACAGGACTGATCCCAGGGAGAGGGTGATGGAAATAGTAGAGGTCATTAAGAAATCCAGCACAAAAGTTGTAGTTGCATTTTCTTCCACTCGAGAAATGCGTATTTTGTTGAAAGAACTTTTGCATCAGAATGTTACTGATATTCAGTGGATAGGAAGCGAAGCCTGGGTTACTGCTGACCTCCTTACTCCGGAAGAGAATGTTAAAATCCTGGTTGGAACGATAGGGTCGGCAATCCGTCGCTCTGAAATCCCGGGACTGCGCGATTTTCTACTTCAAGTGAAGCCCTTTTTGGTTCCCGGGGACGTTTTGGTGAAAGAGTTCTGGGAAACGGCGTTCCAATGCAGCTTGACTTCAGAGGACGCTAGAAATCGAGTGAACGATTCGGCGGAAATGCAGCAATGTACAGGGAATGAACGTTTAGAAGAGCTACAAAACGCCTATTCTGACGTTGATATAGATGGTTCAACCTACAATGTGTATAAAGCAGTGTATGCGTTAGCGCATGCGTTTCACAATATGTTAGCTTGCAAAAACGGTAAAGGACCATTTGTAAATAGCACCTGTGTGAACATTTCTAATTTCGAACCGTGGCAGGTAAGAGCAATGAAATGCGCAATACTCTGAAATGATGCTTTTACACGAGCTTTAAATCATTTGCAATTCACACGCAATTACTTTTAATTCTTAATTTACGATATTGCTTAAATTATTAAATCAATGTTGCGCGCAGTCTAATTGCCTTTCAATTTTCCAATTGTCCTTTCACTTCGGCACAAGGTACTACGTTACATGCAAACAGTAAACTTCAGAACAAAGAACGGTGACAACGTTTATTTTGATGAAAAAGGAGACCCAGTCGCTGCGTACGATTTAGTCAATTGGCAAATTAATTCCAAAGGGGTTGCACAAATTCAGACCATTGGCTATTACGACGGATCCGCTCCTCCCGGACGGGAAGTTGTGTTAAGTGGAAGATCCATCACATGGCGCGGAGGCCAAAGTAAGGTATGCTTACGAAGGCAGTGAGAAACTTTTGAAATTCAGCAACGTTGGAGGTATATATGAGATATATCGCATTATTCCCTCCAAAATAATTAACATTTAATGCACTATATTCCCACTTTCTAAACGAAGCTGTTTACATGTATGCGTGCGTATCACCAAGCGCAATTTCTGAGCGCTTAATCGAGAACAGTTTGTGGAGCGCTAAATGTAAACAATGTATATGAAATTATATTTCCGAGACCATTTTTGCCCTGTTATCATCCTCCTTTTCGAACCCTTGTATCATAGCTGTTTAAATTTTGACAAACTGGGTAGAATAGTTATTTGAAGCACAGGATCCCTATTATAACAGCTATTTATGTGAAAATTAAATTATTCAGAATTCTTCTTGTCCAGGGCCAGAGATAATCTCCACCAATTATCCTGTGTTATCTAATCGATAATCAATGAAAAAAGTAACACTCTCAATATCTTACAGTGTAAATAACAAATTTCCTTTGTATATCACCTTTCAAGTTAACGGGATGTCCCAAAGCACTTTACGGCCAATGGTGGAGCCATTGTTGTAATCTTTGGAAACGCGACATTGGTGCGCAGAATCACAGAATTATTACTGTGAAGATGACAGCCATTCGGCCCATTTTGTCTGCACTAGCAATATTATCCATGCCGTTCTGTTCCCTAATGTCAATCTCCTGCCTTTTTCCCCATATCCCTTTACTATTTCTATTCAAATAATCATCCAATGCCCTTTTGTGTGCCTTAATTGAATCTGCCTCCAACACAGTTCCAGGCAATGCATTCCAGACCCTAACAACTTGCTGTGTGAAAGTTTTTCTTCCTCCCATAACTTTAAATCAATGCCTCTCGTTCATGATTCTTTTACAAGCAGAAACAGCTTCACCCAATTTGCTTTGTCTAATCTGATCATGATTCTGAAAACCTCAATCAGATCTCTTCTCAGCCTGCTTCTCTCGAGAGAGAATATTTTGAACTTCTTCAATCTATCCTCATAGCTAATGTTTCTCATTCCTGGAACCATTCTAGTAAATCTCTTGGGCACTGTGTCCGATGCGTTTGCATCATTCCTATGATGTATCACTTACAATCGTACACAATCTGTCAGACAGCAAGCACCCACAAATAGCAACAGGATAACAACCACGTGACCTTTTCTGGTGCTGTATGTTGATAGATAAATATTGTCCAGGGCATAGTTTTAACTTCTTGTCTTCATTCAGTGCAGTGCAGTGAGGTCTGGGGCCCACCCAAGAGGGGAACTGAGGCTTTGATTTGATATATCTTGAAGTAAACACTTTCAAGCACACTTTTCAAGGACTAAATGTTTGCATTCAATTCTTGAAGTGAGGTTTGAACCGTCAATTTCCTGACTCTTTATACTGTTATTTTATCAATGATTGATGATCTTCATAATGGTCACTGTTTTGCCAAGCAGGGTTGTCTCAAATTTCATGCACAATTTACCGATAAATCATAGCATTACATCAGTTCCAGGAAGTGTAATTTTGAACTTCTTTCTCCATCTGTCACAGAGCAATGGATGGCATGGTGTTGGTAATTGTCATGCATGCAGTGAGCATAAATACATTCATAACAATCTTGCCTGGTTGCTACCTTGATGTTGTAAATTCCCTTGACATGAATTTTTGATGCAAAGACAGAATTCACACTTGTTGGAGCTATCATCACCAATTATGTATTGTAATGTATCTACTAAGATGTTTTCATTTTCCAGTCATGTATCACATAACCAACGCAAAGAAAAAAGATGCACTTTACTAAGCAACACAATAAAAACACACATATTGCTACTAATGTAGAACAAAATTTGTGAATAATTAGTCCATTTCTTTGCATGCATTCACAGAATGGAATTATTGCTAATAAGATCCACAGTTATTGCCCATTTTTATTTACCCCTGAGAAGGTGATTTGTACTGCCATCTTGAATCAATGTGGTCAATGTTGTGAAGGTAACATTACATTAGTATATGGAAGGAGTTTCAAAATTGTGATGCAGCAACCATGAAGAAACAACAATATTTCCCAAATCTGAGTTGCTTTTGACTTTTGAGGGGTGATGGTGTTTCCATGCAGCTGCAACCCTGGAGCTTGAAAGTTTGGAAGTCATGGTTCAAGAGGTGTCATTAAAGGGCTTTGGAGAATTCTTACTGCTCATCTTGTGAATAGTACTGTCACTGCTCTACAATAGTGCAGGAGGTGAACATGTAAGCGCAAGGATAGGATGCCAATCAAGCAGGTTGATTTGACCCAGGTGGTGTTGAGCTCCAACTATATTGATGGAGCTGCACTCATCTAGCCAGGTGGATAACTGCTTTTTTTTTAAATCCTGACTTGTGCCTTGTAGATGGTGGAAATGCTTTGTGATTCAAGAGATGAGTCATTCACACCAAAATACCCAAGTTCAGATGTTGTTTCACAAGCACAATGCTTACACGATCATTCAAAGGAAGCTTTCAGAATATTGTGTTTTGAGGACAGAAGTGAGACATAATGACAGGGGAAGGTGAAAGATTTGGATTAGAGGTGGTGATTTCATGGAACTTGCATGTTGTGAATGTTACTTGTCACTTATCAGTTCTAGCCGAATGTTGTCCTGTTCTCACTACATGTGCGCATGGACTATTTCATTCTCTCAGGGGCTGCAAATGGAGCTGATCACCGTGCAAATATCAAAGAACATCTCCACTTCTGACCTTTTGATAGAAGGAATACCATTGATGACACAGCTGAAGTTTGGATAGCACAGTGGTTCAGTGGTTAGCACTGCTGCCTCACAGCACCAGGAACATGGGTTTGATTCCACCCTTAGGTGATTGACTGTATGGAGTTTGCATATTTTCCCTGTTTCTGCGTGGGTTTCCTCTGCATGCTGTGGTTTCCTCCCATAGTCCAAAAATGTGCCCTTTAGGTGGATTGGCCATGTGAAATTGCCCATAATATCCAGGGAAGTGCAGGCTTAGGTGGATTAGCCATGGAAAATGCAGGGTTACAGGAATAGTGGGTCTGGATGAGAAGCTTTTCAGAGGGTTGGTGTGAACTCGATGGGCTAAATGGCCTGCTTGTACACTATAGGGATTCTATTCTATGGATGATCCAAGTGCCCTGATGAACCCCTGCAGCATTGCAGGAAGTCATCAGCACAGTTTTGGTCATCTAATTTATAAGTCAGTCTAATGGTGTGAGTGATTTTTATTTTTGTTTTGCTTATTTCATTCTATTGAAACGGAGGAACACTTATTGAAAAGAACTTAAGGTAATCATAATTTCACAGTTTTTCATGACATTGGATAACAAGTGGAGATGTTGGCCTTTGCCAGCTTCCCATTTTAGATAAAGCACATCTGTCCAGATATGAGCCAGAGACTTCATAAAAGTCTATGTTTGAAGCAAAGTATTCAGAACCTTGAGGAGGATATTGTGTTGAACTTTTGTAAGAAACTAGTCAGACTTCAGCTGGGGTATTGTATATACTTCTGAGCCCCATGCTTCAGGAAGCATGTGAATGTATTAGAGAGAGTACAGAGGCTGTTTGCAAGAATTATTCCAGAAATGAGAAACTTTGTTTATCAGGATTGATTGAGATATTGGAACTGTTTCCTTGGAGAGGAGAAGGCAAAGAGGAGGTTTGATGGAAGTTTTCAAAATCCTGAGGATCTCTGCAGAGAACATAGAGATTTCTCTTGTACAAAGATCAAGAATGAGAGAACACAGATTGAAGTCATATTTGATATCATATTTGACTTTGAATCATGCTTCCAAAACAGCTTATGTCCAGATCCACCTGATTCTGCACCAGCTACTAAAATGTCGGTTCCTTCCATTAATACCTGTCAATTATTCTGATGCTGACCTGGCTGACTTCCAAACTTTCATACTTCAAAACTGGTGTCATCTAAATATGTGCTGCCAATACCACAGCTTGCACTCAGTCCTGTTCTGTTCTAAACAAGTCTCTTCCATGAACTTTTCACCCTTCCACCCTTCCCTCCTTTAAGGTGCTTGTTGAATTCTCCCTCTGACCAAGCTTCTTGTCGTCAGTCCTAATACGTTATATGACTTGCTTTCAAATTCTGATTAATAAAAACAGTGGAGGACGGATTTGAGATAGTTAACTCTATTAAAGGCCATACATAAAAAGATATTTGTTATAGTTTTTGTTGTTTACTCCCCCACTTTAACCTCCTAACTTGCTGAGAGGTGTCTTGTCAAAAGTCAACCTTCGGACATGGTGTAAAACTGAAATCACAGGTCAGCCACTGCACCAGACCTATTTTCCTTTTTATTCAATCCACTGTAAAATTTGTGGCAAATCTGCTATCATTCATTTTTTGGCCCAGCTATGTATCTTCAACACACCCACATTCATGTTTAACAATGTATTCAGTTTATAAAAACTTTTCATCTGTACAATTAATTGCAATATCAAATTACATTTCATTTTTGTATGTCAACACTATACCATGATGTTTTTATTCTTTTGAATTTCCAGGTTCCTCTTGCAGTTTGTGCTGAAAGTTGTCCATTTGGTACAAGAAAGTTTATTAGGAAAGGACAACCCATTTGTTGCTTTGATTGTACACCATGTTCTGAAGGGGAAGTTAGTAACACCACAGGTTTGTTAATGAGCACACTTCATTGTACATATTACAAAGAGATTAATAAATCTTCTGATTTTCAAATTTACATATAAATTGCTGTCTTTTAGATTCGACTGACTGTGTCAAGTGCCCAGCAGAATACTGGCCCAATGTATCGAGAGATAAATGCATACCAAAAGAAATTGAGTTTCTGTCTTATACAGAAATCTTGGGCATTGTATTAGCAACACTTGCACTGTTTGGCGTCTGCCTGGCTGTAGCAACATTAATAGTTTTCGTAAGATATAAAGACACTCCTATTGTCAAAGCAAACAATTCTGAGTTAAGCTTCCTTCTGCTTTTTGCAATAGTGCTTTGCTTTTTGTGTTCTCTTACATTTATTGGGCAACCTTCATTGTGGTCATGTATTTTAGGCCGCATTGCATTTGGAATCACCTTCGTTCTATCTATCTCTTGTATTTTGGTTAAAACGATGATTGTACTGTTCGTGTTTAAGGCAAGAGTTCCAAATAATAGCATGTTAAAATATTTTGGTGCCACACAGCAACGTTTAAGCATTTTTGTTCTCACATTCATTCAAGGTTTAATAAGTGTATTGTGGTTAGTTATTGCACCTCCATTTCCCATGAAAAACACCAGATACTACAAAGACATTATCATTTTAGAATGCAATGTGGGCTCTGTAACTGCCTTTTATTTAGTTTCAGCTTACATTGGCACTCTTTCTTGCGTCTGCTTTATCCTTGCATTTTTAGCAAGAAAACTGCCTGATAATTTCAATGAAGCTAAATTTATAACTTTTAGCATGCTTACATTTTGTGCAGTTTGGATAGCTTTCATCCCAGCTTATGTAAGCTCTCCTGGAAAATATACCACGGCTTCAGAGGTGTTTGCTATTTTGACTTCTAACTTTGGACTTTTGCTTTGTATCTTTGTTCCAAAATGTTATGTTGTATTGCTGAAACCAGAAAATAACACCAAGAAGTTTTTGATGGGAAAAGAACCTTCAAAGAGATTGTAGCAAAAAAGAGATTATAGCAATAGTCACTGTTTGCAGCAATGTGTTTTTAATTATGATCAAATTATAAATGTTTAAATTTTTGAGTAAAGTAATTATCATATAAATAAAGAGTGGTAGAGAAGAAAGTGAGGGCATTTTTAAAATCAATTGCATTTTGATGTATTACATGAAGTGTTGTTTGTTAAGTATCATGAACATTGCACTGACAATGTAATATTAACAACTGCACACCATACAGTTAGGTATTATGTAATAATGTTCTGCAGTACTGTTGTGAATGACTTTGAAGGAGTGCATGGCCTCTTTCTCTCATCCCACCACTCCACTGACCATAGAATCAATTTAAATGTTTAATGCATTAGTAATATGGACAATTGTATAACTTACATTACATTACATTAGATTTAGAATAAAAATCCATCAACCAGGTATCTATAATAAACAATTTAAAAAATGAATTATTCAGCAAACTTATAAAGTTGATTAACATACAGCTGGAATTATAACTATTTATACTTCTAAATGAATACCCACTACATGCACACCAATTCAGGGAAAAATAAGAAACATTTTATGCAGAAATTAATTTGAAAGTGAAACACTTTGGACAATAATTGTTAGTTATTGAAAGATCATTTATAAAGTGTTCAAAATGACTTTTGGTCAACATCCAAGCTAACGAAACTCAGGCAATTGTCACTGAGACTTTTACAGGTGCAATTCATTCAGGAATTGGAGAGGATCTAGAGGCTTTTCAGAAAAAAAGCTGGATCAATTTAGAGACAAAAATACTGCAGATGCTGGAATCCAAGGTAAAAAAACTGGACATCCAGTCCTGAAGAAGGGTTATACCCGAAACATTGACTGCTCCTTTCCTCCAGATGCTGCCTGGCTTGCTGTGTTCTTCCAGCATCCCGTTTGTCTAAGCTGGATCAGTTTGTCAGATCTCGCACTGGACCCTCAAAGCGTTTCCACAAACAGGCAGTAGATGAGCTACATAGCTTCTGTTTCTCAGATCTCTGCACCCAAATAAATTCTAAATGATATCCAAAAACAAAGCCATCAACCCAGGCATGTTTTTTCCTGTAAATAAATACAAACTTAAGCTTTGTGATTTCCTGGAAGTATCTTGAAGTAACGTCCCAATAGTCTTTTACTGGCATTTCTTTTAAAGAAACAGTCCAGGTATACCTTCAGTCCTCCAAATGAACCACTGTCCACAGTTCTTCAAGCATGAATCCTCAAAAAATATTAATACGTCTTCTTAACGCTACTTTCTCAATTTCCTTAATTGACAGAAATAAGTAATGAAATGGGTAATCAAAATGTAACGATCAATGAATAACAGTCGATGATATGTTCACTACAGAAGCAAAAATGCTAATTTTAAGAAATTGCGCAAATGTAATTCACATTCTGATTCTTTTGTAAATTTAATCAACTCATTCATATAGTGAAGATGGTAGATCATGTGGCATTGGTAGAGCACACTCTTTTCAGGTCTGTATTTTTCAATGCCTCTATGACCAACAGATATTTTCCTTTAGTAACAACTGTCTGAAGAATATCTATTACCTATTATTCTGTATCTTAGTTTATCTAATTCTTCACCATGCCAACTCTTCTGAATGCAGATAACCTCAAGCGAGTGACATTTGGATTTACAACTTTTTCTTTATTCTGACCATTGTTTTATTTTGAGTGGACTGATACAGTTAGCTTGTTCTTGATAGAGTCTAGATTTGGAGACAAAATAAGACTGGGTAACAAAATCTTATAAATCATAAATATTACTCTATGGTATCACGTTATTTTAGATAAAAGTTGGTATTGCAATTTAAAACCATGCCAATCAATCACTTTCAGTGATACTATTTGTATGCAATTGTTTAGATTCTTCTAAGAACAGTTGTCTACAGGAAACTCCACTAATTCTGCAAACATTTTAATAATTTAGGCTGGACTTTTTCATGTGTGTGCCAAGCTGCTCTTAATCAATTATGCACAGTGACAGAATTAAAGAAGGCAATACTAATGTATATGTGCAATGAAAAATTGCTTCAGTTTTATCACATATACCTCCATATTGGCTCTATTTTTAGAACTACCTCCGCTACTTTTTCTGCCAATTCCCGAGCCAAATCCCAACCCCTGCATATACCGTGGTGTCAGCCCACATAGTCAATGGAACTGATTCAAAGTACAACAGAGCTAAGTGGTATTGTTACACTGTTCTCTTCTGCGGATGAATCAGTACTTCCTCATGCAGCACTTAGAATCCCACCACACAGAATATATTCTGCATCCCTCCCATTGTCCGTTCTTCTATGTCCACCAGTGCAAGTGGCTCAGCAAAATTACTGCTGGCCATTTCCCGCACTAGGTTCATGGTATATGGTGAAGAAACCAACAAGAAGGAAAAATATACTTGACTTCATTTTCATCAATCTACCAGCCACAGAGGCGTCTGTCCACGATTGTAGCAGTAAGAATGACCATTGCACAATCCTTGTAAAGACAGCATCTTCACATTGAAATTACCTTCCATCGTGCGTCTGACACTATCACTGTACTAAATGTGATAGACTTCAAACAAATCTAGCATCTCAAGATTGGGCTTGCATGATGCACTGTGAGTAATCAACAGCAGTTGAATTGTACTTGTACTTGAATGTTAGAATCCAATTTTCACCTCTTGAAATCCAATGGCATCACCTTCATTGAATCCCCAGTTGTCAATATCCTGGGGGTTGCCATTCAGTAGAAACTGAACTGGACTAGTCATATAAATAATGTGGCTACCAAATTATGTCACAGGTTAGGAATACTGCAGCAGTGAACTCACCTCTACAAGTTCAAGTCAGGAGTGTGATTGAATACTTCTTATTTGCCTGAATGACTGCAACTCCAACAGCATTCAAGAAGCTTGACGCCATCCAAGACAAAGCTGCCTGCTTGATGGGCATAACACACACAAATATCCATTCCCTCCACCACAGACACTAAGTAGCAGCATTGTGTATTATTCACAAGATGCACTGCAGAAAATCACTAAGGCTGCATAGACAGTACCTTCCAAACCCACAACCTCTACCATCTACAAGGATAAGCAAAGCAGAAACATGGGAACACCACTACCTGCAAGATACCTTCCAAGCCACTCACCATCCACACTTGGAAATGAGTCACCATTCCTTCAGTGTCATTGGATCAAAACCTGGAAATCCTTCACCAACAGCAAATTGTGTGTATCTACATGAAATGAACTGCTATAGTTCAAGAAGGCAGCCACTACCACCTTATCAATGTCAAATAGAGATGGACAAAAAAATACTAGCCCACCACATTCAGTGAGTGATTAAAAAATACATGCACAACACACAAACACACGCACAGTTATATGTAGCTCTCTGAAATGACCTAGAAAACTATTCAGTTTAAGCACAGTTTGGGATGGGCAACAAATACTGGCCTTCCCAGTGACACCCACATTCTATGAATGAATCAGTATAAACAAAGCATTCAAAATGGTGGAAGCATTACTTCTCAGATTACAAGGTATTACAAAATATTCAACACAGAGAAATAGATTAACCAGTCCTTCAGTGTCCATAGGAGTTCATTTCATTTCATTAGCATATTTCCATTTCCTTAAACCTCATGTGTGATGATATTTCTGTTTGAATGTAGTAACAATGCACGGAGATACTGGAGTTGAAACATTAGCTCTGTTATCTCTCCACAGATGATGCTAATCTTCCGGAGTCTCTCCAGAACTTTCTGCTTTTGTTTCAGATTTCCAGCATCTGCAGTTCCTTATTTTATTTAACAGTTCAAGTGGGATTTGACATCCACTGATATTCCAGACTCCACACACACAAAGTAGTACAAAGTCCCATCGATACCAGTGAGGCATGGAAGAGAGCACTGAACCTATCATATAGGTTTGGCTTTTATTTTTACCGATATTGCCTACTTAGCATCATTTGAAGAGACAAAAATCACAAAATGAAGAACTGCTACATAGGAATGATCGGAGGCACCTGCTGGAGAGGTGGCTGAGACTGGCGGGACACATATTTCTCTTCCTGGATATACATCCCACTAGTTAGGGGTTGGTTAGTTCAGTCGGCTGAATGGCTGAATTGCAATGTGCAGTAATATCGTACAGTGTGGGCTCAATTTCCTACACTATCTGAGGTTACCAGGAAGAACTCATCTCTTGACTTCTCCCCTTGCCTGAAGCGTGGCGATGTTCAGGTTCAATCTGCCAATGGTCATCTCTTTCTGACAAGAAGGTGGCTTTGCGGCCTGATAAGACTATGTGAACTTTACCTTTACCCCCCACCGCAATAGCACTAGAATAGACACCATCAGATGGAATAAAAAAAGGACACAGCAATCCAAAGAAGACCTGCTGAGGTATATTTACGAGGAGGACCTTTACGAGCAGGACACTACCTGGGCTGGAGTGAAGAGATTGCTACAGATGTGGGCCAGTGGTGGAGTCCTGCTGCCCATTGTCGCACACGGAACCAGAAAAACTAAGTCTAAGCTTAAATAAAACAAAAACGAACGAACTGTGGATGCTGTAAATCAGAGACAATAATATGAATTGCTGGAAAAGCTCCGCAGGTCTGGCAGCATCTGTGCAGAGAAATCAAGGAAACCAGTTTTGAGGAAGCGTCACTGGACTGGAAACGTTAACTCTGATTTCTCTCCATAGATGCTGCCAGACCTGCTGAGCTTTTCCAGCAATTTCTATTTTTGTCTAAGCTTAAATAAGATGTTCTAATTTAACCATCGGAATAAATAAATATATTAGTCTCTAATTGTGGATTCAACGTGTGTCATCGCAATGCAATACATAATTAATGCATTGAGAACAATGATATTTCAGTTCAGTATCTAGGTCTTAAATAGAGTGAAGCCAACGCGTATAACTTCACTTCAGTATGGGGCTGAGATCACCATGAACGGCTCAGTTTTCGCAACCTCGCTCGTGTCCAGGGTGTGGTGACCCTCAGGTTAAACTCAACACCAGTCGTGTCTCTCTCCAATGAGAAAGCAGCCCTATTGTCTTCTGGGGACCATGACGACTTCCCCTTTACAAACACGTCAAAAAGAACCGTATAAATCAAGTGCAATGGTAATTTGGCGAGGTTTATACACTGTAACTGGAGGGGGATTAATTTTAAATGAACATAAGAAAGAGGATTTAACATTGTTTACATTGTTTGGCAGGTCAAAGAGAAGGAACACGACTTCAGATAAGAAAGTGACTCAACTATCGACGTAAATATTTGATAAATTTGGAATGTTTAATTTGACTTTAACTTTTAAAAATGCATTTGTTTTTCAATGTTCGACCAACCTGAAAAGTTATTGTTACTTAACTTGCTTTAACAGGTATTTTCCCAAAGTTAAACTAAACTAGCGATACAAAACTAAACTTACTTTTGGCATTCTGATTCAGGCGGGATGATGGTCAATGACGGAAGGTTCTGAATCGCTTCTGAATGCACAGTAAATATTCCACCCAGAATCCTATCTCCATCCTCAGGAAGAGTGGATAAACTGCTTTGCTTGATGAACGTTCGTAACTCCCGCTGGAAATGTTCATTTCTGGTTCCAGACAATTGCTTTTGTCCAGCCCATTCGGCCGGAGCGAGAAGGCGGTGCTAGTGCGTTGGTGGGTCATAAGGAGTCCTCAGACTGGCTCATTTCCCGTCTCTGTCCGGAGACACTTAACACAACAGGCAGGGTCTCACCCTCGATATTAAAGCAGGTACTGGAGATTTTTGTGACTATAATACAGATAGCACTATAGAGTTTGGTATGCTTGTCTTTTTTGGTCAATGCATTGACTATAGGAGTTGGGAGGTCATGCTGAGGCTGTACAGGATATTGGTTAGGTGACTATTGGAATACTGCGTGCAATTCTAGTCTCCTTGCTGTAGAAAGGATGTTATGAAATTTGAAAGGGTTCAGAAAAGATTTGCAAGGATGTTGCCAAGTTTGGAGAGTTTGAGCTATAGTGAGAGGCTGAATAGACTGTGGCTATTTTCCCTGGAGTGTCAGAGGCTGAGGGGTGACCTTATAGAGCTTCATAAAATCATGAGGGGCATGGATAGGGTTAATAAACAAGGTTTTTTCCCAGGGGTAGGGGAGTCCAAAACTAGAGGTCACAGGTTTAAGGTGAGAGAAGAAAGATTTAAAAGGGGCAACTTTTTCATTATATCCTCAGTCCAAACAGGAACATTAGATTTAAAAAGGGCAACTTTTTCACACAAAGGGTGGTATTGAATGAGCTGCCAAAGGAAGTGGTGGAGGCTGGTACAATTATAACATTTAATAGGCAACTGGATGGGTACATGAATAGAAATGGTTTAAAGGGATATGGGCCAAATGCGCCAGATTTTTTAGGCTATCTGGTTGACATGGACGAGTTGATCGAAGGGTCTGTTTCCTTGCTGTATATCTCTATGACTCTATCTCAACCTTTTTTGACAGTATAAGGTATGTATTGGAAGATGATAAAAATAAAATCATGCTGAGATATAAAACGGGCTGCTGAAGCATTATGGCTTGCTCCACACCGTTGAACAAAATTAAAATAATACCCAATAACAGACTGGACGTTCGAAGGCAACTTTCCCCTCACATATACCTGGCTGATTGCTACTCAGAACTGAAGAAATTCACACCAGGTTTCATCATTAACATTTAAATAATTCTATTTGTGTTAACAAACTTATTTGTACATAAGTGGCAAAGAGAAATTCACAGTTTACTCTTATGCAGGTTGATAAGTTGATTCAAAAGGCATATGAAATTCTTTCCTTTATTTTCTTAGGTATAGTGTACAAGAGCAAGGAAGTTGTGCTAGAACTGCATAAACAGTTAGTCCACAACTTGAGTATTGTGTGCAATTATGAACAACTCTTCACAGGAGCAATGTATTTGCAGTAGGGATGGTGCAAAGGGGATCTACAAGGAAGTTACTGGGCAAGAAAATGCTGCCTTGAGGGAAGATTGGATCAACTTTCTGTTTGGAACAGAGGAGGCTGAAGGGAGGTATGCTTAAGATGCACAAAATTGTCAGGGACCTTGAAAGAATGGATAGGAAGAGCCTGTCCCCCTTAATAGAGGTCGGTGACTAGGGGGCCACAGATATAAAATGATTGTAGAATAATTGGAAGGGATATGACGATAATTTGTTTTGCACAGAGTGTGGTAGGGGCCTGAAACTCAATGCCTGGAGGGGTAGGAGAAGCAAACACCCAAACTCATTTTAAATGTGTCTGGATATGTACTTCCAATGCCCTGAAAGGCTAGAGACCAAATGCAGGCAAATGGGATGAGGCTGGGTTGCTCCTTTTTCTTTTGGTTGGTATTGCCATGATGGGCCAAGTGGTATCTTTCTGTGCTATATCATTTCTATATTCTGTGAATGTGGAAAATTGACTAAGCATGTCAAGTCAAAATAAAATAAATCTAATCTCCTCAATTAGCACACTATCAGTCTACTCTCAGTCATCAGGGAAGTGATGAAATTTGTCATTGTCAGTGCTGTCAAGTGGCACTTTTTCAGAATTAATCCTTTCACTTATCTTCAGATGGTTTTCTACCAGAGGCATTCAACTCCATACCTCATTACATCCTCAGTCCAAACAGGAACAATGGAGCTGAAATCCAATGGTATTTCAATTTGGGGTCAGTCTGAGCAACAACAGCAGCCGCAACAGAGTGAAGGAGAACAAACCTGGGCATGAAGAGTGACAACAGGATAAATACTTGAAGAGCGAGATCAGTCAAAATGAACCTGGGGGTGAACAGTGGCAGCAGGATAAATATCTGATGTGCAGGGTCAGTCAGAGTGAATGTGGATCTGAATTTAGAGGTGGAGGTCTGGAGGTGAAGTTATGACTCAAAAAGTTAGCTAGGCTTGGCTGCTCAGGAACAAGATATGCAGACTGAGTAAGTAGTGTTTGAAAAGAGATTAAGTACTTTTTGTAGTTGTAGTCTGCTCGGAATAGAGAGCGGGAGTGAGAGACTGAGTTTTGTGATGAGTGGATAAGGTTGTGTAATCACCTCTTGGATTATTGTATGTAGTTGATAAAGTTAATTTAGTCAATAAAGTTCACAAAAACTGGAGAATACAGCCCCGTGGAATGCTGCTCCTACAATTTGTGGGAATCAGGAAGTTGAAAAGCAGTACTTCTAGGGTTGTAATCTCAGGATTGCTTCCTATGCCACATCCCAGTGAAGCTAGGAATAAGAAGACAGTGCAATTAAATATGTGGCTAAAGAGGTGGTGCTATGTGGATCATTCGGATGTCTTCCGGGGCAGGTGGGACCTGTACAAGAAGGACCGGTTGCGTCTAAACTGGAGGGGCACCAATATCCTGGCAGGGAGGTTTACTAGTGCCACTTGCAAGTGTTTATTCTAGTATGGCATGGGCACAGGAACCAGAGCAGTAGGTCAGCAAGTAAAATGACTGAGGAGAAGTCTGAGACCAAAGCCAGGAAGACTAAGAGGAAGGACAGTCACGGGGAGGTCTCTGGTGTATTTATTTTAATATCAGAAGTATGACAGGTAAGGAAGATGAACCTAGAGCTTGGAATTATACATGTAACTACAATGTTGTAGCTATTACAGAGATTTGGTTGACAGAGGGACAATATGGGCAGCTTAACATTCTGGAATTTAGATGTTTCAAGCATGATAGAGAGCAATGTAAAAGAGTTGGGGCAGTTGCATTACTGATTATAGAGTCATAGAGATGTTCAGCACAGAAACAAACCCTTCAGCCCAACTTGCCCATGCTGACCAGATATGCTAAATTAATCTAGTCCCCTTTGCCAACATTTGACCCCTATCCCTGTAAACCCTTCCTTTTCATATAACCATGCAGTTGCCTTTTAAATGTTGAATTATACCAGCCTCCATCATTTCCTCGGCAGTTCATCCCATAAACACATCACACTCTGCATGAAAAGGTTGCCCTCAGATTCCTTTTAAATCTTTCCCCTCTCACCTTAAAGCTATGCCCTCTAGTTTTGGATTCACCTACTGTGGGGGGAAAGACTTTGACTCTTCGTCGATATTCATGCCCTTCATGATTTTATAAACTTCTGTAAGGTCACCCCTCAGCCTCCAATGCTCCAGGAAAAATAGCCCCAGCCTATTCAGCTTCTCCCTATAGCTCAAACCTTGCAACCCTGGCAACATTCTTGTAAATGTTTTCTGAACCATTTCAAATTTTAACAACATCTTTCCGATAGCAGGGAGATCAGAATGTGAACTTAGGAGATATGGTTAGTAAGTTTGCAGATAACACCAAAATTGATGGTTTAGTGGATAGTGAAAAAAGTTACCTCAGAGTACAACAGAACCTTCATCAGATGGGCCAATAGGCTGAGGAGTGGCAGATGGAGTTTAATTTAGAGAATTATGAGGCACTACATTTTGGAAAGGCAAATCACGGCAGGACTTATACACTAATGGTAAGGTCCTGGGGAGTGTTGCTGAACAAAGGGACCTTGAAGTGCAGGTTCACAGTTCCTTGAAAGTTGAGTTGCAGGTAGATAGGATAGTGAAGAAGGTGTTTAATATGTTTGTCTTTATTTTCAGTGCATTGAGTATAGGAGTTGCGAGGTCATATTGTAGCCGTATAGGACACTTTTGGAATACTGCATGCAATTTTGGTCTCCTTGCTATAGGAAGGATGTTATGAACATGAAAGGATTCAGAAAAGATTTACAAGTATGTTGCTAGGGTTGCAGGGTTTGAACAATAGGGAGGGGCTGAATAGACTGTGGCTGTCTTCCCTGTGGTGTCGGAGGTTGAGGGGTGACCTTATAGAGGTTTAAAAAATCATGAGGGGCATGGGTAGAGTAAATAGACAAGGTCTTTTCCCCAGGGTAGGAGATTGCAAATCTAGAGGGCATAGGTTTAAAGTGAGAGGAGAAAGATTTAAAATGGACCTAAGGGGCAACTTTTTCACGCAGAGAGTGGTGTATGTATGGAATGAGCTGCCAGAAGAAATGGTGGAGACTGGTGCAATTACGACATTTAAAAGGCATCTGGATGGGTATATAATTAGGAAGGGTTTAAAGGGATATGGGCCAAATACTGTTAAATGGGACTAGATTTATTTAGGATATCTGGTCAGCATGGACGAGTTAGACAGAAGGGTCTGTTTCTGTGCTATATATCTCTATGACCCAATGACTCTAATTGAACGTGGTATTCCAAAAGTGGCCTAACCAATGTCCTGTACATCCGCAACATGACATGCCAACTAGTATACTCAATGCATTGACCAATAAAGGCAAGCATAGCAAACACCTTGTTCACTACCCTGTCTACCCACAACTCCATTTTCAGAGTGTTCGGCAACACTCCCCAGGACCTTACCATTAAGTGTATATATCCTGCCCTGATTTTCCCTACCGAAATGTAGCACCTCACATTTATCTAGATTAAACTCCATCTGCCACTCCTCAGCACATTGGCCCATCTGGTCAAGGTCCTGGTGTACTCTGAGGTAACTTTTTTCACTGTCGACTACACCCCCAATTTTGGTGTCATCTGCAGACCTACTTGCAAAACTTCCTATTTTCACATCCACATCATTTACATAAATAACGAAAAGCAGTGGACCCAGCACCAATCCTTCTGGCATACTGCTGGTCACAGGCCTCTGGTCTGAAAAGCAACCATTCTCCGCCATCCTCTGTCTTCTGCCTTTGAGCTAGTTCTGCATCCAAATGACTAGTTCTCCCTGTATCCCATGCTGTTTAACCTTTAGCAGTCTACCATGTGGAACCTCATCGAACACCTTACTGAAGTCCATATAGACAACGTCCACTGCTCTGCCCTCATCAATCTTCTTTATCATTTCGTCAAAAACACTGAATCAAGTTAGGGAGAATATCACAGCTGTACTGAGGGAGGACAGCTTGCTTATCCAGCAAGGCCATATGGGTAGAGCTGAGGAATGGGAGAGGTGCAATCACTTTAATGGGATTGTGCCATAGGCCACCGAACAGCCAGTGGATGACAGTGGAACAGATATGTGGACCGATTATGGAAAAATGTAAAAATATTGTTGTTGTGGGTGATTTTAACTTCCCCTGTATTGACTAGACTTGATTAGTGCCTGTGCTTGGATGGGAGAGAATTTGTTGGTGTGTCCTGGATGTTTTTTTTGAAACTATCTGTTAATAGTCCAACTAGGGAAGGGGCAATACAGACCTGGTATGGAGGAATGAACCTAGCTAAATGATCAAAGTTTCAATGGGGCAGGAATAGTGACCATAATCCTGCAAATTTTAAGTTACTTATGGGTAAGAATAAGAGCAGTCCTCACGTTAAGATACTAAACTGTGGGAAGGATATTTATGACAATATTAGGCAAGATCTTGGGAATGTAGACTGGGGGAAGCTGTTTCCCACATCATTTAAAAGCCAGCAGATTGTAGTACAGGACCAGCATATTCCTAAAACAATGAAGGATAAGGTTGACAAGATTTGGGAACCTTGGATGACAAGAAAAATTGAGAGCTTAGTCAAAAAGAAAAAGGAGGCACATGCACGATTTAGGAAACTAAAGACAATCAGATCCCTTGACGAATACAAAGAAAGCAGAAAAGAACTTGCAAGAAACTGAGAGGGGCCATGAAATGTCTTTGTCAAGCAGGATTAAGGATAAAAAACTGGCTCGGTCATAGAAGACAGAGGGCAGCAGTGGAAGGGTGCATTTCTGAATGGAGGGCCTTGACTAGGGATGTTCCTCAAGGATCAGTGTTGGGACCTTTGCTGTTACATATAAATGATTTGGAGGAAAATGTAACTGGTCTGATTAGTAAGTTTGCCGATGACACAAAGGTTGGTGGAATTGTGGATAGTGATGAGGACCGTCAAAGGATACAGCTGGATATTGATCGGTTAGTGACTTGGGCAGTGAGATGGCAGATAGAGTTCAACCTGGAAAAAATGTGAGGTAATGCATTTTGGAAGATCCAATCCAGATGGAAAATATACGATAAATGGCAGAACCCTTAAGAGTACTGATAGGCAGAGGGATCTGGGTGTACAGTTACACAGGTTGCTGAAAGTGACAATGCAGGTGGAGAAGGTAGTCAACAAGGCATACGGCATGCTTGCCTTCATCGGCCAAAGCATTGAGTTTAAAAATTGGCAGGTAATGTTGCAGTTTTATAGAATCTTAGTTAGGCCGCATTTGGAATATTGTGTTCAATTCTGGTCGTCACGCTACCAGAAGGATGTGGTGGCTTTGGAGAGCATACAGAGAAGATTTACCAGGATGTTGCGTAGTATGGAGGGCATTAGCTATGAAGAGAAGTTGGGGAAACTTGGGTTGTTCTCACTGGAACAATGGAGGTTGAGGGGCGACCTGATAGAGGTCTATAAGATTATGAAGGGCATGGACAGAGTGGACAGTCAGAAGCTTTTTCCCAGAGTGGAGGAGTTAGTTAGCAGGGGCCATAGGTTTAAGGTGTAAGGGGCAAGGTTTAACGGTGATGCACAAGGCAAGTTTTTTATAAAGTGGATGGTGGGTGCCTGGAACTCGCTGCCAGGGGAGGTACTGGAAGCAGATACTATAGTGACGTTTACAGGGTGTCTTGACAAATACATGAATAGGATGGGAATAGAGGGATACGGTCCCTGGAAGGGTAGGGGGTTTTAGTTGTGATGGGCAGCATGTCGGTGCGAGCTTGGAGGGCTGAAGGGCTTGTTCCTGTGATGTAATTTTCTGTGTTCTTTGTTCCTTGTTCTTTGATAATCCCAAGGTATTTTGTATCTATATAAGGAGCAAGATGGTAGTTAGGGAAAGGTTAGGTCCACTCAAGGACAAAGGAGGAAATTTATGCGTGGAACCAGAGGAAGTGGATGAGGTTCTTAATGAGTACTTTGCATCGGTTTCACAAAGCAGAAGGGCATTGTAGATGGTGAGTCTTGGGTTTGGTATTCTAGAACATGTCAATATAAAAAAGGAGGAGGCGTTGTGTCTTTTGAAAAAAACATTAGTGTAGACCAGTCCCCAGGACCTGATGGGATTTATCACAGAATTCTGATGGAGACAAGTGAGGAAATTGCTGGGGCCATGTACACAATCTTTGTGATAGTAGGAACTGCCGATGCTGGAGTCTGAGATAACAAGGTGTAGAGCTGGATGAACACAGCAGACCAGGCAGCATCAGAGGAGCAGGAAAGCTGATATTTCGGGTCTGGACCCTTCTTCAGAAGGGGTCTGGACCCTTCTACTTTTTCTGACGAAGTGTCCAGACCTAAAACGTCAGCTTTCCTGCTCCTCTGATGCTGCCTTGCCTGCTGTGTTCATCCAGCTCTACACCTTGTTAGCTACATAATCTTTGTGGTCCCTTTAGTCACAGGAGAGACCCCGGAGGAATGGTAAATAGCCAATGATGTTCCTTTGTTTAAGAAAGGCAACTGGGATAATCTGGGAAAGTATAGTCCAGTGAGCCTTACATCAGTGGTAGGGAAATTATTAGAGAAGATACTTAGGATAGTATTTATGCACTTTTGGAAAAATATGGACTTATTAGCAATAGGCAGCATAGTTTTGTGCGGGGAAGGTTATGTCTCACAAACTTAATTGAGTTTTTACAGGAAGTGACAAAGATGTTTCCTGAGGGCAAGGTTGTAATGTTGTCAATATGGACTTTAGCAAGGTGTTTGATAATGTCCATTATGGCAGGCTGATACAAAAATGAAGTCGCACGGGATCCATGGTGAACTGATAAGATGGATACAGAACTGGCTTAGTCATAGAAGATAGAGAGTAGCAGTGGAAGGGTGTTTTTCTGACTGGAGATCTGTGACAAGGGGCATTCTACAGGGATCAGTGCTGGGACCCCTGTTTGTGATATATAGAAATGATTTTGATGAGAATTCATGTAGCCTGTTTGGTAACTTTGTGAACTACACAAAGATCAAGGTATCACTCAAGTGAGCATGGCATCAAAGATCCCTGCCAAAATTTAAGTCATGCAAATCATGGGAAACTCCTCCACTTCCTGGAATCATATCTCTCACAACGGAAGATGATTGTACTTGTTAGAAGCCAATAATCTCAGTTTCACTTTATGGATGCAGTTATTATAGTAGCATCCTATATCCAGCTACTTCATCAATTTGTTTCCCTTCCTCATAAGATCCGAAAGGGGGGGGGGTGTTTTCTGATAATTGCATAGTTTTCAGTCCAATTCAAGAATATTCAGATAGCTAACAAGATTCAGAGTCCTCACTCTGTTAATGATGTGAAAGCATCTCAGAACTGGTACTAGCAACTTCTTATTTAAAAAAGGCACTGATTACCATGGCCTTATATCTCTCACTGTTTTGTCCTTGTATGAGAAAATAGTATAGCATGCACAGGAGGAGAAGTGCCCAAATCACTATCTGCATGATTAAAGCGCATGCATCGATGGTTAACATACAGGTGGCATCATATGATATCTGGGCATTGGTAGGTGGCAATACCTGGAGGAAAGAGTGAGAAAGTATTGAAATCTGTAGGGGGAAGGGTTGCAGTGTACTTTTCCTTTCTCATAGCACGTCAATGAGTCAGCTTCTTTGGGAAGCCTCATTTCTGTAGAGGCTTACTTTGTCAGAGGCAAGGGCTTATGATATCCATGTTGTCTCCCAAAAGGCCAGTTTTCAAGATCAAGGATGCTAGTACAGCAACAACAACACCAGGATCCTTTGATCAATTCAATTCAAAACCAACACAGCTAACAGTATCATATTGTGCAAACAAGACAGGCACAGAGTATGTGCATATTGATGGGTCAAATGGACAATTAGAAACAATGGCAAAAGGGTCAGAGTGGTATACTGATTATTGTCATTGTCATTGGGTATCCCTTGATTCAACTCAGTGTTGTGAGTTTCTGCCGACTGAACAGACCAATTCCCATCCTAGCAACCTTTGGGCAAGCGGACCAGGATGCCACACAGTGTGTCAGGATCTAGAATACATGATCTGCTTCCTTTTCTTTCCTTCTCTGATGCTACTCTGCCTCATCATTAAGGCATTTGGACACAAAGCTTAATGTAGTTTGATGAGCAAGTTGTCACCATTTGGAATGATCAGTAGCAAGAGCCTCCCATTCATTAGTATCAATGCTGTTGTGCCTCAAGGAGAGTTGCAGAGTTTCATTGAAGCACTTTCTTTGTCCTCCCCAGAACACTGTCCATTTGAGAATCCTTTTCGTCTTTGAGACACGATGTCTAGTCCATCATAGTTGATCTTGCAAACATTTTCTTAAATGCTTGTGGAGGTGGCTTCAAGAAGATCACTGTCATTTGTTTAATGATTCCTCATTGAATCCAAAGGATGTGGTTGTCACTTTGCTGACGGAATTTGTCTAGAACACATATGTGTCACTGATACACTACCCAGGTTTCACTGCAGTACAGGAATTTGGGGATGACAACTTCACTAAATCCTAGGACTTTTCTTCATTTTCAGGGGTCTTTGTTGTCAAACACACATTGCCATAGTTTGTAGAAGGCAGAGCCGGCATGGCAGATCTGGTGTTGAATCTCCACATCAATGTTGGACTTTTGAGAAAAGTAGTTGGAGGTATTTGGAGCTCTCAGAATATTCCAGAGTCTCTCCTTCAAGATAAATGGGAGGTGGAATATTTGACTGACATGGTCATGTATGAGTTAATATCAGTTTTGTTTTGGGAACATTCAAATTCAAGCTGAACCTCTCAAATGCAGAATTGAAGAGAATAAGTGTGGCTTGCTAATCTGGTGCAGACCAAGCAATGACACTGCAGTCATTGTTGTGGCAGCCCATGACTAACTTTGACAAGATGGCTACCTGGGATTTTTTAGGTGACACAAGATGGCCGAAAGACGTTGGCCGCTACATTCAGCAGATGTTCACAGCCAGACTTGTGGTCTCCGTACAGAGTTACTGGACAAGATAATGAAAGGTCCTGTGGGGGTCATCAAAGCATCCTGGTGAATGGAAACATTAGGGAATTTACTCAGGTTTCTGTAAACAGGCAGTTCTAAACGTACAAGCATTTTAATAAGGTGTACCTTTGAAAGGCCTAGTTTAGTCACAGTGCCAAGTTTGTGTAAAAATTTAGACAGTCCCAAATTTAGTAAAAAGTAGAAGGAAAAGTATGATCCCACAATAATCTAGACTCTTTGTGTACTTGTCATGACATATTAAACATACCCATATGAATGTTGTGAAATGAAATACACAAGCATCCATGCAGAGATTTAGTTGAACTTTTATGTGCAGCCAACTGTAAACAGTAAAAAGAGGCACTCCTCAATGGAAGGGAAAATGGAGCAACAAATGGTGTAAACAGACAACTTCTGAGAAAGCAAAAGAGGTCGCAGCTTAAGTGCAAATGCTTACATCCAAAGATCAAGGGAAAAGTGACAGAGACAGATTACAAAATGCAGAGTGAAGATATAGTTCTGTCCCCCAGTTATTTGTGAAATCTAAAACAAGTTTTGCTTAATGACTTGGCAAAGTTGTAAAGTGAATGAATTTCATCCTCATCAGTGAAATCCAAATAAATGCTTTCTATCAAGAAAAGAAAATTAGTAATGGAAAGTGTTTAGAGTAGAAACAGTAAAAGGTTCATTCAAGAACTAAACTCTGGTTTAAAACACGCTTACAATATGAGAATAGCACGGGTTGTAATTGCAACTGCAAGTTAGAAGAACTACTTGTTTGATCTCTCAGGCTGGGGGATTGTTCCCAATTTGTCAGCTGTATCACAGAATTGTAGTCACTTGATATTAGTGTTGATTTTAAAGACTTATAACAATTGGTAGAAATTAATATTCTTCCTAATCTTCCATACTAAACTTAGTAGAGAATTTGTAAGAGTTCTTAGTGATAAGTAAGTATTTAGGTTATTGAAAAATAATGTGGTGCAACTGACAAATGTCTGGGAAGGAATATAACTGTCAGATGCATTGTAATATCCCAAAGACAGATGATGGAGATAGCTGATAAATATCATGAAATTATGGGAGGACCTAGGGCAGTCCATAAAGTTGTCCATCATTGATCAGTTTTTATTGGATTGGATGCCTAGCTTAAGGAGAAGTGCCTACAAAGACATCAACGTTGCATGTAATTATTGTGATGCGAAAATTATAAAAATGTTGTATTCAGCTGGATAAAGTTTGCCTGTCATTGGCTCTCCTCCAGTCTGAGCTATGATTAAGAGGGTAACTGAGATCCACATGAAAGCCAAATTCAGGGCTGTCTCTGGCCTCTCCCGCATATGTGGTAAAAGAGCACGAGTAAAGGTCGCTTGTACTGCTGAACACAAGACTGAATACTCCTCTTTTTTCTCCTTCAAACTCTAGATCATGTGTCTATGGTGGTCATTTTGGCTTTGACACAGAGGTTACTGAAGGCCAAGAATTTTCTATCTAAGCCATATTAAATACTCACACTAGAGGGCATTTTATGTTTGATGGGGTGAGTAATAATTGTGGTAGACTTACTAGGAGCAAAGAGCTCCCAAAGATATCCCCCAAGGGAACACTGGAGTACACAGGCATCTCCACCATATCAAGGTGGCTATCCATGAGAGAAAGATAGTCATAACATTACTGGATTAGGGATCCAGAAGCCCAGGTCAATGCACTAATGACACAGGTTCAAATCCTATCCTCGCAGTTAGTGGAATTTAAATTAAGTTAATTAATTAAATGTGTAATTGAAAAGTAGCATAAGCAATGACCATGAAACTGTAACTGAGTGTCATAAAAGTCCACCTCATTCATTAAAGCTTTTTCAGAATTTTCTAAACCTTGTCTGGCACATACATATAACTTCAGACACATAACAGTGTAGTTCACTCTTTACTGCTTTCTGAAATGAACCAGCAAGCCTCACAGTTTAAGGTTAAATAGAGACACACAACAAATGTTGGCCCTGCCTGGAACAGCCATATCCCATAAAAGAAGTGGATGGAAAATAGAAGCAAGAGGAGGTGAGAAAGACGAATGTGGGCAGTGTACCTCAGAGTATGAACGATAGACATAGCTATGGTCAGCTAGATGCAGATCGGCTGTCACAGGAATGATGTTTCTACTTTGACCAACAACATTAAGTGGGTGCCAACATGTCAGAATTCCACTGGGCAGATTGGGGTCATGTGCTGAGAATGGAGAAGCCCATTCAACTCATACACTTTATTTTCTCATGGTTTTGAAAGTCTAAGCTCTTCTATTGAGACTGTCACAAAATTCATTGACAGTTATATATGGCAGGACTTTGAGTGAATTCGGAAACAGCCCCGCAAAGTACTACAGAATGCATGCAACTCTGTAGCATTCAACAGTCAGCAATATTGGTGGTAGTTGCACTCCAGCTAGTGGTCTCCTTCAGTATTCACAAGCTCCAACCAAGGAGGCTGCCACCAAGGTGGATGAGGGAATCATTCCTCACAGGCCCGGGTCCTCATCATCACTTAATTTATTGGACCTTCTGAACAAGGGTTCATCAATGCACAAGGGGTATATGAATTCCAGGATATGCTCTGCATTGACTTTGCTCCAGCAGCCTCTGAGGAATGCCCCCATTGGTATTTTCAAGTTGAAGACACATACCACCCAGCTGTCTCCACATCATTCGAGTCCCATTGAAATTGCTGAAAGCAATGGACACCACATTGATCAGAATACTGAGACTTACAACATTTATGAATGTGCACTTTGTAATTTATTAATAACAGTAGAAACATTGAATGTTTCTGTTTGTGTGAGTTGCCACTTTTTAATGGTTTGATTGCAAAAGAGGGAAGAAGTGGTAAACAGGGGCACTGACATCACTGAATAGATAGGTGCCATGTTTTATTGGTAAGAAGGAAACTTGACAATGTTTTGTTTTCAATAGATGTGTTCTCTCAGGCAGATTGAAATGATACACAGTGGATGCTGTCCTGCAGGATATGTAGCTCTTCTGTGAAACATGCCTGGATCAGATGTACTCCGGTGTTCATGCTATCTTAGGAGAGTTTGGATTCCTGAATCTGCCCTGGCCATTTCACTCCATTGCTTGGGGAACATTCTGTTCTGTATCTTCCCCCTCTCATCCTGCTTCATCTCCTCTGCCTTTGATGAACTGTGTCAATCAAGTATTTCAACTCTCTTAGAATCATGAATCCCTACCTTGTGGGAACAGGCCATTCAGCCCAACAAGTCCACAATGACTCTCTGGAGAGCATGCCACCCAGACTCATCTCCCCCTTACCCTATCCCTATAATTCCCATGGTTAGTCCACCTAATCTACACATCCGTGGACACTATGGGCAATGTAGCATGGCCAACCCACCTAGCCTGCACATCTTTGGACTGTGGGAGAAAATTGGAGTACCTGGAGGAAATCCATGCAGACCTGGGGATAATGTGTAAACTCCGCATAGACAATCGCCCAAGGCTGGAATCAAACCCGAACCCTCGCGCTGTGAGGCAGCAGTGCTAACCACTGAGCCACCATTCTGCCCCTGGAGGGTTCTGTTATCAAGTGTGTGGCAAACTTCCCAATGTGGGAGTGTACTGCAGGGCACCTCTGGAATTGTCGAGGCACCGGAGCCACACCTTTAGAAGCCCAATGGCCTGCTCAATAGTGGTGATTGCGAGCAGATATTATCAATTGCAATTCCCCTGTACCTCCATCTCAGGGTCATGAGTAGCCATCCCTTCAGGTATTAGCCTTTTCCTTTTGGAATTCATTAGTGGTTTTTTTTTTGCAGGGATATGAAAAGCTGCAACATTGGATCACCAGAGAATGAAATAGTCATTGAAGGAATGTGAGCAAATACATTCATAGACCAGCTGAACATTTGGAAATGGAAGCCTTTCCAGTCTCATTGGTTGCTCACGTGGCATCATGTTGGCCATATTGATACAATAGATGATGCTCCATACCAAGAGACCAGAAAAGAATGTGAACTGTCTTTGAGATGTCATCTGTTAGAAACTGTATGTACTGTGCCTTCCTACAAAAAGTACAAACTGACCCTTGATAATTTTGACAATAATCTTATTAAAATCTTATTAATTTTCCATGAATACCTCTTAGGACCACTGACCCACATTCAACTGCTGTTCACATGGAACCCTTCTCCATTTCGGCCTTCAAAGTCATTGTTTGAAAATTTGCTACTACTACAAAGATCTGCACCTGCAGTGGCCAGGTTTCAAACATGTGGCTACATCCTGCTCTCCACTGTTGTTAGGATTCCAGTTGATGGTTACCCAATGTATTTCTAAACAAAAGACCCTAAAGGTTTATTAAACAAAATAAAAACCCAAACTACATTACACCAAACATATTGGGACAATCTAATTACAAATATCGGGCAGAAAGATTCATACCTTTTATCTCAGCTACACCCTTACAAACACTCAAAACAATAAATGCTGGCTCAGAGAGCACTGTCCAAATCCCACAAGTGAATATAAATAAAACCCAGTGAATGGTCATACTTATCTCTATGCTAATTTTTTTTTTCATCTCTGCTGGCATAGCTTTAATCCTTTTCCATCTGGCAAATTTCTGTGCATTCAGGTGATGTGTCTTCCTAAGGCTTATTAAAACAAACTGTTAACTCAGCTCACTGATACTGAACATGGTTTCCCTAAATTAATCTCTTCAACAACCTTGTAGGATATCTTCATTTCTGACATGTCCATAGCATTCTGGTTCTGAGTTTTTATCTAACTGACTTCTAAGGTACTAAACACTTCTCCACAATCATGACTCCTTAGAGATTGCTATTAAGATTATCTCTGCTGTTATGGACATCTTCTTTCTGCGTGAACCTACTTCTGGTCCTCTCTTGCTCTCTCCAGAGGCCATAAAACTGAAGTCAACAAATACCTTAGTAATTATTTCACCAGGTGTCTTGCTGGTCATTTCTCTAAAAGCATGTGACTTCTTGTATACGCTGCTTTGAACCAAATGACTTTCTGACCCATAAAAACAAAACACACGTCAGATCTTCCCAGAACTGAAAAACTAAAATCCATTTCTCCTTTGCTTTAGAACCCAAGTTCTGAAATGATAACAATATATTATGAACTTACATAATACTGTCTTCAGTCAACTTTCAACAGCTAGAGCAGCAATAGTAAACCAGCACAATAGCTGATAGTACAAACACTTGCACTTGTCCACCTCTGCATTTACTTTGTACTCAGCCTCATTGCACACACATGTTTCTTGTTTGCCTCTTTTATCACAGGTATATGTTGTTCAAAACCATTTTGAGTACAGAATATCCTTAGAAATTTTCAAACGTGAAATGGGACCAGGTGTATACCACCCTGAGACATTTCATGTCTGTTTGCAAGTTTGTCCACTGCCAACGTTGACCTTTCCTCTTACAATAATGTTGACTGAATTCAAAAATAGACAAAGCTTTACTTGAAGATGGCACAAAGTAGATTTATTGTTAGGCACATTTTAATAAGATCACCAAACATAAAAAAAATGCATTTGAAACATAGTATATTTTCTGGACAAAGGCTGTTAATGGGGAGGAAATAAAATCAGAAATCCAGCTTTTAAAGCGTGACATTGGTGATTGAAATATATCTTTTGAGCCATAATTACTTGCTTCAAGTTCAAAAAGAAGTCCCAAAAATAAAACTCGACTCTCCTGCACACTCTGCTCCAGACCCACTTATGGTTAATAAGTAATTTCCTAATTTTTATTAGAAAATTGAAGATGAATATAACGAAAGTAGCCCTGGAATCTATTTCCTTCAAAGTAAGTTAAAATTAAAGTAGTGCACCTGAATGACCTCAGGGCAATGCTCAAATCTTGTGCCTTAATTAAAGTATAGGTCCTTGTTAAATATGTATCTAACTTATTGCATTTGTTTGTCAGGACATTGTGATTGAAATTAATTACTGCTCTTCAGTTTTCACATTTTGAAATTTGATTAATTAACAGTTTGATATCAAGAGACAATCCTTGCTTCCAGTCAAACAGAGCACAGTTCAGTTTAATAGATCTAATGGGTTTATGACTAACTAGTTGGAAACGAATGTAATTTGTGTATTTTATAATGAGGCACATTTTATTTTGTCTAAACAAACTGCTTTACTTTTCTGTCAAATAAATAACAAATTACTTTTTTTAAAACTGATGGATAGGCAATTCTAATAGGTTTAATATAATTTCATAAATAATATCCATGATGTGGAAGTGCTGGTGTTGGACTGGGTGGACAAAGTCAGAACTCACACAACACCAGCATATATTCCAAAAGGTTTATTTGAAATCACAAGCTTTCAGAGCGCTTCTCCTTCATCAAGTGAAGTGACTTCACTGACAAAGGAGCAGCGCTCCAAAAGCTTGTCATTTCAAATAAACCTGTCTTGACTACAACCTGGTGTTGTGTGACTTCTGATTTCATTAATATTAACAGCTCTCCTTTTTAAAGCTTTACATTCATTATATTCAAGATATATTTGTGACTTTCACAAGCCTGTCAAGGCTTACGTTAAATACTTTTAACCCACCATGACTGTTTTCTGACATTGAGACTTTATTACCAGCTGCATCCCATTTAGAGAAACACCCTGTGTGGGCATTGCATAATGCACCTGAAATAACCACACATCACCAAGTCACCCTTTATTTACTATGCACAGTACACTGGCTGTAGCCAGCCAGCTTAGAGTCAATGCTCAACTGAGGAGATTCTAATCTTCTAGTTTTCTTTTGAGGAGATTCTCATTTTCTAGTTATTTTTTTTTCTTTTTTTTTAATGACAGCTGCAAGTGAATGTTCTTCAGGCACATCCTGTTTTCTGCCATCACCACTGAAATAACAGCACAGAGGCTGTGTCCTGTCACCAACTCACCCTTTATTTACCAGCCAGCTCGGAATCAGTGTTCAACTGAGGAGATTCTAAATTCCTGGTTTAATTTTTTTCTGAAAAGATTCTCATCTCCTGGTTATATTGGGCAGCCATGGCTCTCCTGATTGGCCCAGATTAACAACCTCAATCAAGAACTTCGTAGTTGACGAAGTCAACCTGGTCCCAATTACTACAGTGCCTCAATTTTAAACCTTATCACACCATGCCCACTGAAAATGATATACAGCCGGATTTATGATTAGGCCAATTTGACTTATCAGGTTTGGATCAGTGCTGTTACAACTCCCCCAACTTTCAAAATGCTAATATATCCCACAACAGGCAGGCATAATTCATATTCAAAATTTGCAGCCATATCTGCTGAACTAGGGTGGGAGATTCTGACAGGCTAGAAGTGGCTGAGGTCAGTTTTTGAAAGTTTATTTTTCTACCAAAGTCTTTCTGGACCAGAAGAACCACTCCTGCCCCAGCCTCAACCATTCAGGCCTGAGAGGAATGCTTCAGCTTCCCCAGCCACTACATCCACACAATCATGATGCACAATATCTTCTCCATGAATAACTCTTTTACTTATGATAATGTGTTAATATCATTATGATGCCCACGAGGGAATTATAAACCAAAGGAATCAAATTTACCAAACAACAGCCAAAGAAGAAATTACCAATAAAATTTCACATTTTTGTAACTTCTCCTTTAACATAACTTCATTCTTTGTAAATTAAACATAATTTACCACGCAACTGATGGAAGTTGTTAGACCACAAATCAGCTGTGATGTCATTGAATTACAGAATAAACCCACAATACTTAGTGGCCTTTTCCTGTCCCTATATTTGTATATTCACATAATCAGATGCTGTACAAGCTAGAGAAAGATTAGGAAGAAGTGACTAAAAGTTTGCATCAAGAAACGGATGTTTAATAACTAAGGTGACAGTTTGTGGAATTGAAGGCAAAATATTGAATGGTTCAGCCGTAAAAGAATGATAGTGGGGAAAATGAGCAAGCACTAAAACTGGATGAAGGTGAATCATTGATTTTTGCTGTCATCTCAGCTATTTCATTGCATTTATTAATGACATTGATAATGCAACAGAGAGTCATTTACAAAGATTAGTAGCATAATATGCACAGTTCACAGAAGTATATAGTTACAAAAACACATGGGTACATGCACTGATTGGACAAAACTTTAACAGATGGATCAGTACTGGGTCCACTTTTGTTTGTCAGTTATATAAATGATTTGGATGAGAATTTAGGAGGAATGATTAGTAACTTTGTGGATGACACCAAAATTAGTAGTATAGTGGAAAGTGAAGAAGCTTATCTAAGATTGTAAAGAGACCTTGCTCAATTTGGTCAATGGGCTGAGGAGTGACAGATGGAGTTTAATTTGGATAAATGCAAGGTATTGCATTTTGGTAAAACAAACAAGAGCAGAATTAATACAATTAATGGTAGGATCCTGGGTAGTGTTGTAGGAAAGAGAGACATAACGGTTCAAGTAACATAATTCTTTGAAATTTGCATCACAGGTAGGCCGGGTGGTTAAGAAGGTGTTTAGCATGCTTGCCTTCATTGCTCAGTCTCGGAGTTGCGATATTGTACAGAGTTGAAGTTGTACAGAACATTGGTGAGGCCTTTTCTGGAATATTGTGTGCAGTTCCAGTTGCCCTGTTATAGGAAGGATATTATTAAACTGGAAAGGGTTCAGAAAACATTTATCAAGCTGTTGCTGGGAATGGAGGGTTTGAGTTATAAAAATTGACTGGATTGGTTAAGACTTTTATCACTGGAGCTTAGGAGGTTGAGGGGTGATCTTATAGAGATTTATAAAATCATGATCGGCATAAGTAGGGTGAATAGCAAAAATCTTTTATCTGAGGTGGGACAGTTCAAATCTGGGGAGGGGCATATTTTTAAGGTGAGAGGAGAAAGATTTAGATAGACATGAGGGGCAACTTTTTTATACAGAGAGTGGTTGGTGCGTGGAATGAACAGCGAGAGGAAGTGGTGGATACAGGTACAGTTACAAGGTTTAAAAGATGTTTGGAAAATTACATGAATGAGAAAGGTTTGGAGGGATATGGGCCAAATGCAGGCAGGTGAGATTAGTTTAGTTTGGGAATATGGTCAGTGTGGACTAGTTGAACTGAAGGGTCTGTTTCCATGCTGTGTGATGCTTTGACTCTATAACACAGTGTGAGGTCATTCAATTGAACAAGAATGATAGATCCAAGATGTAAAGCTAGGAATTTCCATGAAGATCCAAAGAGATTTAAGGGTCCATATACATACACATTGCTAAAATGTAGCAGTCAGGCTCAGGGAATAACCAAAATGGCAAATTGCACCTTCGTCATTTTAAACTGCTGGCATGGAATGTAAGGAGAGGTTTTGATGCAGCTGTACAAAATCCCGATTAGGGTACATCTCCACTGAGTACAGTTTAGAATGGCCCACTTTTTTTGGTGTTGTAAGGAGTATAGCCTGGATTCACAAGAATGCTACCAGAGTTCCAAGTCTTAGATTATGAGGAGAAATTACATGTTAAAAGTGTCTTAAGTTCCTTGGAATATACTAGACTATGTGGCGAGGAATCACTGAAGACAGGGGAACATGACTTTAAAATCAGAGCAAGACTACCAAGGAGAAAAATGCTGGAAATGACACATTATATCCCACAAAAGCAACTGACACAATCGTAATTACTAATTTTAAGTCTGGGGTTGGTAGATTTTTGCTCGCTGAGGGTGAGGGAGCCAAGGCGTATGAAGGTAGTTAGATCACCTATGACCTTAACTAAATGGGAGAACAGACACTCCTATGTTTGTGCTTTGGGGAAGGAGAGGTAATTGAACAGGAAAGGATGGGGATTATGGACACAAACATGCAGATCAAGAGTTGCCTCTAAGCTATTGCTTGTCCCTGTCTCTCTAACAGGGGGAGACATCTACAGTCCTTGCTGACTATAGCTAATTATGTACAGAATTTGAAGGTCCCTGTAAACTTTGCCACCAATTGAAAAATGAAAAGTAGAATATTAGCCATGTGGGAATTTGAAGTGTGAGGTATAGGAAGAGAGATATGTCTTCAGAGGAAATGGTGCAAAGGCAGACTATGGAGGTATTTGGAAAGGAGGATAAGCATACCACCTTGGCGGACAGGTCGCAAACATATTTGAGCAAATGGACCTGTACATGGGAAAGGTTTAGATAGGCTGCAAGGTATGCAGATTGAACGATAATGAATGAGAACTAACAGGGAAGGCTTTGAAGCAATTGCATCTGGGTGAATGAAATTACGTCTAATGGTCTCTTTGGCTGAAAAGAAGAGATAGTGAGAAAGATAGACAATTAAAGCAGCTAACCTGGTGAAGGAGAGGACAAGGCAGGGTGGTATAGAATATTTGATAGTTCTATAAATTTTAAAATGAAAGGACGGGCATTTATATGATATCTTACAGAACCTCGGGATGACCCAGCATGCTTTCAAACAAAGTACTTATGAATTGTAATTACAGTAGCCACGTTGCATTCAGCAATGAGTTAATCTGCTGTAGTGATGTTGATTAAGCAATAATTATTGATCAGGACACCCAGTAGGACACCAATGCTTTGTTCAAATTCATGGTTTTAGGCCACCTGAGAAAACAGAATGGTAACTCCAATTAATGTTTCATTTGAAAGATGGTACTGGCATTGCAATGTTACCCAAATAATCCACTGAAGCGTCAGTTCAGATTTTGTACCCTTGTCTCTAGATTGGGGATGTAACTCAAGACCTACCAAACCTCAGAGGTGAGAGTGCACCTTTAAACAGGAAACGAAGCTTCTGCATGGGTTAGTAGATGTTGAGGACTGACTTTTCAGAGGTTGGATTTTGAGGAGTGAGTGATGGAAGGTGGTTTGAAGGTGATAGGCACAGAGCCTGAGCAAAGGAAAACTTTACCAATTTTAGCTAACATGGGACTGAAAGGAGGGCTTGTAGTCAGATGGATCGAAGAGCAGACTTTTAGAACAAAATCAAAATCAGAATGTCGGAACATAAGAGCGGAAGCAGAACATTTAAGCATGAAGCTTGTTCTGCCAGTTAGATCATGGCTGGTCATCTACCTCAACACCACTTTCCCTTGCAATTTCCATATCCCCTGGTGTCATTATTATCCAGAAATCTCTCAATTTCTGCCTGAAACATGCTAATAATTGGTACAGAATTCCAAATATTCACCACCCACTGAGTGAAGAAAGTCCTCCTCATCTCAGTTTTAAATGGAATACTCCTTATTCTGAGACAATGTTCCCTATTTCCAGACACACCGGCCAGGGGAAATATCTTACCTACATCAAGCCTGTCACTTGTTGTAAAAATGTTGTAGGCTTCCATGAGAACATCTCTCATTCTTTGAAACACTAGACAATACAGCCCCAGCTTCCCTAATCTCTCCTCCTAAATCAATACTGTGGCAGAGATTAAGATGACTTAACGATTGCTGGGGGTATATAAAATGGGAGGCTAGCCCAAAGGAACCGTGAAGTAAAATAGTGGGAGGATATGGATAAGGCCTTCTCATGGCCAACCATTGATTGATTACTTAAGGGCCTCAATAGACCTTAGATTTAGATTTAGATTTAGATTTATTTAATATTACCACCTGTAGCTAGGTATGATGAAAAGTGGATAATGTCATCACATTCCGGTGCCATCTTGGACTAATTACTGAATAAATTGTATAAATGGTAAAATAGTGAATAAATTAGTATTAAATTGTTATTACTAAACTGAAACAGCTTTAAATGTTCATCTTTTCCCTCTCTGTTGAATTCACCCTCTCTGCACCTCCAGTCGCTGCCGTCTGATCTGAAAGTGGGCAGGCTACCCAACGCTTCCCTACTCCCATAACATTTTGGACAGGTTGGAGCCAGGTGGGTAGGTGGCAGGAAGGTAACCTGTTGGATTTTATATTCCCACCCTGCTTTCAAACCTCCTGGCAGGGGAATGCAAAATCCAGTCCACTGTTATTATGGGCTGACTAGATTATGACTCCAGTAACATAGCTACTGTGTTCCTGTGCTCCAACCTGCTTCACAAAAATCATTCCTTCTTTTGTCCTGAAGGGTAACTTCTACAACTCTTTTGCTGGTAACATTTTGGTATTTTATGTATACTCACTTTTCTTTATTTATTTTTCATCTGAAGTGTAACAGAGAGTATTGGCGTTCTATTTCCAGCCCTGTGCATTCATCCATGTCACAGCTCATCTGCTGCAGAAAGCCCTGATACCTTTGCTGAAACACTTTGTTGGCTTTAGGCTTCACTATTCCAATGTATTCCAGGCTGGCCTCCCAACTATATGCCCTTGGCAATCTTGAGATCATCTAAACCTCTGCAGCACTATTCCTAACTGTCACCAAGTCCCATTTGTCATTGCCCTCATGATCACTGACTTGCAATGGCTCCTAGTTTACAATCTTCCAATTTTAAAGCTCTCATCCTTACTTTCAAATCCCTCTATAAACTCACTGCCCACTTCATAATATCTTCCAGTCTCACTACCTTTGAGAGATATTTATACTCCTTCAATTCTGGGCTCATGAGCACCCTGAATTATGTTCGCTCCTGAATTATGTTAGCAGTTCAGCCACTGTCAGCCCTAAACTTTGGAATTCCTTCCCTGAATCTTTCTGCCACTCCTTTCTTGTTCAGATACTCATTAAAATCTACATCTTTGAACAAGTTTTTGGTCACCTGCCCTAATATCTGGTGGCCTGGGATGGCAGCACTGATTAATGAGCAGTGATTGAGGAAACTCGGTTTATATTTTCTAAAGTTGCATGCAATGGGAGGAGATCTACACTGAACTGGGCAGGACTCCTGGCAGCTTTTGCAGTGTGAACTGATGTTAAATGAGGCAGGGGACCTTCTATGCCTGCCCTCTGGGCCCAATAGACACAATGGAGGAGGCAATAACCTATTCGTACTAATGCTAGACTATTAATCCATCAAATCAGATAATGTTCTGGGGACGATAGTGATGGTGGAATTTGAATTCAGCAAAAAAATCTGGAATTAAGTATCTACTGATGATCATGAAACCATTGCTGATTGTCAGAAAAACCCATCTGGTTCACCCACATCCTTTAGGGAAGGAAACTGCCCTCCCTACTTGGTTTGGCCTAAATGTGATTCCAGATCCACAGCAATGTGGTTGACTCTCAACAGCCCCTCTGGGCAATTAGGGATGCGCAATGAATGCTGGTCTAGCCCGTGATGCCCTCGTCCTGTGAGTGAATAAAGAAACCATTCCCCTCGTCTCTTTCTTCAGTTTAATCCTCCCACCAGCCTCTTGAAACATGTCCCCATCCCACCCCACCCTATGCCCTCAACTCCCCTCACCTTGACCTTGCCAGGGCAAATTGCAAGATTCCTGACCACAGACCTACCTGGCTGCTCAGTGTGATGAAACTGTCTGTGGTCCCAGCAGTTCCCATCACTTCTGGTGGCACTACAAGTATTGCACAGTTGCTAGCCAGTTGGATGATGGCAGCCTTCAGAAATGGGGGAAGAAACTTCACCTATAAGTGATTAACACAGCAGTAAATAGCCATGGGGCAGTCATTGGGATCATTTGATGGACTTCATCCAATGTTTTACCCATGAGTGTTCAGGAATTATGAACTTCGTAAAATACAAATCAAGAGTATGTTTGTTCACATGCTACCACTAAAAGCAAAGAACTAAAACTAAATTAATAAAATGAAAATTAAAGATTAAAATACCTTGCATCAGGAATGGTGGAGATTTTGTGGCACAGTTGGCAGCATCCCTGCCTCAAAGGCAAAGCCAAAAGCTCTAGGTTCCAGTCCAGCCTTGATGGTCAAGCAAGGACATTTATTGAGCAGCTAAACTGTCTGAAGATTAATCTTCAAAGTCCTTCCAATGGTAAGCAGTAGGAACTGGAGAGATTTCTGGTCAGCCACATGATTGAAAGACAGTCGGAGCCTCTACCAAGATCTACATAGATCCAAACAACAACGGTGTGTCCAAGTTGCCACAGCAACTTCAACTTTGGAATGTCACTGGTTGGCACGGTTGGCTGATTGGCAGATGTGGATTAGATTACTGCCATTTTCAGGAGTTATATTCTGTTCCAATTGGGGTTAATTCAGGACCAACCTGATGTGTGAGAACCTGTGGGTCAGCCCTTCCTTCAGGCAAAACGGAAGAAGGAGATCAGCAATGATAACCATGAAATGATTTTGATAAAAAACTTGTCTGATTCATTGTTATCCTTCAAAGAAAGAAATCTATCACCCTTAACTGGTATGATTTATATGTGATCCCAGACTCATTGTAGTATGTCTTAATCTTAATTTGTCTCTGCAATAGCTGAGCAGGCCCTTCAGTTATTAAGAAGGCAGTTTGCCATCATCTTCTGAGCAGCAATTAGAGATGGGCATTAAATGCTGATCATATCAGCAATGTCCATATTATGATTTGAGAAAAAAAAGGAATGTTTCCTCAGTCCTTTGCTTTTATTCAAACTCAGGTCCTGGGCCACTGCAATAATTTTTTTAAAATTTATTCATTCAATGTGGACATCACTGCCTAAGCTAGCATTTATTGTCTATCCTTAACTGTCATTGAGAAGGTGGTGGTTGCTCCCTTCTTGAACTGCTGCAGTCTTTGGCATGTAGATGTACTCATAGTGCTGTTAGGGAGGGAGTTCCAGGATCTTGATAACAGTGAAGGAACAGCAATATAGTTCCAAGTCAGCATGTGTGACATAGAAGGGAAACTGCAGATAGTGAAGTTCTTACAAATCTGCTGAATTTGTCTTACAGTCATGTAGAGGTCTACAGATCAGAAAACAGGCCCTTTACTGCAATGATTCTGTACTGGTCAAAAACAACCACCTAACAATTCTGATCCCATTTTCCAGCACTTGACCTGTAGCCTTTTATGCCCTGACATCGCAAGTGCACATCATTGTCTTTGTACCTGGTAGAGGTTGCCACCTTGGAAGTTGCTGTTGGAAGATCCTTGCTGGTCTACTGCAGTACATAGTGTAGATGGAACACACTGTTTATTCTGTGTGTCACAGCTGAAGGGAGTAAATGATGAAGGAGATGGATAGGATGCCAATCAAGTAGGTTGTTTTGTTCTGGAGGAAGTTTGTTATAGCAGCATTTATCCAGGCCATTGGAGAGTATTCCATCACAATCCTGACTTGTACCTTGTAAGTGGTAAACGAATACTGGGGAGTCATGAGTTGAGTTACTCACTGCTAAATTCCCAGATATCAACCTACTCGCAGCAGTAGTATTTAGGAAGCTCGTCCAGTTCAGTTTCTGGTCAATAGGAACTTGAAGGATGTTGATAATGGTATTGCCTTTGAGCATCAAGGGACACTGGCTAGATTTTCCTTTGTTTGAGATGGTCATTGCATGCTTGTATGGTACGACTGTTACTTTCCACTTATCAGCCCAGGTCTGGATGTTGTCCAGAACTGGCCACACATGAACATAACAACTATGAGCTGCCCTGATGAGTCGTATCATAGTACAGCTGCAACTTACGCCAGGCAAAATTAAAAGTTCCAGAAATGCATTGGACAGTTTTTTTGGTTCCATTAAACATATTGTTTTATCCTTCCAGCATTAGTAGAAAGCTGAAACAAAAACAAAGTTGCTGGAAAAGCTCAGCAGGTCTGGCAGCATCTGTGAGGGAAAAAACAGAGTTAACGTTTCGGGTCCAGTGACCCTTCCTCAGAACCTTCTCCTTAGTAGAAAGTTGGTTTCAGGATAGATAAAATTACGGCAGTGTATATTTTTCAAGTGTCTGATTTCACATTTGTTAAGCAAGATTTTAAAACAATTGCATAGAAGTGTATATAAGATAATCAGTTTCAAATATGTTTTCAATTCTGCTGAATGGTTTGCTATATTGGAAACATTAAAGTTTGACCGTATAATGATGTTTTTTATCATTGCCTATAATGAATGAAATGACCTGGTCTTCCATCCGTACAGAAATAAACAACAGCTAATTATAAAGTGAGTAAACACATTTGTTTATAACCTGTTTCCAGTACACTCTGGATTTGTGCTTCTGTGCTGTGTTGATTTTAACCTAAAGCTAGGACACTCTCTTGGTACATCAACTCTAATGAATTAAATTTCTGAACAACAAAACATTGAGCAAGTTAATTAATTTATAACTCTGTATCCCATCAAGCAAACGCAAAAAAAAAATGCAGATTTGAAATTAGATTGCGTGTTGTAATTATGGCTCAAGATATGATGTTCACCAGGGGACCTTACCGATGCTATCTTGTAATCTCATTGCATTCACTTACTAAGGCAATTAACTCTATTTGCTTCACCTGTGTCTTTATTCCAAAAGTTTAAGAAAAGTTTCTTCAACTTTTCAGTAAAATTATAGTAAACCTCATATGCAGCTACAGCTAAAGGTGCCAGATTTTAGTCTGATATATTTGGTTTACTTCTTGGCTTGAAGGAACTACATTGGATAATAAGATTATTTTAAAAACCACATTTCTATCACATCTTTCATGGCCTCAGGATGTCCCAAACTTCTTTCTGTACAATTAGGTACCGGAGAAGTATAGTCACTGCTACAATTGACAACAGTATTGATAAAAAGGAGGGCTATATATGCTAAGAAGTTGACATAGAATCAGTATACATTTGGAATGCAGTGTGGAACTTCTAATGTGTTACGAGCGACATGAACCCAGCTTTCTGGTCTTAAAATAATGCAACTGCATCTTTGTCTACTTTTATTTCACAAGAACCCAGCCATTTTGAATCTGTAAATAGCTACACCTCAATACCAGTTACTCCCTTTGCTACTAGTATTTCAGCTATCCTATTTTTGTTCAATAGCCTTGTCTGGTCTTGTGCCCTCTCTTCCGGTGAGCATCTCACCTTGTTTGCTCCCGTCCTCTAATATAAAATCCTCACGCTCTATTGTCCACCTAACTACCATTCCAAAATACTCTGAGAAATCTGCATGCTTTTCATCCTCAAACTTTGTTCTAACCAAGTTTTTATCTTCAGTGATTTAAATCTCAACTCATCATGCTCTCACTGTTTTGTGTGTCCTGCCCTCCTAACTCTCCATAATCTCTCCCTCCAAATAAACACCACCACCTAAAATCCTAACCATCTCTCAATGTTGCCATCACAAATTCTCTAAGCTCTATGCTCATTGATATGGAAAAGTTGGATAAGTGCTACCATGGTGAAGTCTCTTTGTGCAGGTTGCCCTAGTCTTGTTTTATTTCATTTTACTGAAAAGGGTAAATGGAGCATTCTTCATAAAACATGTTTACAATTCTATTTCATTTTTAGACCCTCTGTTGTGTAGGTGCACAGGGAACTTGAGCTTAGCAATATTTTGATAGAAAAGGAAAACATCATTGGCTGAGAGGTTCTATACAACCAGGAAGGTGCAAATAACATTTTTGAAAACACACTGGAAGTCTGCTTCAACTATTTATTTTATGTTTTTAATTAGTGATTATCAACAGCATTTTCTTACTTACAATCTGTGGCTTCTTGATAGCTGCACTTTTCCATTTCCAAAGCACAGAGTTGATTTTAACCATTCCTGTTGCATAGGAGGAGTGGCAATACAACAGTTGTTTATTTTAGCACCATTGCCAAATTCCTTTGATTCTTTTTGACACTGATCAGTGAAGTACCCAATGAAGTAGCTTGATAGGCTACATTAAAAGACATTTATGAGACAGTGTTTGAAACCCAGACCTTGTAATGACAGTAGATTTCATTCCCTAGACACAGATGTCCATGGACATTAATGAATCAGCGGTATTTTGCATTAAAGCTATGGTCACCTTTAATGAAACTGGATTTTTATTTCCAAAATTTTCTTAACTTAATTTTTTTTCCTTTATTCATTAATGAGATGAGGGTGTCATTGGCTAGGCAGCATTTATGGCCCAACCCTAATTGCCCAGAGGGCAGTGAAGAGTCAACACATTGCTGTGAGTCTGGAGTCACATGTAGGCTAGACCAGGTAAGGATAGCAGTTTTCTTCCCTAAAGGACATTAGTGAACCAGATGGGTTTTTCCTGACAATCGACAATGGATTCACGGTGTCATTAGATTCTTAATTCCAGATTTTTTAAAAACCACAAGATGGAATTTGAAATCATGTTCTTTCTTTGTATTAGCACTAGTGGACTCTGGATTGTTGATCCGCTAAGATTAATGCTACTCCACTTTGCCTGTGTTGAATGAACAGCCTGAAATGCTACTTAGAAGCTGGAGGTTTTGATATCACTGAAAGCAAACAGTTATAAATAAAGCACTACAAATAAATGCATAGTATATCTTCTGGAGTCAATATCTAAAAACTACCGTAGTTTTAGTTGTACAGAGAAAAATTTATTTTATAATGATGACTGCCAATTTTCATTTTGATGAATCAACCAATTAATGTATGAACAGATCTTCAGATGCATTTAGAATATTTAACAGTTTTTCGAAGGCATTTTACCCCATCATGTATTTCTTCATATTCTCTTCCAGCATTAACAAAATTATGTAATATTTCGGAGAAAATATACAAATATGGAACCCAACGCTTCAAGTCAAAGTAGCAAATATTTCCAAAAAAGCAGAAAGAAACTTAGGTCTATCTTGCTGGCATTAACTATTGGAGCGTCTTGGTATTTAAAGAAAATAGCAGCAATGTTAATTAACACAATAATCGTTAATACCAATGCTGAGATCTCATTAAAAGTTTGGATGCATTGTTCTCTGATTGGACCTGGCATTCCAAGAGATATTTGATACGTTCTCTAAAATATAGGAGAAATGAAAGAAAACAGAACCTACTCAGTAAAACAAAAACGATTTAGTAAAGTAAGTACAAACAGGTAGAACCGATTGTGTAGTGATACAGATCTCGCTGTCAGCAAATTCCATATAATCAAAGCAGCAAACAGGTTGCATTCTTCTGCTTATTTTCCCTGCTCCCAGAGGGCAGCCTTCAAAACTAACTGGAAACTTTAGAAAGCAACCATAAATATTTAACTTCAATTCACCAAGCAATATAAGATAGCAATGGATGTTGACAATGCACCAGACGTGTATTCAGTATCAGACAGATGCATTTCTCAACCAAGAATGAGGGTTTTAATTATTATTATTTGATAAAAAGCATCATGGAAGCACTGGGCTCTATCTTCAGTAGCTCTTTCTTCTGCTAAACAATTTTGAATCCAAAGAGAATAACAAAAAATGTTGACATTTTTAAATGCTCCAAAGCAGTTTACGTAAGTTTTAGCAAACAACATGTGACACCAGGAAAATAATGCATCGTTAAGAGAGATGACCAAAAGCTTGGCCAAAGAGATAAGTTTAAGAAAAGTCTTAAAGGAGAGCGATGGAGAGGATGCGAGGTTTAAGAAGAGAATTGCAAGAATTATACACTGGGTAACTGAAGGCACAGCCACATGTGGTGAAAGGAAATCAGGCACAGGCTACAACCGGACTAGGGCAGAGACCTCAGAAGATAATTGGCTGGAGAAGGCAACAAAGATAGGGAGACTTGTAGGCAAGGAGGAACTAGCAAACACAGATAAGGAACTTAAAAGGAAGTTGTGCTGTACATAATTCCAAGATACCTTGGTAATATAAGGTAAAGTCACCGCAGTCCCAAAAGACAATAGAGCTATTCTCTCATTAGAGTGATGGTTTAACCCAAACCTCAGGAGAGGTTGCAAAGAAGGATCCTTCACGGTAGTCTTGACTGGAGCAGGAACTGAACCTGCACTGTTGGCATCACTCTGCATCATAAACCAGCTGTTCAACTGACTGGTAGTACACTAGAATGGTAACAGGGAAGCAGAACTTCAGTGACATGGACAGATGAGAGCAGTTGGGATTATTTTCCTGAGGAAAACACTAAACAGATATTTAATCAAAGTATTCAAAATTATGGTGGTATTAATAGAGTAAATCAAAAGGTTCTCTTTGCACTGGCAGGATTGTAGGTGATCAGAGTGCTGATTTAAGGTAATGGGTCAAAAAACAAATGAGCGATTCGAAGTAATTTAATGCAGCAAGTTATGACAATTTAGCATACAAGACCTGAAAGTAAACTGGAAACAGATTCAATAATAACTGTTCAAAGGAAATTGGACATATTTTCTTTATTCTTTGATAGGATGTTTGTGTCACAGGCAAGGTCAGCATTTCTTATTGACCCCTAATTGTCCTGAAAATAAACACTTGCAGGGTTAAAGGGACAGAGCAGGCTGTTGGAACTCATTGAATAGCTCTTTCAGGGTATAAGCATAAAATGGGAACATTTCCAACTCTCAATCCTGCTCTGGATATCAGGACACAAATGTGGGAAATCTACCCAGTGATAGTCAATCAATAAATTAAAATAGAAATTACTGGAGAAACTCAATAGGTCTAGAAGCAAATGTGAATAAAGAAAAAGAGTGAATGTTTTGTGTCCAGTGACTCATCTTCAGATCTGAGTTCCAAAGAAGTGTCATTCCAGACTCGAACTGTTCATTCTGTTTCTCGCTCCAAGGATGCTGCCAGACCTGCTCAGTTTTTACCAGCACTTTCTGTTTTAATTTTGAACTTCCAGCATCTGAAGTGCTTAGATTTTATTTCAGCAGCCAATTAAGTGTCTTCCTTGGCATCCAATTAAGGATGGCAGTTGGGCCCCTGAAGCTTTTCTTGCTCCTATGATGCTGCTTGGCCTGCTGTGTTCATCCAGCTCTGCACCTTGTTGTCTCGGATTCTCCAGCATCTGCAGTTCCTAATATCTCGGGCCCCTGAAGCTGCTGGTCCAATCAGAAACTTGCAGCTTCGGAAGGACAGAAGCCCCATTGCCAGAGGTGGGCACTGCCACTTTAAGAAACTAGATCACGAGGCACCCTCCTGAGGTGCTACTATTTAACAAAAACAAATTCTGCTCACAACTGTGAGGCAGGACCTTTGGAAACCCCAGCACAAGTTGACTACTGTCAGCATCTAAAGCACACAGTAATGGCCACTATTTTAGTGGAATATGTGATTATTTGGGGCCTTACAGATCTCCAATCTTGTGACCAGTAAGTAACCTCTAGACACCTGCTGGACCTGCCCTTTAGCGATGTTGGTGATGGGTGTCACCTACCATCAGGAAGGTTTAGGTAGGCACCAATCAGACTACAAATGGGCAGTTAATCGCACAAATTGGAAGAAGAAATTGAGGCAAGATTCTGCCCTCAAAGAACTAACAGTGGTTTGATAGACAGATAACCTTGTTCTAAGAGTCTATGATTTTAAGTGCACACATTCCTCTCACTGGACTTGCTGTAATTTTCAACTTTTGTTTAAAAGAAAAACCTTTTGTTGAACCAGAGACTAAACAAGATACACTTTTATTCTAATAATAACACAGAGATCTCATTTGAACACTATCAAAAACGAAGATACCCAATGAGAATGATTTTCATAATTCAACTTGAAAATGTTTTACAACTGTCTTATAATAAGTGAATTGTGTATAAAATGGAGATTACCTGTGTCCAGGGATTCCTGAATATTTAGACAGCTGTTAGAAATATATATTCACATTGAGAAGGACAACCTGTTGGTATGAATTGTAAATATAGGAGGGTAAGTCTTCTGACAGTAACGTTCATGTAAAAATGTCTAACATGCTCATAAACTTGGTTGTGTGAATCAAATTTTACACAGATTATTTACTGAAAATAGTACATTGACTTATTTAAAACAAACAACTTAATGTACTGTGTAAAAAGAGGATGTATCAATGTGCTGAAAATGTCATATGCTCATATCTGACCTTTGCCAATTAGAATTGATCAGTTTTGATAGATAAGGGTATCAAGGGTTATTTTAACAAGGCAGATTGATGGATTGAAGATATAGACCAGTCATGATCAAATCAAATGGCGGAATGGACACAAGGAGCACACAGACTCCTGCTCCTGTTGCAAAATCTCTGGAAAATCTACTCTACAATATCAAACTTGCTGGTATTAGGAAGAAATAAAGAGTTGAAAATTAGTTTTGTAAAAATAACTGCCTAGCAGTAAATGTCAGAGATATCTACCTTTCAGTTTTCACCATTTCCAGACATCACATCATGCAGTTGTTGTGGTGGTGGTGGCTGTGCTTCTACTGGACGAAGGTGTGAAGCCAATGCTTTATGAGCTAGAAACCATTCCATGTCAGCACATCTTCTGCAACAGGAATCCCAAATCTTCAGCATCAATAGGAATTATGTTATCCCATTATATATTGCCATTGAGTTTAGTTTTAACTTATCCAACCCAGTCAGTTTCTTACAGGAAGATTAGGTTAAAATTCCCCCACCACATGGGGCAGGGCACCCCTAGATAAGTACAAAAGAAAGTGAAGAATAAAGGGATGTATTAACAGGATGAGATGAACTAAAGTAGGAGAAGACTCATATGGAACATAAACACCAGCATAGATGTTTTGGACTGGAACTTCTAAACTTTATCCATTGGGTGTGACTTATTCATTTGCATGTGCAAATATAGACTTTTGCTTATGCGACTGAACACATGTACAAGACAACTTTCGAGTGGCTTGTACTTGAATCTCTGGGCTGCTGAATAGCAGTGTGCATGTGCAGCTTCGCATTGGTGGAATGAAGTCTATTTTATTTCTTCAGCTACACTTCCCAGATCACTGCAAAATGCCTGGTGTTAAAGTAATTCCCTCTTTGTCTGACCCTATACTTGCTAATAAACTGTTAAAGCTTTCATTTCTTCCAATTTTGATGACAGATCATTGGCCTGAAACATTGGCCTGCATTTTCCAGATGGCGAGAGAATCTTTTGTCCCAGCAGTGCCACCAGATGCAGTGGCCATTATTGGGATTACACCTACTTCCCTATATTCCAACTGCCAGAAGCCCAGGAACAGGTAAATGCAGGACTCTCACAATGAGGACTAGAGAGGCCCCAGTGGGGGTGGCAAACTGACAATGGTGGCAGGGGTGGTGTACAGGGTGGTGGCGTGGTGACAAGATGGTGAGAGGTGATTAGGTTGGAAAAGCCATGGAGAGGGAAGCTTCTGCAGACTGTCATTTTAGGGTGAGAGACACAAACCAGTGAGGGAGGCAACACCTCCACTCTGCCTAAGATCCAAGCAGAATAACTTGTTAGGCTTCTCCTACCCATTATCCCTGACCTCTGCCCACAACATTAAAATTAAGAAGCAACCTTTATGCGACAATTAATTGGCCACTTAAAGGCATCAGCAGGGGTGCAAGCATGTTGCCCTATGCCTCACCTGTACAATTTTAGATAGAGCAGGAAAGGGTGGATAGATGGTGGTAAAACTATGCATGGAATGTTATGATCCCCCTGCACATCCTCTGGCAGGGGCCTGTAAAATTCTGCCTCTTTACCATCTTCCCTCTCCACAGGTGCTGCCCAACCTTGACTATTTCCAATGTTTTCTGTTTTTTCTTTATTTCTGAGTTCTTCCTTGTCATCTTATCATCCTTTCTTTTCATTATTTTTGTGAAAAGGTGTATGACCTCTGCTTCAATCACAAAGTCCAACTGTGCATTCCAATGCCTCAGAGCCATTTGTGTTCTAAAATAATAAAGATTTTTTAAAACATAATCTAATAAAAGAAAGCTCAAGAAGAAGAAGATTGTTTAATGGAGAGGAGGTGTTGAGCAGGAATTAACAGGGCATTTTCACATTGGCAGATGCCGAATAAGCCAGTGGTTCTGAAAGGGTTAATGCTGAAGACTGCATTAAGCCTTATTCATTCTGATGATTTCGTAAGGACTTTGTTGGGGAAAGGCAGAGTGACTTAGGTTCTAAAAGTGGATAGACCTATTGCCTAGATCTCTCAATATCTTAGTAATAATATTTATCTTCCCACTGTAACTTACACCTGATTGCTATCATGCAATGAAATAAATCTTGCTTAAGACCCAGCCAGAGATATGGTGAAGGGCCTGCATGCTGTCCTTTTCATTCTAAAGTTTTTGACAGACACAGGTCTATCAGTGGTAGTTATTTGGTGAAGCTATAATCAGGTGCCATATTTTAGCATGTTAAGGAGATGCTTAGGGAAGAAATACATGAACAAGCATTGTATCTTCTCATTTCAAAGTCCAAGAGTACTTGGAATTTCAAGTTTTAGAAGAATGAGTTAGTGTATTCCATCGGCAAATGTATCTCAGGGAATATTAAATGTATCACAAGTGAGAAAGATATATTTGACATTTGGTATCATGTTATAGGTGACATTTACCTGATGTTCCTGACACCCATAAGACGTTGCCAATACACTGTCATTTGCTGTATTCCTATCTCAGGATTTAAGAAAAACCTGCCCCCACATTTCTTTCATTTTCCATTTTTATTTTGTGTTCATTGTTTTACTGATCTACGTGTGTTGCCTTTTATGTGAAACAGATCACGTTGAATTGCTTATTTACTTCAAATGGGCTACTATCTCATTTTACGGCCATAATTTTTGAACCCTCTGACTATGTGAAACGGGATACCCCTTTATAGTTTGCAAACACTTTGTTATCTTTCTTCAAAATCTCCTGCCTTCCAATAAGAATAAACCACCTTTGTCAAAACTTGCACACACATCTGTTAAAATTTAATTGGTTCCTTGTATCCAATTTTTTTTTATGGTAGTACGGTGCCACCAGCTGGTGAATTCCAATTTTAAGAACCAAGTTCTCACTCCATCCAGTTCTTTCAATCTTCATCTATTTATTTTCGTGTTTACTTCTGCTCTCCTTGGAGATGAAATATATCTTACAATGCCTCAAAATGTCCCATTGGGTTTTACAACCAAATAACTGTAAGTGCAGTGTAGTCACTGTGATGTACAAAACAAGTCAATTTGTGCACAGCAAGCTCCCACAAACAGCAATGTGATAATGACCAAAAATTTGCTTTAATGATGTCGGTCGAGAGAAAAATATTGACTGAAATACCAGGGAGAACACTCCTGCGTATATTTGACATAGCACCATACAAACGTCTATGCTCACCTCAGTTTAACATCTCATCAGGAACATGGTAAGACCACAGTAACTGGGATCAAGGACACTTTAAAAGATGAGCAGTAAACTGGTTCAGATCCACTACACCATGATTAAATCACCCCTAATCTCCTGAATTCCCTTTAAATATTAATACTTACCCTTTCCATTATATGTTATCCCATGACAGCTGTCCTTTTGCTAAGTCTTCCATGCGTCTTGAACTCTGAAGATGCCCAAACTGAGGAGAAGAATCTTCCAAACTTTTAAACAGTCCTTTTTATGGAAATGATCTATCAGCAACGACTAGGGATGTGGTCCCTGAAATGGGGTTAGGATGGGCTTTGTTTTATCGCACTTAGGTCAGGAGAGCTGCTGTCCTCCTGAACCCACTCTGACCATGCCTCACACAGGGATTTAAGGTGTGAAGACTCAGGTCATGGCAAAGCCATGGTTGCTGGTTTGAGCAACAATGTCCTAATGGAAGGGGCAGATGCAAGCAATCTTACCTTGTTGAATATGAAAAGGAAAAAAAAACACTTGCATCAATAAACTGTGTTTCACACTGTCCCAAAGTGCTTCACAGGAAAGTACAGCTGTGATTACATTTCAAAAGTAATGTGGGAAACATTGCAGCCAACTTGAACAAACCAATCTCTCAAAAAACTGTGCTTTAGTGACATTCGGTAGGCCACCACCGCTCTTCATTGGACCTTATGCAATCACCTGGCAAGCAGACACTCTTCAGTTTCAATCTCATCCAATAGATGAGACTTACAGCAATGCAGCACTCTATCAGTCCTGCACCAGAAGGATCATCCTAGGCTTTGTGCTTAAGTCACTGGAGTGGGACTTGATCCCATGCATTTCATACTGTGTTCACAAGTGCTACCAGTTAAGCCACAGCTAAAAGGACTTAGTGAAGAAAGGATATAGATTCAGAAGTGCAATTCAGAGAGAAACAGGATGCTGAATCTCCAGATAATCTAACTCACCCTGAGACAGTGGATAAGATTGGAGTTAGGGCCAAGGCCATGTATTTTCCTATCTGTACTGTGCTCGGGAAACCCAATCACTTTACTGCAGAAACAGGAAAATCTGCCTCAAAGTTAACAGGTTAATACTGATTTCAATTAACTTGAGACACTGGTTCATCAAATCATGAACAAAAAACTTTTGTTAGTAGTCAGCATCAACAAAGTAAAACCAAAAATATCAGTAACTAGTCACAAAACATAAATTAATCATTCCAACATGTCCTGAACTACATCATTCACCAACATACACAGAAAATGCTCAAGAAATTCAGCAGATCTGGCAGCATTTGTGGAGAGAGAAATAGAATTAATAGTTTCAAATCAGGTACGACTCTTCTTCAGAACTCAAAGCAATGGGAAGATTGTGGTTTTATTATTTTGACAGAGGTATAGGAGGAGGGAAGAAATAGATGGTGTGGAGGCTGGAGGCTAATTGTGGTGAAAGAGAAACAGAGATGTAAAATGGGTGTAAATACAGAGGAGAAAATGGATCTTCTCTGCTGACAGATTCAAGACACAAACAAAACAAGCTCATAGCAAGAGAATGTAAGACAAGTGGGGACAGACAGGCTCTGTTGTAGAGTTCAATATTAAGTACGAGAGGTTATACACTGCCTAAGCAGGAAGTGAAGTGTTATTCCTCAAGCTTGGGTTGTTCTTCATTGGAACATTGCAGTAAGTCCAGGAGAGAAATGTTAGCATGAGAGCAAGGTGGTTTATTGAAATGGCAAGCAGTTGGAAGGTTGAGGTCACCTCTACAATTGGCCTGGCATTGGTATTAAGAAAAAACAATGAGGCCACCAGTTTTAGCAGCAAGAAGGATCCAGACCCTGAGCAGAAATTTTGTTTTCTGTTGGGCACAGGATTGGAGTCTGGAGGTCTTGAAAATTGGCAGCAGAGAGAGGCATTTTCATGCTCTGACATGTTCTTTGACATTTTCAAAGTAGGTGCTTGGGGATGTGGATGATGGCTACCCACCAGCAAACAGTGCCTGGCCAATTAAGACCCATGAAAGGGCCTGTTATGATCACTGGGGAAATGCCATTACCAGTCAGCAGTTGGACTTGTCTCGATGTCCAAATCTTAGCCAAGAAATGGAAGCAGCCTTCTAACAGCAAGCCAAAAGTCAAGGCTACCCTATGCAGAAGGTCCACCTGCAAAGTAGCAATCTGGCAGCACTGGTCATTAGGCTTTTTAAAATGTCTTTGCAGCACACCTCCAACTTGAGATGACCACTCTCCCTTACCTACTATGGCAGCTCTCATTCCATACAATGTGGCAACTGATTGCTAAGAGTTAGTAGGCTCCTCATGGCCCATCTGCCTCAGGAGCCAAATATCATAGAATCCCTACAGTGTGGAAACAGGCCATTTGGCCCAACAGGTCCACATCAACTCTCTGAAAAGCATCCCATGCAGACTCACTACCACCCCCATCCCTGTAACCTCGCATTTCCCATGGCTAATCCACCTAACCTACACATCCTGGACACTATGGGCAATTTAGCACAGCCAATCCACCTAACCTGCACATCTTTGGACTGTGGGAGGAAACCCATGCAGACAAGGAGAGAATGTGCAAACTCCATACAGACAGTCACCTGAGATTGGGATTGAACCTGGGTCCCTGGCACTGTGAGATAGCAGTGCTGTTCACTGAGCCACCATGCCACTTCCTCGGTGGAGTGGTGAGCACATGTCCTGGCCACAAATTAACCATCTGCTCCAAAATCAATGTAATGTTGAGGTGAGGGCCTCTAACAGTCCCAATGTCAGCGTCCAGACCCCAAAACAAAACTCCTGCTTACAAAAGGATCCAAATGCATTGCTGAGGGAAGCTAACTGTGTTACATTTCTAATCATTACCAGTTGCTGGGTGAATACCTACAGGTATGAGCAAGTGAAATTATAATGCATGTCAAGCACTGCTTGTATGTTGCTGACCACAAATTCTAGGCCAATTAATTCTTCTCAAGAAACTATTCCCAGATGTTGCTGTCTCTAAGTTGGACTTGTTTGTATGTCTTTAAGTTTTCAAAGTGTCTGTCCACAAAGTTTCTTCAAGTGCAAGCTGCTAACTGTGCAGTGGCGTCAACAGGATATCTGAAATCTGATAAACAATAGGAAATTTTCCTTAATGTTAAGGTTGTTTGCAATTCACGGGCTATCTCATCGTCACTATAAATTGTTGGCTAGTTTGTGAATTAATAATGGTTTGTGCTATTCAGGCATATTTTGGCAATAAAATTGCAAGATAATTACATTAAAAATATTTATTATCACAAGCCACAGGACAGTTTGGATCCACTGTGTGTCTAATAATGGTCAGGCTTTAATTTCAGTATAGAATTATATTGTCTGACTATTTATTTGCAATGTAAGACTACACAAGTGAATCTGTTTTCCTTAACATCTCTTACTGTATCCAAAGGACTTAAAGCCATAAGCATTTGGGATTTAAGAACAACCAAATATTAATTTAGATGAAGGCCTCTCTAGTGCTTTGCATGGGGAATGTGCAGAAACAGAGATGATGAAAATTAGAAAAAGACAGCTGAACAGCCCAAGGGTTAAGAATTATTTTTCCAACTCAAAAGGTGGCACAGGTTACAATTTTGCATCTCCAATTTAATAACCTCTGCTTGACAGAGCACCCAATTAGAAACTAATTGCATTAACTTTATTGTTGGCGTTCAAACACTCTAAATTGCTGGAAGAGGTAAGAGCATTGAATCCCAGAACTCAGAAATGAACTACACAACAGGAAAAAAGAACACCTGTGGGTTTCTAAATAACAATGCATGAGCACATCTCTCCAGCTAAAGGTAGAGTCGCTAAAATTAATCCAGCTGTGGTATTCAGTTGTTTTTGAATCCCTCAGGCATTTTGTCCTCTCTTCTCCCTTGCAAAGTGGGCAATGTGTAATTTTATGTCCAAGTGAACCTGGCTGTGAATAGTTATGGTACAGCAGCATTAACATTTTGTTTATGGGCCAAAAATCCAGAGGACATGAATTCACAATCTCACTGTGGCTGTTTGAGAATTTCAATTTGGTCAAAAATAATTAATTGAAATAAAAAGTTTGTGTCAGCTAAAGATACCACAAAGCTGTGGATTGCTTTAAAGAGTCAACTGGTTTGTGCTGTTCTCAATCAGTCTGGTCAATATATGACTCCAGTCTGACACCAACATGATTAACTCTTAACTGCCCTTTGAGGTGAACACGCAAGTCCACTGCCCAGTGGTTCAAGATGGTGGGCTATCCCCACTTTGTCAAAACAAATAGATATGTATACCACTAAACTAAAAAATGGGAACCAAAGTTCCTTTCAACCCTTCCTTATCTCAAGGACATTGATCCTGCCAATTTTACCAACCCATTTAGATTCAGCATCTGACAAATTAATTCTGCAAACTACGATACTATAATTATACACATAAAACAAGGATCTTTCTTGTCTTTATGGCATTTTCCATGCCATTCTGAGGCAGCAATACAGCCCAAACAGGGTAATTTTGATTCTCAATGTAAAATTACCAACAGTGAATTACAATCCTATTTTACATCTCTCTATTTTTGTTACAATCCACTTTGAATCAGGAAAAGGTGCAAAATAGACTGAAAATTAATTTAGATTAAAAGTATGAAAAAAGTCAGATAAATGTTATTCAACATATGATTTATATTTTTGAAATCTGAAAATGTCTATGAAAGATGTGGTTATTTTTGTGTGCTGACCTACCAGATTTATTGAATTAAATTTAGTAATTAACGCATGGGATTTCAACTCATGGTATGATATTTATTGGTGGCAAAAGGGGGTCTTGTTGTCTGGTTGGAGAGCTAGTGAAACACTTCCATTGTCCCTTTTGGGAAACATCACTTGCAATGGGCCTTTCCCAGGGTCAGGACCCTGATCCAACTCAGAAATCCCACTTTCCATCTGATGCCACTAACCAGAGATCAGCAGCTGTCCATTGAAAACAGCTCCAGCAGGAGGAGCTGCAGCTGCTAGTCATGCACCCAGGATCACTATCAGCCCCATTCAAAAATGAATTATGGTGTGATGAGTATTCTGGGGTGGCTATTGCAGGAAAAAGGGTTAGGCAGCAAGAGCAGGGGTGTCCATCTCAATCAGCTCCCCTTTCCTATTTCCTATTTCCAATTTTAATCGTTCAATCATTTGCAGCCGTATTTGAAGCTGTTTAGCTGCTAAGCTCTGAAAATCCTGGCCTGTACCTCTCTGACTGTCTCTTTTAGACACTCTTTGTGCAACATTTTGGTAATCTGTCCAAGTATCTTCCTATGTGCCTTAGAAAAGATAAAAGATCGAAGCAGACATAGACCATTTGGCCCCTCAAGCCCGCCTGCTATTCAATAAGATATTGGCTGATTGGCCCCAGGCCTCAAATCCTCCTTCATGTCAGCTCCTCATAACTCTCAACTCCATGATATTGCAAATTAATTGTCAGTTGATATTTAGCAGAACAGTTTGTCCATCTTTGACTGATCTGTATTTTCAGGCATCTTCCAGCAGATGTCACCAAATATCTATCATTCAACCAGGATCAAATTTATCACTTTCCTTCTTCAGTTTCACAAACAACTTCCAACGTGTGTCTGTTATAACAATTGAAAATTAACATGACCCCAGGCACCAGCAAAATAGCAAAAAGCAGTGTAGTGACACTCCATGTATAATTAATATCACATAATCAATAACATATCTTGTAAATATGAAAATCTGAGTTAAAGTAACATTTAAAATGAGTACAGTGAAAAGTTTACAAGTCGCCAGTTACGGTGCTATCTTAGGTACAAGATAGCTAGGTAAAAATACTTAAGTATTTGATACAAAATAGAAAACAAAATAGATTTTAAAAGGTCTAGCGTGAGAATGAAAAGGAAAATTTTTTTAAAAGTACACTATTTATCCCAGTCCATGCCAGCACCTAGCCTCTACACCTCACTGGGCCAAGTCTCTAGTCTACGCCTGGCTTTGACATACAAGCCTTGCCTCCAGTCACCAATGAGACCTCGCCTCCTCACGATGGCCTCCAGTCCAGAAGGGGCCTTGTCTACCCATGACAGGGAGTCGCTTCCTTGCGATGGCCTCCATGTAGGTTACAGCCAATCTCTCCATATTTCTTTGTGGCAGAAGATTAAATAAAGCACCTTTTCTCACCCCTCTTCCCGACTTTCCCAAAGCCACTCACAAACATTGTCAGCAGTCCATCTCCCTCAACACAGATGAGCACAAATACATAAGACCCTATTCCAATCCTCCCTCCCTTGACTGTCCACAGACTTATTCTATGGCCCTATGATACACACACACACGAACGCACACGGTCCGTTGAGTCTACACCGACCTCCAAACAGCATCCCACCCAGGCCCACTCCCTTACCCTATCCCTGTAACTCAGCATTTCCCCTGACTAATCCACCTAGCCTGCACATCTTTGGACTGTGGGAGGAAACCGGAGCACCAGGAGGCAGTTGCCCTTCAATACACTTTTTAATCTATTGGTCCTTGTGAAGCAGTATCATTAATCCTGAAGTGAGCAGCCCATACATTTATTTTCAAAGTATTTTTCTGATCAGCCTGTTCAGAGAAGTTATTACACACCTCTGGAGCAGGTGGGTCTTGAACAGGTCTCCAAGCTCAGAAGTAGGGACACCAGAGGAGCCTGTACAACAGGCAGACAACAGCAGAAACAATGAGGCTTTGAAGTCATCTCATTGGGGATGGGAGAGTGGCTCAGTGGTTAGTACTGCTGCCTCACAGCGACCCAGGTTCAATTCCAAACTCAGGTGAATGATGTGTGGAGTTTGCAGATTCTCCCCGTGTCTGCTTGGGCTTCCTCCTGGTGCTCCGGTTTTCTCCCACAGCCCAAGGATATGCAGCTTAGGTGGATCAGCCATGGGAATTGCTGAGTTACAGGGATTGGGTAGGGTGCTCTTTGGAGGGTTGGTGAAGACTCAGTAGGTCAAGTGGCCTGCTTCCACACTGTAGGGATTCTGTTCAATGATTCACCTTCCCAGCTCAGTTTCATGACAGTTTATGCTGCTCTCAGTGAATATGTTAAATTTGCCAATCTCTAGCTGCATCAAGTCAGTGCACAAATAATCCCTTGCCCACACGAACTCACCACTAAAATTGGTTTCTGATGTTAAAGGATGCTTTGGCCCACCATGTAGCCCTTGCTGTTAGGTGATGGTAGTTCAGGCTAGTCTCCAGATGAAGGTTTCTGCTCTCCACAGTCACTATAGTTGTGCAGAAGATAGGAAATTTCGCAAGACCAAATCTGATCTCTGCAACCCCATCAGGCATTATGACCCACTATGAGGGAAATCTTGTTCTGGAATTGTGGCCTAGTGTAGTTTTCATCAACACACCTAAAAACTGATTTGTCAGGAAATCTAAATAATGTTAATCAGTGCATTCAGCTATGAGTAGCTGCTGAAACTGACTTTACAATAACCACACTCAAGCATTTACTATTCTTTTTTCGTGTAAACTAGTCAGTTTGTAAGTACATTAAGTATGTTTTTAATGTGTAATAAACATTTAAAACATGACAACTAGTATGTGCTTGTTTAAATCCAACATGTGTGATGAGTGATGGTTAAGTTGATAGCTCTCATCTGTGAGTAACAGGGTTAAAGGTTCAAGTTCCACTCTGCGCTGGGGCATTAAATTAGCACTGATATTCTAAAGAAACACAAAAAATAGGAGCAGGAGTAGGTCCACCAACCACAACTGTCTTCCTTCCAACCCATGGAATATTTTCACCGATTCCCACAGGTTCCAGTTTTGTTTGAGCTTCTTGATGTCACATTCAGCAAACGTCTTAATGTTTTGTCAAGTCACCCTCATTTCCCATTTGGACTTTCATTCTTTTGCCCAGGTTTGGACCAAGGTTGTCATTTCAGGAGCCTGGCAGAGTGCAAACTGAAGCAATTGCTAACTCAAAACATTGAATCTTACTTTCTTTTGCTAAATCCAAGTTGTGCCGAGTTTTCTTGAGGGTTTATCGCCACAAGGCCTAGTGACTTCTGTCACCATATCTTACCAAAATCACAGCATTAATTACCAACCCTCCTCTATGGTATCTCTCATGTCTAATTTGAGCCTCATCTTACCATGTACTGCTCCTAGAAGAAACTCGCACAGCATGTGCACTGGCTTGCACTGCAGGTGCTCAATCCTCAAAGGGACGTAAGGAAGTGCCAGGAGGTAAAAACCAAAGGAATAACCACACACCTTCCAAGAATGTTCTGAAGAAGAGTCATGCCAGCCTCAAAATGTTGACTCTGTTTCTTTCTTCCCAGACACTGAGTTTCTTCAGCATTTTCTGTTTTTCCAAGGAATGATTTTTTTTAAATTTCACTTGTAATCATTTTTTTATCAGAATCTCCAGCTACATAAATTCACAGAAAATGTGTCTGCATTCTCTGTGTTAAGTTTATACATAATTATGGTCAATGGTAAAATAAATGGGCAGAGAAATAGCAGATGGAGTTTAATTTAGATAAACATGAGGTACTGCATTTTGGAAAGGGCAGGACTTAATGATAAGGTCCTTGGGGGTGTTGCTGAACAAAGAGACCTTGAAGTGCAGATTCATAGTTCCTTGAAAATGGAGTCGCAGGTAGATAGGATAGTGAAGAAAGCGTTTGGTATGCTTGCTTTTATTGGTCAGTGCATTGAATATAGGATTTGGGAGGTCATGTTGTATCTGTACAGGACATTGGTTAGGCCGCTTTTGGAATACTGCATGCATTTCTGGTCTCCCTGCTATAGAAAGGATGTTATAAAACTAGAAAGGATTCAGGAAAGATTTGCATGGATTTTGCCAGGGTTGGAGGGTTTGAGCTATGGGGAGAGGCTGAACAGACTGGGGCTATATTCCCTGCAGTGTCGGAGGCTGAGGGGTGACCTTGTAGAAGTTTATAAAATCTTGAGGGGGATGGATAGGGTAAATGGACAAGGTCTTTTCCCCAGGGTAGGGGAGTCCAAAACTAGAGGGCATAGGTTAAGGTGAGTGGATAAAGATTTAAAAGGGACCTAAGGGGCAATTTTTTCGTACAGAGGGTGGTGCATGTATGGAATGAGCTGCCAGAAAAAGCGGTGGAGGCAGGTACAACTACAATATTTAAAAGGCATCTGGATGGGTACATGAATAAGAAGGATTTAGAGGGATATGGGCCAAACGCTGGCAAATGGGACTAGTATTTATATAGGATATTTGATCACATGGACAATTTGGATCGAAGGGTCTGTTTCCGTGCTGTACATCTCTATGACTCGATGACTCTATAAGTGCAAATGTTGCTTTCAGCTTTGACTTTGTAAATTACCAGTTAAATTTCTTCTGCATCTCCGAGAAAAGTTTTGGTGCTTCAATTACCTTTTTACGAAAATGATTTATCATATCACAACTCAATTTTAAATCTGCCTCAGTCTAATAATGTTAAGAGAAGAGATATATTTTTCCATTACAATTACAGCCATCAAGCTGCTATGTTAAAGTGTTTTCAAGCCCAAGTGTCAACCTTCAGGTATATAGACATATTTCATGGTACGTCCAGAAGGAAATCCTGCCACTGCATGACAAATGGGCTAAAACTGTGCCATTTATTCAATTGGTGATTTTTTTTGTCAGCTTGCTACTTTACAGGAGCATCCTCTCTCCAGGAATAAACCAAAATTAAATTTACTCAGATGATAAAAGTCTGAAATTTAAAAACTAAAATTGCTGGAACAGGAGCACGGGATGATAGATGTAGATAAGGAGGTTTCAGTGAAAGATCACAGAAAATACATTGGCATAAATCTGATTTCATAAAGAAGGACTACATCAAACTGTAACTGCATAGAATTATCAGCACAGAAACAGACCTTTCGGCCTAATTGGTTTATACCAACATTTATGCTCCAAAAGTACGCTCTCCATTTTGGTATCCTCTCAGCATACCCTTCCATTCTTTAACTGGAATTTTCTCAAAACCAGAAAGGATTGATAATGGGCTTGAAAGTCAGGACCAACCCTACTCAGAAACAAAAACAGAAATTGGGGTCTGGTGACCCTTCCTCAGAACCAACCCTACCTCATTCGTCTGTGTGAATCCTGGCCCCCTTTTGGACTATCTGACAAATAATTGGCTGTCAACAGGGCTCCCGTTCCTTTAAAGGATGGGTGACCATCCCAAAAACTGTCAACCAGTTGGATGTCTGGCAGCTTGGCAATCCTTGCAGCACAACCAGGAACTCTAGCCATTGCTGGGATTGCAAATAGCACCTAACTAATTAAGATGTTGGAGCCAGTCAGGCAGACTCCAGCAATGGGTGGGGGAGTGTGCTTGCTCATGAGGACATAGAGCCTGATCAGGAGTTTCCACCCATTTTCAAGTCTGCAGAGATACCACCAGAGTCCATCAAGTAGTCTCCCCTTGCAAAGAGAGGTTGGTAAAATGTCAGTCCTGATGGGAAGAGATCCTTAAGATGCCTATCGCTCTATCCCCCACCCACATTTTGGAAAATCAGGCTATAAAATTGTACTCCTTCTCCCAGCTTACAAGGAGAAACTGAAGCATGAGGATCTGGTACAGACAGTCATGCAGTACTAGTCTGAGGTAATGGATGAGCTCCTACATGACTGCTTGGAGTCAGTGGACTGGTCCATATTCAAGAACATAGCGGCCAACCTAAATGCATATGCAACTACCATCACAGACTTCATCAGTAAGTACGTAAAAGACTGCCAAAGAAGTTAATCCAAATGTTTCCCAGCCAGAAACCATCGATGAACCGAGGGATCCACTCCCTACTGAAGTCCAGGTCTGAGGTGTTCAAGTCAAGTGACTCAGACCTATACAGGAAATCTAGGTATGATCTTTGCAAAGCCATTAAGGATACCAGAAGACAATATCAGACTTAAACTAAGTCCCAGACTAACCACTCGAATGCATGTCAACTATGGCAAGGCTTATACGACTTCATCAGCTACAAAGCAAAGTTCAGTAGAATCGTTGACGGCAACACATCCCTCCCTGATGAGCTCAATGCATTCTATGCTCATTTTGAACAGGTAAGTGAAATGATGTCACCTGCCCTGATTGCCTTGGGTCTACCTGTACCCACGGTAATAGGCACAGACGTCAGATCGGGCTTCTTGAGAATGAACCCACGGAAAGCGACTGGTCTGGATGGAGTCCCCAGCATGCACTCAGAACTTGTGCAGACCAGCTGGCAGGAGTATTCACAGTCATCTTTAACCTCTCCTTACTCTGATGTGAGGTTCCCACCTGCTTCAAGAAGATTATTATCATCTATTGTTAATCGTCAGGAAAATAATATGTAGTTCACTAATGTCCTTTAGGGAAGGAGATTGCCATTCTGACCTGGTCTGTCCTACATGTGACTCCAGAGCTACAACAATGTGGCTGACTCTTAACTTCCCTCTGGACAATTAGGGTTGGGAAATAAATGCTGGCCTAGCCAGTGACAGCCATAGTCCATGAATATATAAAATGACTTTTACTGAAATATACATAAAAAAGTTGATATTCTGCAAGAGCACCTGTGGCATCCTATTCGACTTATGAATGGAGGCAACTGTAGGACTGTACTGAAATTAACAGCAACATACATTTTTAAACATCCCAAGTTCTGTTATCAAATCAACTTTGACATGAACCATGTCAACAGCTATCAGGATGGTGGGACAAGGTATAAAGGAAAGTCATAAAGGAGTAGAGAAAGTTGGAGAAGGTATCTAGACCATGATTGACTGAAGTCATGACTGCCTATGGTAAGAGGAAGGGAACAGGGAATGTGCAAGGAGCCAGAATTAGAGGAACACGTTGTGATTTGAAGGTGGTAGAGATTTAAAGGTGACAGAGATAGGGAGGGTGATGGAGATGGAGTATTTAACTGTGAAAATGAGAACTTTGACTTTAGTTCTTCTGAATCTGTAATGCAAAAATGAAAAGGAAACTGAAAAACCTGAATATTTTTTCTTCATTTGTATGATAATATTTTGTTGTTGCTGACACACAAACACCAAAACATTCGAAAACATACACATAAACACACAAATGAAATTTAAGAGTTACCAGCAAGAAGCCTGTGGGTACTGCAGGTCAGCTTAATCTGTACTGTTAATCCCAGTGATTGCCTGATAATATTCTTAAAGAGGATTAGTGCTGAGCAACTCTTCACAGCTCTATTTCACTGATTGTCTTTGCTTATTCAGGTTGTATCAGTTTTTTATTCCACTCACATTGTGTACCAATGTGAAGCTGTTATGCCATATTTTGACCCATAAGTGAAGCAAAGCAATTCTGATCTGCAGATCCTATTCATTCCGCGTTTACAACCAACAATTGAAGACCAGTCTTAATTCCCAGCATAATCTAACTTGCCTTTCAAATCTTAACTAGGGCTTAGGGAAGGTAAATGTTCAATCTGCTTTTATTGGTTTAGGCTTAAGAGCTACTCAAGTAATTATTTCACGTAATTCCATTTCTCAGTACCATCTCAGGAATTGGCATTGGATCGAAGAGCAACCCAAGTAATGTCAGGGACAAGGGTCCAGGAGTGGGGAATCAAGTATACAGGACATGAAGGGAGCTGATTAAGACTTAAAAAGAAAAGAATGAACGTTTTTATCAAAGCTAATTTTAGTTAAAGTTGGTGGAGCTCTGGACAATGAGCCAAGTGGAAAGCTGGTGTTCTGCCCAGTTTGTGAGACCACCGTAAGGACAGTTCTTTATCATCTTGTGTCATGTTACCCTTGAACAATTGAACATCCCTCTGCATACGGTGTAAGTACACTATATTTTCCATTCACTCTATTTTTATTCAGATTGAAGTGTTTCTCTCAGAGAAAGGTAAAACAGATAAAATTCTATTAAACTTCTGATTCACCATACGGAAGTAAACACCCCTAATCTATAAATTCAAAGTTTGCAATCAGCCACTTGCAAAATATGTGGCAATCATTTAAAGACCTGTTTCTGTAATCCTGACCTTTGTATGTGCCACTGTTAATAAAACATTGATTCTTTCTTGAAGATGTGGAGCTGCCAGGATCTGTTTTCACAGCCTGTAGGGAGTATTAGTTATGAAGAATTTTGACAAATTTTTAGAAAAAAAAATATTCATTGAGAGGATGTGGGTGTCTCCAGCTGGGCCAGCTTTTATTGGAGGTGAACTTGCTGGTAGTGGTGTTCCCATGTAGATGCTGCCCTTAACCTTCTAGATGGAAGTGTTCGCAGGTTTGGAAAGTGCTGTATAGGGATCTTTGGTGAATTTCTGCAGTGCTTCTTGTTTATAGAGATCATTTCTCAGGAAGAGTCAATGCTGGAGGGAGTGGATGCTTGTAACTATTGTACCAATCAAGCAGGCTGCTTTGTCCTGAATGGTGTCAACTTCTTGAACGTTGTTGGAGTTGCACTCATTCAGTCAACTGGGAAGTATTCCATCATACTCCTGACTTGTGCCTTGTAGATGGTGGACAAGCTTTGGTGAGCTACTCACTGCAGTATTTCTATCCTCTGGCCTGCTCTTGTAGCTACTGTACTGCACTGTGGATCCAGATCAGTTTCTGGTCAATAGTAACTCCGAGATGTTGATAGTGTTGCTAACACCATTGAATGTCAAGGGGCAGTGATTAGATTGTCTCTTATTGTAGATGGTAATTGCCTAGCATTTGTGTGACATGAATATTACTTGTCACTTGTCAGCCAATGCTTGGATATTATCCAGACCTTGTTGCATTTAACCATGGACTACATCAGGATCTGAGCAGTCATGAATAGTGCTGAACATTGTGCAATCATCAGCGAACATCCCCACTCCTGACCTCTTGATGAAGGGAAGGTCATTGATGAAACAGCTGAAGATGGTTGGGCTTAGGGCACTACCTTGCGGAATTCCTATAGAGATGTCCAGGAGCTGAGATGATTGATCTCCAACAACCACAACTATTTTCCTTTGTGTTTTGTGTTCATTCTAACCAATGGAGAGTTTGCCCCTGATTCCAATTTTGTTAGGGCACCTTGATGCCACACTCAATCAAAATGATGTCAGGGGCTGTCACTCTCACCTCACCTCTGGAATTCAGCACTTTTGTCCATGTTTGGATCAAGGCTGTAGTACGATCAGGAGCTGAGTGGCCCTGATTCAATTCAAACTGATGTAAGTGAGCAGGGTATTGCTGTTCAGGTCATTGCGCTGTTGATGGCACTTTCCATCACTTTACTGATGATCAACAGTAGACTGTTAGGACAGTAAATAGGTTGGATTTGTCCCATGTGTTGTGTACAGGACATACCTGGGCAATTTTTCACATTGTTTAGTAAATGCCAATGTTGTTGCTGTACTGGAACAGACTGTCTATGGGTGAAGGAAGTTCTGGAGCATATACCTTCAGTACTTTTGCCAAAATGTTGTCAGGACCCATAGCCTTTACAGGATGCAGTGCCTCCAACTATTTCTTGATATCACGTGGACTGAATTGAATTGACTAAAAACTGCTATTTCTAATGCTGGGGACCATTGGAGGAGGCTGGAATGGATCATCCACTTGGCAGTTTGTGCTGAAGATTGTTGAAAATGTTTCAGCTTTATCTTTTGCGCTGGTACGTTGGTCTCTTCCATAGTTGAAGATGGAGATATTTGTGGAGATTTCTCATCCAGTGAGTTGTTTAATTGTCCACCAACTTTCACAATTGGATGTGGTAGGACTGCAGAGCTTAGATTTGATCTGTTGGTTGTAGAATCACTTAGCTCTGTCTATTGCTTGCTGCTTATTTTCTAGTATTAAAATACAAGTGGCAGCAGGATAAGGTCTTTAATTGGGGCATTAATTGCCCACTTAATAGCCTTAGATGGTCTCTAGATGTGAAGGCCTCCTCAAACCTTCCTGCTCTGGACTTAATTGGCTAAGGTGAGGAGTTCAAGGCTGCATGGGTTCCCATCCTGTGCCCTCCTCCCCAATCAGACAGGACCCCATGACCCACTTGTGAAATTATCTCCTGGTGTGGGCGTTCAGGGAGCATTAACTTCCACACTATAAGTTTACAATCTGACTGCTTTTCAAAAGAGCCAGCGCAGATTGGATGAACCAAATGGCTCCTGTTCTGATGTATTTTCCAATCATTTCTTTCATAAACAATCCAATCATAGCAGTAAATAAATAACCAATCAATGTTTTGATCATCATTACCAGAGAAAATTCTAAGGAGAAACTGCACTTCCCTCAAACAAGAGGGAGAATGTTTGCTTTCTCTTCAGGCCTTTTCCATATTCAATGGACTAAAATCTCTTCGAGTTCAACAACATTTAAATAATTTATCTCTGTGCTGCATTCTGTTCAAGTGCTTCTGCGTAATTTTTATTTATTTTTATGTTTACATTGTTGTGTGAGGTTTTAACGGGTTGATGAACTCATTACGTAACTCAGAACTGCCTCGTTTCCAAGAAGGTGTCTGGAAAAATGAGGAAGCTGAGACTTGTAATTTTGCTGACTTTTGGATGAGGTTTTCACTTTCAGTCAGGATCTGTGCGGCCACATCTTAGAATGCATTTGCACAGCAGAGGATGAAAGGTGCCCTTCAGTCTTCAGTGAATATGGGGTTGGGTTGATTGGAAAGTCTGAGGCTTTGTGACCTTTACCAACATGCTTCAGTCATACTGAGGTGAGGCTTAAGTGGTTTTTAATTTTAAATGCATATAATTGTCCATTGTTGTATTGTGAACTCTCTTGCTTTGCAAAAAAAAATATTGAATTCACCATGATCTTTGGATGATTATAATCTCATGGATGGTGTTATTGTGCATAATGCAATCAGTCCGTTTAGTCAGCACTTTACACAATCAAAACCATCAGTAAAAGCCTCAAAACCACTCTCTTCTAAAGAATAAAACTGCTGACACAGACTTTTAATTGTAATTTTTTTGGTTGAAATCTAAAGAACTTGGCACATTCCCTGTGATGCTTCAACACTAAATAAATTGAGGCTACAAATTTATACATACTGACAAGAGTGTATTGTTTATAGAGATCAGAGGAGTTTTAACAGAAGTAAAGATAAAGTTTCCGTAGCCTGAGTGTCAAAGTAGGAAATGTAAGAGAAACCACAGATGAGACACATGATAGATTACTTCACTTTTTTTCTACGCAGATTCTGATGGACCTGCTGAGCTATCAGGTTTCTCATATCCAAACTCATCAGCAAAATGGTCATGGGTCTCATCTCTAAAAGGAAATTGTTATGTCTGGCCTGTAGCATTTGGTATTTTCCATCAGCTTTAAATACTTCAACATTACTTGAATTCACTGCATTCTGTGATGAAGGCTTATTATTATTACTATTTGAAAACCTTCATTCTAAATTAGAAGGAAATAGTTTTTTGCTTTTATGTTCTATGAAGATGATTTGTTCTTTTTAAATAAGGGTCAAAATTAATATTTTTAGAAGTAGATCCAAACAACCTTCCCAAAAAAGAAAAAGTGACTTAAGCTAAATGACTAGACAAACTACCTGGTGAGATAATTGCTGAAATATTTCCAAAATGAGCTTTTATGATTCAAACAGAAGCAGATGGAGATGCTAAAGGCCAGAAGCAGGCTCAGTGCTGTAAAAAATTTCCGTATGAGCAAATGTGTTGTTTAGGAAATGTAGTCAATGTAACTAGAAAACCCCTCAGGGCTCTTTTCCTAGCGTTCAGTGTGTAAGCTCAAGGAGATAGCTGCTTCTGTGTGTTTCTTGGAGGGACAGAAAGAAACACTTCTGTAAAGTATGCTGAAATTCACCAGAAGGTGGTGTTTGAGGCTTCATCAGTTGAGTTAGACACGTTAATGTGATGAAAGGAGTGATACTTCACTGGGCTTGGGTATCTGTAAAGAATATTGCTGTGCGACAGGGTTTTTTCTCGCTGTTTATGATAATACCTCTCCAAATTGCTTTGCTCTTTTCCCCCTATTCTTTTGTGTAATAAGCTTTTGTTAAAGGCACATTTGCATCATTTCATGAACATTCACAATAACAGACCAAATTTTAAAACCAAATTTTAAAAATGCATTATACACTGAGTTACATAGCAAACATTTTTGCACATCACAGGTACTGACACGAGTGCTCTCAAATAGGTGTCCATGATGGCATTTTCTTTTCCAGACACAGGAACAATTTTCAAATTATAAGATTAGAGAATTGAGATCCTTTGAAATAATCCTAAATTCTTGACTTGGAATCATTTCTAAGAAAATCAAAGTATTATGGTGTGTATAAATACATAGTATTGTCTACATTATTAGCGATGTATATTTCAAAATGATGGAGAGATAGCACAAAACTCCTTCTCTCTTTCAACTGTTGATACACAGTTAGTTTCCTTGAAAAATACCTGACAGGCCATCAAACTCTACCTCATCCTTGTTATAAAATAGCTCCCACATTGATGTTACTGGTATCCACCACCAGTTTGAATGGAAGATTTGACACAGCTAAAACTGGAATCATTGTCAGTACAGCTTTTAAATTTTCAAAGGCAACTTGACACTTCTACATCCAGATTTGCTAATGAGGGTTCAATGACAGTGCTGATGTTCGGAACTAACAGGCAAAAGAATCCTTTTACAACATATTGTAAAATTTCATGTTTTATTCTCGGCGCACGTCCAAAATAGCCTACACTTTTGCTTTCTTACATGCAACGTGGCCTTTTTCCCCACAGTATCACACAAATAGACTATCTTGGTACCTTTTTTATTCACCTGCAGAACGTGGTTGTTGCTGGCTAGCCCAGCATTTATTGCCTGTCTCTAGTTGCCTTTGAGAAGGTGATGAGGAGCTGTCTTCTTGAACCTCCACAGTCGATATTCTGTAGGTACATCTACAATTCCTTTAGGGAGGAAATTCCAGGATTTTGGCCCAGCAACACCGAAGGAATGGCAATATGTTTCCAAGTCAGGATGGTGAGTGGCTTGAAAGGGAACTTGCAGATGGTGGTGTTCCCATGTGTCCACTGCCCGTGTTCTTCTATATGTAGTTGATTATGGGTTGGAAGGGAGTGTTTAGGGACCTTTGGCGAGTTTCGGCGCAGCATCTTGTAGATAGTACACACTGCTGCTACTGAGCATCGGTGGTTGAGTGACCGGATGTGGATATATTTGGGTTGATGGCCTATCAGGTATTTTTCAAAGAAACTAACTGCATATTGACAGTTGAAAGAGAGAACGAATCTTGTGCTATTTCTCATCATTTTGAAATATACAAAAGACGGCACAATGGCTCAGTGGTTAGCCCTGCCGTCTCACAGTGCCAGGGACCCAGGTTCAATTCCAGCCTTGGGCGACTGTCTGTGTGGAATCTGCATATTCTCCTTGTGTCTGCGTGGGTTTTGGTACTCCGGTTTCCTCCTACAGTACGAATATGTGCAGGTTAGGTGAATTGGCTATGCTAACTTGCCCATAGTGTTCAGGGATGTGTCATTTGGTGGATTAGTCAATAAAATGCAGGATTAGAGGGATAGAGTAGATGGGGTGAATCTGGGTGGGTTGTCTTCAGAGAGTTGATGTGGACCTGTTGGGCTGGATGGCCTGTTTCCACACTGTAGCGATTCTATGGATGTGGTACCAATAAAGTGGGCTGCTTTGTCAAGATGTTAAATTTCTTGAGTGTTGTTTGAACTGCACCCATTATATTCTAACGCACTCCTGACTTGTGCTTTGTAGGAGGTAGACAGGCTTTGGGGATTCAGGAGGTGAGTTACTCACTGCAGGATTTCTAACTTCCTAAATGGTCTTGTAGTTACTGTATTTATATGGCAAGTTTCTGATCAATAATAACTGTAAATTGTTGATAGTGGGGGATTTAGTGATGGTCATGGCATTAAATGTCAAAGGGCAGTGGTTAGATTGTGTTTTTTTGGAGATGATCATTGACTGCATTTGTGTAGTGTGAATGTTACTTGGTATTTGTCAGCCCAAACCTGGATATTTGGCCAGCTCCTGTTAACTTGAACATGGACTGCTTCAGTATCTGAGAAGTCATGGATAGCGCTGCATGTTGTGCAATCATCGGCGAACATCCCCACTTCTGACCTTATGATGGAGGGAATGTCATTCATGAAGCAGCTGAAGATGGTTGGACTTCAGACAGTACTCTGAAGAGTTCCTGCAGAGATGACTGTCCTTCACCAAACGCAACCATTTTCCTTTAGAACAGGTGTGTCTCCAAAACAGGTGTGTTTTCCCCTGCTTCCAGTTAACTCCAATTTTGTTAGGAATCCTTGATGTCATAATAAGTCAAAAGCAGCTTTGATGTCACCTCATATCTGGAATTCAGGTCTTTTTGCCCATGTTTGTACCAAAGCTGTATTGAGGTCAGGAGATGAACAATGATTGCTCAATAGACATTACCATTCACAACTCCTCAGATTCTGAAGCAGTCTATGTCCAAAAGGAACAAGATCTGGCAGAGCTCAATTTGGGTGTCAGTGATCAGATTATTGCTAAGCAGGTGCTGCTTGGTAGCACTGTTAATGACACCTTCCATCAGTTTATTAATGACTGAGAGAAGACTGATGGTGTCGTAATTGGCTGGGTTGAATTTGTCCTGTATTTTGCATACAGTCATACCTGGGTAAATTCCCACACTGTCAGGTAGATACCAGTGTTGTAGCTATACCGAAACAGCTTGGCAAAAAGTGCAGAAACTTTTGGAGCACTGTCGTTCAGTGCAAATGCTGGAATGTTGCTTGAGCCAATAGATCTGCTGTATCCAGTGCCTCTACCAAGGACGGTGATGGTGGTGTCTGTGACATTGTCTGTAAGGTATGATTCCATGTGTATAAGTATGCTAGGTTGTTGCTTGTCTAGACTACAAGAGAGCTCTTCCAATCTTGGCACTAGCCCCCAGTTGATAGTAAAGAGGGCTTTGAAGGGTGAGTAGGGCTGTTTTTGTCATTGTTGTTTCTGGTGCCTCAGTTGCTCCAGCTGGTCAATCCAGTTTCCTTGCTTTTTTGAGACTTCACAGTGATTTTTACAACTGAGTGGCTTGCTAGGCCATTTCAGAGGGAACTTGAGAGTCAACCACATTGCTTCCCATTACCTGCTACATATGACATGTCTTGTCAAATATAACTACATCTTTAACTAATCCTGGCAAACAAAATAATATTTTAGCATGTGTTTTCTTCATACCTAAGTGACCTGCCATTTCAATTTTGTGAGCCACTCGTAAAATTTAATTCTGATAGTCAGATGGAACTGCCACCTGATGGACCAGTGGCCAGTTGGACCAGGTCTCCAGATATGACACAGGATCTACAAATACCGCAGTAATGGTTCTTCTCCAGAAACAGGAAAGTTCGGATGAGAAGTTGTTTGCTATTGTCAGGCCTTTCCACACCTACTCTAAACATCAACTAAAGCAGAAAGTGGAACATGACAGTGGGAGACTAGGCAGTGGTTTCCAGTAAACAAGCAATTATCTTTAGCCATGTGACTACAAAGAAACATCTTGTTAAAAAAAAGTTCCAATGTTCATTCATTGATCTCTTTAAAACAAAACATTCCATTTGTTCACAATTCTTCAAACTCAAGTCTGAAATAATTTATATATGAAGCTTTGATAACTGAAGAACAAACTGAACTTGCCTTCTTTTAAGCAAGATGCGATAGGAACTGAGTGTGCTACATAAGAGGCCCAAGCAAGGTTCACTTTCTTAATGACATCGATGTCTTTTGGCATAGCTTGAATGCTTCAGTGCGTTGACAGCTGTCCAGCTTGAGCTGCACTCAGAATGTGTTGCTGGTGTTTGTTGACATCTGGTGACATTTACTCCTCCTGAGCAAGTTCTTTATAGGCTGTTTGTGTAGAAGTGAGATAATCCAACACACAGAAATAAAGGCTAGGATTCCAGGGTGAGATGATTGTGAAAAATGATGAAAAATCCAAATGGTGAAGTCTCCTGTCTCCACTTTGTGAATATCTCCCTGCTAATCTCACAAGAAGTATAATTTGGCAAATGGTTTATTATTTGAAAGAAACCTTAAAAATGCAGAAAGCCAGTTGTAGCTGTACTGGAACATCTTGGCTAGCAGTGCAGCAAGTTCTGGAGAACAAGTCTTCAGTGCTATTACTGGAATGTTGGCAAAACCAACAGATCTGCACTATCCAGTGCAACCACCAGGGATGCCAATGGTAGTGTCTGAGACATTGTCCGTAAGTTATGATTCTGTGAGTATGACTCTGCCAGGTTGTTGCTTGACTAATCTGTGAGACATCTCTCCCAATCTTGGTACTAGCCCCCACATGATAGCCAGGAGGACTTTGAAGGGTCAACAGGGTGGTTTTTGCCATTGTCGTTTCTGGTGCCTAGGTCGTGCCAGCTGGTCTGTCCAGTTTCATTTCTTTTTTGAGATTTTGTAGCGATTGTTGCAACAAATAATATTTTAGTGTGTGTTTTACCCAATACCTAAAATGTACACAAAAGATCATGGCTCAATTGAAAAAGATGTACAATACAAAAGGATGGATGCAACACACCGAATTAAACCACTTTAAGTGAAAAGGCACTTCTGATAAGTACTTGAGACTGACTGAATCTAATGGAATCAAAAATAGGAGAAGCAAACAGAATGAGGATTCACAATAACCTGTTTTTACTGCCACACAATGTATGAAATTATCCTTTGTTATCTACCAGTGGTGTATCTGATAAATCTCCAATTTTTAGCTTCAGAATTACTGGTTGAGCGGACTATTCCTATTTATTATAATTATCCTCACTGCACTTAATGTGCATTTTTTTGCATGTTGTAAATTGCAGTATGATGAAGAACTCTGCATGATTTTAACAAAAGGAACAATGACCCAGAAGGAAAGGAGATACCAGCAGTTCAAATTCTCAGTGTTCAGTCATCTTGTAGTTTAATGCTAGTCATGCTTACAATCCAAGGGGAAAACCTGTAAGATTTGGAGTGTGAATCCTTCAGCATGCAGGCCACCATGTCTTGAGTCAAAGAGCCTCGGTCCTAACAGAAGACGACTGGATTAAAGGATTGGTGAACAATGTGAGCTGCTCAGTGCCAGGGTTTGTTGAGGGTAACACTATGAAAGCGGATTATGTCTTCTACATCCTGTTAAACTGCTGAATGCTAAGAATTGAGCAAGCAGATCAGATTATGTATTTAGAACAGAGCAACTGTCATTACTTATTTGTGTAGAAAATAAAGATTAACAGATTAAAGTTGATTTCAAGATATCTATGGTGATTTCGTCTTACAATTGCATGAAACATTACAGCAACTACAGCACATGGCCGCCTCCTGTTGTAGACAGGTTACACCATATATACCCTGTAAAATTCCAGAAATTTGGCCCCTGTGCCTCCATTTGAAATTGAGGCATCACGAAAGCTTCATCTGTGAGGAATGAAGCCTCAATCCCACCTAGCTGACTCAGAATTATAACTAAACCAAGATGATATGGATTAAATAGACCAATAGAAACGCTGAGCACAACATCACTCATTGATTAATTAGAATGCATTGAATCCAACAGGAGTGCAAACTCCTTACCATATTTCAACATGAAAGTGACTCTAAAGAACCAATTCCGACTGCAGCTCAAAATTACTAGAACACACAAGCAAAATGTGACAAAGATCCTCTTGTGTAATCTCTGCTATGACGCTTGAGGAGCAGAATATTGTGAGTTCGATTCTCAATCCACAGTTGAGATTTGAGCACATAATCCATCCAAGACTCCAATGCAGCATGCTGTTGAGGATGCTGTTTCTTTCATGAGACATTGAAATTCTGCCCTCTTGAATGGTAGTAAGAAATGCAATGGCATTATTTGAAAAACAGCAAAGAGGTTCTGCCCATATTCTAGTCTCTTCTTCAACCTGCACTTAAAATGGATGATATCATTTTGGCAGCTTTCTGTGTCACAAATTGGCTCCTTTTTTTTAACTCTTTCATGACTTGCTGGGCGATTTCAGAGCGTAATTAAGATCTGTAGATCTGGAGTAGCTATTGACCTGACCAGGTAAAGATTGGACATATCTTTCCAGAAAGGAAATGGATAGGTTTTTATGACAATCAATAGTTATTTCATGGTCACTATTACTAAGAATAGTTCTAAATTCCAGATTTGTTGAGTCAATCTAAATTCTATTAGCTGCTATTGTAGGATTTGAAACCATGCCCCAAAGGATTTTCCAAGGATCTTACCACTACACCATTGTCTTCTCTGCACTTTTGCTGTTATGACAGTGATGAGACTACAAAAGTACTTAAATAGTTGCAAAGTACTTTGACATAGCTGCACCACAGTAGTCAGCACTACTGCCTCACAGCGCCAGGGACCCAGGTTCGATCCCAGCCTTGGGTGACTGTGCAAGCACCAGACAGACATTCCCCCCGTGTCTGCGTGGGTTTCCACCAGGTGAATCATAGAATCCCTACAGTGTGGAAACAGGCCCTTTGGCCCGACAAATGTACACTGACCCTCAGAGCATCCCACCTAGACCCATCCCCCATGACCCACCATATCTACACATCACTGAACATTATGGGTAATTTTACATGGCCAATCCACCTAACCTGCACATCTATGGACTGTGGGAGGAAACTATGCAGACACGGGGAGAATGTGCAAACTCCACACAGACAGTCGCCTGAGGATGGAATCGAACCCAGGTTCCTAGTGCTGTGAAGCAGCAGTGCTAATCACTGGGCCACCAAGCTGCCCCAATTTCCTCCCACAGTCCAAAGATGTGCAGGTTAGGTGGATTGGCTATGATAAATTGCCCCACAGTGTCCAGGGACATTTTGGCTAAGTGGGTGAGCCATGGCAAATGTGGGCTCACAGCAATAGGGTGGGGACTGGGTCTGGATGGAATGTTCTTCAGTGGGTCAGTGCACTCAATGAGTCGAGTGGCCTCTTTCTGCACTGAAGGATTCTGTGATGTCAAGCTTATGGGAACAGTGTTTTGTAAGCGCAAATCTTCCTGAACCATGTTATGATCCCAGCTGATGATAATACAGACAAGTCAGATTCCAGATTGTAACCTGGCTTTGCAGATCAAACCTATCAGCTGACAAGCCTCTAAATACTCTTATATTGGGGATTTCTTCAAACCAACCCACCTTTCTGCTGATGTAAAACTGTTCTTTTGAACTGAAGTTTGATTCTGGCCTCTGGTCATCTTTCCTTCTGTAAACTTAAAACTCAACTTTGTATATGTTCAGTAGTTAGTTACCCAGGTATCTGAATGAGACATTTAACTTAAATCACATGATTTCTTGGGAAATTGTCTTTGGTTCATTGTTCTAAATAATTTTCTGTTCTTTTAGGGAAAAAAAACAATTAAGTCACCTTTACGAACTGAAACAATATCCATTTCACTTGTACTTGTAAATCCAAATTCGCAAATGATAATAACATATCACAACCAGCATTTAAGAAATAGATTACATTGTCTGGTCACGATCATATTTGTTTGGTGGGAGCCTGCTGTCATGTTTTCTTTGCTGCAAGTTCAAAAGTATTTAAAGTTATTTGAAACATCCTATGCTTGTAATAGGTATTATGTCAGTGAAGTTTCTCTTCCTTCTTTCTTGAAATTGTTTTCCTTGTGAGGGCCTTTTTTGAAATTTGCTTTGAAGGATAAGAGTGGACCCTGCTATCCAGCTCATCATGACACCTAGGGAACATTTTGGGAAGATTTCCACATCGAATGAACTAGGGATATTGGATGAGAAAAATCTCTACCAGGTGGCTAACGGCATTGGAGCAAATGGACATCAAGGTTGGTAACTGAAGATTTGGGGAGAGCCCTCTTAATAATAAGAGTAGCACAGTAGCTCTGAACATTGTTCTAAAGCCAAGAAATAATCTCTCTCCTTGATTCATATCCTGGAGATTACATCGCCCATAACTGGTAGCAGAATCTTCACTCACTATTCTCTGGAGAGTACTTCTTAAATTTCACCATATTTAAAAACACTCTTTAACTAGGTTTTCAGCTATCTCTCTTAATTTCCTCTTTCTTTTTTCAGAATTCCTTCATCAAAATTGAATCCACGTCCTTAGTAAATGAATAATTATAAAATGCTCTTTTTCCTTTCATTATCTATTGACTTAGAGGCCAGTAATAACACAGACATTATGTTATTTCATGCACATTAGATCACAAGCTCTTGTTCTGCTATTGGTTTGTCTGGACACAGGAAAGTATGAAATGGAGGAGTGAAAATTGCTTGTTGGATAAAGCAACTATTAAGTTAAAGGATGGAAAATTGGGTGGGCTGTCATACTGGCATATTCACCCCCTCACACTATCTTCCTATGTGCCCTACATCCAGTCAGTCCTATAGGTCCAGGCTCAAAGCCAGAAAATTCTATCATTATTTAATAAGAGGATTGGATCTAGATGCCACAATAGGTTAATACATAAACCTTTGACTTTTCATTGAGGGAATAAAGGGCCTTACTATTCATCCTGGGACAGCAAGAAATATCCAATTTATGGAATTTTCTGTTGTCAGTGATGTATTTTAGTGAAAACTGCAGCTTAAAGAAATAAAGTTTTGCATTTCTGTAGTGCCTTTTTATGTCTTCAGGATGTTCCAATGCACTTCAGTAACAAAGAAGTCCCTAGAAGGTAGGAAACACAACTGCCCATTTGCACAAAGAAACCACTCACATACAATAATGGGGTAATGACTAGATTAGATGTTTTACAAACTTTAGTTGAGAGATTAATATCAGCCCAGGAGACTAGTGGGAACTCACCTGATACTCCTGGAAATAATGGTCTTCAATATCTTACAGTTACCTGAAAGGGTCAACCAGCCTCAGTTTAAAGTTACATATGAAAAAGGAACACATCAGTGGCAAATACTACACTGAGAATGTGAGCCTGAATTTTGCATTCATGTCTTTAGTCTGAGACTTGAACCCACAGCCTCCTGATTCTGTTCTTTTATTCATTCATGAGATGAGAGTATCACTGGTTAGGCCAGCATTTATTGCCCAGGCAGCAGTTAAGAATCCATAACCATAAAAAATACAAACAGAAGTAGACATTCAGCCCTCGACCCTGCTCTGCCATTCAATAGGATCATGGCTGATCTGATATTCCTCACATCCACTTTCCTGTGTTTTCACCATAACCCTGATTCCACCACTGATCAAAAATCTATTTACATCAATGATGTTGCTGTAAGTATGGATTCACACATAGGCCAGACCAGGTAAGAACAACAATTCTCTAAAAGTCATTAGTGAACCAGCATCGAGTTTTAAACAATAATTGACACTGGTTGCACTCCAGTGAGCTTTCAATTCCAGGGTGTTTTTTTAAATTGAAATCAAATTTCACAATCTTCTATGGTAGGAATTGAACTCATGTCCCCAGAACATTAGCCTGGACTACTAAATCTCATGATATTACCACTACACCATCGCCTTCCTGTAAAGAACAAAGTGCGTCCCACTGAGATATGGCAGGCACTAATGCAGAATTAAACGTAAAGCAAATAACAAGGTTTTTTGAACCCTTTCCAATGAAAGCCGAGACTTTAAGAGTCAGGAAAACAATAAATACTAGTGGTTTTCATTTATCAATTTGTTGCATCCTTATTTTGTTCAGAGTTTCGACACCGGCAAGAAATGTTGATGAGAAATCAAATGATGCTCATGAACCCTCATGGGCAGATATTGGGGCCTGGACAACAGAAGATGCAGACTCTTGGTGTCCACTTTGAACCACGGCTCCTAGACAGGTGAGCCTTAAAATATTCATGTTACATGCCCTTCATGGTAAAAGCTAAACACGAAATGAGGTATGAACAGGGCTCACATTTAAAATACAAAAGCAATGCTGCAGATGTTAGAAATGTAAAGTAAAAACAGAAAATACTGGGAACACTCAGCAGCACAGGTAGTATCCAAATTAACATCTCAGACCTACTAACCTTTATCAGAACTGAGGAAACACAGAAATGTGACGGGTTTTGAACTAGCGAAGGGTGGGGCGAAGATGAATGAAACAAAGAACTAAAAGTGAGGACTGTTATATGTTGAAGGATCATTTAAGAGAGATGGAAAAATATCTGAGGGTAGGTGAGAAGGCATGTGTTCACAGCCAGGTGACCTGCATTTGGAATGCACTCTTTGAAAAGGTGGTGGCAGCAGATTCAAGTGACACTTACAAGGAGCTTGGATGAATACTTGAAGAGGGAATATTTGTCAAGTTGTGAGGAAAGGGCAGAGGAATAGGGCTAATTGGATGGCTCTTTCAAAGATCCAGTTTAGGTATGATGGGCTGAATGGTCTCCTCCTGTGCTGTGTGATTCTGTGCTTTTACTATAAATGGACTGCAAATTCACTAACACTCATTTTAAAAACTACCATCAAGTTCTACCCCAAGGATGGAATTGATAAGTAATCTTTGGCACACATTGCCTCACTTAAATCCATCACATTCTCTGGAGTCAGCAACAGAGCAGAGAGAAGAGGCAAAGACTATTTAGAATCTCGTAGTTGGTTGGCCACCTGTTGCCAAATCCAAAACTGGATCGAGGCAAGAAGAGTTGGCATTGTGTTTAGCTTCAGCATTTCATTAGCGGACTTATAACCTTACTGACATTAAAGTAACCATAAGACTCAAAATTAATTGAGAAACAGCAGACTTGCATTGGAAGAAAAAATCTGTTTCAGTGTTTTTGAAAATTGCAGCTATAAACCTTTAAAGGTGGGAAGAATTTTAGCATAATCCATTCGTGAAGAGTTGATTGGATCAAATTATGTCACTCACTTTTCACCCTGCTTTGTCGTACTTGCATGGTTTAAAATAGGCAGTGAATCAGATCATAAGACAAAGGAGCAGAAATTAGGCCATTTGGCCCATCGAGTCTGCTCCACCATTCATGGCTGATAAGTTTCTCAACTCCATTCTCCCACTTTCTCTCCACAACTCTTGATCCACTTTATAATCAAGAACCTATCTGACTTAAATATACTCAATGGCCTGGCCTCCACAGCCGTCTGTGGCAATGAACTCCACAGATTCACCACTCTCTAGCTGAAGATGTTTCTCCTTATCTCCAATCTAAAGGGTCTACCCTTTACTCTAAGGTGGTGCCCTCAGGTCCTAGTCTCTCCTACCAATGCAAACATCTTCCCAACTTCCAACCTGTCTATACCATTCAGTATTCTGTAAGTTTCAATTAGATTCCCCACCCCACCCCACCATCCTTCTGAACTTCATCAAGTATAGACTCAGAGTCCTCAAGCATTCCTCATATATTAAGGCTTTCATTCTTGGCATCATTCTCATGAATCTCCTCTGGACCTGTTCCAGGGCCAGTACATCCTTCCTGAGGTATGGAGCCCTAAATTGCTCACAATGTTCTAAATGTGGTCTGCCCAGAGCTTTATAAAGCCTCAAAAGTATATCCCTGCTTTTATATTCTAGTTCTCTCGAAATAAATGCCAACATTGTATTTGCCTTCTCAACTACTGACTCAACTTTCTGCCAGGTAGCTAATCTTCTATCCATGCTAGTATCTTGCCTCTAACATGATGGTCCCTTATCTTACTCAGCAGCCTCCTGTGTGGCACCTTTTCAAAGGCCTTCTGGAAGTCCAGCTAGAAAACATCCATTGGATCTCTTTGGTCTAACCTGCTAATTACCTCCGCGAAGAATTCTAATAGATTAGTCAGGCATGATCTCCCCTTGATGAAACCATGCTGACTTCGCCCTTTTTTTAACCATGCACTTCTAAGTATTCAGAAATCTCATCCTTCACATTGGTAAGATTTTAGAGTCCAATGACCAAGGTCAGGTTAATCAGCCTGTAATTTCCCATCTTTTGCCTTACTCCCTTCTTAAACAGAGGGGTTAAATTAGCAATTTTCCAGTCCTCTTGGACCCTCCCTGACTCCAGTGATTCCTGAAAGATCATCACCAATGCCTCCATTATCTCTTCAGCAGTCTCCTTCAGAACTCTGAGGTGTAGTCCACTTGGTCTAGGTGATTTATCCACCTTCAGACCTTTCAGGTTTTCTAACACTTTCTCCTTGGTGATGGCCACCATATTCACCTCTGCTCCCTGACTCTCTTGAATTTTTGGGATATTACTCGTGTCTTCCACTGTGAAGACTGACACAAAGTACTTATTCAGTTCCTTAGCTATTTCTTTGTTCCCCATTCCTCTTTCTCCAGCATCATTTTCCAGGGGTCCAATGTCCACTTTTGTCTCTCTTTTGTCCTTTATATATCTAAAGAAACTCTTGCAATCTTCTTTTGTATTACTGGCTAGCTTACCCTCATTTTTAATCTTCTCCTTCCTTATTTCTTTTTTCGTTGCCCTCTGTTGGTCTTTGTAGGCTTGTCAATTCTCTGGTTTCCTGCTGCCCTTTGCCACATTATATACTCTCTCTTTTGCTTTTATACTGTCCCTGACTTCCCTAGTCAGCCATGGTTGCCTCATCCTCCCTTTAGTATGCTTCTTTTCCCTAGGGATGAATTTTTGCTGTGTCTCCCAAATTACTCCCAGAAACTCCTGCCATTGCTTTTCAACTGCCTTTCCTGCTAGGGTCCTCTACCTGTCAATTCTGGTCAGCTCCTCCCTCATGCTTCTGTAGTTGCCTTTACTCAACTGTAATACCATTACATCTGATTCCACGTTCTCCCTCTCAAATTGCAGTAAATTCTATCATATTAAGATCACTGCCTCCAAAGGGTTCCTTCACCTTAAGCTCCCTTACCAAGTCTGCCTCATTGCACAACACTAAATCGAGAATTGCCTGTTCGCTAGTGGTCTCTACCACAAGCTGCTCCAAAAGCCATTTCATAGACATTTCACGAATTCATTTCTTGTGATCCACTACCAACCTGATTTTCCCAGTCCAACTGCATATTGAAATTCCCCATGATCACTGTAACCTTGCCTTTCTTACACACCTTTTCTATCTTCTGGTGTATCTTGTGCCCCAAATCCTGACTACTGTTTGGAGGCCTGTACATAACTCCCTGTTTTTCAACTCTACCCAGACAGATTCTACATCTTCAAACCTACTTTGTTTCTTGCTAGTGATTTAATATCATTTGTTACTAAAAAGGCACCCCACCCCCTCTGACTACCTGCCTGTCTTTTCTGTACGATGTATATCGCTGGATATTTAGCTCCCAGTCCAGATCCCCTTGTAACCACTTCTCTGTGATGCCCACCATGTTCAGCCCTGCCAATTTTGATCTGTGCCTCAAGCTCATTTACGTTATATTGTACATTGCATGCATTCAGACACAACACCTACATTCCTGTACTGACAGTCCCTCTTCTCATTGTCATTCGTTTATCCAGTGTGCATGAAGTTTGATTCCTAACCTTTTCCAAAACACTTTGTCCTATTTTGTGCGCTGGACACTTTAATAATCTCTCCCAAGTTCTCCTTTCCTTTTTTTTTTTCACATTTTTCCATGAAGTTGAATCCACCCCCACAGATGTTTACCTGCTGCTTTATTTCCCATTGGCCATTATACTCCTTGGAGTTTTACCCTTCCCTACCTCCCCACTTTAAAGTCCTGTTGACCAGCCTATTTACCCTTTTCGCTAGAACATTGGTCCCAGCTTGCTTCAGGTGGAGACCGTCCCAATGGTACAAATCCCTCCTGTTCCAATACTGATGCCAGTGCCCCCTGGCAGAATCATGTAGAAGTGGCTCGGCTAAAATGTGGACTTTCCATTCACTGAGGCAATTGGATGCTTAAAGTGTCCAAGACTTAATTAGCAAATGAGGTTTAAAGATAGCCAATCCACAAATGAAACAATGGAATATTGATCTTCAATATTTCCCACCTGTTTTTTTTCTTTATTTCTATAGAATTTGTTCCTGAACATGAGATTTTGAAGCAGGTACAGGTTATACTTCCCCTCAAGCTTGCTTAGTCATTCAATATGATCATGGCTAATCTTTGCCCTTAACTCTACTTACCTCCCTGATCCGAATATCCCCAAGTCCCTTAACATCCAGAAATTTATCAATGTCAGTTTAACTCATCAATTGCGATTCCGTGGGCCACTGGGTAAGACAACGCCAAACATTCAAAACCCTTCGAGCAAAATGTTCTTCCTCATCTAATTCTAAACGACTGTGCCTGACAAATCTAACTGATTACAGCAGACTTAACTGATAATTTCACTATCTTCTTCCTACAGGAACATTCTGGCTTCTTCTGAAATCCTTAGTTCACCTGAAACACGGCAAATCCACCTGGGCTCCCAACTTGGCACTTCAGTCCAAACAAGTGTTATACACAATCGGACCTACCCAGGGGCAGGTAAACTCACAAATCTATTTAGAGCTCAGTTGTGTGTGCGATAGCTCAATTTTTTTACTTACTTTTCACTTCCTGTTTGTGGAGTTGGAATTGAAGCAATTAATACACAAATAAAATATTTGCAGGAAAATAGTAACCTGTATTAAATACTTGGCAAATAAAAATGACAAGAGTTTTGTTATTATAGTGGGGACACACTCCAACATTTCTAGATTCTGCTCCTTCATGCTCCAACAGATTGTAATGGGAGATTGTGAATTTATATTTTTAAGCCAGTGGGTCAAGAAGAACGTGAAAGTCCATGGAATTCTGAGTTCTCAGGGTTCAAATTCAATAGTTAATCCTTTGAAATTTAGATGTGATTCTCATTACCTTTTCTTTATTCTTTGATGGGATGTGGGCACCACCGGCAAGACCAGATTTGATGCCCATCCCTGGATACCATTGAACTCAGTGGCTTGTTAGATTATTTCAATGAGAGTCACGAGTCAACTATGTTCCTGTAGATCTGGTGTCAAATGTAGGTCAGACCAGCTAATGGTGGCAGCAACTGTCTTTACCTAAAGGACATTATTGAATCAGGCGAGCTTTTACAAAAATTGGTGATCATATCATACACCTCAGATTTGAAACAGTATGCAGCAAGATCTGGACAACATCCAGGCTTCGGGTAAGAAGTAGCAAGTAATATTCTTTCCACACAAGTACCAGGTAATAACTGTCCAATAACAGACAACTTAACCATTGCTCCTTGTTGTTCAATGTCATTCACTGAATTCCCAACTATCAATATCCTGAAGTTACCATTAAACATAAACATAACTGGACTAGCCATATAAATACTGTGGCTACAAAAGCAGAGGCTAGGAATTCTGCTTGAGTACCTCATCTTCTGTCTCCCTAAAGCCTGTCCATCACCTACATTGAACAAGTCAGGAGTGTTATGAAATACTCTCCACTTATTTGGATGGGTAACACTGAAAAAGCTTAATGCCATCCAGGACAAAGCAGCCTGTTTGATTGGCACCCCATCTACCACATTCAACATTCACTCCCTCCACCATCTATGCACAATTGCAGCAGTGTATGGCATCTACACAATGTACTGTAATAACTCATCAACTCTCCTTCAACAGCACCATCCAAATCCATGACCGTTACCATCCAGAAGGGCAAGAGTAGCAGATGAATTTGAACATCATTGCTTGCATTTTCAATTGCAAGCCACACACCATCCTGGGTTGAACTATATTGCCATTACTTCTATGTCACTGGGTCAAAATCCTGGAACTCCCTTCCTAACCATGGGAGCCCGCACACCCCAAGAACTGTAGTGGTTCAAGAAGGCAGCTCACTGCTACCATCTCCAGGGCAATCAAGAATAGGTAATAAATGTTGACCTAGCCAGTTACACCCATATCCCATAAATCCATAATTTTCTTTAAAGAATTATTTAACTGCAAGACGGGCTGCCTTTTAATCCATCTGCAAAGAATATCTTCATGAGTTTACGGTCCGCACTTTAAACCTGGGTAGCCAATTGCAACATCTGAACTCCTTGGTTCTATTCCAACCTATAGCTTGCTAACAAAATTGCATACAGAAATACTTGGAAGGTCATATGTCAGCAAATGCTTCTTTATCCAAAGGGGAGTGGAAACACTAGAATTCTCTTCCCTTATAAAGCTGTTGATGCTTAATAATTTGGAACTGAGATTGCTGGAATTTTCTAAGATTTTTATTGAGGAATATGTTAGGCAGGGATGGTGTTAAGATACACTTAGGTAACGCTCTAATCGAATGGCAAGAACCAGCTTATGGGCTGATGAGCCACCTCATGATCTAAGAGTGATTAAATTATTTATCATGCTGGATTTCCTTTTGCTAAGAATTTAATTACTTTTTAAGGTTTTTAAATATTTCTCAATCACACCACTGGAGCAGGTGGGACTTGAATCCAGGTCTCGTAGCTCGGAATTAAGGACACTTCTGTTGCAGGACAAGAACCTTTTAAGGTTTTATCAATGATAACAAGATGTAGAGCTGAATGAACACAACAGGCCAAGCAGCATCAGAGGAGCAGGAAAGCTGACGTTTCAGGTCTGGACGCTTCTTCAGAAATGGGGGAGAGGAAGGGGATTCTGAAATAAAGAAATAAAGAGAGAGAGGGGGGGAGGCGGATGGAAGATGGATAAAGGAGCAGATAGGTGGAGAGGAAATGGACAGGTCAAAGAGGCAGGGATGGAGCCAGTAAAGGTGAGTGTAGGTGGGGAGTTAGGGTGGGGGTTGGTCAGTCCAGGGAAGATGGACAGGTCAAGGGGGCGGGGATGAGGTTGGTAGGTAGGAGTTGGGGGTGGGGCTTGAGGTGGGAGGAGTGGATAGGTGGGAGAAAGGACGGACAGGTTAGGGAGGCGGGGACGAGCTGGGCTGGTTTTGGGATGCGGTCGGGGGAGGGGAGATTTTGAAGCTTGTGAAGTCCACATTGATACAATTGGGCTACAGGGTTCCCAAGCGAAATATGAGGTGCTGTTCCTGCAACCTTCGGGTGGCATTGTTTTGGCGCTGGAGGAGGCCCAGGATGGACATGTCGTCGAAGGAGTGGGAGGGGGAGTTGAAGTGGTTTGCGACTGGGAGGTGCAGTCGTTTGTTGCGAACTGAGTGTAGGTGTTCCACAAAGCGGTCTCCAAGCCTCCGCTTGGTTTCCCTGATGTAGCGGATACAGTATACCACATTAGCAGATGTGCAGGTGAACATCTGTTTGATGTGGAAGGTTTTCTTGGGGCCTGGGATGGGGACCTTGAGGGGGAGGTGTAGGGGCAGGTGTAGCACTTCCTGCGGTTGCAGGGGAAAGTGCCGGAGGTGGTGGGACTGGTGGGGAGTGTGGAGCGGACAAGGGAGTCACAGAGACAGTGGTCCCTCCAGAAGGCAGATTAGGGTGGGGAGAGAAAAATGTCTTTGGTGGTGGGGTCAGATTGCAGATGGTGGAAGTGTCGGAGGATGATGCATTGGATCCGGAGGTTGGTGGGGTGGTATGTGAGGATGAGGGAGATTCTGTTTTGGTTGTTATTGCGGGGAGGGGGAGTGAGGGATGAGTTGCGGGAAATGCGAGAGACGCGGTCGAGGGCATTTTCGACCACTGTGGAGGGGAAGTTGCGGTTCTTGAAAAACAAGGAAAAAAGATTTTGTCAATCCTATGTTGACCACACTCAGCTCAGTCTATCATTGTACAGTATGTTGAATCTGGTATTAGCTGTGGAACACTGGAACAGGACCTTGTCCTTTAGCCCTACAAGATTGTTCTGCTCCTCAATGAGATCTTGGCTGATCTGTTACCTAAAGTCTTCTATTCATTCCTCACGTCCCTTAAGACTTTGGTTTAATAAAATGTTGACAATTTCAGCTTTAAAATAGAAGTGTTAGAGTTGTCAGATACTTGTAGCAAAAAAAGGTTTCTATCTGAACCAATCTGTCAGAACTCAGTAATATTGTACAAACTTGCTTTGAAGGTTTCAATATTCTGCCACCAGAAACAATGGATTCAATGCTCAGACGCCAAGAACTGATTCACAAGCAGAATCTGGTTAGGTGAGCAGAGGCTTGCAATATAGAAGTGATGCATTGACTGTTTAATTGTTTGAATGCTGACTTTTCTCTGCAACTAGTCAAATATACAGCTTAATGCATAGATTCTATAGAAGAAGAGCAGCTGCAATAATAAGCTTCAGGTTTTTTGTCTGATAGTGTTTTCAAATCCCTCCAATGCCTCACCATTTTCTACCTCTTCCACTCCTCTGCGGTCCTCCAACTCTGGCCTCTCACTAATTTTAAGACATGGCATCCATGGTTTTAGTGTCTGAAACCATTAAGCACTGGACATCCCTTTTAAAACATATCCACATTGATAGCTTTCAAAGAGATAACATAAAAACATTCAAATGTACAAATTAGAAGCAGAAGCTGTCCACTTGGGCTCTTGAGCCTGTTCCACTGTTTGATAAGATCATATCCGATCTGATTGTGGCTTAAACTCCAATTTCCTGTCATTCTGATGCCCTTGTTAATCTCGAGTCTATCTAACTCTGCCTTAAAAGTATCCAAGGACTCAGCCTCCAAAACTCTCTGGGAAGAGACTTTGAAAGGAAGTCTTGCTAAATCATATAAAACACTAGTTAGTCACACCTAGAAAACTGTGAACTGTTTTGGGCTCCTATCCAAGGAAAGATATATGGCATTGGAGGCAGTCCAGAAAACCTGATCTCAGGTATGGTGGGATTTTCTTATGAGGGATTTTCTTGTGAGGAGGGATCAATTAGGTTGGACCTGTATTCATTAAAGTTTAGAAGAAAGAGAGATGACCTTACTGAAACAGTTAAGATTCGAAGGGGTTTGATAGGGTAGATGTGGAGAGGTTATTTCCCTTCGTGGAAGGACTCGGAGTACAGAATCGCCTATTTAATTCCCCACGGTGAACTGTCAAGAATGCGTCATTTATTATACTCAAGGCTGAGATAGACAGATTTTTAATCAATAACAGAATCAAGGGTTATGAGAAAAAGGCAGGAAAGTGGAGTTGAGGGTGGTCAGATTAGCCATGATCTCAGGGAATCGGTGGAGCAGACACGATGGATCAAATGGCCTATTTCTGCTCCCTCATCTTATGGTCTTATATGCTTGCCCCCTGCTCCAGTTAGCTAAACAATCCTCTATTCATGCTAATCTATTACCCTGACACTACAAGTTGTTATTTAGTGCAATAGTCTTTGAGGTGTCACTTTTTCAAATGTGTTCTTGACATCTAACTTCCCTTATCTGTTACTTCCACAAAAAATATTAATAAATCAGCCAAACACAATTTCCCTTTCACAAAATCATGTTGACACATCCTGATCGCATTACAATTTTATAACTGCCCTGCTGTGGTCTCCTTATTAAGGATTATGACATCTTTCCTATGACTGCCCCTTTCAACTCTTCTGCTGTTTCGTCCAACACTCTTACAACGTCCTGTCCACACTTCTTGCCTATCACTGTGTACTGTCCTGCCCTCTCACCTCTTAAGTTATCCTGTCCACCCCTCTCAGATCTTGCATGTTTTGTCCACCCTTGTACCATTTTCTGAATTGTTCTGACCACCCATCTTGTCTCTTGCACTGTTCTATCCACAAGCCCCACCACCGCTCCCCCCGCCCCCCAACATTTTGCACTGTACTATCACCTCTTGGCTCCCATGCTATTCATGTCAGCAGTGCTGACCACAGGATTGGGGTCTATTCTGTACAATAATATGATGAAAATGAAATTTTGTTCTTTAATTTTCATGGTGCTTCGTGGAACACTGGGATGAAATTGTTTTTTCATGAGAATGCATAATGGGAGTGAAATTGGCAGCTCATTTTACATTACATTGATTTTCTTTTCCATTTATGCTGCTGAAGACCAATTTCAGGTTGCTCTTTCTCTCCTGCTATAGCATTTTGTTTTTTTTTCCATTTTAACACACCAGCATTCTGTTACAATTCAAATTAAGATATTGTGCTTTGAACAACTAGGTAATACTGTGACCAATCTTATATAGTTAATAAGTTTCCTGTTGGTGAAATATTTGAGAATTGAAGACATTTTCCAGGTGCTCCAGGTCTATAAACAAACATTCTTTGTGGACAGGACATCCATTATTGAAACCACTTAATCTCACTTCTACCTATTCCTGTAATAGGCAACCAATTAAGAATACCAGATTTATGCATAGACAACAAGAGAAAACTTAAGTCTTGGGGTTAGAAGTGTGTTTATATCAAGTTATCCCTAGTGTTCATTCTACATTGGGAGAATAAAATGTAATGCTTTTCATAGTTCATTTTTTTCAACAATATCTACAATGAGACAGGAATCTTATATCTAAAGTGATTGAATTCAATTCTAGGCTGGAAGTGGATGCACTACTCAATCAGAAGGAACTGGAGAACACCCATCGAAAAGGACCATTGGGAGTGGAAGTGCCTTTCGTTTGTCCTGGTATTTCAACAGATGAAATTGCATTCCACAATAGATACAGGCTACCCAAAGGCCAGCAAACCAATGAGGCAATCCTCCACCAAAATGCATTGGCCAACATTAGTGTTGATAATAGCCTGTTGGTGACATCTAATCCACATCCTCCAGTTAATACATTGTACAGAGATAGGAATCGGAGAGGCATAAAAAGAGCTGCCACTCTGAAGAATGCAGATGATAATTATAACAGTTCCAAAGGCCATGTAGAAGACAAGAAACTGGACTACATCTCAGTAACAGCAGTGGAGGGAAAGGAGATCGAATGTGAAAATGAGCCAAAGTCAGGTCTTTCAGCTAAACCAAATCAAAACAAAACGGACACAAATTTACTATGCCCTTTTGGATTAAGTAGCGATTATAAAGACAGTGAGCAAAGATTAAGAAAACATGGCAGTAGCAATGAGAAATTCTCAGAGGCAGACAATGGTAATACTTCTTACACTGGAACTGAGAAGAATATGTTCAAGAGCTGTGCCACATTTCCAAAGTATATGTTCCCTTCATCATTGCCTCTGCCAGCAATACCTTGCCGATTTCAGATACCAGGAAGTACACTAATGACATCAGGTAGGATATTATTTTCCAATGCATCGAAGGTCTCAATTGTAACAACTGCCTTAATCTTGGCTTATGACTCACTCCTTACTTTGGTTGATGATGATGAATGTATCTGACTGTGTGCGGCACGTGCTCACATGACACTTAAAATAAAAGTGGAGTTCCGAAGAAGAGTCATATCGTATTCAAAACATTTTCTGTTTCTGTCTCTATAGATGCTTCCAGACTTGTTCAGCTTCTCCAGAACTTTGTTTTTAATTGAAATTAATTAATTCTTAGGGCATTTCAGGAACAGTGTAATAGAGGCATAGAGATATACAGCACAGAAACAGACCCTTTGGTTCGACTTGTCCATACCGACCAGATATCCTAAATTAATCTAGTTCTATTTTCCAGCATTTGGCCCATATCCCTCTAAACTCTTCCTATTCATATACCCATCCAGATGCCTTTTCAATGTTGTAATTGTACCAGCCTCCACCACTTCCTCTGGCAGCTCATTCCATACACGCACCACCCTCTGCGTGAAAGAGTTGCTCTTTAGGTCCCTTTTAAATCTTTCCCCTCTCACCTTAACCCTATGCTCTCTAGTTTTGGACTCCCCCACCCCAGGGAAAAGACTAAGGCAAATATAAATTAGAACCATAGACTGGTTCAGCAGAGAGTGAAACTTTTTGTCTATCATATCTATGCTGGCCCTTCGCAAGAGCAAATTGACCAGTCCTTAGCCACTGTCTTTTCCTCTCGAGCTGTGCAAACTTTTACTCTTCAGTTAATTATCCAATTGTCTTTTGAAAGCTATGGTTGAATCTGCCTACACTGTGCTCTCAGGCAGCTCATTCCAGGTCCTAACCACTGTCTGCTTAAAAACGTTTTCTTCATTTTGCTTTTGGTAATTTTACCATTCACCTTAAATCAGTATCCTCTAGTTCTCAGCCCTTTCCCAATGGGAACAGTTTCTCTCTGTCTACTCTGTCCATATCCCTCATGATTTTGAACAGCTCTATCAAGTCTAATATCAACCTTCCCTTTCTCCGTGGAGAACAGACCTCTAATCTATCAATGTACCTGAAGTTCCTTATTCCTGCAACTATTCTTCTAAACCTTTTTGGTGTTCTCTCTAATGCTTCGTTATCTCTAACTAAAACAATGTGGACAAGTTAAATGAGTCAAAGCAATATGGACAGGTTAGAGGAGTGGGAAACCTGGTGGTAGATGGCATGTAATGAGGGAAATGTGAGGATAAATGAACAATCATTTAGGACTGAAGTAATGAAAAATTGTTTCAATCCACGGTTTATGAATCCCCTACCCTGTGAGTGTTGTGGATGTCTGTTTTGAACGTATTTAAGACTGAGATAGACAGATTTGTGGTCCTTCAGGGAATCAAGGATATGGGGAGCAAGTGAGAAAGTGGAGTTAAAACCACAGATCGACTATGATCATATTAAATGATGGAATAGGTTTGATGAGTCACATGGTCTACTCCTGCTCCTATTCTTTGTTTTTATGTACTTATGTTCATTTAACTTTGCACTCTTCCTAAAGTGATGTGCTCAGAATCAAACACATTACTCCAGTGAAGACCAACCCAGAATTTCATAAAAATTCCTTGCTTCATTACTTTATGCCTTCATTTTTAAAACCTCTTCTTCAATTTGCCACCTTCAACAATTTATGTACATATAAACCCAGGTCCCTCGATCTTTAGAAATTGTACCCTTTAGTCTATATTGACTCAATAAAAACTGAAAGAACTGCGGATGCTGGAAATCAGAAATGGCTGGAAAGGCTCAGCAAGTCCAGCAGCATCTATGGACAGAAATCAGAGTTAACATTTTGGGTCCAGTGACCTTTGCTCAGAACACTGTTTCTGTTTTATTTTGACTTTCCTTGTTCTCTCTCTCAAAATGTATCAATTCACACTTTTAAGTGTATAATTTGTTCTAATTCAATATTTTTCTTTCAATATTAATTGAACATATAAATTCTTATTTCAACTGCTTAACAAACATATTAATTCTTTTAAAAGTAACAGCTTAATTTCATTGTTAAACAACAACTAGATTTTGGAATACTACATCAATTTCCTCCTATAATATCACCTCACATAAATTCATTCATGATGTATAGTGAGAGTGGTTTTAAATGAGGCTGGCTGAGGATTTGAATTAATTACTGACTCATTTCATGTCTTCTCTACTTCCAAATCCTACTGAAACAAAATGACAACCTTTCATCTTTTCTTCAGCAGGACCCAATGCTGTCTTCTTACCGGAAGAGGACGAAATCATTCAGAAGTGGACGGTGGACGATGTTTACAAGTTTGTCAGCCTCTTGCCCGGTTGCTCAGATTATGCTCAAGTAAATGTTTTCCTTTTCAATTTTATGATGGCTGATCTCACCACTCTACATTATTTCATTTATTGAATGCTTCAGTGGAGGCAAATGTAGCAACCAATTTATACACAGCAAGGTCCCACAAACAGCCAATGAGAGAAACAGTTACTAATCTTCCTGTGACATGAGGGATAAAAGATGTCCAAGATTTGAGGGAACTGCCATATTGTGGGTTAAACATGAACACAAGAAACTTTAATTCTATCCAAATATCTAAACATGCTCTAGGTTTCAGCAGATCCCATGGAGAGAAAAACTAAGTTAACATTCTAGGTCACTGACCTTTCACTAGAGCAGGAAAGGTCATTGACCTGACACATTGGACTGAATTTTACTGTGGGCCCAAACGCCACAGCAGTGCTGCTTTGGTCGGTTGTGAGACATCCAGCTGTATTTTGCAGAGCTCCATCAATTAATCACTTGTTATCAAACCTTGTGCCCTTTTAAAAGAAGTCTGCTTGGCCCAAAAACTGACAGAGGGTGGAGAGCTCTATACTCTCAGCAGTGCCACTGTAAGCAGTGGCAATTGATGGGATGGCATCTGGAATGAAAGGTCTTATGAAAGGACAAATAGGTAAGTGTAATCCGGAAGGACCAAGGTGATGGGTGAGAGTGAAATGAATGTCCAGTAGTGTCCAGCAAGAGGGTGAGAAGCGGTGGATGGAGTGGGGAGGCAGTACCCTAGCCATGGACTCCCCCACCCAGATGGCCATAAAGTACTTGAACATGATTGTCCCTGCCACCACCCCAAGGTCATCTCTGGCCATTGCAGAAAACCCAGCACACTGGCAATGCCAGTGGGAACAGAAACACATCAATGCCTGCTTTAATGGCTGAATTGGCCTCTGGGCATGAGGATCATAATCCAACCTCCCCAACATTGGTAAAATGACAGTGGAGTAGGGCTTTTGAGATGGGGGGGAGGTGGTGGTCATGAGCTCCATCTGCTTTTCTTTTTGTTTCTCTATTGTCGTTTTTTTTTCCCTGTTCTATTTGATTTTACTTACTTCTTGGTGAAGAGCTTAGTCATGGTGACAGCATCAGCAAGTCAGCCCAGTAGTGCGGACTTATGGTGGCGGTGGTGAGAGTTTGGGTTCCCAGTGGCTTCTGCATCATCAAGGTGGTCCTAGCACTGACTCATGACTATTGCAGAGGCAAGTTTGCATTCCCAGTGGTGTCTGCATCTAGTGCAGATTCATGACGGAGGCTGCATTGGCAAGGTCGGCCTGAAGTGGACTCATGGCAGCAGTGGAGTCAAGTTTGGGCCAGTATGATACCTGATAGCATCAGTGGCATCTGCACTGGCAAGGTCCAGCGAGCATTCAGTAGTAGGGGTGTCAGTGGAAGCAAGATGGCGCCGAAGAGTGGCAACTTTCACTCCAGCGGTGCAGCAAAGGGACTCGTGCCTGGCCCATGATGGAGCACTTAACATGGACAGTAAAGTCAGACACTTTCTTTGTTTCTTCATTTTTGTGTCTTTATATTCTTTGTTTTGGTTTATTTTTCTATGTTTTAAGATGACGCCAGAGTGGCAACACTATGCTCCACTTTTCACTGTATTTTGTAACAAGATACATGTGACAATAAATAAATAAATCAAACTAAAATGCCAAGACAACAGGAAGACCACGGATTTTCCAGCTCCCACCTTCCCTCACTATTTTATGGACCCATCTGCCTTGCAACCACACCATCCTACAGTGCAAAAAATAGCTGATAACTCTATTAACCTCTCCACAGATTGTACCTGACCTGCTGGCTATCCCTGTCTTTTTATGGCTTTATTGCAGATATCCAACATCTATGCTACTTCGCTTCTGCCCTCAGTTTAATGTCTTTAAAAATAGATCTGCCCAAGCCAGAACCTCTTACATGACAACAGTGTTTGCAAAGCACAAAATGTCACTATTTCCTCCCACATGCACTGTTCTCAGTAGATGCAGATGAATGCATGGAAGCAACATCAATTATAAAGTGGCACATGGAACCAGAAAGAGTCTGAAGAAGCAACCATTCATTTTATTTTTCAAAGCCACCATTGGGCAAGGACGAGCAACACAAACCAACCAAATAAATTATTGAACCACTGTTCATTTAGTAACCACTACCTGGATTTTTACAGTGGTGCCACATCACCCAAAGAGTCAATGGAGAATGCACTGACATATTGATATTGATGGCCCCTCAGCTATTTAAGCTTACAAGGGGCATCAGTTGGCTGGAGGTGGGATGTTAGCCTCCTTAATTGGAAAGAAGGATCAGCTGAGACTGCTACCAGACCATGTGACCCTCTAGTCCCAGCAGCCCCTGAAACAGGCCTGGCTAGGAAAGTTACTACAAGCAGTCCCCAAGATGCTACACTGTGGGGGCCGACAGAGACAGAGCAAGGGAGGGACAGGCAGAGAGTGTGTGTGTGCATATCTTTGAGGCTGGGCAGGAAATAGCTCTTTACGTGGTTATTTAAATGTAAAGTACTGTGCATGCTAGAGATCTGAAATAAAATGAAGGCAAAGTGTTGGAGTAACTTAGCAGGTCTGGCAGTATCTATGGAGAGACAAACTGAGTTGACGCTTTGAGTTCATTCTTCTGAGCCAAATCTATTTTTCTCTGCACAAATGTTGCTGGTCCTGTTGAATTTCTCTCATACTTTCTGCTTTTTTTACTTAAATGCTCATTAATTGGCCAATTAGTTTGCTAATCAATACATTTTCTTGCTTCTGACTAAAGTGAATGTGGATGGAGCATTGGTTTAGAGGCTTGGTTGATGTTCATATGTTTCATTTTCCTAACCCCTAGACCTTCAAAGATCATGCCATCGATGGAGAGACCCTTCCTCTTCTCACAGAAGGACACCTTTTAAACACAATGGGTCTGAAGCTGGGTCCAGCTTTGAAAATCCAGTCCCAGGTACATTCCAGGCTGTAACATGATATCAGCACCAATGTTCACCATCTCCATTGACAATCTTAAGGCAGAGGTAGATTGATTCTCGATTATCAAGGGGATGAAAGGTTATCAGGGTATGTAGGAATATAGAGTTAAGATTAAAATCACATCAGCCATAATCTTATTGAATGGCAGAGGGGGTTTGAAAGGTTGAATGGCCTTCTCTTACAGTGTGTTTGTTTGTTCATGGCTCAGGAAGACAATAGACACTCATTATTGATTATAAAATTATTAATTAACTAGCAAATATACTACTTTATTGTGGGAAATTGTAAATAATCTGTTACTATTGTGCTTCCATTCATTCTAACATCTGGTGAATATGCATAAGTTTGCTGAATGGAAATGGTTGCAACCTCATCAGTAGAATACAAAATTAAAGAGTGAAGATAGAATTGATGCTTCACTGGGATTGAGTGTAAAGAATATTGCTGGGACAAAGGATTTTTTTTGCTGTTTATAATAAAATCTTTCCAAATTGTCTTATGTTTATGGCTTTGCTTTTTTTCCCTTTTGTGTATTAAATTTGTTATTTATTTTAAGTACATTGAAAATATTTTCAGTGACTGACCACCGCAATAACAAAGTTGCAAAATTAGAACTTAGTGTTTATCAAACAGATTTCACTCTGGAATCTGACTTTGTCAGTATTACCATCAGTTGGGATCATAACATTATCATCCTCATTTCCTTGGACTTAAGAGTTTATTTGAAGGCATTATGCTAGACAGTTACAATTCTTACAGCTTCTAACAGCAGAAAAGTATTTCATTGACTATAGAGAATTTTAGAACATTCCTAGACTGTGAAAACAGTGGTGAAGATTCTGTCAATTATAAAAGACATTTACATTTTTCACTGGCCTGTTTACATGCTGAAGTCTGACAAAACAAAAGCAGAAACTGCTGAAGAAACTCAGCAGGTCTGGCAGCATCTGTGGAGAGAAAGCAGAGTTAACATTTCAGGTCCAGTGACCCTTCTTCAAAACAGTTCTTTGTTTTATAGAAGCAAGTCAAATATTGGCTCTGACTGTATTAAAAAAGTATTTTAATTGGAAGCAAATCATTTAATTGTAAAGTTCTAAGTAATGACAAGTAGACTAACACTTTTCTGATTCATTCTCATTCCAGGTGTCTCGACGTGTAGGGAATGCATTGTACATGATGAACTCAGCCCCCTCTGCACCCCTGCAAAGTACTTTTAGTGAAACAGTCAATCAGACTTCAGATGTAATTTCACCCATAACATCTGCTGGAGGTGATGACCCGCTAAGAAGTCCAGGTGGACAAGACCAGGAGAACTTCAAGCCTTCAGAACAGAGTACGGTGGAAAAAAGAGATAAAACACATGATGAGCAATGTCATTTACAGACTTCTGAAACTGTTTAGGTTGAGTTGTTCGAGCTGGATTCAATGTGTATTTCTCCTGAGTTTTGAGAGAGCTCCTTCTACGAAATACTTGAGTCAGAAAGCTATTAATCTTAAATTTTAAATAAGCTGCCTGTAACTGCGATTCTGTGAGAAATGGATGTTGGACCCCAAAAGTTTAAGGCCTTTTATTTTAAAAGATTTTGCATGGATACAGAAATTGATCCAAATTAAACAGATAAATATGTAACAGGAAGTTATTATTGCAGCTGTGGAATTTGTAGAACATATGTAGAAAATAACAAAGTTCATTCTTAACTATAATTCTCTCTCTCATTTAATCTATATTTATTCTTTCATGCTTTTTTTATTTCCATTTTGTAAGTTTCTTTGTATTGTACTTTTAACTATTTTCTCTTTTCATTCTCATCTTTCACTTTGTGTCATTTTATAGCTTTCTTTTCAAATATTGGGCTCTTCCAAAATAATTATATCTATTGCTTTTATTTTACATTAATCCTAAATAATCAAATCTATTTTTTCCAGTTCTTATTCTAAAAATTGATATTGTCTAGCATGTACCAATAAATAATAAGGAACATTGAAGAGTAAAAATTTCATTGGTTCAAAAGCATTACAAAATTTAAAGAATCTAAATTTTTTGCAAAAGTAATGTATTAATTCATAAGACATGAGCACAACTGACAGGGAATGTATCCTAGTTTCCCTTGAGAAAGTGGTGGTGAACTGCGTTCTTGTAACACTTCCGTGCAAGAGGTGAATTCCCACAATGCTGGTAGGGAGGAAGTTTCAGAATGTTGACATAATGATGACAATGGAGCTCGCAATAGTCAGAGTGGCATGTTAGTTGGACAGTAACTTGTAGGTGGTCCTGCTCTCATGAGCCTGCTGCCCTTGTCCATCTAGCTGTAGATGCCATGGGTTTGAAAGCTGCTTTCAAAGAAGGTATAGCGGGTTACTGCTGTACTTGATGACACATACAGGGTGTCAGCAATGGAGGGAATGAATGTTCAAAATGCGACTTGGAGGTGGGCAGTCCAGCGTAATCTAGTTGGCCTGAAAGAGTTATCTCAGAAACTTTGGAATAATTTCACCCAGTGATGTATAAATAACTGCCTCTGGGATGAACTGTTCTAAACTTGTCAGTTTGTTGTTAGTTGTTAGTCTGTTCTACTGTCGACAGTCACATAGCATTGACCTAGTTACTTTTTCTTAGGAGATAAGTGTCTCTTACTTAATGTTAACATAGTTAACCAGTCTTAAGCTAATGAGGAAGTTTATAAGAGAATTAGATTTTTAATTAGTAGTGTTATATATTGACAGTATATAACTGTTTGTGTCGCTAGAGTCTAATTACATGTAATAAATAGTAATTCTTGTTCAGTGCAGAAACCTGGTCTGTGCTTTCTATCAATTTGGGTCTGTAGGTCAGATAAATTGAGGAACCTTGCATAATTTGTAAAATTTTTAACTTCTGTGATGCATCTGGGAACAGTGAGGTTCCATTTCCAGTGCACTACCCTAGTGAGTTGTAACAAAGGGAACCTGTAACCCATACCTGGACTAGATTATATTCACTCTCACTCTGTAGTTCTAAAGTGGCCTACCACCACTGTAAGATAGCCTAACTGAGTGTATACACATACATAGGGCAAGAATTCGGAGGTGTTATGTATGAAAGTTTTTATTTAATTAAATGGTTAAAAGTTGTTCAGTTCCATGGTATTTTGGAGTTTAATGTTTCAGGATAAAAATTAGCTGAATTCATATTTTTAGTGTCTACTCAAACAATTAGGCATATGAGATTTGCACCTCTTGACTTTTTACAAAGCCACATTGTGAAATAGTCAGTCAAGGCAGATTTGAAATAAAAAGTGAAATATTGGAGGAGTGGGTGGAAAACAAAAGGCTCTGATTACTTTAGATGAAATACATTATTAGTTATGCAGATCTTCTGCAGAAATTAAACTATTACATTCTAGGTAATTGTATAAACAGTGAGTTCTTACACCATCTTACAGAGTAATGAATACTGGGCAATATTTCCCACTTCCAAACAACATACATGTAAAAAAGAATAAACATAAAGCTTACTATTGAATTTTTCTTTGCAGGTAGTATAATGGTATTCCCCAATACATAGCCTTATTGCAGTTGCCTCCAACTTCTCCTCGAAATATCTCCATAGTGTCTTGAAATGTGATGCAGTCCTTATCTTATAAGTGAGGCTCAATGAAAAGCTCTGTTGTTTCTCAGAACTGAGAAAAGCAGGTAAATCCTAGTCAAATCTGATTTCAGGCAATTGAGCCATAGGGCAGGGTGGGAGATGGAAACGACTAGCCTCAGCAACACACGAATGGAGATTAGTGGAAAATTGTATAAATATATCAAACCCTATCTCAACTTTACCTTCCAAAGCAGAAAGGTACGATGTCAAGTGGAAATAAGACTATCTCACTATTCTGCACAGAATTCTCTGACATCACTTCCCTGACTGCAGTACAAATAATGTTCACTTGGATAAGTTACCAGGTGGTACATTAAATCAGGATGATATCAAATTTAACTACAGTTCTGTCTTGTCTGGGAGTTGGTATGAAGGATGAAGGTGCTATTCACAGATGATCAGCCAGCTCTCTAAAATCACTGGCTAACATTCCCTCCTCAAACAACAGCACCAAAACAGTTTACCTACTCATCAACTCGATTTCAGATTGCTCAACCTTGTGCAAACATTGGTTTCTGTGTTTCCCAACATTATGACAGTGATTACTCTTCTTAAGTATGTCATTGGCTAAAATACACATTGAGACATCCGGAGAAAGAAACTGTAGAAAAGCAATTTTCTTCTTGACTTTTTTTTGTTCGGTACTCTTGGAACTAACCCCCAACAAAAGTGGATGAATGTTCTGGTGTCTAAAGATCATTAGTATTTTAGCAAACTTTTGTCAGAATGTTGAATGAGTTTAAATCAAATCCATGAAGGAGTGGGCTATCATTCGTAGAAGAGTAGGATCTAACTAGACTTTGGCCATTCCTTTTTTCCTTACATTTCAAACTAATTAATAGGATAATAGGCTGGCACAACATCATGGGCAAAGGGCCTGTACTGTGCTGTACTGTTCTATGTTCTATCCAGTAAAGGAAAAAAATAACTATACATTTACATATGTAAAGCACCTGATCACACCTCAAAACATTTGGAAGGGCAGAGTACCTGAAAGTGGAGGTGAAAAGAAGCAACACAATTGGAGAGGGGTAATAAAGTAATGAAAAACATAGGTTAAAAAGAGATAGGAAAAGAGGATCAAGAGTAACAGGTTGCGTTCCTAAGCAACGGCTAAAATAAGCAAATGTATGGATTCAGGGAAAACCCAAATTACATATCCTATAAAACTGGTTCTATAAAAACCAGAGAAAACAAGGTGTAGAGCTGGATGAACACAGCAGGCCAAGCAGCATCAGAGGAGCAGGAAGGCTGACGTTTCGGGCCTAGACCCTTCTTCAGAAATGGGGGAGGGGAAGGGGGTTCTGAAATAAATAGGGAGAGAGGGGGAGGCGGATAGAAGATGGATAGAGGAGAAGATAG
>NC_063344.1:15978893-16023031 GCF_021869965.1 Rhincodon typus | reverse complement strand
ACCTTGTTATCTCAGATTCTCCAGCATCTGCAGTTCCTACTATCTCTATAAAAACCAGAGATAGTAGGAACTGCAGATGCTGGAGAATCTGAGATAACAAGGTGTAGAGAGCTGGATGAACACAGCAGGCCAAGCAGCATCCTCTGGTTATCTCTATAAAAACCAGTTTTGCCCTGGACTCTGTAGGAATTAACATTATTCTCAAGGACCCTGTTGCAATCAACCTGGAGAAGAGCAAACAATAACAGCTTGTATCCGTACACCAACTTATTACATCTTTAACAAAGTGTCTGAAGGCATCACAGAATCAAAATTTGACACATAGGAGATAAGCCTTACAAGGAGCTATCAAAGTAGGTAAACGTTTCTATGGCAGAAGCAGGTAGATTGTTGGCGAATAAGAGAATTAAAGGATATCAAGTGTAGGTGGGAATGTGGAGTTGAATCCACACCAGATCAGCCATGATCTTATTGAATGGCACAGCATGTTTCAGCGACCAAATAACCTAGTCCTGCTCCTAATTTGTAAATTCATACGACAAAAAGCTTAGTCAAACAGGTAGGTGTCAAGGAGGAAAAAAACAGCAAGAAGTGGAGAGGCTTAGGGAAGGAACTCCATCTCATAGAGTCATACATATGTACAGCATGAAAACAGGCCCTTCAGTCCAACTCATGCATGCTGACCAGATATCCTAAATAAATCTAGTCCCATTTGCCAGCATTTGGCCCATACCCCTCTAAATGCTTCCTATTTATATACCCATCCAGATGCCTTGTAAATGTTGCAAATGTACTAGTTTCTACCACTTCCTCTGGCAGCTCATTCCATACATGCACCACCCTCTGCATGAAAAAGTTGCCCCCTTATGTCCCTTTTAAATCTTTCTCCTCTGCCCTCTAGTTTTGAACTCCCCCACACTGGGGAAAAGACCTTGGCTATTCACCCTGGCCATGCCCGTCATGATTTTATAGACCTCTACAAGGTCACCCCTCAATCTCCAACACTCCAGGGAAAATAGCCGTAGCCATTTCAGCCTCTCCCTAAAGCTCAAACCCTCCAACCCTGGCAACATCCTTGTAAATCTGGTCTGAACCTTTTCAAGTTTTACAGCTTCTTTCCTGACCTTTCCTTCATTCCTTTTGTCAATTTTCTTTTACTAATTCTAAAAAGATTGAACACGAAAAGAAGTTATTCATCGATAGCCACGGATGAGATGCCAGAAGACGGGAGATTGGCTAATGTGGTGCCATTATTTAAGAAAGGTTGTAAGGAAAAGCCAGAGAACTATAGACCAGTGAGCCTTACATCAGTGGTGGGTAAATTGTTGGAGGAGATTCTGAGGGGCAGGATTTACATGCATTTGGAAAGGCAAGGAATGATTATGGATAAGTCAGCATGATGTTATGCGTGAGAAATTGTGTTTCACTAAGTTGATTGAGTTTTTTGAAGAGGTGACAAAGAAGGTTGAAGAAGGCAGAACAGTAGACATTTCTATATGGACTTCAGCAAAGTGTCCGACAAGGTTCCGCATGGTAGACTTGTTAGTAAGGTTAAATCACATGGGATCCAGGGGAGCTGGCCAAATGGATACAAAATTGGCCTGAAGGTATGAGACAGAGGGTGGTGATAGGGGGTTATTTTTCAGACTGGAGGCCTGTGGCCAGTGTTGTGCTGCAAGGATCAGTGCTGGATCTGCTGCTTTTCATCATTTATATAAATGATTAGGATGTGAATGTAAGAGTCTTGGTTAGTAAGTTTGCAGATGACACCAAAATAAGTGGTGTACTGGACAGTGAAGAAGATTATCTTAAAAGTACAATGGGACCTTGATCAGATGGGTCAATGGGCCGAGGAGTGGCCGATGGAGTTTAACTTAGATAAATGTGAAGTATTGCATGTTGGCAAGGCTAACCAGGGCACAACTTATACAGTTAATGGTAGGGCCTGGGGAGTGTTGCTGAACAAACAGACCTAGGGGTGCAGGTGCATGATTCCTTGAAAGTAGAGTCACAGGTAGACAGGGTGGTGAAAAAAGCATTTGGCATACTTGCCTTCATCAGTCATTAACACTGAGTATAGGAGTTGGGATGTCATGTTGTGGCTGTACACAACATTGATTAGGCCACTTTTGGAATATAGTGTACAATTCTGGTTGCCCTTTTATAGGAAGGAAGTTGTTAAACAGGAGGTTGTGCAGAAAAGATTAACAAAGATTTTGCCAGGATAGGAGGGCTTGAGCTATAGGGAGTGCCTGAAAAAGGCTGGGACTCTTTTACCTGGAGCATCTGAGACTGAGTGGTGACCTTCAGAGATACATAAAAGAAATCTTGAGGGGCATGGATAGGGTGAATAGCCAAGGTCTTTTCCCAGAGTGAGGGAGTCCAAAACTGGAGGACATAGGTTTATGGCGAGAGGGGAAAGATTTAAAAAGGACCTGAGGAGTAACTTTTCATGCAATGGATGGTGTGTGTACAGAATGAGCTGCCAGAGGAGGTGGTGGAGATGGGTACAATTACAACATTTAAAACACATCTGGATGGGAGCAAGAATAGGAAGGATTTAAAGGGATATGGGCCAAATGCTGGCAAATGGGATTAAGTCAGATTGGGATGTCTGATCAGCGTGGGCGAGTTGGACCAAGAGGTCTGTTTTCTGTGTTGTATGACTTTACGTTTAGCCAAGTATCTGAATAGCTTTCTAATTGGTATGTTCAGCTACAGTTTGGGCAGGCAGTTGAAGACATGATGCCCCATGGTGAAACCTCCTGAAATACATGCAACCAACTCTTTGGAAAGGGAACTATGCATTCAGTTTCATGTTGAAAGGTCATGGACCTCAAGCATTCTCAATCCACAGGTGGCAGTTTATCTGCAATATTGACAGGTGATGGCAGGTAGCAGTTCAATATCCCGGGCAGCAGGTAGTGGGGTATGTGATGTTGCTCCTAGTGGGTGGTAGGTGGTGAGAGAACTGCAGTTCCCCCTTCCGAGTGGCAGAGGACATTGTGCTGCAGTTTTTGTTCTTGGTGCCAGGGGGCATAATGGCTGCAGATACCCCTGACTCTGGCATCAAGGACAGGATGACTGCAGCTCGCCCTCCTGGGAGCCAGTGATCTTGTGACTGCAGTCCCCCATCGTGGGGACAGCAGGGAGCAGTGTGACTTCAGTTTACCCTTTCTGGGCAGGAGATGGCAGTGTGACCAAAGCAGCCAGCACACTATATTCAGTAGTAGCAGTATGTACCCACGTACAAGATGAACTGCTGAAATTTACCAAATCTCTCTAAACAACACCTTCCTAACCCACAACTACTTCGATCTAGAAGGGCATACCACTACCAGCTAGTTCCCCACCAAGCCAGTCACCATTCAGGCTTGGAAATCTTTTGCTGTTCGTTCAGCATCGCTGTGTTAAAAGCCTGGAACAGCACTGTCGTCGACCTAAAGCGCATGAACTGCAGCAGTTCATGAAGACAGCTAACCACCATTGTGTAAAGATCAACTAGCGACGAGCAATGGCCTCCGACGCCCATATCCCATGATTAAATAAGACTGCAGCTGCCTCTGGGCCAGAAGAGGCCAATGTGACTGCAATTCCTCCCCCGGGCGGCACAGAGCGGTGTCACTATAGTTTCTCCCTTCTGGGCAGCTGGATGGGGGCGAAGCCGCAATTCCACATCCTGGCCGGCAGAGGACAGTGTTAGTACAGTTCCACCTCTTGGGCGACAGGGGACCGCTGTTGGTATAGATCACCTCCTGGTGTGCATGGCGCTGCATTGATGTAGTTCGCCTTGGGCGGCAAGGCGCAGAGTAAATGTAGTTCCTCCTCCTGGGCGGTAGGTGACGTTGTTGGTGTCGGGTTCACCCTCCTGGGCCGTAGTTGACGTTGTTGGTGTAGTTCCTCCCCTAGGTCGGCAGGGGATGCTGTTGATGCCCGGTCATGACTCTCGCGATGTTTGGTTGCCCCGTTACACGTCACTTGCGGCCGGGGAGATGGCGGAGCGGCGCAAACAGAAGAAGCGGAGTCAGGTAGCGGGAGCTGAGAGCCCAGGGGAGGGAGAATTCGGACAGGGACGTGACAGAGTGGGTGGGATGGGGCTAAAGGAGAAATGATGAAGTGGCCGGGCGAGAAGAGGGAGTGTGAGGAGAAGGCGGGGGGGAGGAGGCTAAGGGACGAGGGTTGGGAGTGTGCTGTGTAGGAAGTGTGGGGGGGAGGAGAGAGAGAATTTGGTAGGAGCGAGTGAATGTGGTGATGGGGTGTGTGGTGGGAGCTGGAGAAGGGGCGAGGCTGCGTAATGAGAAATGAAGTTGGGTGTGATGAGGGAGAGAGGGGAATGGGGAGAGTAGGTTTAGAGTGGGGAATGTTGAGGCGAAGATAGTGGGGAGAATGAGGTAAAAGAGAGGACTGGAAGATAGGGGATGAAATTTGTGGTTAATTTGAGGTATAGATAGGGAGGAGAAACCACTCTCCTGCTTTGTGAAACTGCAGTCGGGTCGGTAGGGAGCAGTGATAGAAGAATGGGATTTCCCCGTCAACTTGATGTTATCATTGGAGCAAGTGGTGCTTGAAACTGGGCCTCCTGGCTTAAAGGTAGGGATACTGTCACTGTACCACAAGAGCCCTTAGGAGAGTTGGTGGAACATGGGGTAAAGGAGATGGTTGTGAGAAGGAATAGCAGAGGTCTAAAGTGTGGGATACACAAGCTGAGAGGAGAAGTGATATCAGGGAGGAAATGGGATGGGAGAGGAGGTGCAGAGGAGTTGGGTGAAGAGGGGGGTAAATTAGAACACAAGAAGGAAATGATTCCCACAGAGAGAATAGTGGAGAAAGGGAAACAAGAGTGGGCCAGTATGAGGTATTAATTTGTGGTGGATCAGGAGCTGTGGGTTATTAATTATTTATCTTCTCATTGACTTTTAAATTATATTTGCCTCTGATGTATGTGCTGATTTTGGCGTCAGTTCATGTGCAATGAGGTAATGGTGACAGAAGTGTTGCTCTCCTGGGATACTGTAACCAGCTGACTGAGACTGTGTTGAAAGCTCCCAGTCTATACAGTTACAGAATATAGCAGATCATGAGATGAATAAATTACACATCCTGCATACAATCAGGCTATGAATTGATTGCACACACAGGTTGAACCTTTGATTGTAACTGAAGCAACCACTTTTTTGTGAACTCTCGTAATATCAGAAATTGAAAGATTATGGAAGGAAGCAGTTCTCCAGATCTCTCATCAAGGCGGTTCAGAATTCTCATAGAATCTCTACAGTGTGGAAGCATGCCATTTGAATCCACACCAACCCTCCAAAGAGCATCCTACCCAGGCCCATTCCCTGAACACTATGGGCAATTTAGCATGGCCAATCCACCTAACCTGCTCATCTTTGGACTGTGGGAGGAAGCCAGAGCACCTGGACGAAACCCACGCACACACACAGGGAGAATGTGCAACTCCACACGGATAGTTGCCTGAGACTGGAATTGAACCCAGGTCCCTGTCACTGTGAGGCAGCAGTGCTAACAACTGAGCCACCATCCCACTGTGCTCATGCTTCTGCTTATTTATGCTCTCCATTAGCTTCGCCCTAACCAATTTCATCACCCTCCAGCAACATATTCGTCCATCATGCTATTATCCAGTTTCAGTAAAACAACTTTAAATTTCTATCATGCTTTTAGTATAATAAAACATCAAAGGATTGTGGTCAAACAACATTTGACACTGAACTACATAAGGAGATATTAAGATAGGTTGGTCGAAGGGTTAGGTTTATAGGAACATCTTGAAGGAGGAGAGTTTTATGGAGGGAATTCCAGACTTTAACAGTTTCTCTCCATGAATCACTAAAATATTTCAAAATGCTTCATGCTGTTTACCATTCTGTGGCTAACAATTTTCCTGGGCTTCTTTTGAACTTATTTGTGGTGATTCTGTTGGTAATGGTTCTATTCTTGGACTCTCCCACCACAAGTGAAAATGATTTGCAGAAATTATACAACAGCCAAAGCTTCTTAAGGCAAAAGATGTTTTAGCAGTGCAAGCTTTTTGCTTCTGTCAGTCCCAATGCAGCCCTCAATTTGCTCTCACTATTTTGCAATGCCAAATTTGTTTAATTTCAACCCTCATCTTTCAATCACTTGCTTCAACTCAGTAATCTCATTCGGCCGTGTAAATTCACTCCATTGATTTAATGCAGGCATCTTCTGCATTCTTCACTCTGTCTTACCTTTGTGGAACATTTCCATCTACCAGTTCTTCATAACGTTTCATCACCCTTTCTGGTTGCATAAGCGCAATCTTTTCTGGCTGCTAATGTAGATCCCTGGTGCATTCTTTACATTTAAGGTACTGTATCAATATAAGTTGTTTACCACAGAAATCTCTATTCTTTTGTATGGTATCAGCCATACAGTCTTGTTTTTCAGTCTGGTATTTGGTTTGAGTCCCAGACAACAATGTAGATTGACAATTCTAATACAGTACTTGGTGAAGTCCCATCTTTCAGATGAGATATTAAACTAAGACTCTTTCCTCTTACTTGGGTCGGTTTGAAAAAGTCTAATGGTGCTATTTGACATGGACGAGGGAAGTTCTCTGTGAGTACCTGCTCAATATTCATCCTACAGCCAAGCGTTAAAACACATTTTCTTGTCATCACTGCATTGCTGTTTCTGGGTGTTTACGGTGTACAAATTGGTTGTTGTGTTACAAGAGTAACTGCCCTTCAAAAACTCCATTGGTTGTAAAACACTTCTGGGTGTCCCGTGGTTGTGAAAAGTGATTTGAAGATCATATTAACCTTTAAATTAAGGTTAACTGAAATTGATTCCTTTTTTGAGCTATTTGTTTTTCCAGCAACAAAGCCAACAGTAAAGTATTATCATGTGACTTCACTTGATGGCAACAGCATAAAAATGCTACCCCTAATTCGTATGTTTGTATGGATTAGGACTTCTTTGAATACACAACTGAAAATATGCATCTTATATTTCCACTTCATTTGCATGAAAACAAGCAGTATTGACAGATCAGTGTTTTACAACAGCACTACTCCAGTGCAACATGAGAGTGAGGGCCTGAATGTGGTGAGGGACAATTGAGACAGGAGTTGAGAACCAATCTGTTGGTCTTAGACCTTTTCAACTGTGGATCAAGAGTTTTCGTAGACTGCAGCTGGTGGGAGAGCAAGGGAGAATGTTTTCATTCCCTGTCCCCCGCAGTGATGAGTGAATGAGGTACTGCTTTATTATTCAATATTGTGAAATGAAGATCGGAGGAATTTGGGGGGGTGAATTTGACTTGGTCGATTCTGTGGCTTTTCTTGCTAATAACCTCCCACCTTATTGAATTGTGCCAGTGTTGGTGATATTCTTCTATCCACCTAAATAGCACTGTTTGCTATTTAGATAACATTGGCAGTTGTGGCAAGTGAGGGAAGTGGAGGTGGGACCATAAAAGCATACTTTGAAATATTCTTCAGCATTTTTCTGGATGTCTAAACTACATGGGAGGTTCAAAGGGAACCTGTGCCATCAGTAAATGACTGCGATTAACTACCATAATTACATTAAATGTAGCTGGATTGCTGAAGTGACTTCTGTATACGTGCACAAAGTTAAGCCTGGAGCAGGATTCTGATTTCACTTTGACCTCAAAAACACTAAATGAAATAGACACAATTAAATAATTTTAAAATAAGTATTGTAGTGGAGGAGAGAAGGGTAAAGAGGTTAAGGAAGAAAATCCCAGAGTTTAGTACCCAGATGCCTAAAGGCATGGCTGCCATTGTCAGAGTAGTGAAAATCCAGAATGCACAGACATCAAAATTGAAGGAACAGAGAGCTCTCCGAGGGTTGTCGGGGTGCTGAAGGTTATAGGTGGGGAGGGTTGAGGCCGTTGGCAGATTCTGAAAACAAGGGTGATACTTCAAATATGAAGTCATCGCCAAATTAGGAGACATTGTAGTTCAGTTAGTATAAGACGGCTAAGGTCATGGATGGCATGTTTTCACTAGCTAAGTTGCAAGTACTTAATTGATCTGTAATGCAAATTTGGTTTTACCTAAAAGAACTGAGAACTGCAACAGCTGAGTGATTTGTAATGGCAGCCAACCAACACTTCCTGTTGTTTAAATTCATTATGCTGATCTGGATGTCTGAAGGGTATCTGTGGCCTCTGAGAAAATGTTGCTGTTTCCTAACATACCCAGTTCCATTCATCCATCATGCCTCTACTCACTGGCCTGAATAAGTTGCCTCAATCTTAAAGTTTTCATTGTTTTTAAACCCCTCAGTGGCCTCTCTCCTTTCTATTTCATTAACCTCCTCAAGCCCTATAATCCTCAGATCTGTATCCTCCAAACCTGACCCTTTGCTCATATCTGATTTTCATAGATACACCGTTCGGCATCATGCTTTAAGCTGCCATGGCTGTAAGTTCGAGAATTCCCTGTTTATATCTCCTAACCTTGCATTTCTCCTTTAAGATGCTGTTCTTAAAGCTCCACTCTTAGATCAAACTGTTGGTTAGCTATCCAAATATCTCGTAACTTAGTTTGATGTCAAATTTTGATTGAGAATCTCTCCCATGAATCACTTGGCTTTCTAATGTTACATCGATTGAAGTTGTTTGCAAGAGGCTAAGCTGTGAAAATTAGGGTCATTTCCTACAGATATACAGAATGCTTCAAAACCTGCAATTGTAAAACGTGAAGGCATCGCAATTGTCCAGATGAATTGAAACACCCAATAACAGGCTATGTCCTTACTAACTCTTTTTATGTTATGGATAAAGGGTAATGTTAAAATATTGTGAAAATTAGATTTGTATCCACGCAGGAGAGAGCGGAAAGTGATGAAAATGATTGCTCCTGTAACCATTTTGACCTTGTTATTCTTTGGGAGGTGTTCTTTTACTTTACAGATCATGCTAAAAACCCCATTGTGTTTCTGACTATCGTAATTCTAACTTTGAAATGGCTGTTCAAAGGGATAGCATGTTAACAATGATGATATTTGTGCAAGTGAACCATATGAGAGCAATACTGTTTCTGGAGATTGTGAGCATGTGCCAGTGTCCATGAAATGAGTGTGTTAAAGTCCTCTTGAGGCAGTGATCCTCTATCTGATCAGAAAAGTCAGAAATCACACAACACCAGGTTACAATTCAACAGATTTATTTGAAATCACAAGCCTTCAATTCGCTGCCCCTTCATCAGGTGCACCTCCACATCCTGATCAGTAAGTGCATTGCTTGACAATTCGGTGACTCAGAGGGTTACATTTCCAAATTGCATTGACCACTTAAACTTGCTCTGGCTTTTGTACTAATTTGAGGTTTGCATCAGTAGCAAGTGGTGATACATGATAGGAAATCCTCATAGTGTGAATGATATGAATTCATATATAATAATTTTAATCAATCTGTTCAGACATATTATGACACCCCTCTATGACCATCAGATCCTGAAGTGGGAGTTGAAGTGAAATCTTCTGGCTCAGAGGTGGGGTGGGTTACCACTGCCTCAGTGAGAACAGTGCAGGTTCTATGGATATTTTTTACACACCTCTGGAACAGGTGAGACTTGAATCCGGGTCTCCTGATACTCTACAGTGGCATATCCTGTACTATTAATCCTTTGATAGCCACAAGATGAAGCAAAGGCTTGACCTAAAAGAACCTTTCCCAACTACCACATACTGGTACAGGTGGCAGATAGCACCAGGTATGGTCATCTGAGAAAATACCATAGTGTACAGTAGTACAAGGTTAAAATTCTTGAATATGGTAATAGCTTGGTATTTGGGTACAATAGAAGTTATAGTTAAGGTAATTTGTGGATTAACAGGGGTAAAATGCAGAAATTGACCTATTGTCATAAAATTCAAGTCTGGCTTTCCGTCCAAGTTTGACTTGTTCATTGTTCCAATTGCACACTGGTTTAGTCTTCTGTAACAACGCTCTGAACTGTTAGACTACTCTGCGTAACCATTGAATGTGGCTTTAGTAGCAATACTCACGTCCCAGAAATTTCTATCCAGTAGCCCCTCCCTGCTAATTCAGTGACTATTCTCCTGTTTTTTTTCTGGTCGAATAACTTCTCCCCCAATCAACTGCTTTCAGACAGTTAATTTTGCTCACTGATGTTAATTGGTGATTTCTTAACAAAATAGTCTGAATTCCCATGTCTCCACTCATCGTCATATGGACAGTTGTTGCTAGTGCATTTATTCCTCAGGATTTTTTCTCCTCCTTGTATCTAGTGTACTAAATGTATGCGCTGTTGCAGAAACGGTTTGGAAAGCAACCTGAACTTCAGAATAGAGGCTGCTTGTTTTATATTTTTATGGACATCTGCTCACCTTCAGGATTGTAACCTTGTAGCTAGTCACTATCTGGGTTGTCATTAAGATTTTAAGCATTCAAGGGATGTAGGTGCTGCTAGCTATGACAGCATTGTTGCACATCCCTAATTCCCTTTGAGAACAACACATGGAGGAAGCACAGAGGGTGGCAAGGGCACAGCATGTACACTGGTGAGGAGAGACATCAATGTCCACCACCACAGCACCACTTGGCTGTTAGACTGGTTCTGTGGCAAGTAGCAAGGGAACCAACAAGATCTTTGCGAATCTGTTTGCCACAGATACAGCTGCCCATGACAGAATCGATAAGGGGTCTCCCATTTTAAACAGATGAAGAGGAATGCATTTTCTCAGTGGGTCATCAGTATTTGGAAATCTCCCTCAGTGAGCAGTGGAGACTGCGACACTGAATATATTCAAACTGAGTTAGTCAGATATTTGATTAACAATGGAGACAAGGTTATGGAGATACTGGCAGGAAAGTGAAGTTAAGGCCACATCAGATCAACCATGGTCTTTTTGACAGCTACTCCTGTTTCTTGGTTCTTATAAAACATTGTATGCCCATTAAATCCTGTGTTTGGGACTTCGAAAGTGACATACCAGTTGTATTTGGGATTATAGTGTTTGCCGCAGGAGGAGCTACTTATTGTGTCCAGTACAAGCTGGATAGCCTTTTTGGTGTCATCTCACCATTAGCACCTGCTCACTTCATTCGGAACCCATACAGCAAGCAGAGCAAAGTGACTACATGGGGCAGAAGTCCATCCCATGTGCCACATTTAAAAATGGGATTAAAATCTATATCTCAGCTTGAATTTTGGATTTTGATATGAATTTAGAAACTAATCCAGGATTATGAGCTAAGTGCAGATGTAATGCTGATTGTAATGCAGATGTTCTAATTTACCACTTTTTGGTGCATGCAAATTTTGTGATGAGGAAACCTTGGTAATTGTTATCAAAATCCCTCCAGGCATATTTAGACTTAGTTGCAGTAAAGTTTATGGAGTTGGTGAGTCTTTGCCTGCCTGCTCCTGAATTGCACTAAGCACTCAATGCTGTACATCTGCACTCTTGTTTGTTAATATTACATACAAAACTAACAAGGCTTGCAGGATCTGTTTGTTTACTGAACATTTCCCATTATCCTGCTAGATGCAAACTGGTAGCTGTCAATCTGTCGCAACTAAAGGCTTTTGCAGTTTAACCTAATCATATTCTGGCCAATTGCTTTGAAAAATTGACAGGTTGTAAGAGATAACTAAAATTGGAGAGGGGGGAAAAGTGGGGGAGTCTGAAACTTTGCAAATTTATCCCTTCTACTTGTGCATGTTGTAGGTTTCTCCAGCATACGAGTGTCAGGAATACAAGGGAGACAAGGTGAATGATGTAATAGAGTCTGGATGCCATTGGTCCACATCAACACTTATCAATGTTCCAGAATCCTTTGTTTCCAATTGAAAGATGATTTGAAATTTGATTCAGTTGTCATTAGAACAGGTTATGGATGATCCCCTGTGCCCATAATGTCAGATAGCACTGCCAAGAAGCTGGCTACTGACTTGAAGACTCTGTTGTCAGTTTATGTTAAAATCAATTTCTTGGTGTCAGGAACCCTCATCACTTATCCCCCCTAGTGCAGTACCTTCTACCAGATAATCCTTGTCCTTCCCAGTGCCGTACTTGCTGCCAGGGGAACCCTTCGCCTGCATCTCTCACCTGTAATAAGTTTTCAAAAACTAGCTTGCTGCCAACGGTATTTTGTATAGTTGATGACTTCAGTCTGTAATATCTCCAAACCATCTTTCCTAAGCGTTGGCATGTTATATTTGTCAGTCAATTGCCTCATCTTTTAATCTTTACTAAGTGCCATTACCAGCTGGCCATTTCTCATGCAATCGCTGCTTGTCTATAATGTTTGGAATATAATTCATACCACACTATTTTCTATCCACAAAGTATTCTCTGTACTAAATAGCGAATGCCAGACTTGATTATGTTGTCTCAAGTCCTGGAGTTGGATTTGAAATCCATGATTTTCATGACTTGGAAGGAAGAGTCCTATTCATTATCCGTAGGTGACTCAGCTAATACTTTTTTTTTGTACAGAGAGTCAATGTCTGACTCAAGTCACAAAGTTTGAGGTTGATTGCCCAAGGATAGATATTAGTGCCATAGTTAAAATACCTACAAACACCTAAAATACACTGGGATGTAAACAACATAAAAGGTAGGTCTTGAATTGGGAGAGATAGGAAATACTAGTTATTTTCAACATAAAATCTCTTTCATAAATAAATGTTAGGGATATAAATTTATCACCAAGAAAATAATTTGCTCCTCCATCCCAATTTTTAGTACCCATGCCATTAACAACATGATTGAGGTAAAGTGTGATACAAGTATTTCTGCTATAACGCATGTTTCGTCAATGTGAATTGGCTGTAATGCGATTGATGAATAGTGGACACTGTTTGGATAACGTGGACTTTCTACTGTACAATATAGCGATTTCCTTATAACATGATTTACTATAGCAATTTCCGATAGTGCGAGGTTGCACAAGTATCGTGTTATAGGAGAACTACCTGTAATTCAATTCATTGCTGTTATGATTAAGTAGCCTCGGGCCTTTTCACTTTTCATTTCCACTTCACTAGTTAGCTGGAATTCTCAGTGACAGTGCAAAGCTGCGTTAATCATTATAGCATGTGGTCAGTAATGAATGGCATGTTGACGGTAACTGTTGTCAATTTGTAAGAATGTTTTTTTTATATGTGGTCCTGTGCAGACTAGTGTTGAAACTTTGTTGAACAATGAAAAGCCTTACTTGCACATCCTTTACGTAGTTCGCCAGACTTAAATGGATTTAAGTAAACTTAAACTGTAATAAAAGTCGCCATAGCCCCACCAGACCATAGGCTGCTCTCTGATTTGAAAAAGATGATTGGTAATGGTTTAACCAGAGAGTTGTCATGCCTAAAGTGAGGGGAGAGGTTGTGAGGGAAAGTCCTTCATGGTATCCTCAGCTGGTGCTGGACCCACTGAACCCATGCTATTGGCATCACTCTGATTCGGAAATTAAGCTATGATTGTAATATAATGGAGAAAACACGTCAGTTTGTGCCTGGCAAGCTTCCACATGTAGCTAAGTGATAATGGCGAGGTCAGCTCTTTTAGTGATGTTGACTGCGCGTTAAATATTGGCCATAATGCAAGGGGAAATTCCCCTGTTCTTTGTCAAAATAGTCCCTCAGCTAAAACATATCCTTACTACTGAATTGGTGTTGTCCACCCAAAATTTGTGGTCAAAGCTCTGGACGAAAACAAACACATTGAAGGATTTTTGAAGAGGAAAGGGAAGTAAGAGTTGTTTTCAGAATGATTCTGACAGCAGATTTTTTAAACGTTTGCAAATTGTACTTGCAGATTTTGAGCTGCTGCAGGAAAGTACATTTTCTTGATCCTTTCAGATGCAAGCCACAAAATAAAAATTAATGTTGCTTAGGATCAGCTCATTTATTTCCTTAAGTGAAAATTGTTCTATAAAGTTGGGTACTCAAATCATTCCTTACACGTTTTGGAGATTTTGTTTAGCTGGGAAAATTGGGTTGCCAAATTTAATAACTAAAGAATGCACAGTTAAACCACCAGTCAACATAGAGCAAAGCATTTTATTTTCTTTTAATTGAAAGATCTTGAATATTTGAAATGTGATTCTCAGAACAGCCTTTAAATTAGGCACTGCAGGGTGAAATTAGCAAGTCATGGCTTCTGAAATTCCCATATGATTATATCAGATGCTGAGAAAGAAGGAGCTTTGAAGCAGTTTTTGTAATGAGGCATCACTGTTCTGAACTGTCCATTGTATGATGGAGCTATTGAAAGCCAATAGGGAAAAAAAGTGACTTACTTCTGGAACTCCATCAGCTATATCCTTGACAATGATGCGTGCAATATAAGCATGCTGGAATTAAATGAACAGTGGAGGCCAAAGACTGAATTTAAACTGAACAGAACTTGTCATCCTCATTGGCATCTGGCTGTACCAATCCAGTAGATTGGATCATTCTTCCAGTGGAAAACTGTTACTTTCTAAGTTGCTCTCAAGTGCATTATTGGCTGAAAGTTGCTGCTTGATTGGAAAAGAGTGTAAAATATGTTCCATTAGAAATGAGATTTTTTTCATGGAGGGTCATTAGTTGCTTGAGAACAAAAATGTTTCTCATTGAGGGAGACTCCATTCCTGTATTTAGATACTTCTGTTCATTTTGTTTTATTCAAAGTCACTTGTTGCATTTTTTACAGAAGTATTTTGTACTATAAACATTAATGACTTTGAATTTGCACATAATAGAAATAGACTGTACTTTGGAACTACAGGAAGCCAGGAGTTTATTGCTTAAAAAGAACTGCATGGTGATTTGAATGCATCTACTGAGTACAATCCCTGTGCCTCCAATCAACAAGTTTGCTACCAGTTATTTTGAGCCTGATATTGTTAGAATTTAGCACACCCAGAAAGCACTCTGTATCAGCAGGTGGAAAAGTAACCAGCAGGGAACTTGTTAACCGTCAGGCAGGCTAGTTATTGCATTATATGATATTCTATATTCTATATATATATAAGGCCTTATCGGACAGTATTATTGACATTGAGATGCAGATTTCATATTGTGTCTCCTGAAACAATATCATTAAAGAATAACTGAAGAAATGGCCAACTTCAAATACATATTTTAGTTAACTACAACCTAGTAGAGTCATAGATCTGTACAGCATGGGAACAGACCCTTCAGTCCAACTCTTCCATACAGACTAGATACCCTATATAAATCTAGTCCCATTTGCCAGCATTTGGCCCAAATCCCCCTCAACCCTTCCTATTCATATATCCCATCCAGATGCCTTTTAAGTGTTGTAATTGTACCAGCTTCCGTCACTACTTCTGACAGCTCATTCCATACACGCACCACCCTCTGCGTGGAAAAAGTTGCACCTTAGGTCCCTTTTAAATCTTTCACCTCTCACCTTAAACCTATGCCCTCTAATTTTTGAGTTACCCCACCCCAGGATCTTGTCTGTTTACCCTATCCATGCCCCTCATGGTTTTATAAACCTCTATAAGGTCACCCCGCCAGCCCCCGACGCTTAAGGAAAATAGCCCGAGCCTATTCAGCCTCTCCCTTTAGCTCAAACCCTCCAACCCTGGCAACATTCTTATAAACCTTTTCTGAACCGTTTCTAGTTCATAACATCCTTCCTATAGCAAGGGGACCAGAATTGCATGCAGTATTCCAAAAGTGGCCTAACCAATGTCCTGTACAGCCACAATATGATCTCCCAACTCCTAAACTCAATGCACTGTCCAATAAAGGCAAGCATATCAAATGCCTTCTTCACTATCCTGTCTACCTGCAACTCCACGTGCAAGGAAGTATGAACCTGCACTCCAAGGTCTGTTTGTTCAGCAACACTCCCCAGGACCTTACCATTAAGTGTATAAGTCCTGCCCTGATTTGCTCTTCCAAAATGCAGCACCTCACATTTATCTAAATTAAACTCCATGTGCCACTCTGTGGCCCTTTGGCCCATCTGATCGAGATCCCATTGTACTCTGAGGTAACCATTTTTGTTGTCCACCACACCTCCAATTTTAGTGTCATCTGCAAACTTACTAACCATACCTCCTATGTTCACATCCAAAGCATTTATATAAATGATAGTAATTTGGTTTTTCAGGAAAAGGTGGGCTTTTAAACATTGTTCAGTTTAAACAATGTCAATTGAAAATAATTGTTTTCATAAGTCAAAAGTTGGTGAATTTCTAAAGATTCAGAGAATGACTGAACCAGTATGCTTTTGTAGACTTAATGACCATACATAATCTGTTTTGTAACTTAATTTGTCTTTTTTCTATCAAACTCTTTCATATCTTTAGATATAAGGATCCTTCCACTTTTAGGGGTGTCCATAACTAGGGGCCAGAAATAAGAAAGTCAATTAAGGAATGCAAGCAGAAATTCAGGAGAAACTCTGTTGTCCTGAAAGTGATTAGAATGTGGAACATGCTACCACATGATGAGTTGAATTGCATATATGCCTCTTTGGACCAAGATCTGGAACTAAATGCTGTTGACAGAATACAGACCAGACATCAGTGAACAGATTGTTATTGACTGGGTGCTAATGAACTGCACTGCTAATGACATATTCCATCATGTTGTTGAAAATTGAGTTTGCTAATGGAGCAGTATGGAGCCTAATTGGATGTGTACATGTTATGAACGGGGTCATAAAGTGAACTGGTCACTGACTAAATATTTTATTTTATTTAGTCCCATATCGGTCAATTTATGACTGCTACAATCTTGGTGAAAATTCTTGAAATACTGAGCAATTATTCCATAGCCTCAGTTAAATCACTTCTCTAAAGAACTAAATGAGACTGTCTGTTTCAGCAAACTTTGTGTGCTGCACTGACCTTATGCTGCTCAGACCCTGTATTGAGTTGTACAATATTATCCAGTGAACTTGTTAATTAAGGACCATTTTAATTTCAAATGAGTGGTTGGAAGGAGCAATTCCAATTTTAAAACTCTATTGAGGATGAATATTTGAGTGTGCCGCTATCTTTTGTATTTTAGGAGGTGGGAGAACCAACTAAAGAGGAGAAAGCAGTGGCCAAGTACTTGCGCTTCAATTGCCCGACTAAGTCGACCACCATGATGGGCCACAGGGTTGATTATTTCATTGGTAAGATCACAGTGCCAAAATTAAAACAATTTACGCAAGTGCCAAATGCATGCATATATATTTGTATATGTGCTTGTATTGTGCCTGTGTTGGTGATTTGTGTGCCAAACTGTTGCCAGCATTAACTTCTGCTTTCGGACATGCTATCACACACAGATCTCGAAGATCCACGCAGAAGAAAAGTAATTTAAAGATAATGTAGCCTGTTAGTGCCTGTGTTTGTATCCAGAATATCTGGACAAAGTTACTCAATTGATGTCCATTTAAGATTATCCACCCTAGCTCCTGATACCCTTGCCAAACCAAAATCTCTTGATCTCAGTCTTGAAAGCTTCAGCTTGTTCTGAAGACAGTTGTAGGTGAGACATTCCAGTGCGTGGAAAAAAAAGCTGTACTCTGAAGCAAAGACTTAAATTTGACAAGTCTGTGCATTTTCATGAATGTTATTTTACTTCATAACTTTTCACCCTGTCCTTCAATCCCACACTTTTTATTTGGCTACATTTCCACTTATCTGTTGAATCCAGTGCCTCACCAGTTCTTCACAAGTTTATGACCTTTTGCATAAAGTAATTCTATTTGAAGAACTTTCTTTTTTGTGAATACCTAAATTTTAGTTTGTAGTCCATGAAATATAAACTTGTTTGCATGTTGAGATTTTGATTGGAACGAACATTTGAACGTGCGCACAGAAGGAGACCATTTGTCATTTGAGTCTGCTCCACCATTCAATAAGTTCATGGCTGACCTGTTTGTGTTTCGAGTTCCACATTTTCAACTGCCCCGATAACCTGGATTCCCTTGCCTAACAAGAATCTATCTAACTCTCTATTAGAATTATTTACTGACCCCTGCCTCCATCACTTTCTGAGGCAGTGTGTTCCAAAGTCTTTCAACCCTCAGAAAATTTCTCCTAATCTCTATCCTAAAAGGGCAATCCCTAATTTCAATCATTGTATCTTAGTTCTGTACTGACCCAAAGCAGGAATCATCTTTTTCACATCCAACTGGTCAAGACTATTCATAAAAACATAGAAAATAGAGCAGGAATAGGCCAATTAGCCCATCGAGTCCGTTCTGCCATTCAACATGATCATGGCTAATATTCTAATTTTAAAGCCATACACCCACGCTCTCCCCATTCATTCTTGACATCTCCTGATTTACAGCTATTGCTGGAATGTTTTTTACATCCTCCATAATTGAGGCAGAGCAAAATCTTTTATCATTTCATCAGCCATATTCCTATTATCTACCATCAATTACACAACAGAGAAGGGAAAGAAGAAAAGTGATAGGATGAAATTCGTATCACCGGCATGAACCTCTTAGACCGAATGGCCTGTTTCTGTGCTGTAAATACTGTGCAATGTTGTCATCGCCTTTCAGCTTCCAAAGCAGTGGACTGCTTGCTGGATTCAAAATGGGCAAAATCAAAGAAAGGAGAGGAAGCAGTCTTTACAACCCGAGAATCAGTGGTTGAATACTGCAACAGGTGAGTGGAAGTTTGTAAGTGCTAATTTTGTAAAGTCTGTTTTCCTCTTGTTGACATCATTGGGCTTCCTCGATTGGCAGATGAGGTTGGAATGTGCTTGCAGTCATAAAAGTCTACAGCACAGAAAAAGGGCCTTTGGCCCATTGAGTTGCGGCCAGTCAAAAACAACTACCCAACTATTCTGATCCATTTTTCTAGCACATAATGCCATTTTCGTAAGCAGAGTCATTTTGGAATGTGATAGCTCCATGATTAATGATTGAAGAGTGGAACCGGTGATAAGCTTGGTAACCCGATATCTGAACTAGGCTGGTCTACAGTACTGCTGGCTTATAACTAGAAACTGGAAGGGTGAGTGGACTCCTTCCCTACAACTCCAGATAACTCTGCAAACCATTGCCATAATGGGTAGGGTGATCCTGGTTGGACTGTACAGCAGTGAGCTTTCCAGTCCATTCCCATTTACCCATATTTATTTAAAATCGTGCCTAAAAAGGTGGTTGAAATATTTGTTCATGTACATTCAATAACAAATATAAGTGCACCCATAACACTGAGCAACAAAACCATTTCTCAGTTTGATAAAAATGGCCTAAGAAATAGCACCATGATTCCAGGATTTAGCTGAAAGAATTTTCCAGTGGAAGTTTAGTAACGAGCAGGCTTTCATTTATTTATCATCTGTCACAAGCTCAGGACATCCCTGAATGTTTTACAGCCAGTGAATTCTAAGATTTGGTCACTGTTAAAATGTGAGAAACACAGCAACCAATTTGCTGACAAGTTTCCATCAATAACAATGGGATACAAAGAACAAGAACAAAGAAAATTACAGCACAGGAACAGGCCCTTCGGCCCTCTAAGCCTGCACCGATCCGGATCCTCTATCTAAACCTGTTGCCTATTTTCCAAGGATCTGTATCCCTCTGCTCCCTGCCCATTCATGTATCTGTCTAGATACACCTTAAATGACACTATCGTGCGCACCTCTACCACCTCTGCTGGCAACGCGTTCCAGGCACCCACCACTCTCTGCGTAAAGAACTATCCATGTATATCTCCCTTAAACTTTTCCCCTCTCACCTTGAAATCGTGACCCCTAGTAATTGAGTCCCCCACTCTGGGGAAAAAGCTTCTTGCTATCCACCCTGTCCATACCTCATGATTTTGTAGACCTCAATCAGGTCCCCCCTCAACCTCCGTCTTTCTAATGTAAATAATCCTAATCTACTCAACCTCTCTTCATAGCTAGCGCCCTCCATACCAGGCAACATCCTGGTGAATCTCCTCTGCACCCTCTCCAAAGCATCCACATCCTTTTGGTAATGTGGCGACCAGAACTGTATGCAGTATTCCAAATGTGGTCGAACCAAAGTCCTATACAACTGTAACATGACCTGCCAACTCTTGTACTCAATACCCCATCCAATGAATGAAAGCATGCCATATGCCTTCTTGACCACTCTATCGACCTGCGTTGCCACCTTCAGGGTACAATGGACCTGAACACCCAGATCTCTCTGTGCATCAATTTTCCCCAGGGCTTTTCCATTTACCATATATTTCGCTCTTGAATTGGATCTTCCAAAATGCATCACCTCACATTTGCCTGGATTGAATTCTGTCTGCCATTTCTTCGCCCAACTCTCCAATCTATCTGTATTCTGCTGCATTCTCCGACAGTCCCCTTCACTATCTGCTGCTCCACCAATCTTAGTGTCATCTGCAAACTTGCTAATCAGACCATCTATACCTTCCTCCAGATCATTTATATATATCACAAACAACAGTGGTCCCAACACGGATCCCTGTGGAACACCTCTCCATTTTGAGAGACTCCCTTCCACTACAACTCTGTCTCCTGTTGCCCAGCCAGTTCTCTATCCATCTAGCTAGTACACCCTGGACCCCATGTGACTTCACTTTCTCCATCAGCCTACCATGGGGAACCTTATCAAACGCCTTACTGAAGTCCATATATATGACATCCACAGCCCTTCCCTCATCTATCAACTTTGTCACTTCCTCAAAGAATTCTATCAAGTTGGTAAGACATGACCTTCCCTGCACAAAACCATGCTGCCTATCACTAATAAGCCCATTTTCTTCCAAATGTAAATAGATCCTATCCCTCAGTGTCTTCTCCAGCAGCTTCCCCACCACTGACATCAGGCTCACCGGTCTATAATTACCTGGATTATCCTTGCTACCCTTCTTAAACAAGGGGACAATGTTAGCAATTCTCCAGTCCTCTGGGACCTCACCCGTGCTCAAGGATGCTGCAAAGATATCTGTTAAGGCCCCAGCTATTTCCTCTCTCGCTTCCCTCAGTAACCTGGGATAGATCCCATCCGGACCTGGGGACTTGTCCACCCTAATGCCTTTTAGAATACCCAACACTTGCCCCCTCCTTATGCCGACTTGACCTAGCGTAATCAAACATCTATGCCTAACCTCAACATCCGTCATCTCCCTCTCCTCGGTGAATACCGACGCAAAGTACTCATTAAGAATCTCACTCATTTTCTCTGACTCCTCGCATAACTTCCCTCCTTTGTCCTTAAGTGGGCCAACCCTTTCTCTAGTTACCCTCTTGCTCCTTATGTATGAATAAAAGGCTTTGGGATTTTCCTTAACCCTGTTTGCTCAAGATATTTCATGACCCCTTTTAGCCCTCTTAATTCCTCATTTCAGATTGGTCCTACTTTTCCGATATTCTTCCAAAGCTTTGTCTGCTTTCAGTCGCCTAGACCTTATGTATGCTTCCTTTTTCCTCTTTGCTAGTCTCACAATTTCACCTGTCATCCATGGTTCCCTAATCTTGCCCTTTCTATCCCTCATTTTCACAGGGACATGTCTGTCCTGCATTCTAATCAACCTCTCTTTAAAAGCCTCCCACATATCAAATATGGATTTACCCTCAAACAGCTGCTCCCAATCCACATTCCCCAGCTCCTGTCAAACTTTGCTATAGTTGGCCTTCCCTCAGTTCAGCACTCTTCCTTTAGGACCACTCTCGTCTTTGTCCATCAGTATTCTAAAACTTACGGAATTGTGATCACTTCCCAAAGTAATCCCCTACTGAAACTTCAACCACCTGCCCGGGCTCATTCCCCAACACCAGGTCCAGTATGGCCCCTTCCCGAGTTGGACTACTTACATACTGCTCTAGAAAACCCTCCTGGATGCTCCTTACAAATTCTGCTCCATCTAAACCCATAACACTAAGTGAATCCCAGTCAATGTTGGGAAAATTAAAATCTCCCATCACCACCACCCTGTTGCTCCTATATCTTTCCATAATCTGTCTACATATTTGTACCTCTATCTCATGCTCGCTGTTGGGAGGCCTGTAGTACAGCCCCAACATTGTTACCGCACCCTTCCTATTTCTGAGCTCTGCCCATGTTGCCTCACTGCTTGAGTCCTCCATAGTACCCTCCTTCAGCACAGCTGTGATATTCTCTTTGACCAGTAATGCAACTCCTCTACCCCTTTTACCTCCCTCTCTATCCTGCCTGAAGCATTCATATCTTGGGATATTTAGTTGCCAGATAATGACCAGATTAATCTAGTTTTGTATCTTTGGTTGAGGGATATGTGTTGACCAGCAATTTGAGCTGCCAGATGGCAGCAGGTATGTCCGCAAACTTTCCTCTGCAAGAGTAGGCATCAGCAGAGGGGGGAAAAAAGAGGAAAACAGATATTTTTGCAATGGCCAAAACATTTTTTACTTTGTGATGTTGACAGGCTCCTGAAGAAACAGTTCTTCCACCGTGCATTGAAAGTGATGAAAAAGAAGTCTGAGAAGGAGATCAAAAAAGAGAAAGGGAAAAATGATAGTAGCAAAGATGAGGAAAAGAAGAGCAAGAAAGAAATCTCAAAGGATGAGAAGAGTAAGAAAGAGAAAAAAAAAGATGGTGAGAAGGAAGAAACCAAGAAGGAGAAAAAGGTAAGAGACTTGATTGCTGAGTGAAATGAACGAAGTGTCTGGTAATTCACATGGCACATGCGTTTATTTGTATTGCACCTTTAACTTAGTAAAACATCCCAAGATGCTTCATGGCAACATTATTAAGCAAACTTTGACACAACCATGTTTAAGATATGTTATAATAATTGATCAAAATCTTAATCAAAAAGAGTTTAGGAACTGATATAAACAAGGAAAAAGAGATAGAGGAGTTTGAAGGAATTCCCAACCTTAGGAACAGAGTAGGCCGTTCAGCACTTTGAGCCTGCCCAGCCATTCAATATGATTATGGCTGATAGAACATTTCAATTTTCACCCACCACATTCCTGTAACACTGTACACCACTGGTCTTCAGAAATATGTCAATCTCTATCTTAACCATAATTAGACTGAACTACCACAGCCCTCTGGTAGAATTTTAAAAACATCTTCATTGTGGACCTAAGTGACAACCACCTTATTTTTAAATTGTGGTTCCATGGTTCAAGACTCACCAACCAAGTGAAACATCTTGTGTGCATTTAACCTTTCTCTCTTTAAGTATTTTCTAACTTTTAGTTAGATTACCCCTCATTCTTCAAAACTCTAGAGAATGCAGGCTCAGTTTGTCCAATCTGTCTTAATGGGGCAGTTCCACCATCCCAGGAACAAGTCTGGTGAAAATTCATTGCACTCCTTCTATAGCACTAAGATCTTTCCTGGGACAAGCAGAGCAAAACTGTGTGCAGTACTCCAGGAGCTGCCCTCCAACTAAGCTCCTGTACAACTGAAGCAAGACTCCATTTCTGCTGTACTCAAATTCTTTTGCAGTAAAGGCTCCATTAGCCTTTCCTAGTACCTTAAGGGTTTTATACCTAAGATGTGGGTTGATTCTTAACTGCCCTCTGAAGCAGCCGAAGCCACTTAGTTAAACAAAACCACGGCAGAAATGTTAAATTTTTAACAAAACTGATAGACCATGCAGTGTCAAGCTACCACTGGAAACAACAAAGGAACCTGAGATGGCAGATTTGCTTGCCAAGCCAGTGTGTTTGATTGCAAACATTTCGTCACCCTCCGGTGAAGCGTTGGTGTTCTGTCCCGCTTGTTATTTATATGCCTTGGTTTGCTGGGGTGGTTGGCATCACTTCCAGTTTTGTTTTTCAGTAGTTTGTATATTGGGTCCAGTTCAATGTGTTTGTTGATGGGGTTCCAGTTGGAATAGCAGGCCTCCAGGAATTCCCTGGCATGTCTCTGTTTGACTTGTGCTATTATGGATGTGTTGTCCCAGTCGAATTCATGTCCTTCTTTGTCCATGGGTACTGAGACCTTTGAGAACAGGTCGTGTCTCTTGGTGACTAGTTGGTGTTTGTGTATCCTTATTGTCCGTTTTCTTCCAGCTTGGCCTATGTAATGTTTCTCACAGTCCTTGCATGGTATTTTGTATATTAAGTTGGTTTTAATGGTTGTGGGTATGGGATCCTTTATGTTCATCGGTAGCTGTCACAGGGTGTTTGTTGGTTTGTGGACTACCCTGATACCTAAGGGTCTGAGTAGCCTTGTGGTCATCTCTGATAGATCTCTGATCTACAGTAGGGTGACAGGTGTGTCTGGTCATGTTGTGTCTTCTTGTGATCTGTCGCGGAGGTAACGGCAGATTGTGCTTTTTGGGTATCCATTTCTTTTAAAAACTCCGTATAAGCGTTCCTGTTCTGCTTTGCGCAGTTCTGGGTTGCTGCAGTGTCTTGTGGCTTGTTTGAATAATGTCCTGATGCAGCTCTGCTTATGCGTGTTGGGGTGGTTGCTGGTATAATTAAGTATCTGGTCCATATGAATGGTCTTTCTGTATACGCTGGTCTGGAGTTCTGTGTTGTTCTTACGTTCCACCATTACATCTAGGAAGGGTAGTCAGTTATTGTTCTCTTCTTCTTTTGTGAATCTTATTCCGGTGAGGATATTGCTTATGTGTCATTGGATTTCTTCTAGTCTTGTGAGTTTGATAATCACAAAGGTGCCATCTGCATAACCCACCCAGAGTTTGGGTTGGATAGTGGGGAGCACTGTCTGTTCTGATCTTTACATTACCACTTCTGCTATCAGTCCTGAAATTGGGGATCCCATTGGTGTTCCGTTGACTTGTTTGAATATATGGTCATTAAAGGTGAAGTGGGTTGTGAGGCACAGCCAGCAGTTTCGGGGTGCTGTCCTTGTTGGTGCTGTTAGTGTCGTGGAGTGTCTGCCTTCCTGATTCGTCCAGCGGTGTGGCAATTGTCTCTTTGGCTATGTTGATGTTTATGGATGTAAATTGTGTTGTTATGGCGAAGGGTATCATTATCCACAGGCCTTCTGTCTGCGTGCGATCTGCAAACAACTATACTTCCTACATGAATGCCTCAGAAAACAGGTACTACCACAAAGTTTAAAATATAAACCACCGATCGACAATCCACAGGCATGGAGAACATAGAGGACAAGATAATGATATCCTTTGCCATAACAACACAATTTACATCCATAAACATCGACGTAGCTAAAGAGACAATTGCCATACTGCTGGACAAATCAGGAAGGCAGACACCCCACGACATCAACAAGGACAGCACCCAAAACTGCTGGATCTGTGCCTCACAACCCACTTCACCTTCAATGATTGTATATTCAAACAAATCAACGGAACACCAATGGGATCCCCGATATCAGGACTGATAGCAGAAGCGGTAATGTAAAAATTAGAACGGACAGCGCTCCCCACTATCTAGCCCAAACTCTGGGTCCGTTGTGTAGATGATACCTTTGTGATTATTAAACACGCAAGACTAGAAGAAACCCACCAACACGTAAACAACATCCTTTCTGGAATAAAATTCACAAAAGGAGAAGAGAACAATAACCAACTACCCTTCCTAGATATAATGGTGAAACGTAAGAACAACAGGGAACTCCAGACCAGCATATACAGAAAGACCACCCAAACGGACCAGATAATTAATTACACCAGCAACTACACCCGAACGCATAAACAGAGCTGCATCAGGATGTTATTCAAATGAGCCACAACACACTGCAGCAACCCAGAACTGCGCAAAGTAGAACAGGAGTTGGAATGGATACCCAAAAAGCACAATCTGCAATTACCTCTGCGAAAGACCACAACAAGAAGAGACAACACGGCCAGACACACTAGTCACCCTACTGTACATCAGAGACATATTAGAGATGATCACAAGACTAATCAGACCCCTAGGTATCAGAGTAGCCCACAAACTAACAACCACCCTACGATAGCTACTGACGAATGTAAAAGATCCCATACCTACAACCAATAAAACCAACATAATATACAAAATATCATGCAAGGCCTGTGAGTAACATTACATAGGCCAAACTGGAAGAAAGCTGACAATAAGGATACACAAACACCACCTAGTCACCAAGAGACACAACCAGTTCTCAGTGGTCTCAGTACCCACGGACAAAGAGGGACACCCATTCGACTGGAACAACACATCCAAATAGCACAATCAAACAGAGACATGCCAGGGAATTCGTGGAGGCCTGGCATTCCAACCAGAACTCCATCAACAAATACATTGAACTGGACCCGAAACACAAACCACTGAGAAACAGAACCGGAAGTGATGCCAACCACCCAGCAAACTGAAGCATATAAATAACAAGCGGGACAGAACACCAAAGCTTCACCAGAGGCACACTGACGATATTACCTAGCAGGGTGACAAAACATCTGCAATCAAACACACCAGCTCGGGGAGCAAATGTACAACCTCATCCACAACCCAAGCTACAAATCTTGTCAAAAACTTTGAACAAAGGAACCTGCTGTAGGCCTCCTCACTAATATCTAGGGACATGTGACAAAATTGTGAAAGTTGTCCTGCAGACTAGCCAAGCAATAACTTGACGTAATCATATTCTTAGAATAATACCACACAGTCTTAGATCTCTCCATCCAATTGCACCGGAGACAGACCCACCCAAGCTGGTAGCACAATGGTATATAGCCAAAAGACTTTGGCAATCCTCAAAGTTGACTCCAGACAGCATTAGGTCACACGGCATAAGGCCAAACATGGTCAAGGAAACCTTGTGGATTACCACTTACGCTCTCCCTCTGGTTGAACCAGTGCTCTTCAATGTTGAATTAGGAAGAAACACTGCAGATAGGTACAAAATATATTGCAGCTGAGTGATTTCAGTGTGCTTCACCAAGAGTCATTCAGTAGCGCTGCTTGCTGATTCAGCATGCCGAGTCCTGAAGGACATAACTGATAGACAGGGTCTGCAGAAGATGGTGGGGGAATCAACAGGAGGAAATGCATATTCGACCTCACCCTCTCTAATCTGCCTGTCACAGATATATCTGTTCATAAGATATTGGAAGGAGTGACCACTGTACAGTTCTTGTGGAGACAAAGGATACCTTCATTCATATGTGGTATTCCCACCATGCTGAAGTATTTGATTTTAAACAGATCTAGCAACTCAAGACTCATTATCCATGAGGTGCTTTGGGCCATTAGCAGCAGCATTGTATTCAACCACAATCTGCAAACTCCTCACTTAGCATACCTTCCACTCTGCCATTACCATCAAGCCAATGACGCAATCCTGATTCAATGAGGAGTGCAGGAGTTGTGTGCCATGAGTAGTGTCAGATTTAACAAAAATAAGGTGCCAACCTGGAGAAGTTACAGTACAGCACCCACATGCAAATTAACAACGGAATGATCAGCTGATAGAACAAAGTGATCTCTCAATTAACAAATTGGATCTGAGCTCTACAGTCCAGTCACATGCAGTCATGTATGGTGATGAGGAATTAAATAATTAACAAGGTGGGAGGCTTCACAAGTATTCCTGCCAAAAATTTTGGGGGAGTCCACATCACTGCAATAGATAGGCTGGAGTACATGCAACCATCTTTAGACAATTTAATTCACTCAGCATGATATCAAGGAAACGGTTGAAACCATTGCATACAACAAATGCTTTAGGCCTGACAACATCCAGCCTGTAGATTTTTGCATATGCTAATAGATGTGAAAGAGTTAGTGTTGGAGATTGCATTTGGTTCCGCCCAATCTGCTGATATCAAGTAGTCTTGAGCGCAGAACACAAGAGTACAGCTCTGGATCTTGATGTTGGTCAGAAGTCTCGTTTCTATCATGCAGATATTACTTTTTCCTACTGATACCATGCAATAAACTACATCTTAAAACATTCCTCTTCTTCTTAAGACTCACAAGTGATTCATCCTGTACCATTGTTAAGCAAACAGGCCCTTAGAGCCAGTAAAAAAAAAGGATTGGTGATAGATTTTAGAACCCAACCACAAGTTGCCAGTTGTTGGTTCCACAGGCATGCAACATGGTGATCAATAGTTAGGGTCACTACTTAAATATCTCAATGTAACAGCAGTGGAAAACTATAATAAAAACAGAAATTGCTGGAGGAACTGAGCAGGTCTGGCAGCATCTGCGAAGAACAAAACCATCTCCAGTCCAGTGACCCTTCAAACTAATTTGTGCGATCCAGGAGAAAAACGTTCTGGAAGACAAGTGAGATTACTGCTTTAAGAATACAGAGTCAGCAGCTAGAAGTAGTTAAGCAGAGTAACAAACTACAGAAGCACTGGAAGAAATGGCAGTAGTTTAGGCTGAAGTTTCATTTGAGCTAGTATGAAGCACAGGAAAGAAAATGTAGGTAACTGTGCAGCATAAAGAAAAACTAGTCATTTTCCTCAGAAAGGGTCCTTAGAGAAGAAGGATCTGAAGGTCCAGTCCTGATTTAAGCTTTGATTATGAAGCAACAGTTTTGAATTCCATGAATGAAGAACAACATCCTTGTAGGAAAGGGTAAAAAAAAACTTCAAATTTGCAGTGTAATGGACCAGGTTGGGAAGGATAGAGACTACAAAGTGTCACCACCATATCAAGCGCCCATTATGAGGCAAGGCTGTTACAGTGAAGTAAAGATCAGAAAGTTAATTTGTGTGAAGGCTGCAGCTTCAAGAAAGTCATATTTAAGTTCATAAAAGGGCAACACTTGATATTTAGAAGACAGTAAGAAAGTTATAAGAATATTAGGATTTTGACAAGATCAGGAAATAATTAAACTGCAGATTTGGCAAGAAAAATTAAGATCGCAGCCACAGGTTTATTTGAAAAATTGGGAACAGAGACCTGTTTTGAATATTAGGCCATGAAAGGCAAGACAGCATAATTTTAGTTGGAAGGAAGGGGGAATACTCCATCTAAGCTGCAAGGATAACTCCCATTTTGCCAGCTGGAAACCACCATTTTAATAACTAAAAAGACAAAAGCATACTTTTTGCTACTCAAAAGACCTGAAACTTTATTGGAATGAAAATAATACAGCATAGATATTATAGAGTTTAGAAGCTTAAACTTACATAAACAAATTAAAAAATTGAGATACTGCAAGTTTAAAATCTTAAAGACAGTACTAAAGAATCATACCAGGCTCAAAACATTAGCTTTGTTTCCCTCTCCCACCGATACTGCAAGACCTGTTGAGTTTCTCTAGCATTTTCTGTATGTTTCAGCTCTGGATCTTAATGGGTCATCTCAGTCTCACTTTTGATTTTTGGTAGACTTTCTAATTTTGTTTAACTTAAATTAAATATAAAAAAGTGTGATAATGAGAGTTCAGAGTCATTATGTTCCTGTTAGAGTGAAAGGCGAGGCTGGTAGAATTAGAGAACAATGGATGAATAATGGTATTGAGGTTCTAGTCAAGAATAAAAAAGAATCATATATTAGGTATAGACAACTCAGTTCAAATGAACCTCTTGACCAGTATGAGGAGTATGGGGACATTTTTAAGAGGGAGATAAGGAAGGCAAAGAGGGGATATGAGATAGCCTTGACAGATAAGGTTAAGGATATTCCAAAGAGATTCTATAATTACATTCAGAGCTGGAGAGTAACTAGAGGGAGAGAGTAGGGCCTCTTAAAGTTCAAAGAGGTTGTCTTTGTGTTGAACTTCAGGAGATGGGAGAGATATTAAATGAATATTTCGCATCAGTTTTTACTGTAGAAAAAGAAATGGAGGCTAGAGAACTCAGAAATATTGTTGTTTAGAAAACCTTCTGGAAGACCAGTGAGATTACTGCTTTAAGAATACAGAGTCAGCAGCTGGAAGTAGTTAAGCAGAGTAACAGACTACAGAAGCCATGGAAGAAATGGCAGTAGTTTAGGCTGAAGTCTTCATTTCTGAGCTAGTATGAAGCACAGGAAAGAAAATGTAGGTAACTGTGCACTGTTCACATTACAGAAGAGGTAGTGCTGGAGGTCTTACAAAATATAAACATGGATAAATCTCTGGGACCTGATCTAGTGTGTCCCAGGGCGTTGTGGAAAGTTAGGAAATTGCGGGGCCCCTTGCAGAAACAGTTGTATCATCTATAATAATGAGTGAGGTGCCGGATGACTGGAGAGTTGCTAATGTTGTGCCTTTGTTTAAGAAGGGAAGTAAGGAGAAGCCTGGGAACTATAGACCTGTGAGTCTGACTTCAGTGTTGGGTAGGTTGTTGGAGGTGATTCTGAAAGATAGGATTTATTACCATTTGGAGAGGCAAGGAATGATTAGGGATAGTCAGCATGGTTTTATGTGAGGGAAATCCTGTCTCACTAACTTGATAGAGTTTTTTGAGCAAGTAACCAAGAAGATTGACGAGGGCAGAGTGGTAGATATTGTTTACTTGATCTTCAGTAAAGCCTTTGACAAGGTTCTGCATGGTAGACTAATTAGTAAAGTTGGATCACATGGGATTCAAGGTGAGCTTGCCAATTGGATACAAAATTGGCTTAATGGCAGGAGACAAAGTGATGGTGGAAGGTTGTTTTTTGGACTGGAGGCCTGTTACCAACGGTGTTCTACAGGGATCGATGCTGGGTCCGCTTTTTATCACTTATATAAATGATTTAGATGAGAATAGAAGGCATGGTTAGTAGGTCTGTCGATGACAGCAAAATTGGTAGTATAGTGGACAGTGAAGAATGTTATCTCGGATTGGAAAGAGATCATGATCAGTGGGTCAATGGGCTGAGGAGTGGCAGATGGAGTTTCATTTGGATAAATGTGAGGTATTGCACTTTGGTAAGACAAATAAGGGCAAGACTTATACAATTAAAAGTAGGGCCTTGAGTAGAGAGACCTAGGGATTCAGGTACATAATTGTTTGAAGTTTGTGTCCCATGAAAACGGTGGTTAAGAAGGCGTTTAGCACGCTTGCTTTCATTGCTCAGACCTTTCAGTACAGGAGTTGAGGACTTGGGACATCATGTTGAGGTTATACAGGACGTTGGTGAGGCCTCCTTTATAGTATTATTCTGGTCACCCTGTTAGAGGAAGGATATTATTAAGCTGGAGAGGGTTCAGCAGAGATTTACCAGGATGTTGCCAGGAATGGAGGGCTTGACTTATAAAGAGAAGCTGGATAGGCTAGGACATTTTTCACTGGTGTGTAGGAGGTTGTAGGGGTGATCTGTTCGAGGTTTATAAAATCATGAGGGGTATAGAAAAGGTGAATGGTGGGTATCTTTTCCCTATGGTGGGGTATTTCAAAACTAGGAGGTATATTTTCAAGGTGAGAGGAGAAAGATTTAAAACACATGAGGGGCTGTTTTTTTTTTTTACACAGTGGTTCATGTTGGAATGAATTTCCAGAGGAAGTCATCATAGAATCTCTACAATGTGAAAGCAGTCCATTCAGCCCATTGAGTCCACACTGACCCTCCGAAAGCATCCCACCCAGACACCCCTCCCTGTTATCCTACATTTTACCATGTCTAATGTACCTAACCTGCACACTTTGTATACTATGAACAATTTAGCATGGCCAATCCACCTATTAACCTGCACATCTTTGGACTGTGGGAGGAAACCAGAGCACCCAGAGGAAATCCATGCAGACTTGGGGAGACTGTGCAAACTCCACATGGACTGAGGGTGGAATTGAACCTGTCTCTGGCACTGTGAGACAGCAGTGCTAACCACTGAGCCATCGAGCTGCCCTATGTGGTGGATGCGGGTACAGTTACAACCTTTAAAAGACATTTGAATAAGTACATGAATAAGAAATGTCTGGAGGGATATGGGCCAAGCGCAGGCAGGTGGGACTAGTTTAATTTGGGATTATGTTTGGCTGGTTAGGCTGAAGGGTCTGTTTCTGTACTGTATGACTGACTCTACAAGTAGCCAATATTACTTGTACCCATAGCTATTGTGTAATAAGCTACAGCTCGTTGTTAAGACAAATACCTGTTATTAAGGCTCACCCCCTATCAATTTCAACGGAACAGACCCAATTTGAAAAAAAAGGATTGTTAGTAGCATTCTAACCTAACCACAAAGCTGCCACTGATTTTTTGTTTTTCCCACAGACTTTTGAAAAAGACTTAAGTTCTAAAGCCTGCTCTGCCTCAAACCAAGTTGTTCCAATATAGATGCAAAGTTGCCCACATATGCCTGTCCACAAAGAACTGGGCAAAACCAATTACCAAACTGCTAGTCTAATGTCAGTCATTAGTAAAGTGATGGAAAGTGTTTTGCTGACAAATAGCTCTAACTCAGGAATGAATTGCTCACAAGTGTTCCAATTTGTTTCTGCCAAGACCACTCAACACCTGGCCTCATTATAACCTTGGTCCATGGTAAAAAGGGCTAAATTGAAAAGATAAGGTGCCCTGAACATCAAAGCAGCACTTGACCAAGAGTGGCATCAAGGAACCTGAACAAAATAGGAGTCAAGAGGAGGAAAATTTTCCACTGGTTGCTATCATACCTATTTCTTTAATTCACTCACGCGACATTGGCGTTGCTTGCTGGGCTTTTCCCTATTTGCCCCTAAGAAGCTGGTGGTGAGCTGCCTAATTGAACTGCTGCAGTCCATGTGCCATAGATAGATCCACAATACGCTTCCGGAGGGAATTCCAAGAGATTGACCCAGTGACACTGAAGGAACGGCGGTATATTTTTGAGTCAGGATTGTGAATGGCTTAGAGGGAAACTTGCAGGTGGTGGTGTTCCCATGTATCTGTTGCTCTTGACTTGCTTGGTGGTAGTCTCATGGGTTTGGAAGGTGCTGTCTGGGAATCTTAGTAAATTTCTGTAGTGCATCTTGTAGATGGTGTGCACTTCTGTTACAGATCATCGATGGATGTTTGTGGATATGGTGCCAATCAAGTGGGCTGCTTTGTCCTAGAGCAGCTTAAGTGATGTTGGAGCTGCACTCAACCAGGCAAGTAGGTAGTAGTACATCACAGTCCTGACTTGTGCCTTGTAGATGGTGGACAGGCTTTGGAAGTCAGGAGGTAGGTTACTCACTGCAGTATTCCTTATTTCTGATCTGCTGTTATAGCCACAATACATTTATTGTTTGTTTGAGTTCAATTTCTGGTCACTTGTAACCTCCAGGATGTTGATACGGGAATTCAGTGATTAATCCCTTGACATACAACTGTGTTATGGTTAGATTGTCTCTTATTGGAGATGTTTATTGCCTGGCAATTGTTTGGTGCAAGCATTATTTGCCACTTTTCATCTCAAGCCTGACTGTTCATGTCTTGCTACATTTGGACAAGGACAGCTTAATTATCTGGGGTGTCATGAATGGTGCTAAACATTGTCCAATCATTGGCAAACATTCCCACTTCTGACATTATGATGGAGAGAAGATCATTAATGAAGCAGCTGAAGATGGTTGGACCGAGGACACTACCCTGACGAACACCTGCGGAGATGTCCTGCAGCTGAGATGGCTGATCTCCAACAACCACAACTATCATCCTGGAGAAAGATTTTAAAAAGACATGAGGGGCAACTTTTCTTTACACAGTGGTTCGTGTGTAGAATGAACTGCCAAAGAAAGTGCTGGATGCAGGTACAGTTACAACATTTAAAAGACGTTTGGATAAGCTCATGAATAGGAAGACTTTGGAGGGATATGGGCCAAATGCAGGCAGGTGAGACTGCTTTAGTTTGAGAACACGGTCAGTGTGGACTGGATGGACTGAGGGGTCTGTTTCCATGCTGTATGACTCTATCCTGTGTACCAGATATGACTCCAACCAGCGGATTCCCATTGACTCTAGATTTGCTAGGACTCCTTGATGCCACATTTGGTCCATGTGGCCTCTATGTCAAGGGAATTGCTTTCTGGAATTATTTTCCCTATGTTTGAACCAAGCTTGTGTGATGCCAGAAGCTAAATGGCCCCTAAATGGAACCTAAACTGAGCAGGTTCTTGCTGAGTGGTTGCTGCTTGATAGCATTGTTTCCATTACTTACGATTGAGAGTAGACTGATGGGATGGTAATTGGCCAGGTTAGATTTGTCTTGCTTTTTGTATCCAAGATATAGCTGGGCAGTTTTCCACATTGTCGAAAGGATTCTGGTGTTGTAACCCGACTGCAACAGTTTGATTTGAAGTGCAGCATTTCGAGAGCATAAGTCCTCAGTACAATTGCCAGAATCTTGTCAGGGCCCATAGCCTTTGCGGTTTCCAGTGCCTCCAACCATTTGTTGGCACCATGTGAATTGAATAGAATTGGCTGAAGACTGGCATCTGTGACGCTGGGGATTGTTTGAGGAAGTCGGGAGCGATCATCAGTCAGTAATTCTGGTTGAAGATTATTACAAATGCTTCAGCCTTATCTTTTGCATTGTTATGCTGGGCTTCTGCATCTCATTGTGGATGAGATCTTTTTGAAGCCACCTCCTCCAGTAAGTTATTTAATTAACTGAATGGAGCAGGACTGCAGAACGTAGATCTGATCTGTTGGTCGTAGAATCACTTAGTCCTTTCTCTTACTTGCTGCTTATGCAGTTTGGCATGCAAGTAGTCCTGTGTTATAGTTTCACAGTGCTGACTTTTTAGGTATGTCTGGTGTGCACTTCTACACTTTTCATCGAACAAGGTTCGATCCCTTGGCCTAATGGTATTGGAAGTATGAGGAGCATGTTGTGCTGTAAGGTTGCACATTCTGTTCGAGTATGATTCTGCCACTGCTGATGGACTACAGTGCCTCATGAATGCCCAATTCTGAGTTGCTAGATCTTTTCAAAATCTGTCCCAATTAGCATGATGATAGTGCCACACAACATGGTATCAAGTACTATCAGTGTGGAGGCAGAATTTTTTTTTTCCATAAGAACTGCGAAATGGTCACTTACTGTCATTGTCAGGTGCATCTGTGACAGGCAAATCGGTGAGGATGAGATCAAATATATTTTAATTTCTTGTTGGTTCTCTCACCACCAACATTCCCTCTAGGCTGCATGCATTCAGCCGCTCCGATATTCTGTGCAAAGTGATCGGCATTGGCACCCCGATACCAGCACTAAATTGCTGCCATGCACAGACCTCAGAGGCCTGCACAGCTGGCAAAAAAAATAGAGGGAATGCTACTCACCCAACATTAGGCCCAATCTAACGGGTATGTCCTTTAGGACTCAACCACCTAGTCAGTAGTGCTGCTGTTAAGTCACTGTTGGTGGTGGACTTTGAAATCCCCCACCCAGAGTGCATCCTGTGCCTTTACCACTTTCAGTGTTTACTCCAAGTGCCGCTCAACGTGGAGGAGCATTGATTCATCAGCCGAGGGAGAATGTCACATGATAATCAGCAAGCGGTTTCCTTGCCCACGTTCGACTTGATGCCGTGAGACCACCTGATGTCTGGAGCCAATATTGAGGACTTAAAGGACAACTCCCTCCTGACTGTATACCACTGTACCACCATCTCTACTGGGCCTGCCTTGCCAGTGGGACTGGACATGTTCAGAGATGGTGATGGTGGTATCTGGGATGTTGCCTGTGGGGTAATAGGTAATTAGTACGAACAAAGGTGATTGTAATTGCTGGAAGCCAAGCACTTCAGGACATATCCCTGCAGGAGTTGCTTGGTGTAGATGTTTTCTATATTAATCTATTTCATGATGTTATCAAAACTCCCCAGCAATAGACGGTGCTTGAACCCAGGCCTCCTGGACCAGAGGTAGAGATGTACCACTGTAATTCCTTAGTAGAGAAACTTTCTAGTAAACCTGCTCAGAAATGGAGCAGGTAGGACTTGAACCCAGCTCAAAGGTCAGGACACACATCATACCACAAGAGCTCAACCATCTTCAGCTGCTTCATCAATGTCCTTTCCTCTATCATGAGATCAGAAGTGAAGATGTTCACTGATGATTGCACAGTGTTCAGCACCATTGACAGCTCTTCAGATAATGAAACAGTCTGTACTAACGTCCAGGCTTGGGCTGGTAAGTGGTAAGTTACATGTACACCAGACATAGACCATCTTCAAATAGAGAAAATCTGACCGTCTCCCCTTGATTTTTGATTTTATTGTCACATAGAAAATAGATGCAGGAGTAGCCATTCAGCTCTTCGAGCCTGCACCACCGTTCAACATGAATATGGCAATTTTAAAATCCCATTCCTGTTTTCTCTCCATACCCTTTGATCCCTTTAGCTGCAAGGGCCATGTCCAGCTCCCTCTTGAATATATCTAATGAACTTGCCCCAACAGCTTCCTGTGGGAGAGAATTCCACAGGTTCACAACTGAGTGAAGAATTTCTTCCCTATCTCGGTCTTGAATGGCTTACCCCTTCTTCTTAGACTGTGACCCCCAGTTCTGGACTTTCCTAACATCAGGAACATTCTTCCCATATCTAGCCTGTCCTATCAGAATTTTAAAAACTGAAAGAACTGCGGATGCTGTAAATCAGGAACAAAAACAAAGTTGCTGGAGAAGCTCAGCAGGTCTGGCAGCATCTGTGAAGGAAAAAACAGAGTTAACGTTTCGGGTCTGGTGACCCTTCCTCAGAACTGAAGGTGGCTGGGAAGACATCGGTTTATATGAGATCCCCTTTCTTCTTGTTTTTTTTTATTTTCTTTTCACGTGTATTTTAAGTAAGAATATAATAAAATACAGTGAAAAGCTTTCACATGCAACACTATTACCGTCACTATTCACCACCATCAGCATCTTGGGGTTATTATTGACCAGGAACATAACTGGACCAGCTGTGTAAGTACTGTGGCTACAAAATGCTCCATCTCGTTCAGGGTAAAGCAGCCTGTTTAAGTGGTACCTTATCCTCCGTCTTTAAACATTCACACTCCTCCACCTTCTCACAATGCTGCGGTGTGTACCATCTGTAAGATGCCGTGCACCAGCCTAATGAGCCATCTTTGACAGCAACTTCTAAATTTTGGACTATATGGCATAGAAGCAGAATTAGACCACTCAGCCCATCAAATTTATTCTACCATTCAATCATGGTTGATGTTTCTGAACGCCATTCTTCTGCCTTCTCCCCATAACCCTTGATCTCCTTAAAATAAAGAACTAATCCATCTCTGTCTTAAATATACTCCATGACTTGGCTTCCATAGCTTCCTGCGGCAATGAGTTCCACAGATTCAGCACCTCTGGCTGAAGAAATTTTTTCTTCTCTCAGTTCTAAAGAGTCATCCCTTCTCAATGAGGCTGTGTCCTCAAGTCCTAGTCTCTCCTAGTGGAAATATCTTCTCTACATCTACTCTATCCAAGGCCTTTCAATATTCTGTAAGTTTCCATGAGCTCTCTCCTCATCTGCTCATCCTTCTAAACCCCATCAGCTAGAGACCTAATTTGCTCCTCATGTCAAGCCCTTCATCCCCGAGATCATTCTTGTAAACCTTCTGTGGACCCCCTCCAATGCCAGCAATCCTTCCTTAGAAAAGGACTCAAACTGCTCACCGTATTCCAAACGTGGTCTGACCAGAGCCTTCTGCAGCCTGAGCAATACATCCCTGCTGTTGCATTCTAGCATAACTGAAATGAATGCTAACATCGCATTTGCCTTCCTAACTGCCAACTGAACCTGCATGTTAGCTTTAAGAGAATCCTGACTAGGATTCCTAAGTCCCTTCGTGCTTCACATTTCTGGAGCCTTTCTCCATTTAGAAAATAGTCTGCGCTTCTACTTTTCCTCTCGAAGTGCATAACCTCATACATTTGGACATTACATTCCATCTGCCACTTTTTGCCCACCCTCCTTGCTTGTCCAAGCCCTTCTACTGCCTTGCTGCTTCCTAAACATGACTTGTCTCTCCCCCTGTCTTGTGTCACCTGCAAACTTAGAAACAATGCCTTTAGTTCCTTCATCCAGATTGTTAATGTATTACATAAATAGTTGTGGTCCCAACCCTGACCCTTGTGGAACTCCATTAGTCACCGGCTGCCAACCTGAAAAAGACCGTCTGACAGTTAGCCAATCTTCTATCCATGGCTGTACCTTGCCCCTAACACCGTGGGCTCTTGTCTTATTTAGCAGCCTCCTGTGTCGCACCTTGACAAAGGCTGTCTGGGAATCCAAATAGATCATGTCCACTTGCTCATCATCTCCACAAAGAATTCTGACGGATTTGTCAGGCATGACCTCCCTTGACAAAGTCATGCTGACTCAGCCCTATTTTACCAGGCACTTCCTTAATAATGTAATCTCATCCTTAATAATGGACTCTCAAATCTTACCAATGACCGAGGTCAGGCTAACTGCCCTGTGATTTCCCTCCCTTAAACAGAGGTGTTTTACATTAGCCATTTTCCAGTCCTGGTGACTTATCCACCTTCAGAACTTCCAGGTTCCCCAGCACCACCTTCGTGCGGCCAACACTCACTTCTGCCCCCGACTCTTTTCAAGTTCTGATATGCTACTGGTGGCTTCAACCATAAAGACGGATGCAGAGTACCTATTCAGTTCCTCCACAATTTCTTTGTTCCTTGTTACTACTTCTTCAGCCTCATTTTCCAGTAGTCCAGTGTCCCCTCTGGCCTGTCTCTTACGTTTTTATACATATAAAAGTCTTGCAATCTTTTGTATTATGACCTAGTTTGCCTGTATATTTCTTCATCTTCCTCCCTTATTACTTTTGTAGTTATTCTCTGCTGATTTTTAAAGACTTCCCAATCCTCCGGCTTCCTACTAATCTTCACCACATTGTAGGTTTTCTCCTTCTGCTTTAAATGATGTCCCTGATTTCCCTTGTCAGCTATGGTTGCCTTGTCCTCCCTTTAGTATGTTGGTTCTTCCTTGATACGAATTTCTGCTGTGGCTCCTGAATACCCCTAGAAACTCCTGCCATTGCCGCTCCACCATTCTTCCTGCTAAGTTCCCCTTCTGATCAACTCTGGCCAACTCCCCCCTCATGTCTTTGCAGTTATCTTTACTCAATTGTAATGCTATTACATCTGATTCCAGGTTTTCCCTCAAACTGCAGGGTCAATTCTATCATATTGTGGATTCTGCCCCTAGGGGTCCTTCACCTTAAGCTTCCTAATCAAGTCTGCCTCATTGCACATGTACCAAATCCAGAATTCCCTGTTCCCTAGTGGACTCTACCACATGCTACTCTAATCATCTTGTAAACACCCAATAATCCCTTTTCTTGGGATCTGCTACCAACTGCATTTTCCCAGTCTACCTGTATGTTGAAGTCCCCCACAATAATTGTAATAGTGTCTTTCTTACATGCCTTTTCTATCTCCTGATCAATGTTCTGCCCCATATCCTGACCACTGCTAGGGTTCAGAAGAATGAGAGATCTATTTGAGCTACATATTATGCTATAGTGAATTGACAAATTGGATATGGAGCACCTGTTTTCCTTATGGGGCATTCTAGAACGAAAGGTCATTGTTTTAAGCTAAGGGATGATTGATTTAAAACAGAGATGAGAAGGAATTGCTTCTCTCAGTGTTGTGAATCTGTGGAATTCACTACCCCAGAGTGTGATGGATGCCAGGACCATGAATACATTTGAGGAGGAGATGGACAGATTTTAATTAGTGAGGGGTTAAAGGGTTATGGGGACTGAGCAAGAAAGTGGAGTTTAGGATGAGGGTGAGATCATCTGTGATCATGATAATTGTCAGGGCAGGTTCAAGGGGCTGAGTTGCCTACTTCTCCTAGTTCTTATGTTCTTAAGGTAATTAGTCAGCTTCTTTGTCTGTAAAGAGGATACTCCTCAGTTATGTGTCGCATTGTTTGTGTCTCTCCACAAATATACAGTGGGTTTAAACTGAGGCTCCAGCAGTGGATATTGGCAGTGCAGGGGTTGTTGCTTGACCTGAACAAGGAAGCTCATGGACATAGACTTTTTGAGGTAGTTCTGTGTTGGAAATTCTCTGTATTTGTTATGCTTTGAATACCAAAGTAACAGGATATTCTCAGTCAACACTTATGTCAATAACTTACTGTTTGATTGTTTTACCAGGATGAAGGTCCAGGAACACCAAAGAAAAAGAAAGAGACAAAAAGAAAATTTAAGTTGGAACCACACAACGATCAGCTTTTCCTTGATGGAAATGAGGTAAAGAACATCCATTTAGGTTTCTGGCCTGGAGGAAGACCATTTGGCTAATCCTGTCTGCTAGCTTCGTGTTAGCACAACGCAAAGCTATTTCTACTCCTCTACTATCCCCCGTACTTCTGTGCTTTTATACACCCACCTTTAAAAGATTTAGTCATCTCTGCCTTATCCACTTGCAGTAATGAAGCATTCCATGCTCCAACATTGTCATCTAAAAGGCAGCATGATAGCTTAGTGGTTAGCCCTGCTGCCTCACAGCACCAGGAACCTGGGTTTGATTCCAGCTTTGGGTGACTGAATGTGTGATGTTTGCACATTCTCCTCATGCCTGCGTGGGTTTCCACTGGATGGTCCGTTTTCCTCCTCTGGTCCACGGATGTGCAGGTTAGCTGGATTGGCCCATTGGTAGCTTGCCCCATTGTGTCCAGGGATATGTAAGCTAGGTGGGTTAGCAATGGTTAATCCAGAGCTACGAGGATAGGGTAGGATACTCTTCAGAGGATTGACTCCGACTCGATGGACCAAATGGCCTCTTTCTGCACTGTAGGGATTCTATGATTCTAACTGTTTCTCTGAATCTCTCTCCTCACCCTCTCTGATTTTACAGTTTGTGAATGATTGGATCAGTCACTGAATCACAGAAGCATAGAAGGTCATTTTATCAATCATGTCTGCACTGACTTTCTGAAAGAGCTTATCACTTAGAGCCATTCTCATGCCTTCTCAAATAGCAGTCCCATTCATTTTTGAAATATCTCAATTGAACCACACAGTGGATTCAAGACCTTAAATGCTCTCTGCATGAAAAAGTTATTTCTCATCGGTTTTCCATCTCTTGTCAATTATCTTAAATCAGTGTCCTCATGTTTTGAATACCTCTATAGGATCTCTTAGCATTTGCTTCTCTTCCCCGAAACTGTGGTGCCCAGAACTGGAACCAATACTCCAGCTGAGGCAAATCTAGAGTTTTATATAAATTCAACATAAACTCATTGCTATTGTGCTCTGTCCCTATGAATGTAACCTAGGTTTTTGAATGCTTCATTAACGACTCTCTCAATCTTTAATGACGAAGTTCCTCTGCTTCTGCACCATGTGAATTGTGCCCTTTATCTTGTATCGTGTCTCTATGTTCTCCCTACGAACATGAATCACTGCACATTTCATCACACTGAACTTCTGTCACCTGTCCACTGGTATGTCCTTTCATGCTTGCTACACAAATCAAAAGAAAGATCCTGTCCCTCAGCAAGTTCTCCAAGCTATATGCCATCTTGCCTTGGAATTACATCAATGTGGCATCGCTGTCATTGGGTCAAAATCCTAGAATTCACTAAATGAGTGTTGGTGTCCCAACACTTCAAGAATTACAGTGGTTCAAGAGACAGCTCACTATCACTTTTCCCTGGGCAATAAATACTGGCCTAGCCAACAATGCCCACATCCCAAATGAATACAAAAAGTAAAATACCACAACCTCTAAATTGAAATGTTTTACATTTTTTAGGTTCCTACATTCATTTTATTTTAAAACCTACTTAATTTACCAATTTAAAAATGTGAAAGAAAAATGCAACTTGTGGCTTACAATATCTCCTCTTTTTGCCAGTGATACTGTTTACCAAACCTCCTAATCAATGATCCTCCGAGTTGCTGCGGACCTCCCTGCTTGTCAACCCTTGGTGACTCCTCCCTAGGTGGTGGCCTCCTCACTTCCCATCTACAAGTTCTGGCCTCTTCTTGCTCCCAGCTTCTAAACTGCAGCTTCCCTCTTGCCACTTCCCTCTCTGAGGCTAGAATTCCCATTCAATGTTGAGAGTCAAAGCAAAGGTGGTGCTGTGATGCCGTGGAAGTGAAAGTTCCAATGGTTCACAAATGCTGAGAGTCATTCAATCCATTTTTCTTTAAATGCTGCTGTTTCCCTTTCCCTCTCTACTGTGAGCAAGAACTTCAGAGAAGAGCAGTGTGGTAGAAATCCCCAGCACATCTGAACCATCAAGGCTCACATTTCCACAGCATCTGAATACAAGTAAAAGAGAGGGAAATGGTTTGTGGGTGAGGCTACCACTCGGATATTGGGGCAGAGGAAACTGGGAAATAGGTTGGTAAAAGGTCTCAATTCAGTCATCTTAAAGTGGGAGAAGGCTGAAAGTTGAAGATCAGAATGGAGAAGAGAACACAAGTGGGAGTTAGGGTGGAGAAAAGGAAACAAGTCAGAGGTGAGGTACAATCGAGATATACAGGATTTGATATTATAATGAATTGCAACATTCGCCAAGATTAAAAGCCTATCAACTTACTGACATTAAAGGGGGAAACCTTAAACAAGGACTTGCTGTACCTGACATAGCAAAACAAACATGAAAATGGAGATGCAAAATATGTTCCAGTCTGCCAGCAGTAAATGTAAGTTATTCAGAAAAAGGCAGTTGATAATCTGATCTCTATCTTTTGTACCTTTTATCAGATATTAAAGATATTGTCACAAAGTAGAGTGGATTAGCAGTTTTCAAGGTAGTGATCTGTGTTTTCTCACCTAACTCTGCTTTCCTGCATATTATTTCTGTCAGGCCTATGCAGAGACTTTGGAATCTGTTGCTTTAATGTTAGAAGGAATTCTCAGTTAGCCCTTTTCTTTGACTTTCTTTCTTTAAGGTATACGTGTGGATATATGATCCTGTTCATTTTAAGACATTTGCAATGGGACTGATATTAGGTATGTTGCTCAAATACCAACATATTTAATCTGTATGTGTGTGTTATCCTGTATATTCTCCCTATATGTTGGTTCTGTCTGTCCTTCCCCTTCCTCTACACCCATCCCATCTTTCTGTCAACAACAGGCAATTACACTAACCTATTTTTTTTTGGTAATTTAACAGTCATTGCAGTGATTGCCGCTACACTGTTTCCCCTTTGGCCTGCAGAAATGCGAGTAGGTGTTTACTATCTTAGTGTTGCAGCAGGCTGTTTTGTTGCCAGTATCCTCCTCCTCGCTGTGGGTGAGTAAAGATTCATGTTTGTAGAATTTGTATCTGAAGAAGAGTTTCTGATTCATTTTAAAGGTTGAGTAGATTTTACTATATCCAAATAAAAACTGTCAAACAAATAAAGGAATGTCAAAGTTCATTACATTTCTTTCATAAAAAAATTTGCTGACTTGTATCCAAGTCAAGGTAAAGAATTCTCCCATGCCTATGTTCCCTCTCTTTATGCAATCACCTACAACTCTCCAAGATATCTCCATCCTTCCATTCTGGTCGGTTGGGCTGCCCTGGTCTTAATCACAGCACCATTGGTGATTGAGCCTGCAGCCAATTGACCTATGGAAATACCTCCACTGCCTAGAGGAATATCAGCATTTCCATCATCCTTAGAAGTACTTCTTTTGACTAGATCACTGCTTAACTGTCTTAATATCTCCAGTTCCAAAGAAAGTCATATTAAACTTGAAAAATTAATTTTGTGTATCTCCACAGATGCTGCCAGACTTACCCTGAGTTTTTCCAGTGCTTTCTATTTTCATTTTTATCTCATGTGGCAGCCACCAAATTTTGTTTGATAGCAATCCAAGCACCTTGAATTATTTGAATAAATTGAGCACTATATGAATACAAATTGTCAGTGTACTTCCCTATCCTTTTGTTTTCCTGACATTGTGCTGCATTTAATCCAAGCTGCTTTCATACTTTGTTCTGTCCACATCCTTACTGCCATGATACCTGGTTCTATCCATTCAGTACTTGGTTTCACTCTCACACTGCTGCCTCATTGTGCCCATTCCTGCTGCCATGACATCTTAAAATTTCATCTGTCACTTTACTGCTGACCTGACGGGAAGGTGTTGTCAATGCAAGACCATAGTCCAAGGCTTAAAAGAGGACCTGTCAGAACAGTGCATAATCTGGAAAAATTGTCACAACTCATTGAGATGGTGTGCTGAAAATCAAGCCCCACTATTCTCGAAGTCATCACACTGTGATGGGTTGGTTTCACAATCCTTGGTCTGGGGTCTTTTTCCCTTAGGCTTTGGAATTATCTGTTACAGTATCTAAGATTTGAATCTTCCTGCTCTTTCAATAGAAAATTGGAGAGAGCAACTTAATAGGGAAAGGGAAGTGAGAAAGATATAGATACAACCAACTTCAGA